>NW_028233348.1:0-1200000 GCF_057557595.1 Rhyacophila brunnea | reverse complement strand
AAATACTGATTCGCAATATATTTTATACTGGTCGGTTTTAATTTGCTTTGAAATATATGTAACCAGCTGCCATGTGAAAAAATTAATATTTGTAAAAAAACTTTTATAAATGATTTTTTCTAGATAAAGTAAAACTTTGGATCTAATTTGAAACATAAAATTATTAATTTTATTCGATTCTTCATATAATGTACATGAATATCAAACAATAATAGGTAAAAAAAATAAGTCTTATGTTTAATCGTTAAGTTCACTCACTACTAGCCTTTATACCAATCAAAAAATAAAACAAACTGTAAATTAGAATTTTTTGATGTTTCGTTTTTTTTTGTATACAGAAAATCAGCATTTGATGTTTAAATATAAGACAGCTGGCTATATTCAACTATATATAGTCTTAAGTGCTTCGAAATATTAACTAACGCAAAGTTTAGTTAAATATATAATATTTCGTATTTATCTATATATCTTTGCTTTCTAAATACAATTAAAAATATTATGATTATACAGTACCATTAAACTTTTTAAGTGCCTCAAAATAAAACCCGGACATCAACACAAGACTAATTATAATTCATTCATACTGGAACTTAAAGTATATTTTCACATCTTTGGCAAGTTTATTGGGCTAAAATATAGTGTAAAGGGGTAACTTTTATTGGATGGATTCAATTCAAATATAATTCATTTCTTAATCTATTAAAACTAAAGTAAATGACAACTGGTTTTACGCACAATTAAATCTAGTAATGTAGATATAACAGATAGTAATTTTATCCGAAAAAACTTTATTGTATGAATAAAGCATTTTATATGCAAAAATTTCTTTTAATTAACAAAGTGTTAATTTAAATGTTTATATTTTTTTGAAATTATATTTTGTCTATAAATTATCCCTCCCCACTAATATCTTCATATTTATATTTGGATCCTCTGAAGCCTATATAATTATCTTGTGATTTTGTTTAGATTCACAGTTTATCACGTAAATCAATAAATCCAAAAGAAGACTTTTTATACGATAACTTAAGAAAAAATATTTATTTACTATAATTTCGTGATTTTTAAATCCAAATTGAGCATGTAAATTTGCTATCTTTGTATCCATTTCAATAATTGTGTTTTGTAATATGTGCCAAAAATGCCGATTTTTTAAAAATCATATTCAACACAAACAGATTCTTAAGTATTGAAAAGAATGCATTACAAGTTTGTTGTACTTATATAGCGTATTTCCCCTTTTTCTGTTTCCAAAATAATATTCATTGAAATTTAATGATGATATTATGTATATTTAGTATTGCTTTAAAAACATACAAAAGCATATTACGCTATACAAGTAAATGTATTTTAATTCACATATTATTATGTAAAAAAAATTTACGAGATTAGATTATAAAATCGGAAACGAATCCAAAAAATCTTGCTAGAATAGAAAATAAAATTTAACACGTAAAATGTAAACTTTGTGTATTGTATATCATATCCACACTTATGAGCAATTATAATCCTGCCAACAATTAAATAATAGAAATCGCCTAAATATCTATTAAAAACATATAGCAGCTGTTGCTTTTGAAGCCGATTGAACTTTTTCAGATTACTAGAATTTATTTGAAAAATCTTTTAAAAATGATATAAGCAAATTTTTATTTGTATTTATCATCAGCATTATATGTTACTAAACTAATCAAAGGATTAATTTTTTGTAACCATGAACGATTATAAAGATATGACTTTTAAATTTATATCTATCATGTTATTTGTTAATAATTGTATATAATGTAATGTATTTCTTTATGCTATCTAAACATAAAAATTTAGATTTGAATGCAAACACGAGTTCATTATTTTAAAGAAAGAAAACCAACTTATTTTGCATAAGAAAAATAAGACACCATAAAATTTTAGTGGCTTTAGAAGCATCAAAGAGAAACATGTGATTGTGTATAGAGATTTTTGTAGTATTTATATCGCCTAATAAAGTATTTATGTAAAAATGAATACTTTTAAAGATGATTTTTTTTAATGTTGTTTTGGATATATTTAAAGCATGAAAAAAAATTAAATTAAGATGTATTTTATGAAGAGACGATTAGGAAAAAATCAGATAGAATATTTTCTAAAAAATTTTATTTTGATATTTTGTATTTGAACAGGGTATGATGAAGACAAAGAAAAAAATTACCGTCTTTATATGATTAAAATAATAGATAGCTAAATGCATGCTAATTTGCGTATAAATTGATTCTGGATATAATATAATCTCAATTAAATCACAACGATTTTTTCATGATGTAAAACCAATACAATAACCGTAGAAGCATATTTATATCTCATATTATTTTATGTAAATAAAATACAGGTTTAAAGGATTTTGATGATTTTTTTGCAGAAAATATTTAGTTTAAAAATTAGCTTTAATTTATAGCATATATAGCAATATATTAATTACAATAAAAAAATATTATTAAATAAAATACAACTAAATTAGGATGAAAAATTCTAATAAAATTAAATATTTTCCTAAAATTTTCATCACATTTTCTATAGCTGTTTTTATGCTATATATGACCTAACACAAGCAATTAAACTATAATGTTTTAATAGTTGGTTAAATAAAATATTAAATATTTGAAATAATGAACGCTTCATCTAATATTTAATATGCTCTGTTTTTTAAAGGTAAAACCATTTAAAAATTCACTGTCTGGTGGTTTCTAACTAAGATATAGTTTATTTTAATTTTATATTAGACTTTTTTTAGAAGATTAAACAAAATTTTTTTAGATCATGTATTAAAAAAAATAAGTCTTTACTAATTCGAAGAAAAGTTTTAGAATTAAATTTTTTAATCTATTAAAATCTCTATAAATAAAAGCGTTAAAATTGAAAATCAAATTTTACCTAGCCAGTTTGCTAGAATTTTAATCATCCAGATTTTTTTTGCTCTATCAAATTATCTTATAATATTTTTAAAAAATATCTTTATTTCGTTAATTTTATTATTATTTTATATGTATTTGAATTTTGAATTAGGTTAATTTATTAAAAGCCTCGGATATTCTCTGTACATCAATAAAATGCATCGAACAAAGGTTATACTTAAAAAAATATCAAGTTTACGAACATTTGTTATTAGATTTCACTGTTAAAGATATGAATACCAACGTGGTTTACAATGCTTATTCTGCTATAATAATTTCACAGCTTTCCACCAGAATATTTATACATAGACCACAAGCTTATTAAATTAAAACAATTATAAAATTTGATGTTTTTTTTAGTACCTAAGAGCTAAATAAGTTGTATAAGTAATTCAATTCAAAATCGTTTGGCACGACAAGGACATCCAGACGATACTTTGGTTTAATTTAATTTTAGCTGTTCTTTACGCTTTTAATATAAAATATAACCAGTAACATATAAATAAACTTCATTGATTATTATAAATGACAAAACCAATTGTTTATTGAGTTTATTGTATGATAGCATAAAATATGGTCCAAGGGTCCAGCAAAAATAATTATTTTGGGCTGAGATGAGAATATTTATGCGACTGCCAGATAAAATAGATCTTCTACGATTATCTTTAAATGTAAAATGTGGTATAGTATTTATGTTTTAGAATCAATTAATGCGTCATTACTTGCAAATAGCAAATAAATAAACTAGTTTTTACGATATTACAATAGACCTGTTTTCGAATTGTGATTTATTCAATAAACTATGCATAAATACAAAGAAATATTGTTTTTTATATGATCATTTCATTAAATTAAAGGAAATCTAATCTAGAAAATATAATTATAAAGATGCCATTGTAAATATTCAAAAAAATATTTTTGCAAATATGGGTAAACTTAAATACCCGTAAATCTAAAAAGGCACAAATTAGTGGTTGAAAATATAAAAATCGATGCAATTTTTTGTAATTCAATGTATCACGTATAGAAACATAATTTTTATTCCAATATATAATCAATAACTTTGCCTTTACCATAAATTAGACGTTATTAAATTAAATCTGACCGTTATGTTTATTCCAGAATTATGTTAAAGTAATATATCAACATGCAATATCGTAAAATGATTACATTTATATACAAACTTAGATTCTGGTTGCGAAAAACCTTTAAATAGAAGTAGTTCTATCTGATTAAATATCATAAAATAGCAATCCACCATATAACTTACTTGTTTATGAAAATTTGTGATGTGTCTATGAGAATAAGCTTGTTAATAGGGGCTTTATGTTTATTATGATATATAAATCGTCTTATCATTAAAAATAACACCACATTCAATATAAGAATAATATAAACTGGAATAAATAAAATAAATATATAACATGATTGTATAATAAATATTTTAGAAAGAATTGAAGATAATAAAGATCTAAATATCACATACTGTTCCCAGAAACCATAGTTGAAATAATATCCCCACAAATTTTTTGCAGAAAAAAATTATTTTTAGTGGCTTTTAGCTTTATACAATGACATTTTGACTCGTTTATTAAATAAATATTTTTAAAATTATCAATATAAACTATAATTATATTTTGTATTCTATATAAATTAGATCATTTAGTCTGGCAAGTAGATATATACACATCAAAATGTTTGCAAACTAGTTCATTTTTTTGTGTGTGGTACATATTTGTTAATATCGGAATTATTACGGTGCGCAAACAAACCTTAGAAAATGAAACTTGAATTTTGATTTTTATATGATCTAATTTTAGAACAAATGGCGTTTTATTGAGGATAAAAAAAATGTTGTGACAAATAAATGAGATAGCGAAATATATAAAGAGGCCGTTAATCGAATTGTTTTAAGGAAAATACAAACACAATTACGTATAAAAAGCACAAAATATTCTAATCTTTGCTTCAAAAAATGATAGGCTTTACATAATTACAGTTATATATATATATTTTTTAATTAAAGCACAGTTATCATATGCTATACAAAATAATCGTACATATACATTTTTATTATTATTGTACTATTCTATGTTCTTCTAATTTTTATTTTTAAGATATTAAGCGATTGGCTTAACATGGTCAAATATTTGATGAATGTTAAAGAATATAAAAATATGTATCATTACCTCTATTTTCCGAAGATTTGAATTTATCAGAAGCAATAAAACACCATAATAAATTTGTGAAATCACATGTTTACATACGTTTGGTATACGTTAGAGCAGTAGCTTTCACCAGAAAATCAATATAAAATAATAAGCGATTAGATTGTTAGCGTCTTATGAACACATATTGCACATAAATCCTTTCAATTCCAACACATTTAAGATATGGATAGATTTAAATGCATTAATTCATATTATATGCGAAAATTACACGTAAACCAGGCGTATACAATCCCTTTTGTTATTGGATTTGCATATTTATATTTAATGCTTGTGTCAAATTATTTTTGAAAAGGGGGAATATCAAACAAGATAATTAAACTAAAATACAATAATTAAAAACTATACAAAATAATTTTTAAAAGAAAAACCTGATAATTGATACAAAAGAAGCTTCCACATATTTCACGTTGACAAAACAATATAACTCATAGAGAGACGACGGGTGCAAATAAAAATGAAAAGTGTTTTTTGATGTTTTGGACAGGGATTGATAATTAAAAAAAAATAAGATTCCTACCGAATAAGTTCTAATATTCTCATTAAAACACAGACGTAATTAAATTTAAATCTGTAAAATAGAAATTAAAGCATAATGTATTCGTTCCATTTACGGAACTAGATATCATATCCATAGAAATGGGAAATGTCACAATATGATGACATAAAACATCGCTAATTGAAGAATATCAATTTAAAAAAAATTACGATTCTATTCATATTGAATCTAAACATATAACAAGGGACAACATACGAATGACTTGAAACAGAAAGGAATATTTCTAAGTTGAAAAGTTTGTTTTTTGTCATAATTTTTTATTATGGATAGTCGAACACTTCAATTTGTTAGATATAAAAGACGTGATATAATTCAAAAAAATATATACTTTAATTGTAAAAAATAATTAAAATGCTTTTAGAGAATTATTAAAGATGATTTTATTTATTGCTCGTCATAAAAAAAGGTATAAGCATATACATATTTTGTTTGAATTAAATTTTCTTTTCAAAAAATACATTTGTACTTTAAAGAATCACAAATCTTTTTACATTTTATGTGAGTGTAAAATATAATAATAAAATTTTATATAAGCGAGATTGATAGATAATAATTGTGTTTTAGTGACTTCTAACTTGAATTTCTATACATTCATATACTCTGAATAAATTCTTTTGTTCTTTTTTGCTCACAATAAACTTATTTCATTGCAAAAATGTAATCATTTTGTTCTTTTAAAATTCGATGCGAAATTCTACATTGATTCAATTTATTTTTGTAGAAAGGCTTTTTAAAATTTATACTGTGCACATATAACGTTATACATGCGAATTAAATACAATTTTATGCTATGACTAAAGGTAAACAATAATCTATTCATTTCTTTATAGAATAATCCTAGATAATTATTTGATATTTCTGCCTGTTTTATAGTTGGAGAAACAAATTGATTAAGTGGACGTATACCCCATCCATTTTGCATGTATTTTGAGCCATTTATATCTAAATTTTTGTATCTCTTGTAATGCATTTTTTTACATTTCCTTTTTATCTGTTTTTTCTATAATGTGAATAACACGAAAATAAATCTTTATTCAAATATAATCGGCAAATAAAATACTTTGTAGTACATCAACACTATGATCGCGCTAGTATGTCTATCGAGTGAATGATTTTTAGGATTGATTATAATAAAAAAATAGAGTTTTATAATTTTAAATATAATTCTTGCAATTTAGTAAGAACAGTAAAATTTAAGTATACCAAAAAAATAGATAAATTAATGTGAAAAAATAATATTTAAATCAATATTGATATTTTTTGTGTTCTAGTACTATTAGATATGTACTAATCTATAATTTTATCAGAGAATAAACCGAATGTGAGCAATATTGACTTAAGAACAAAAATAGCTTCAGAGGAACGTTTGTGGACACATGAGCTAATTCATTTTATATTGTGACACATAAATTCATGACACGAAAAATTTAAATGAAGTTTTACTGCCCCAATACCATGAATTGGAAAAAAAAGATAATTTTAACCTTGATTGTGAAAATATTTTTCGTGCAACAAAATATATGATCTTCTCGTTGATTTTAGTAGCTTTTACTAACGTTAAAGGATCAAAATGCAAATGCATATTTTCCTTTCCATAGAGAGCATAAACACTATGCGTTAATAGAAGAAGCACGTTTCATAAGCTGTTTAAATTGAAAAAAAAGACAAACAAGAGCAAGTTAAGCTACATTTACTGTGTTATATATGAATTCAATGCCACAGAGACGATTTTCAAACTAGCTTGTCTAAAAGGAGACTGGGTAAACTATATAGCGATATCGAGCTAATCAGGGAATGTATGATAAAAACGGTGATACGAATTTTCCAGATTGAGTTACGAAAGCTAGTTACACATCATTATCAGTAGTTTAATCATCAAAGAAAACATTAAACGTCAGTTGATTTTAAAAAGCAATTTTTTTTAACCAAATTTGGATACCAATTCGATCATTTCTGTCGATGTAATGACAAACAAAATATTTCTGCTAAGGTTCTCGATTTTGTCTGAATTTTTACTACGACTTTTGCTGTTATGTAATGTTTTGGTCATAGGAACATTAAATTGTAGAACACCAGAGATTAGGTTATTTAGAACAAGAAGAAATATGTGAATATTCAATGTAAATCTTATAAATTGGTATGTAATTATACTATTTGTGCACCAGTAAATAAATCAAACTGGAATAATTCATCGCATGGCTTTATAAAGAGAAGCTACATCTAAAAAATCTGTTTGAAAAGCAATGAATATGCCTAAAAAATCTTTGTGCTGAGACTACAAAATTTATACGTTCAGTTCTATACGATAAATAGATCGTAAATTCGGACAGAAAAAGCGCAACAAAAAATTATAGATGAAAATTTGCTAATTTAACATAAAGAACCTAGCGGTCTTTATCTCGCCTATTGTTCGAAATATTGTATGAAATCTAAAGAGCCTATTTACATAAAATAATATGAGCTTAAAGAACAAATTTTATCGATTTTTTAGTAAAAAAGATTGGCATGTCGATTTAGAGATTAATCATTTTGTCGCATTCTTGCCTTTTATTGTAATATTACACATAAACAGAAGGAGCTAAATTTGTCCCACAAGGAAAGAATTATAATGTGTTTTTCATATGGAAAAATATATAGTCTTTCATACAATTGTGATTTTTAAGGGATCTTATTTTTGTGAGAAGGATTTAATAAATAAATTCTAAACAATTGCTCAACATTCTAATACTGTAGAATATTACGGAAATAGTCGAGTTGTATAAATATTCTGAACTACTGGTGTCCTGAACATTGAATATGATTAAAGCTTTACGGATCTTCTAGAACATGAAATAAGCATGCAGCTTGTGTTTGAAACCGATCTTGTATATATAATGCAGAAATCTGGCGGGCTAGATTGGAGCTATTAGGATTAGCAGAAGATGATATTACTAAAATTCTCTTTAACAATAAGACAGATCCAAAATTAAGTGTAAAAACGTCATTTTGTACCCCTAATTTTCACAAAAATTCAGTCGAGAATTTATTTCTCTTAAAAGTACGTATTAGTGTATCTTTAATATCTCACTTTGATTAATTAAAAAATCAACTAAGAAAACAATTGACAGAAATTCATACGAAGATCAATTAAGATTTAAAATCAGTGAATTTGAGCCAGATATGAAACTGTTAGTATAAAAAGCAATTAAAAAACACATATAATATAACACTCCTAAAATGTCATTTTTTGTTTATATGTTAAAGTAATTTATATATTTTTTAACATAAAGGAATCTTTAAATGGGGCCTCATGACCATCTCCAAAACAAGAATGTGCCCTCACAAACCGTAAATTCCACCCATATAAGCTCCTATACATCCAAACACTAGTTTAATAATTTTATTTTACCACTTCCCTATTTTATTATCACTTAGAATCCTATGACCAATTATATTCATTAGTTACAAAATAATGTTAAATGTTTTATTCCTTAGTTATATAAAATACATTTTCACTTAAATTCATTCTTTAATCGCTCAAACGCACTTTTCAGCATATAAATATCCAAAAGAATTTTAAATTCAAGCATATTACACATGCAATTTATTCATAATACTATTTACTCATAAAATTTATGCTTGGATCAATAAATAAAAAATTATGTTTTGCTTGCATATACAGAACATTAAGCATCCTCTTTTTTGGCTTTTTCAAAAATTTATTAGCTTTGCGAAATCGTTCATACTTTTGCATTTTAATTTTATATACGTATTGTATTATGAAGTATAATTCACCATAAAATATGCAAATTTTTCTATGTGCTTTAAGAAAGGACGCAATATCTTGTTTTGAAAATTCTTCATTTGTTTCTAACCAAAAAATCTTTTCCTTTTGATGTAATTAGCGATTTTCTATAACATGTTCACTTTGGATATATCTACATTTTCTCAAGCATGTTTTTTTAGTTACAAGAGAAGTTATGTGATTTATTATGACACCAAAAAATTTATTACACTAGATATAATTCTTGTGCTGTACTTGTAAATTAGAAACTGAATATGTTTAGCATATAGTCTCATTGAATATTCTTTTGCCATTCGTCGCGTTTAATCGATGTTATTCGATTAAAAATTATAGCAAGCGTTAAATTTTATTATTTTTAATAATATCAGTTGAGTTATATTAAAGTCGTGTGTTATCATTTACGACATAAATCATCCACCTTCAGATTACTAACCTATTATTCTATGTGCAAAGCTTTCTAATTATCTTTTATTTTATTCATTATATTTACCAGAGCTTGTATGTAAAAATAACAGAACCCTTAAAATACTTCAGATCGTGTATAAATATACCAGATTTACTGTATATAGCAGCCACAATTTTTATTTGATAAGACTTTGCAACAAGTGCAATGATTATCACCAAAAAAAACATATAATGCCCATTTAGTGCATTTTTTATATTCTAAGAATTTAATGTCCTGTATTCAGTTTCAACTCAATGTGATCATGGCTCTTTACGCAGAACATTGTACACTTTTTCAATAATTAAAATAAGAAAAGAATAAAAAGACTCATTAGATCGTCGATAAATTGTAGGATAATAGTAACCTTGTTGACTTTTTTTTTAGATTGGCGCACGTGAATTAGAATGAATTTTAAATTAATTAAAACAGAAGTAGTTATTCCAGGACGAAACCGGCAAAATAACAAATAGTTTTTATGTTCATGCATATAGCTTAATAAAAATCATCATATAATATATAGTTATTATCTTTAAAATAATCTACTTGCAGTATAACGGGTGTCTTAAGGCTTTGTAAATTTTTTTGCATATTTAAGAACTTTATTTAGTGATTTTCTATTTGTAAAGACATTAATTAGAGAATGATTAGTTCTGATATTTCTGCTTGCCTATTTTTTTTGTTCTAACTGAAACAAATTCGGGCAGAATTTCGATAATCTGTTCTTTCTGCTTTTATTCTAATTGAGTTTTATTTGCGGTGAAGTAGAATGCAAATATGTTTACCTTAGAACCATAAAATTTTACGTATATCTGATGGTAAAATAAACCTTTATTAGTTTTTCAATTGTCTTAACTCTGCTTATTCAGCCAGCATGACACGTTTTTTTAATCTTGGATCTTACAGTCAGCGTTATAAAAATTCTTTGATATCATTCATCATGTATCTTCTTCATGCTGTTTTTTTTAAAATGCAATTTTTGGAGTTTTTATGTATCGGCTTTTGCTACCCGACATAAATAATTTTCTAAAGAACTTGTGATACTCTAGCAATAACGCAAAAGTATATATAAATGAAATTTAATCCATAAATTTTATGACAGCCAATCCATTTTGTGTGATATTTTAACACATAGGATGATTTTACTTGGTAATATAACAATATATTTTTATCGTAGAATATTTTAATATAATGGTTTTTTATGGATTTCCCAGGATTACTAAATAAGTTCTTTTTTTCTATACTCGGAATTCTTGCTTATATTTCTATTAAAATATACGAGTCTTCTCTGTATACCAATCATTATCTTCAAAAATTTGATGCATATGATATAAATTGCTAATGCTTGCTTTGTAAATCTAAACAAGATTTTTAACACGAAAGAAATTTCTTCAGTAAATTTACTTTTTTTTGGAATATTTAGAAGATATAGATGTACATCACGAAAATCTATTTGTAATTCCTATCTTCTGTTAAACATGACGCGATACATTTCTCGTGAGATAGTATGAGAAAACGAGGCAATGCGTCTTGATTTTACAATTATAGTTATAGGAAATTTGGCATATTATTTACGTGGATAGTGACCTCTTCCATTATCTTAATCCCTCCTAATTTTGAGATCATTAGTAAAATATCTATGGTCAATTTTTATTTTATTAAAAATAAGCATATGATTCATATTCTGGTAGTTTTGTAGCAAATCAAATATAAATATCGAATCTAATAATTAAAAATAATAAAAGTGAAAAGTATTTAAAATAAACGGAGCAAAATTATAATATATACACATCTTAAAAACAGATATAAACATAAAAATAAATCACATAAAAAATATAATAACCCATCAATATTTTCATTATTTATAAGCCAATGTATATTCAAACAGTTATGTGAACTTTTTAACAAACCTTTGTTATGCGAAAATATTGATAACAAGTAGGGCGTGACATGAAAACGTATTTATATCTAAAAACAATTAACATTTATAGAGCACACAAATTTAATACAAAACATATATTAATCGCAGTAATAATATATAGCTTCATTTAAAATTAAAATTCATTGAAGTGAAGAAGACCTTAGCTAAAAGATTAGATTTTATATTAAGAAAGGCAATAAAATGAATTTTTATACGCTTTTCATAGAACATAAAGGCACAGAAAACCCCTTTTATTCCGTTAGTCAAGTAATTAAATGGTCTAATAATTCATTCGGATAACTCTTTTATCTTGATATACCATGCATCATGTAAAATTCATTTGGATTTTATTTAAATGTTATAAATCGTATTTTATCCATCATATCTATAAAAATTTGTAATTGTCAAGACACTTGAATCTATATATTTTGGCAGAAAACGAGATGTTTGTGAATAAAGATCAGGGGAAGTGGGCATTTGATGTATTAAGTAGCTGTACCATTTCTTAATGGGCTTTCAACGTCTCCGTGAATGTAATCATAAAAAAAAGGAACTTAACCCGTAATTACAAACTACGAATCTATGTGAAATTTTTAACTGGAATAAAACTTTTTTTTATATAAATCATATTGTTTAGTTATTTAAAGATCAATATATGTAATATTTTTTGGATATTGCTGGTCTATTAAACTTATAATCTAATATTTTAGTATGAATTATAGAGGTGATACCATATAATAAACAAGCGTTTATTCTTCATATTTTTAGCCCGTATGTAATATTAAAGTCATTCAACAAGATAATATGAACAAATCAAAACTAAATTAAAGTCATAAAGTTCTTGAATAATTTTTGCAACATTTTATGTAAATTGATATCTAATTATACATTATATTTAGGAAGCTTGTCACACAATTTTTTTTAATTTTTAATTAATTTTTTTCAAGGGTTATTACAGCTTAATGATTCATATTTTATCAAGCGATGTACCTATTTCATAGCGTTTGGATTTTACTCCATCTTATTTTATGTAAAAAATAAATAATCTATTAAAAGTGAATCGTTGAATATCTTTTTTTGAGAAATAATAGCAGATAATTTGAAAGATTTATAGATTTTATCCAGAAGAAAAAAACAGTCTTTTTTCATGCTTACTTAATAAATTATAAAAAATTACGATGCGTAATAATATTTTCAAATCAATTATTTTAAAAACTAAATTATACGTTAAAATAAAAATAATATAATGTCTTATATCATATACACTAAAAATTATAATATGAAAAAAAGTCAAGACATAAATGCAATTTTCTTTGATGTTTCGTTAATTTAAAATTCTTAAAAGTATAGATATGTCGATTACTGGTTAAAAAAATATAATATTGATTCTATAAAAAATATAAATTTTGTAATATATTATATTTTTCTGTAATAAATTTAGATACAGATATGTTATTATATTTCATAAATATTTATTCAGGGCTTGTTTATATCCTTCCATCCAAAATTGTAAATCTCATTGTTTTTATTAAAATATACATATATTTTTACTTCGTATCCAAGCCACATCTTCTATTTTACATAGAATGTATATAATGGCTATCCCATTTATGCAAAAATCATGTGATCAAAAAATATTTAGTGAATTTATCATATATTTATATATTATATTTTATGTTATAAAATGCGTTTTCAGAATTATTTATGCATTGTACATTATCTTTTTGTTATCACATATTCTTTAAAGTAAAAAGCTTTAATTTTATAATAACTTTCCGCTTCCAACTATAATATAGAAAAAAAGCAGTGTTACAAACAAATATTTTGATTAAAAATGTGAATGTGTATTCATTTCTCTTCGGAAATAACGATAATATAAGCTCTTATAAAAACGGTTTTTATTTGCAATACTGCTAATATTCTAAAATTTATAAATAACAATAAATAATAACATGAACTCAAGATTATAGTATCTTATAAAATTACAAATTTGTATAATCGCATATGCCAGAATATCATTTATTTATACCATCATTGTTAATACATCTCTCATGTTATGGACACTTGAATTATTTATATACTATGATACTCAGATGGGATTAAAATAATGATTATTATATTTCTATGAATGCCAAATAACAATCATATTTATTTTCATATTTTCTGTTAAGGTTGAAATTATTTATAAAAAATATTGTATTATAATTAAAGTTTAAAATCCCGGACGAGTAGAAGCATATATGCAAGCTCTCATACTCCGCAAGACCCTTGAACGTATCAAATTCGAGAGAATAATAGCAGTTGTTGAAGATAAGTAGGCGAAGATGTCAAAAGATGCATCAAAAAGTTGTGCAATATTCCCAACAGGCTGATCACGTCTAAACTGATAAAATTGATAACAATAAAAATAACACATAAATAAACAAAAATTTATATAAAGACATAGAATTTATAGTAAAACGACCAAACATGACAAAAAATACAAAAAGAAATTGATTTATAAAATCTAAATTAGATTTAAATCTACATATTTAGTTTTTGTAATGCATCGTTATAAAATAAACTGTTTTTAAAATAAAATAAAATTAATAAGCGTAATAATTACAGATATTCGTATTTCAAAATTAAATTTAATCTGTGTTAAAGATTTAATAACTATGGCCTAAAGGAATTTTTGCAAAATATAGTACCTATAAAATTGTGTAATATATGATAGTCGAGAGAATTACATATAATGAAAATATATATCAAAGATATTCTTTTAAAATTAATATAAGGAAAATAAATTAATTACAAGTAAAATCCTGTGTTCATGCTAACGAATGCATTTTTCTACTATAAACATTTCTTAATATCTACAAGTATTTTAGGAGGCCGGAAAAAAATAGATTTATAACAATTAAATTTTTAAATAATTTAATGATATTTTTATAATAAAAATTATTCTAAATGTTATTTTTTTAAATAAAAGTAAGAATATTTAATTATCTACTATTTGCTACAATATTTTTTTAGATACATGATGATTTTAACAACAAATCTTAGTATGATTGGGTAAGTTTTTTTTTCAAATTGATCTAGTATTATTATATTCGCGCTATATTATTGATTTTGATTTAATAAATTAAAATTTACACTCATTATAAACCATTCACAAATGATTACATATACATTATAATCATATTACAAAAAAACTATCTTACAAATTAATCGTTTATGATTATCATCATATTTTCCTTCATATACACAGCATAGAGGCATAAGCTCTTATTTATTTGTTTTCTTCTGGTAAAAAAAATATATTCAGTGATCGAACGTATTAAAAAATTAATGTGCTCAATTTCTAGATTCCAGTATATTTTTTTATAAATTTACGTACATATTTAAAATCTATCTGACAAGAAAATATTGTTTAATTTGCTTCAATCATGTCTAATGATATTTATAATTTATTTTTGCTTCTTATTAACAGGCATTATACATATTTAAATGATTTATTTTTATAAAAAAACATCAATAAGATGTTATTATCATATGCCAAATATTTTATAAAAAATATGAACAAAAGAATAAGATTTTACCGTTATTATCGATAGTATTGAATTCACAATATAAAATATTATGTGAAGACCCGTAAATTATAAATTTTTAATATTAAGTTTGAAATGAATATTTTATGTTTATAAAATACATACTGTGACGTAGAGTAATTTCTATCCAAATATATTTTTCGGCTCGAAATAAAACGTATTGCATATCTTAAAATTGATGTATAAGATATGCATGCCAATAGGTTAAAATAATGGAGAAAATACATGATTTATCTAACCAGTAATGTGCTGACAGTTTTAAATACTAATATTTAACCGTAAATTCTTGTTGATTATTTTGTTTTACAAAATCACTTTGATTTCTTGAAAATTCTTTATATAAGATCTAGAAACAAGTTTTGAGACCAATCAGTAGCTTAAGCTATCGAATATGTGTTACCATGTATAACACATGGGACCAAGAAAAGGAACTAAATGTAAAAATATATCTATAATGATGGGTATTTTAATATATACACATCTAAAGATAATAATCGATTAGATAAAAATTATTTTGCCGGAATTTATCATGCTTATGTGTAATTTTGATTAATATATTAGAACAAGTATACATTTATTAACTTAAGTAAAAGTTATTTGAAAACTATAGCTCAAAGATATCTTTATAAAATATAAACTATAAATTACAATAGCATAGAAGATCAAACCTATTTTATTTATAGAAAGTGTATTCGTAATATAATTCTTTTACGGCTAATTATTACAAAAATATGAAAATGATTCTTAAAAAAATCGTCGATTAGGTGAATAAACAACGATTAATTACATTTCATATTTAGCATGGGTGTTAATTACGCATAATAAATAATTAATATACCTTTTACATATCTTAAATCAATTTAATGCTAAAAAGCTTTTGAACTTGTGATTTTAGGATGAATTAATAAGATAAAAAGAAGTACAATGAACATAAGCAATAAAAAGATTTTATGTTGATCATAAAACAAATCAAAAATTAAACAACACGAATGAAAATCATAAACATAAAAAAATATAAAGCAGAAGCCGACGTACAAACAATAGCATCTAGAATAACAGTAGGTTACTGTATTTTGTATTTTTAAAGAACAAGTAGCTTGAAAAATTTCATATTTAAGATTGTATTGTTATGTTGTAAAAAAGCTAGTTAAAAGTCATAATGAAACATTTCAACAACAGATTTTCTTGGATAAAGATAATGTAATTTCATCAATAAATTATATAAATCTTGTTGATTATATTTCTATAATGAATTTCAAGATAGTATACAGATTGTTTTACTTAAACATGATATTCTGATATTTTAAGAAATTTTTCAATAAATCTAAATTTATATATAAATTTTATATTAAATATTACAGTTTATCAGGGCATAACTAGGCAGAAAAAATTAAAATTTGGAATAAACTTATAAATCTAGGTACATTTACTATCTAATATAAAAATAATGTTAATAATTACATTCAGGCAGCTGAAAAATATTATATTTTGCATTTTATCATTTATAAAAGTATAGGATTGCTGTTATATATTAGCTATGAAACCCGAATTTAAAAAAATATACAATCTTTAAAATCAAGAAAATCTAATTTAAGAAAACAATCATTTGAAAGTAAAGTAATTTATTTAAACGCATTACAACTGTTATTTTACAAATCTAAATCTTTTAGTTGTATATTTCATATCTCTGGTTTTTGTAAAAATTATTGAGTACTTTAAAAGCCTGTATTTGATGTTGATTATATAAATACTATATCGTAAGTACCAGTTTTTATAAGCATTTCTAAAGCCAAATGAAAAAAACTTATTGATATAAAAACATATTTTCTAACTTTTTATATACTCAACTGTTATAGTAGATATTAAAAAATCCATGCATTAAATATTATAATTTATGGGGATATTTCACCAGAAAAACATATCATCAACAAAGAAATTATATAAATAGCAAGCGAGTTATTCATTATTTATAAAAATTCTAGTTATAACGAAATCATAATTTTGTTACTGGATTTTTTCTACTCCTATATACAACAAAAAATGTGGATGAAAAAATAAATATATTCAATAAATTAACATTTTAATGGCTTTTTCTAGATTTAAATAACGTTAATAAATTATTGCCAAGTTTCCGAAGAATAAAATATTCATTATGCCTATGAACTATGCTTAAAATAAAAAATGATGTTGATTATATTGTAAAAAAATCTTGAACTCATTTTAGTATATATTATTTATGCTCCAGTACATAAAATCATCAGTAAATCTTGAGCTTGTCTAATTTCGTATTAAAATATGAAAGTTTGTGTATTTCTAGTTAATAGTATACTTTTTAACAAAGTCTGCGAGAAACAAAACTTGAGGCTAAAATCTATTTTTTTCTTTTATTGCAACTTAAACCTAATAGCCTTTGACTATTTTGTTATTTTTTCTGTATCCAACAGCATAATCTAAAAGGAAACAAAATAATTTTCATTATATCCTAATATTATTCCTATTTTATAGTGATATAAGGACTGATTTTATTAATGTTGAGGGGTAAATATTTCGTGGGGGTTGCTTTCTGTTTGATACAAGTAGTTAACATTACGAAATTTTTAGATTGATAGTGCTTTTAACTCTTCATAAATATCCTAATTTAGTTTATTGCTTATTATTTTGATTGATCGTATTTTTCTTTAATCAAGTATATAATTCTTTTAGAATATTTACATAAGGTAGATTTAATTCAACAGAAAACCTTTATTGTCTGATCAATAAGAATCATTAAACAATTTAAGAACAATTACAAAAATACACGCTGCTTTAATTATTTTATAATTTCATATATTCAACCGTTAAGATACACTTAAAAAAACATCAAAATTATTTGTAAAATAGAAATATTATTGAGAGGTATTTATAGAAAAAAATTAATAATTTAAATAATAAAAAAATTACAGTGCAGCCCTTAAATAAGAGAAGCGTTATTTTATCGAATATTTAATATTTCCATGCGAAAAAGAATACATATACCCCTATAAAACAATTCTTATTTTGAATAATTCTATTTTGGGTTCTATAATATATTATAAGGCAAAAGGCGTTTATAGCTCATTATTTATTTTAGTTCACATCGGTAAATCATTGCTGGGAAAGGTACTATAGACTTTATAAATGTTTTTCGTCTCAATTATTGGTAATAGGTATATATAATAAGGTACAATCTTTGGGATTTTCAAGAGTGAGCTTTTGCTGTTCTTCTGTTTTCTATGGAAATCTATACAATAAAGGTTTTTTTATGATGTTTCAGTTTGAAATATTTATTTTATTATTTATATTTATGAATTGATTTCGCATATTTTTTGTAGATCTTTAAACCGGTTATAAAATCTAGGCAACTTCTCTGATATAATTTTACTTGAAAAATCCTTTAAGAACATATATGTAGATAAATATGCAGCGTTTGACCAGCTACTTAATAGATTTACTATGATAAAACATTTATGATTTTATAATATAAAATTGAATTTTTTTTTAAAAAATATACTTGCACTCTTTATTTTGCTTTAAGTATATTTTGCATGCAAACATATTCAATGTATTTTCGAATGAAAATTCGCGAACGTTGTATCATGTACAAATAATTCCAATAGCTATAAAGTTTATATACATAATACTCGTTTATAATTTTTCGCATATCCGATTTTACCATTTAAACATTTAAATGAAATTAAATAATTAATTGATTGATCATATAAATTATACAAATGTTCATATTATTGAAACTTAATAATAAAAATAAAATTTATGACAAATATAAAAGAAGAAGCGTTTCAATTAATTCACATATAAAAACAATTAAAATATTTGTTGAAACTTTACTTTTTATTTTCTGTCTATTATAAGTCTCATCGGAATAGTTTATAAAGTTCGTCAGTGTATTTTTTATGCATCACATATAATGTCAAAAAACAATTTTCTATATTTTTATTACTTTATATATATAGAAAATGATTAGATTATAAAATTTCCAAAAATATGTGTTTTTTTGTTAAAGTATTTTTCACATTTTAGGATTTTTTTTGTTTGCTAAATTACATCTATGAATGTAAAAATACAAATATTTTACTTTCTACTTATATGACTTCTAATTTTAGCCTGTATAATATTGATAGTTTTTTAAAACTAATGTAAAGTTGTAAAAGAAAAAATTAGTTTATTTCTGAATATGTTTTGTATTCAGTTATGCTGGATATATATGTGCATAAATACAGATAAATATAAAAAAGCATATCGAAGTACAAAAAAATTCTCTAGTTTTTAATTAAAAATCATTTCGTAAATGAAAATTTTCGACATAACATAATAAATTCAAAATATATATTTTGAGTAGATCTATTACATAGAATAAAAAAATGAAAGCTTGCAACATGCATATAAACCCTTAAAAAGTACGCAGGAAGTAAATTCCGTAACACTAATAGGTAAATTTTTTAAGGCTTTAATGATAACTATGTAATGTCACAAAATTATATTCATATCTTAAACAAGTATAAGAAAATAAATATCTACACTAACTCAATTACATATTTATCTAGTGAACGGTGTACACTCAAACACATTTCTTTCTAGAGGAGAAGTGCTATTGTTGTAAATAGATAGTTAAATGTGTCAAAAATAGGTATCAAGAGATTTGCAATATTTAAAATAGACTTTTATCGTCTTCATATATATAATTGAAAAAAACCAACTTAATTTTTTCGATAAACAAGGTTAAAAAATAAAATTTGGTTTGTAAAACCAGAGTTTGTAACATTTGAGAAAAACACGCTCCTAAAATCATATAACAGAAAAAACATGGCTGTCTAATACTGTGTATATTGATATAATTAGATATAATTAAAAAAACGCTTTCTAACACAAATCACCAAGTTTATTAAAAAAGAACTACTTAATTTTATTCTTTACTTTAAATTCACAACAAAATCAATATCCGATAAAAAATTAATGATGGGCAATTATAAAAATAATAAAATTATAGCGAAAAAATTAGTAAAAACTTATTCAATGGAAAGAAAAACAAATTTCTTTTCTGATGTTTATATAAACAATTTTATGGAATTTTTGATAATTTTGAAAAGTTGCAAATATTCAAAAAGGAAGATTTAGATGACATGGTTATAAAATTCATATATTTGGATACAAAAATTAATCTCCAAATCCAATTTGAATTGATTCTTGCTATTTATACAGCACTTAGGCAGTAAAAAATCTTTTAACTATTATATGTGTCAATTTGCACAGAAATAAAAAAATATCGATTATTTGAATCCGCTATTTTATTTAAAAAACTAGCTATAAAAAAAATTATTATTTTTTTTAGATATTTTATGTTTTAAAAAGTTATAGAATGTGTTTTATGATTGCGAATTACTAAAAATATATTTGCAGTGAAAAAATAAAGGTTTACAAAAAAATATTCTCCGAGCCTAATTGTAATTTTTAATATAATAGCTGCACGCATAAATGTATGTTAACCTCATACTGTATTGACATATAATGAGGTTTTATTCGACAATTATTCATTCAGTTTTCATAATCTTTTCACTAAATACAATTACTTTATCGCGTTTCTTATACAAAAGAAGTGGATTAACAGAAGTATATATGTTTATAAATTAGGATCTGAAATCTTCAAAAAAAATGATTCTGTAATATATGATAGGTTTATATTTACGGAATATTTTTTCAAAATTAAATATGCTTCATTTTATCAGGGATCAGAATTTTTCTGCATCTTATTATTTAATTTATAAGAAATATGGTTTTTTATATTTTTTCCTTGTATATGTTAATTTCATTGATCTATGGTTTCTTCCAAAAATATATTTCTCTACGATTTGAACTCATATTTGATTATAAATATACATAAGAGATTGGGAATATGTAAATCTACACAAAAAATAATAGATATAGTTATACAGTTGTTTTTTTACTTATTATATATTCCCTAGTTCACCTTGTTACATCGAACCCCAAAATCCAGATACATATGATTATAACATCATGAAACTATTTTTAACTTTAAACAATAAAAAATCCATTACGCAATATGCATCTAAGAGGATTTAGTTTGATTTTCTATTTTATACACGAATATTTAAATACGATCATATGCTACAACATAATTATCAAATTTATATAAGCTGAAATATTCAAAAAAAATTCGTTTACCTTGAGAAAAATAAAAAATTGTATTTTAACAAAGTCAAAATATAAAATTCACAGTGAAAAAGCTTTGTATCCTTTTAAGGCAATAGTATAATTGATTAACAAAAAAAGAATGGTTTTATTTTTCTATGATTTAGATTGCAAGACAAAAATTGATTTAAATAGTTTTCACTAACATACTATTCGATTTCATATTTTCTACCTTATTCCATTTTTTTATATTTTATTTAGATACGTATTTATGTACGGTAATATGATAAACGTCACTAAATTATAATTTATTCTTACAATATGATATATAGCATTCATAATGTTGTGTTCTTTGTTTCGTGATCATTAAAAATCAGATTAATTTATTTCTAGCATTATAAAAAACAAACTACAAATATTATCAGTTTGTCTCTTATAAATATTTATATGTGTCTATGATATTGTATATAAAAATAATTATAAGCAACTTTTTACCAATAAAAAATATGTATATTTTATTTCGACATATCAAAAGTAATAAAATTCTCTATTTGTAAAATTTCACGTAGTAAAAATACCTTTGTAAGAATTTTTTAGGATGCTGCATTTAATAAGAGGTAAGATTCTTTTTCACTGAATCAACAACATTTACTAAAAATAAAAGCAAAGAACATGTCAACTTGTATCACATTTTATTAATGGTTTTTTAGCGCAAATTAAAAATCTTTAATATAGCAAAAGTTAGTTTCGTTCATTTAATGTTAATTTATGACATTTTAGCAATCAAGTGTTTACAGTAAAAAAAATATTAAGAAGTATTTCTTTCAAAGATTTTATCGCAGGTATTTCGATCTTATTGCTTTTACGAGAACTTAAGTTCACAAAGTATAAGTTTGGAGAAACAAAAAGTAAAAGCCTAATGGGATTAATATGTGATCTAATTCTATAGGTAGATTGGATTTTTTATTTTTATCGTTGTTCAACCAGAACTTTAGATTGCTCTATATAATATATTGTGCTCATTCTTCAGCTAATATCAGCATCATGAATTTACGCATTATTACTGAATCTCTGTAGAATAATTAATCGTTATATTCCACGATCCTAGCGTTTTTGAGGCTCTTTCTGCGTTTGCTACAATTCCAAACTCATTATATACGACTTCTGATGGTCTGTAACCATGCAACCCCAGACCGAAAACTTTTGATATTATTCGAGTTTTACATTTGTAAATAAAGGAGAGTATGTTGTCTACTTATTCAATTTTTCTTAGCTTTACAATTAAAAAATTCATATGTCTATCAGTAATCGTTATTCCTGTTTATATTAAAGTGCTCAATTTTGTTTCTAATCACTAACAAAAATTACTCTTAAATAATGTGACTATCTTATCCATGTTTATTTAAATAGACTTTCTTGAAGCTAATTCATTTGTATATCTTATTTATCAGAATATTTATATTTATCTTCGATTTTTACTGGTTTTTTTTGCTATCGTAAAGTTTATGGGTCTTAAAATTTATATATTTTGTCGTGTATAGTCTTAGACCAGTATTTTTTACATAGATTGCCTGTTTTTTACTCTGTTTTTATGTTTTACCATAATGTTGACATTTTTACTAATCTATATTGAATAGTTATTATCATGAATGTAATAATCTTGCTTCTTTTTTTTACATCTATACACGGTGACCATCTAGCTTTTACAGGCGTCAATTGTGATCATTCTGATGGTATAGATTCTGAAAGATTTTACAAACTGTTTTATATCTTATTTTTTTTACATTAAACTTTTTTTCTACTACAACTTAATATATTATATATATAGAATTTCCAATTGTAGTTTAAAAAATAAATATATTTAAATAATTATCTTTTTTTTCTCATCTTATTCAATGTACATTAGTGCTTTGGTATTTGATGATCTTTTATCCTTGGAAAGAGTCTTTTCATGCCAAAAGAGCGTTTCATGCATAAAAGTTGTAACCCCTTTTGTCTTGTTTTTATTTTACATTTTTTTTAAATACTATCTTTATCTTTTGCTGACTATAAGCTTATAGATTATTCTCTTGTAAAAAAAATATTGAACTCTTGTAGCAAAGTCTTTGTTTCATGTTTAAAAATGCCTATATAGCGGTTTTTTTGGTATTTTGCTATTTTAAAATTTTTAAAACTTTTTGCCCGTATATGTTTGTTTTAACTGTACTCTGAATTCTTGTTTTATTTTTATTATAATATACCAAATGCTGTATATTTTCACAGTCTTATTCTTTCTTAATGTATTATGGTACTTAGATCCCAGTAACCAAAAATTCAATCCCCATATTGAACACAATATAAATTATTTGGCGCTAACTTAATTTATTTTTTTTCTAGTTCTATGCAAACACTTTGATGTACTGTTTTGTTAATTTTTTTCGGGTCTTTGGTCTTAAGCTTCAGATAAATAAAAATAAGATATGATTTGTGATAAAAACTTATCTATTAGTTATTTTTCAAGTTAATTTAACGTTTAGTTCATTTAACAATGGATCCATACACACGGCAAATAAATATAAATGTGCATTGCACCGCTTTTATACCTTGTTATATTTTTTAATGCATAATAACAATTTCCATATGCTCTTTATCACTCTTAATTGGCTGTATACCTACTCTTTATGATCGATTTTTGCCATCCACGTCATTAAATAGAAATCAATCCCAAGAAGCTGTTTTATCTACATCATTCATTTGGAAATCTATTTTTTGAAAAGCTTCGTTTTTATTGCCTAGTTCAGTAGCTTTGTCTACAGATTCTGCACAAATCATGGGGTATTGGTTGTGTTTCAGGGAAAGGATTGCGCCTTTTCACTTCTAATTACTAGAATATTTTCATATTTTTAGTTTCTTTTTTACATGAATTTATATACAGGTCTAAGGCTTAAATTTGAAGACCAATTACTAGAGGTTATTATAAATATCATTTATTTTTCTTTATAAAACATTCATTTCCTTTTTTTTGCACAAATTTTCTCTTCAATATTGTCGTAGCATATTAGTGCAAGGATATCATTTTCTTTATTAAAATTCATAGATTTCATCAGGTGATGGAGTTTTATGATTAGGTCAGAAGTTAATAGTATTTTATGAATTTTTTCGAAGGTCAACTTAAAAACATAAATTTCTGCTATAAAATTCCAAATTAATGCTTATTAAACATCTTTTTTATATTTTTTTTTCATACTTATTTGACTAAAATCAAGCAATTTTTTTTCTTAATAGCGTTTATTGTTTTTTACTTATTAAATTTAGAAATAAATGATCATTCTTGATATTCATATTGTTTTTTTGCTTAATGAACTTTTCATCATTATTTTATCGATCTTTTGCCTTCTTTTATCTGTATTTTATATGATGTTTTTATAATATTAACTTATATTAATCCAATTTTCTTCCAAGATTTTAAGATAAAGTCGCTTAATATAACGCTGTAAATTAATTTTTTTGTGTAGTTAATTTTTGTGCTATACAAATCTCACATCAGACGTATTAAAATTATTTTTTATCATTTTGATTCTTGCATGTATATAATTTTTTTTAGTGAATATTCTCTTTTTTGATGAGGTTATCGTAAGTCAACAAAATGCTTTGTAATATCTATGGATTTGATTTATACTTACGGTTTTGATATTCATAATCTTTCACGACAATTTTCGGATATTCTATGACTTACTCTTTTACTTGTGAGATATTCCTTTCTTTGTTCTTGTAAACAAACAAATCTAATGATATCTAACTACAGAGTACATTTTTTAAGTTATTGATTTACATTTTAAAAAAAATTTGTCCATGTCAAACTTTTATTGTGGTCTAAAATACAATGTTTTTTATTTTTTTAGAAATTTTACAATCAAATTTTCGTTCTGGACCAGCCGTAGCTTCTGTCTGCTATAATATAATTATCTAGCTTCTATATTTATTCAAAAGTAAAGAGAGTTGTGCATTTGTTGTTACAGATAGTCAATATTATTTGCCAACAAGGCGTGATATATTCTCAAGGCGCAGTTGTATTGATTTATATGAATCTTGAAAAGAAATTATTATGAAAAGAGCATTTGTACTGTTGATATAGAACTAAAAAAGCTCGTACACCGAATGATGACTATTTTATAAAGTGATTTCTTCATTTATTGCTATCTTCGTCCTTTATAAAGTCAATTCGTATGATTTTGCTACTATATATATTTTTCCTGGTTTTCAGCTATAACTTTTTATAAAAACGTTATAACTATAATATTATACATTCATAAACAAATACTTTTTTTATCTTTTATCTTCATATACAATTTTTAATACGAAGATGAAGCTTTGTAATAACAAAATTATAAATTATATGGCGAGAATAACATATACATAAATGGTAAACGCGTACCAGTTCAGATACAAATTTTTATATTATTTAAAACAGACAGTTTTACATTTGAAAAGATCTATAGCAAGTCATTAAAATTTAAATACACTATTGATATAAGAATAATTTGTTTTAGACGGAAAATGAATCAATTGATGGGATAAATATTTAGTGAAGAAACGTCTGTTCTAAAATTCAAGAAGTTATATCACAAGTATGTTACACATTCTATAGATCTTTTCTATGGAATTATAAATTCAATTTTTAAATATGACGTAAAGGCTTGTGGAAATACTAGCTGATAGAATTATAAAAGGGAATATTAGACTTTATAATATAAGAAATCATTAAAGGATATATTATTTTTTATGAGGCTTATGTAGACATCACAATGTTTATTTACTGCTAAAAAAAGACATTTGAATCATGTTTTCTAAATAAGTAAGATATATGAACTATTATGATTCAATAGCACAATCAACCCATTTGGATACTAAGATTAATATTCTTAAAATATCTGCAAAAATCAGATAATATGATGCTATTTTTCATATATCACTTAATTAAAAATGCTGATCCATATTTTATTCTTTTTGTATTATACTATGTATAATGTTATAATTATTAAAAAGATTTAATATATTTTTTTCCTTGATTTCGATTACAGTTACAGAGCTTAGCTCATTAAAAACATTTTAGTATTTGAAGATTTTAATGTTAAATGTTTAAATTTTTTTAAAAAGTATATCTTTAGATTTAAAATCTCTAGAATATTCTTCAATGTTCATATTTTTCTTTTAAAAAAAAGTGTATTGATCCTATAAAACATATAATGACTGTAAATTCTTGTGATATTCCGTAGCATCATTGATGACATATATTATACCTGAATATAAAAAGTCGGCGATAAAATTATTTTTGGTTCTTTGATGATATTTAGCCGGAATATATACATTTTCCATACATCTACTAAGATTAACCTAGTGGTCTTGTTCCAATACATCGATGATAAGATTATTGTGGATGTTAAAATATTATCTGTCATTTATCTTTGTTTAAATGCGAAAACGGATTGATATTTGATGTTTTTCTATTGCTTTAAATACATATGCACATGATGTGGTCTGAAAGTGGCCTTTATTTGTTGAATATATAACACGTAAAAGATAGTGCGTTCGTATCGTCAGAAAACATATTAGGGCCTAAATTATTATAAATAATTCAAAAATAAATATTATCAACTAAATTATAATAACTATGTTCATTTTGCCATCTAAATATCATCTAGGTTCTTTCAGAGCATATATATACGCATAATGTCTTTTTTTAGATATTTTCATTAAGAATGAGTAAATAATGTTTGTTACAAATTTTATAGGATTGCTTTAATGAATAGTAAAGTAATTGTAATAAAAAGAATTACTTTATTTGGGGCTTGGAATACATTATATGGTATGAAAGTTACTATTTGCCTGATTGGAATATTTAACGTAGCCAATATTTGTCTTTTATCATACTTTTAGCTTAGTAACTCTTGATTTTTCCATATAAGGCTGAAGAATTTGTGTTTTTTTTTGATTTGAGGATTATACAATAATATATTGCGTCCGAAATTTTTGGCGATAAAATTTGTTATATATGTTTTTTGCTCTTTTATCCCCTGAATATATTTTAGATTATTTAAAATAAACTATAAAGTATAAATTTTTTATAATAATAAAAGACGGTTTGAATTTTGTTTATGATAATTTTAAAACCATTTTATATAAACATTTTCAAAATCTAATGCATTATGTTTTAATTTTAATTCTAGCCACCTTTTTTAATTAGATTTTCCTAAACACTGAATATGTTTATAAACTTACTACGATCAGAAAATTACATGTATTTCATCAAATATTATACACTTGTGTTTTAAATATATTACTTAAAATGATTATCTACTTTCATTAGTTTGTTATAGCAATTAGAGGCAGTTGGGTTCTTAGAAATCTTTGTCGCACATATTTGTATTCTTTAAAATTTAATCCTTCAAGAATTAACGACAAGAGTGTTAATAGATTTCGTAAAGAATGAACAACTATAAATCTTGTCGTGGTTAAAACATAGGGGAGTAATCCACGAAATCATTTCCTATTGCTTAAAGATGACATTGGCCAGAGATTAAAGACCTCTCTGCAGGTGAATTGATAAAATGGATGTGTAGCTTGGGTAGTTAAATTGTGGCATTGTAAAATACGGCGATCCTAAAGTTTTTGCTGTTTTTTTTAAACTGGATAAGAAGATGTTAAATTTTTGTCATGTAATGTTGACCATTTCTCATATCTTAAAATAAATTTTAAATTTAACATCAATTTTTTTTTAAAAAATACTAATTGATTTATATTATTTATATATCCTTCTATTAAACTTACTTGTATCATTAATCTGACTATAATTAACCAAAAATTTTATGATCATTTAATACAATAAAAGTGACATCTAAAATAAATGAATATATGTTGTTTAGAATTTAAAATTTTAATTTAATTTTTATAACACAAGATTCTTTTGTTTTTAATAAATATAAAGTGTTTTCAAGCTGATTTTAGCGATCTTTTTTTCATAATTTCAAAGTTTAATTTAAAAAAATGAAATTTTGTTTGCAGCTGGGTGTATTTTAAAAAATTATGAATTATATTTTATTGAAAGATTTATAGCTAGAATTTAGTGGCTAAATGGATCCGAATAAATTATTCTGACCCATTTCAATAATTATTTTTTTAATATGAGCTAAATTTATAAGGTAAATATTAGATTTTGTTCACGCGCACAACTTGCTTAATTCATTGCGAACATAGCGAATTATATTTTCGGATATCCTATCTTCTTCAATACCTCACCTCCTTTCGAGACCTATATATTCAAGAGTTTTCTCTAATCCCAATGGTTTGTATATATGCCTCGATCATATTCGTGGCATCTGGTTCCCGCTGCTCCTTTTTAAGATATGTGTATCATACAGACTCATGTTATAGCATATAAGATAATTTTTGACTTGCAATTGTATACTAGTGACAGCTCAGATGCTAGTCGATTTTAATTAATTATAATATATATAATTTTATATGTGTTTCATTAGATTCAAAAATTTGTTATGCTTCATAAAAAAATATAGTATATCTAAAATAAGCTCAAAATGATTTAATTAAATGTGGTTTAATGTTTAAAATTGCGTTTTAAATTTTTTTGTAATTAAAATTACATTTTGTTATATAAGAATTCATTTAAATATCATCACTTTTTTAGGAATTTTGAAAAATAGTAAATTTGTGGTAAATAAATTACTTTAAAGTACTGGAAATGTATTTTTTGATATATAAAAAATACATAATACTACATTACAGTCGGTAATTATATAATAAACGACATTAATTTATATAAATTTATATTTCTAAAAAAAAAATTTATTGATCAAAATCACAGCAAAAAAAATAAAAATTTTGCCATTATGCATTAATAGTTCAACGTTAAGTCTCTTATATAATATATTTTTAAGAATTTTTTCGCATAATGTTTTTTATTTTGGTACAGAAATTTTTTTTTTCTTTAACATGGTACAAAAATTATGGCATATACAACCAAACCATGCATAATCATATTAAAAACGAGTTATAATTCAAGATCTAATTATAAAAGAGGAAGAAAGATTGTAATGTATTTAAAAGTGTTCGAAAATTCAAAAATTTTCTATATCCCTTATATCTCTTTTATCTATGAATAAATCTAAATATTCTAGTTTTCTTTTATATTTAGATGAAAAACATCTACAGAAAAAAAAATTATGATCATGCAGAATTTATATTTTTATTAAAAAGGTTGTGTTATTGTACGATATTCACGTTAAAAAATGATAAGAAAGATAATTTCTTGAGGTTTTATAGACCCATTTATGAAAGCATAGGATTATATAAAATCATCGAGGTGAATAAGAAAACATATAAAAACAAATTTTTTTATCAGAAAAATTTCATAAAAGTGTTTGTAATAAAAAATATTTTTTTTTGGCTATTTAACAAGGATTAAAAATTTCATAATATGGAATAAGCTCAAACACGCAATTTTTTTTATTAGAATTGATCTCAACTATTCACTATAAAACAAATAAATACCTGTATTTTGTTTAAGAAGTTACGAGATTATCAAAATCTGTCTCAAAAGTATGAAAAATACAAACTATTATAATGAAGAAACTACCATGAGAGAAAATCTTATACTGATTAACAAAGATTTTAAAAAAAAGAGTTGCTGATCTAAATTTTACGTGTGATAATATACATCGCATTTCAATAATTTTATAATTTTTAAAAGTGTATGCTTTCTTATTTCAAAATTCAAATAAAATCCAAATAAAAGATTTATTTCTGTAGAATACTTACATTATCATAAACAACACATAAAAATATATATTGGCTTATTTTTTACTTTTTGTTGCATAAAAATTAGTTTTGTGTGGATTTCTTAAGCAAGGTCAAATAATTATTTCGATTTGCTTAAGTTTTATAGAAGCTATGTATATATGAAATAAAAATATATATTATATATATATCTAGTCTTCATTTTTTCTAGTTCATATAGCTTTTCATCTTGTGTATTTTTTGCTCAAAAAAAAGAAAGCTATGCTGCTAAAATTATTGGTGACAAATTTTTATAAATAATAGAGTCGCGATCTAAAAAATACGAGAGATTATTGTATCATTAAAAAATAGAAAAATAATGCATTTACTTGAAATTATTGATATGAAAAACAGAAAACTAAATTGAATCTTAGATTTTGTGAGGTTCTCTATATCTATAACTTTAAAACAAAAAACTTCATAAAATACTTTAATAAACATGATTAATATGCAATAATGTATACTTAGATTTCAAATGTAGCTACATTACGTTTATTTCAATGGCTTAAAAGCATTCATGGCTTCGATTTATTCGTTTTAAAACTATTTCAGAATTCAAGTATTGATTTATGATAAAATGAGAGGATCTAATTCAGCGCAAACCATTTTATACAAAAATTTCAATAAATAATCTTATCATATAAACCATCGAAACTCTCTATTGTGCTAATTTTTTGTTTCTCTATTGTATAAAATTAAAATGAACTATTAAAGAATTTAAATCTTGGTTGTCATTAGAAAAACGCATAAAATTGAATTCTGAAATCTAATTGAGGTTTCTTATATGTATTAAAGCTTGCAAAACAAGTAAAAAAAATATAGCATTCTAGGTTATTAAACAAGGTTGTCTCTTATGAATCTTATTCAAGATGCAAAAATATGACGTATATAAATAATTCAAATAAATTTTTTTTGTGCATACAAAACCTAAAAATAAAGGGCTTACTTTTAAAAATGTCATAATTTTTTTACAGAAATTATCGGTGTTGAATATATGAGCTATTTTAGTTAATATTAAGATGCCAGTGTTTCTATCTATTTTAAGTGTAATTTCATATCATTTATAACACGAATATCATAATTTTTATTAATTCGTTTATTTATAATTATATGTAGCTTGATTCTTTTTTTAAAAATGGATAGATATATTTACATAAAATATATTTCACAAATATTTCAGCAAATAGTAATCAGGCTTCTTTAATCTTTAGTAAGCCTCAGTTCACTCACTTCATATATATTTCGATTTTATATTGCCACAAAAATTTATTTTATTTGTTGCTGAGACTTCCCAAAATGCTTATAAGAAATACGCTATTTAGAGTAAATATAAAAATTGTTATCAATACGTTTTCATTATACATTTCAAATTGAATCTATCTTCGATATTTCAAAATTCATACAATTAGTAATATCAAGGCATATTTCCAATAGATTTGAGACTCTAAACTTATTCTTAAACAAGCGTCTATACAAAATTAGGATTTATATGCTTTTTTTTTGACACATTAAATATGATTATACGAATAAAAGCGTATTCCCACCTATAAGTTATCCGTTGAGATTCGTAGAGTGCCATGAATTTAAAGATTGAGCTAAAAATAGAATAATTTATATTTTGATAAGTATATAATAGTAACATAAGAGGCACTATATGTACAAGAAATATGGCTTGGAGATAAACTAAAAGTCACCATTCTAAATTAAAGAAGCTGTTCAAAATGTGTTATCTAAATGGATTTTTTAGGGGTAAATAGTACATATTTGCACTTTTTTCTATACAAGAATATACAGCCTCAATGGACATTATGCAGAAAATAAACTTATAATGCTCCTATGAATATATATGGACATATAAACTATTTTCACTACCGAATTATACCTGTCTTTACAAAATATTTATAAAATAAAAAACGAAGGCAAAAAGGTAGAAAAATAGAAAGATTTTTGCGTTGTTTCTAAGTTTTTTCGTATATTATATTCCTTTTTAATTACTATTTTCGTGCTATTTTAATAGTTTTGTAGTAGAATAACAGAGTTTACACGAATTGGTTTTGATTTATTTACTACGATATATGAGTAAGGTATTTACTTTGCAAAATATTCTTTATAAACATAAGGAAAGTAGATATATACATAAATTGCATAAGTATATTATTTCGGGATTATTTCAAGACTAAATTTATCCCATACGTTATAAAATGGGATGTTGTGGTGACGCGATATTATAAAGTTGCCAGAAGGAACTAGATGTCTCCTATCAGATCTAGGCATATATGCAAACATAGGAATTGAATATGCCTTGATTATATTGGTCGCGAAAGTAGGTGTAGTATAAAAGAAGACTTTTGAAAGGAGAAGATAACCGAAATTTTAAAAAAGCTGTGCGCTCAGGGAATTGAGAAAGCCTTGATTATATTGGTCGCGAAAGTAGGTGTAGTATAATAAAGACTTTTGAAAGGAGAAGATAACCGAAATTTTAAATAAGCTGTGCGCTCAGGGAAATAAAAGTTGTGCTCAAGAATCAAGACTAAAATTACATCTTAAAATTTCGCCCATAAATAAGAAATTCTTATGGCTAGTTTATCTTCTGAACTTTTCCGTTTCCTATTGCAAAATGCTAGATTTTTATATATTATAGATTTTTTGTGTATTATTTGTACGAAAATTACCCGTATAGTCTGTCGATATAACTTTTGCGCTCAAGACGTATAAGAAATGTTTTTTTCATGATACTATAGTTTATAGATGTGCTTCCGCTTCTTTTTACATCCTCAATCAAATAAATTATAAACTTAAATCAACAAAAAAAAGATTTTTAAAAAAAACTATTACAAAATATATTTAATGCTGAAAAATATATATAAAGTTCCATAGCAAAGAGTTTTATGCGCATTATGACGTAAAAATAAGTCGGAAAGGTTTAAATACAAACTATTGATATACGATATAGAAAATATTATAAATCTAATAGTTAATTACATTGATGTTTATCCAATGAATATAAAATAACATAATGATAATTTATTTCGAGTATGTGTATGTGTAAAAAAAATTTCATCGTAATATAAAATTCAAAATTTCCGTAATACATCTATCATGTGTGTAAACTGTTAAATTTTTAAATGCAAGCATGTACAATTTCGTTATCTATTGTTAATTTCAAATAATTTAAATTTATGTCATTATTTTATTATGAACTAGAGTTTCGGGAAAAAAACATGCATTAATTATATGATTTTAAACGAAAAAACTTCAAAATAAAGGTAAATATTAGCTATGAAATCGAATTTCTAATTTAATCATCCAATATTTTGTGAATTGTTTATGATTGAATATTTTTATGATTTTCGTTGAGATTATCAAATATAAATCAAGAAAATATATGCTCATTATTATTTTATAATAAAAAACCTTATCAATTGAATTTTTTTAAATGTATTTTTTATTTTAAACTACTCATATTTTTGGTTATAATATATTTTTACATATACACAAACTAAAAACAGCGTTTTATGACACTATAGAAAGCTTAAGTATTTTTAATATGATTCATATTTCTTTAATCGCTGATGCTCAATAATTCTCTTGAACTTAGACAAAATGATCACTCTATACTCATATTCATCCTTTGAATATATTTATACAGACTAGAATTTAATCTATAAAATATTTTGTGCATATATGTATCAAAGTCTAATAATTTTAAATTTTAGAAGGTAGAATACAAACTATACAACACATATGTACGATTATCTTCCGATAAACTAAATAATATTAATATTTACTTATATTTATCCTATTTTTTATTTATGCTTTTCATTATTTTTTCATTCCTTAATCTATTTCTTTTATATCTTAAAAAATCATTAATGCTGTATATGGCATTTTTCTCATTATTATATCTTTAGATGTCATCTTTTAACAAATAACCTTCAGTTCTATGTTTTTCAATTAAATTTCCATGGTTTCATTGTTAAAGCTTGGTCTATAATACTTAATTTTTAAACATTATATTTTAATCAAAGATACTATGTGGCCTAAGAGCTAAAATAAAATTATTCATTTTTAAAAGATCTGTTTCTATGAATATGTAATTGTAGATGCTGTTATTATCTGATAGACCGGGCTTTATTTACTACAGCAGTATTGTTCTGGGGTCATAATTTTCTGATGAAAATGGAAAATATATATCAAAAAAAGTCATAAAGGAATTGGTTTTGATTTCAAATATGAAACAACCTCTAGGAATGATTTAACAAGAACCCATATTTAACAAAATCAAGAGGTGACAAAATTTGATCTATTAGATATATTTATATATTATAACAGCTATATACACACGCTACATATTCATACCATTGTATCTGTAGATCTTCTGTGTAGTTAATCGCGTCAAAACCAAATCAAAGAGTACAATACAAAGAATAAAAGGTAGCTTGAGCACCTTAGATGGTCAGTATTTTATATTATATTATATTAATAGCCAAAGAACATATTTCGAAAGACGAATTTATAATTCGATTATTATATTATTTTAAATAAGTTATAAAAAAGATACTAGAAATATTTTTGCAACGAATAAAGTACTTTTCAAAGGTACGATAAATAACTGCATGATAAATAAAGGGCAGAATGAAAGAGTTATGTATTTTTTTACAAAATAATAAAAACCTAATAGGTTGACTAGAGATCTATAAATTTTTGTTCCTTGTAAATCCAAAAAATTTTTTATATGAAAAGGATTCTTCTATGGTTCTTAATATTTGGAAATATCAAAGAAAGAAGTTTTTTTTTTATTCTAATACTCAAAAATTGGATTTGTCAATAAGATTAAACGATCATTTATGTAAAATAACAATAGATTATAGGAATTTTTTAGAACTCTGTCTTGTTTAACAAAAAATAATAGATTAAAAAGCGTTTAAAAGTCAGTGAAGTTTCTGTAATGAAAGAAAATCCTTTAAAAACAACGATAAAGTAATTTTGCAGGATCGATTGTTTCAAAGCTTATTAATTAATACTATTTAAACGTGTAAAACGATATTAATCTAATTTATTTTTATTTATATCCTTTCAAAACTCTTTAGAGGTTATTATAAATATAATAATTTGCCCTCATTATTACTCGGCTGGTAAATAATTTTAATTTGATGTTGATGCTTTTTTTAAATATAGATAATGATATCAGGGGAGAATTTAGTATTTTTTTGTATTTTATTCATAAAATCAGTGCACTAAGAAATTAAATTAAAGCGAAACCCTATTTGTATTGATTTAAAATCGAAGGCACTTAAAATAATGTTTCACATGATGATATTTTAAAAATAAAGCACAATCTTCTTTTCATTTTGGCCATGTTTTATCTTTATAACATACTATTTACATGAAATTATTGCCTAAAATATAAAATAATTTACCATCTAAGTATAAAATAATTTGTCTTAAATTAGTTCTAGTTTGATTTTTATAAAATCAAATAACATATCCCCATTACCTAGACAGGATTTTAAGAATGCCAACAAAATGAAAGCTCACAGAAGGAATCTGAATCGACCAAGACTATAATACTTTTTGAGTCTTTAGAAATATAATCCCAACAGAAACCGTTATTGTGACGAGGATAGCATCTTGTAAAACAAATTTGTTCCGCCTAGGGCTATCTACTATACGACTTAAAAAGAGAAATCACAGCTAAATTCATGAGAAATCAATAAAAAACCATTTCTCTTTTGGTATTACCGGTACTAGCTTACATGATAAAGTGTAATAAAATATTTTAAATATGATCTTTTTTTTCATTTAAAATGATCAGGTTTTCATCAAAAACAATGGAAATTAAGTATTAAAAATAATATGTGATAGTGATAGTGCCGTTTAAATTCAATAAGTATATTTTCGCTTAAGAAGTCCAAGTGAAATTTTATCTAATCTAAATAAATACAGTTTTAAATATTGTTCTACTGAATATTATTTAAATAAATTTCAATTTAGTGTATATATGCAACAATTTTTTTAGGCTCGTTTTTTGTGCAAAACTTTCTTTTCGTATTAAATACACTTATATGAAATTTCTATCTTTTTGTAAATTTATAATTTGTTTTTTTTAATTATATATAAAATTATATACTCAGTTAGTATAGGATTTTATATCAAATAATGCGTACAATCCATGTTTTATGTTATAATCCTGTAAAAAAAACTATGAACTCCATTCATCAAGGATGCTTGTATACGTTTTTAGTTTTTAAAACAAAAAACCTGTGTTTTTTTTCGTTTCTAGATAATGCCCTATATAAATAAATTTGCTGTATAATATTTTTTATAATATTATAATCTATGAAGCCGAAACATGTCTAGGAATGATCAAATGCAAGGGTTCTGTTCTCAGCTACATGCTCTTCTGGGATCATGGGTTTTATATATAGAAGATTTATTGAAAACCCTTTTCTATGGTGCATTGAAAATGTTTCTGCATAATTAAACTATCATTTATCAGCTTAAAATCCAGGTTCTTCCCGAAATGCCTCTTATTAGTTCAAAGCATACTTTTTTTGGAATTTTAGATGAATTTTTTGGTACATTTACTTTTGTTCTATTTTACATCAATAATAAATGTTAAAATTACATAATAAATAAAAAGTTCCTGATACATTGCTTTTAATCAAATATGCCTGAAAAATATTTAATCTACTCTACGAAAACTAAATATATATAGAAACATATTATTTTTCAATAAAATTGACTAATTCATTTATTATTTTATTTGCACGTATTATTGTAAACAGTAATCATACAAAAAAAAGGCCGATCGAACTATAAAATTAAGATATATTAAATCTAAACGTTTTTGTAGATATTTGATACTTAAATTGGTTTTTTAAAACTTAAACGCAAATAAAATCATGTTGTTTATTTACGCAATAATTTATACCGGAAATATGTTAAAGCCTGGAAAATTTTCAATATATAGAGGCTGGCAATAAGCCGTAGCACTTGAATGCGATCTTTACAACAAGCAATATAAAATAAATTTTCTATCGATATAGATAGATCGAGTAATATTTTTAAAGATGATTTGAAGGATTTTGAGTCATTTCTAATCAGCTTACAACGTCTCAGAAAATAAGATTAGTATATATGACGTATCTTGACTCATAAATTAAACGAAAAATTGTAAAAAAGATGTTTATACGATTAGAAATATAAAATAATACATTTTTAAGTCTATTAAATTCAAGATATAATTTATTTTTACAATATATCTTTCCTATAAGTTTTCAATTATTGGCGTGGATTTTTTTTATTTTTAAACTATTTTTTTGTCTTTTTTGATATCTTACTTGTAAAAACTTTTATTTAGATAAAATTCCTTTACAACAATAGAAATATAAAATATAGTTTCTAAGGTATAACATAAGCGTAATTATAGAAATAGAATAATAGTAGTCAAATATTCATTTATAAAACCGTAACCTTTCTGAGATCTGAGATATTAATGGCATAAAATAATACATATCTATAAAAAAATCCGCCTTATTTTACATCATAACATAACTTCACGAGGTTTAAAATTATGTATGCAATTTTTAAAAAAACCCAACATATTACGTAAGCTCGAAACTTGAATTGAATATAAAATAAAAAAAAGATTCTTTTCGTATTTTGGTCTAATTACACAAGTCTCATAAATATTCTTGGCTTATTTCAAAATCGAATGTATCAAATTAAATACATGGTTGTTTATTTTGATTGCAAAAAAATTGATGATAGAAATGTCTTTTTTTCAAGTTTTAAAAAAAAAATGTTTGTGTGTTATTGATCATTTATTACCGCAATTAAAGAAGAAACTAATAAGATTTAATAAGTTTTTACAGCAGAAAAAAATAGTAGATATACAACTTTAGCAAAAAAACATAAAAAATTTTATATGTAGTTTGTTTATATATCAAAATCACATTAAATATATGCCATCGTGTACTGTATTTTTTTCAAGTATACTTAAACTTGTATATAAAAGAATAAATAGATGAAAAATTAATTTCAATGCGATCAATAACAATAAAATTTAATTTTTATGCATTGCAAAACCACAAAAGTATCATTAAAAATTTAATCTAAAATTTTGGGTTAAAAAATTTACTGATTATATTTTTATGCTATAAAACTGTAACTTTATATATAAATAAGTTATATAAAACCGAGTAAATTGATGTTTGATGATTAGATATCTTGGAATTTATAAATCAGATGGTATATAAGTTTATTAATCGAAAAATTTAAAAATTTAAGAAGTATGTGGTAAGAATTCTGAGTTATTGTAAGTATCAATATACTGTATTGACTTAATATTAACCACATGAGTATATCTTCATATTTTGTAAAACGATAGCGCATATAAACGATTCTTTGCTAGATGTGCAATTGATAACCTAGAATATAATTCACCATTATTTATGCATTAAAAGGTGGTTATTGTTTTAAATATACAGTCAACGCCATATATATATAAATATATTTTTTTTCTAGGTTTTTTGTATCCCAGCACATATGAAATACCATATAATATACATTTACACATAATTTTTGTAATTTTTATCTTCGAATTATGAAAAAACCTTAGGGCATTCGCAAAACCCAAAAATAAACTAAAATCAAAATGCTTTAATGAGAGTATTTTATCGGTTATCATTACCGATGATGCACACAAGTGATGTAAAAGTCTAATGTTTTTGTTCGGTTATGTTTTATTTGCTATTAACAGGATTTAAAACATTTAAATGTCTTTTAGTTATTTATTGAAGTTTATTTAAGTCATTATATTTGTATCAGACGACACATCCGAAAGCTTTTTAAAAAGAAAATCATAAACAAAAAAAAAATTTAAGGATTTAAAAAACCCCGCGCAAATAACAAAGTACAATATATACCTATAGAATATCAAAATTATCTAATATGGCATTTTTATTTTGATATTACTATATTATATTCAATTGATGAACTTTATAGTCTAATGTCGAAGTTTTAATTTGCTTTTTATTGAAGCACTATTCTTTTATGAGAAATACAAATTTAAAACAAAGTTAATATCTTCTCTATACTCTTAGGGGGTTAGAACAATCAAAAGAATATTAAATCCCTAAAAGGTTTTATTTTTTTAACAAAATATTTTCGTGGTATTATAAAAGACAACTATATATGCAAATTCACAACGATTAAATATAAATTCTTTGTTTTATACATATTCTTTTTGATTATAATGTGATATAAGTAGAATTGAAACTAATTTACGAAAACTAAAATAATAATTTCTAAAATTTATTTTCTAAGGTTAAAATAATGTATTAGCACCAACAAAGATTATGTAAGAACTTTAAGCATAGTTTTATCTTGTAAATAATTTGCCTTTTTATAAGTCAAAATACATTTTCAAGTTATTAATAGACCAGAAAAATAGATATAAACGTTAAGATGTGTTTTCGGTTCTATTTGGGATATCTCATATAATGGGACTTTATAATGTGAAGTGGTGTCAATTTTAGAATACACAATATATTTTATAAAATCAGAGAATCGCTGGTCCACTAAATTGTATAAAAAATGATGAATATGACATCTTTTATATAAAAGAGATTTCCTATCTTATAAAGGCTTTATTTTATATAAAAAAATAATATATGAATTTTCCTGGTTGCTCATAACATAAGATATTCGAATTTTTATACTTTAGTTGACGCAACTGCAATAAAAATTTGCCTTATAACCTAGTTGAATATCAGCTTTAAGAAACCTCTGTGATAAATTAGCATGTTGATACTACTCCCACCACAAATCAACTATTTATTTGGTGCCAGTTAAATCATCAAAACCAAATTATATATTTAAAAAAATATTCTTGTAATTACCCAAAAAGTTGTCATTGAGGAATGTGTAATGTCACGGAAATTAATATCTATTCACAAAGAATAGTCTATGAAACACACTCAAATGTTTTAAGCCTATAGGGAAGATGTATTAGGGTGAACTATAAGGATTTAATGCTTAATAAGAATATACAGCGAATCTGTACATGGAGCAATCTGAAGTTTTGCGAGAAAAAATGTAAAGTCGGAAGTTAAATTTGCCCTTAAATAAATATTGTGCTGAAAAAAGACATTAATCCCTTTATTCTAAAAATATTTTTCTATATGATATGAACTATATTTTAAATGCCAGACATGTGAAAAGGAAAACCAAATGCGTCTAAATTACGCACAATAAGTGATTTCATGTTTAATTTGATATTTTAGTTGTCATATATTACTTTTGTTGCATTAAACTTTTTTGGTTAATTCAAATAATATATTTGGCATATTGACCTTGGTTATATTTTTACAAATATTTGCAAGATAATATTTTGAAATCCGAATAAATTGAATAATAATATCATTGACCCAAGATCAGTTTAAATTCATATTGATAAATATGAAATAATAAGAACTACATAAATAAAAATTTCGTATTGTTTTCAAGTGAGTTTTTGTACCACAAGACAAGTATAATATTTATTTCAAACATAATTTTTTTTTAAGCCCTATTCTTTAATAATATTCGTTTATTTACTTTTTAAAGTATAATGTTTCATCTACGGTATATATAAAAAAACCAAGCTTATAATTTAACTTATTTCTTAGCTTAATAACATATTTATCAAAAGAAAAGAATAATAAGTCAAAAATTACTTATTTTAATTAATTGGGGTGCTCATTCATATAATTTCATGAGATTAAAAATATTTTGTCGTGTCTTAAATCGATGACAAAATTAAATTAAAACCCAGGAATATGTAAATCTAAAAATTGCTTATACAAATTCTATAATTCATCGTGTTTCTTGATCCATGTTATATATATGTATTTTATGAATCAGAAAATAAAGAGTAAAGCTATTTAGTCAAATACATAATTATAATATATATATCATTTTTTATTCCTTTTGGTGTATAAGACAGCTAATAGCATATAAATAAATTTCAAATTCTAAGGACTATAGTTTGGCGCTTAGGGTTTTTGGTTAAATTTTAAAAGGGCTTAAACTAAACCATTATCATAATATAATAACACCCGGTTTGCAAGATTATATGAAAAAATAAAATTATATATTAATTACTAAGTAAAACAGAAAATAAATAGAATAAATATTTGTAGCCATAAAAGCACAGTTAAGGACTTTTATTATCTGTAAAGATCTACATTTCCCGATTCTAATATTATTCATGATTTTTTTATTAGACAGATTACAAATTAATATATAAAGGCGCATATAATAGATTAAATGCATATGCGATTGAAAGATCAGGAAATTAAATTATGTAAAATAAAATAATTAATTTTAATAATGCAATTCATCATCGATAACATGAATTCTTATTTTTGACTGGGCTTTATTTATTGCAAGTTCCCATAGAAAATTTTATAATGATAGTTTTGATCATAAAACATCGATTTTAAGCCAAGATAAATTGCATCTATTTGATAGAATCAAAGAACGTGCACTAACTTGAAAAATGTCTTTATGTGAGCATTATTTTATATTTGTCACAAATTGATGAATATTAGCTTTACACAAAAACAAAAGTTAGAAAATTGTCGTTCCATTAGAATAGGAATAATTTTTTATTTATTGTTAGCCTATTTTTACGCAAAAATAAAATATAAATTTTAAGATATTAAAAAGAGCCGCTTTTAAAAAATTTTTTGCCTTATTTATATTGCTATTTTTTTTTCGATTACATCTATAACTTCGGTGTATTGAATTTTCTGTTCTAATTTTTTGGTTTATTGGCATTATCTTGTGCAGAGAATTTATTTTTTCTTCGAAACACTTGCCTCTGGCGCTATATATGCGTTTCAAATCAGATTTTTTTCTAATATTTTCTTTTTTTTCTTAAATATAAATAAAAATTTTGAAATTGATTCTCATATTTCGACAGCTCTTCATAATTCAACAGGATGCTCTGTAAGATCTTAGTAATTATAGCCATATCTCTATGGGATTGACTCTTGTACTCGTATTTATAACATTATTTTTATTCCTATAACTTCCTTATAATCTTTGTGAAATTATCTTTCTTTGTTATTTAGAAAACCCTTATCTCTCGTTTACCAACTTTCGAGTACACTTTATATAAATTTATTTGCATTTTTAAAAAAAATTCTCTTCCTCTTAATTTTTGTGCTGCTCAAAATATCATCACTCTTTATTTATCTTTTCCTTGAAGTTTTGTGATCAAAATTTCATATGTGTCTTCTCCCACCATTTCTTTCCACCAGAATTTATATTACCTAGTTTCTTAGTTGTTTCAAAGATAAGTACGTCTAAACTTGTCATTGTAGTAATTTATAATTGATTGCCGACCAAGGCGTGGCATACGTATAAAGCGTAGCAGGGATGATTCATAACACTCTTGAATGAATAGGTTTTTTGTGGAACTTTATTGCAATATATATTGATATTATATTGTCAACCATAGGATTGGGAAGGACTTTTGAACTGATAAGTCTTATGTGGAGAAGGGGTATATATGAGGATATGGCAGATAAGAGATAATAAAAAGTATTGATAAAGTTTGTTAGAAAGATTGATTCACATAATCTGTTTGAGAAAATATAAAAGTCAAAATAAAATTAACCCATAAATAAAATAAATATTGTAATGATATATTTGCAAAGAAAATAAAAAAAACAATAATGATCTGTTTATGCCTAACTTTAAATTTTTTATTTCAAATGGTATATGCTGAACATAATTTTATTAAAATTGTTTAAAGAATTATGAGCTGGATTGTTTTTTATTCTTATAAGAAAACCACATTTAACACAATTCTACTTGTAAAAAGGTATTTGGTATTTTGATTTAGATTTAAGATATAAATAAGCAATATTTTTTTGTTGTTTGTTGATTTTTTACTCTATAAATTGGTGGATATTAATAAGTAATTAATTCTTAAAATCATGCAAATAAAGAATATTCGGTTAAAATTACGTACAATTTAATAAAATTATGTATTTTATATTCTTAAAAAGACTAGGGAACAAAAGACTATTTTTTGTATAAATTAGTCATTATTAACTTCTGAAAATAATAAGATATATTTTACATAATTATCTTTTAGATCACATATAGTCTTCGTAAGATGTTTGGGATATGATTCACTAACCTTTTTTAAGTGTTTCTAGTTATCCAATGTTGTCGAGAAAATATGAGGATCATCTGAATTACTTCCTTTGTTAGCACTGAAATGAGAGTATGAGGCTGTATATCCTGATATTTCGAATTTAATTATATCCTTTGCGTCTGTGTATCGTACTAAGCTATTTTTAATATTTACGTTTTCTTCATAGGAATCTTTTACGAAGATCGATTATTCGAGCTATGGCTATTTAAAATTATTTCGAGGGCTTCACTTTTAGTTTGGTTCATATTTAAAGACTTTTTATTTTCTTCAAAAACAAATTTATAATCGTATAATGTATAGCTTTTTTTAGAATCAAATTCTTGATGTAATTTTCCTTTTCTGGATATAAATAAAGCTTTAACTTTCCTTCGGGTTTTGATGTTTCAAATAATAGATTATTATGGTATCTTGCGTTTTTATTAACCGTTTTTCTTCGTTATCTTTGGTTGCTATATTTTAGTAGTGTTCTTTATTTAAATTGCTTTAAAAGCTAAAACATGTATACAGATTATTGTTGGCAATAGCACCTACAATAAAGTCCAACCTATCTACATTTAAATCATAATCTAGGTTTATTCTTGGTCCATATTTGTTGTTATATTTCATAATTTCTAGTGTAAGAGTTATTGTTTCTCTTAAATCATTGTTTACAATATACCCAGACTCACATAGACCAGAACTACTTGAAATTTTATTGAGCTTGCTTACTCTGGAAAAAAAAATTATTTTCTGTTCATTTGGAATTGTCTTCACGATAATCGCTGGGCTTTTCAAATTAGAACAGTTACAGCAATCTGGCTTAATTTTACTTTCTAAATAATTTGGTATCGTCGATTACAGGGCAGTAGAGCGCTTCTTTGTTGACGGTATTTGTTTGTGGAATGGGGACCTATTATAACATTTTGAATTTTTGGAACCAAAAAATCTGGGTTATGCCTATTTACGTCTTCTTTCATATCTGGTTTATACTTAGTACGATGTGAATCAAAGTTTTTTAATATATCAGATACAGATGAGAATAAATCAATGTTCGGATGATAGATGTTTAAATTTATATCCCAAAAACTAAAAGTATTATCTGGTAGCCTATATGAATTTTCATCTGAATGTTTCTGATGACTGTATTGTTTATTAGGTTGGCTAGACTCGTTTTTCACATTAGTACTTGCTGCATGATCTCTATTATAAATCTTGGCTTAGAATCGCATACATAATATTCTTTTTTGTATTCATGTTTAATAAATGATTTTTGATACATGGTATTATTTCTATGTCTATATGGACTCAAAATTTCATCATTTTTTCTACAATCGTCGGCTGGAATGGAAGTCTTCTAGTATTTTCTACATCGTAATCTTGATTTTGACATTTTGAATCCTTGTTTAATTGATTATGATGTAATAATCATGATAAGGGTATGAATTATCTTAAATAAATTTAAGATTCTCGTAATTGTATAAATCACACGATTCGAGGAACTTAAAATTTCTTTTAAAGTGAATAAAAATAAACCATATTATTAATCTTCTGCTCGAAAGAAGGAGGGGTATTGAAGAAGACTTTGGAGAGGAGAAGATAGCCGAAAGTATAAATACGCTGTGTGTACAGAGAATCAAGCAAGCTGTGCCTGAGAACAAAAACTAAAATTACGACTATAAATATAGCCCTTAAATAAAAAATATTTAATCTTCTGCATGTCATTTATGGACAAAGGATAAAAATTTTGATTCTTAAAAAATGATTTTGGATTTTATTGATTTGTCGTCACATTGCTCTTAAAATTAATTTAACAAATCATATTTCAAAAGCTAGATCTTCTTTTTATTTTACTAAGATCGTGGCCAGAAGTTAATCTCTTAAATTCAATGTCTTTAATCAATAAATTTCATCAAAACATTTCATAAGTTTTTCTTTTCATAGAACTCAATGTAACCATAATATTGTTTTTTTATTATGTATTGATCGTGATTTCTAGATTTACATTATTCTATTGGTATAGAATAAGATTGATTACAAAACGAAGAATTGAACTCTATTTATATCTTCTTTGGATATTTATAAAGCACAAACTCAAAATAAATAGATTGCATTTTTACTTTATGACAGGGATAATCTAATAGCTTGTTGTATGTAGAATACTTGAATGGATGATAATAATTCCTTACTATAAACGTTTTCTATTTAGAAAATTATGTTAATTTTATCACACAAAAATTTATTAAGATATTATTTTTATAGATGTTTTTACATTAATTTTCTAACATTAAGCAAAATTTCCGACTTATTTACGTACAAGAATATAAAAATATAAAATATTGTGTAGCTTTTATAATTTTTGTGATAGATTATTCATCTTATCATTACATTAATTATAATTAAGTGAAAAAAATAAATTTTAGCATATAAGATAATGAAATATATTTCAAATGAAAGGGGAAATATACTAATCGAAGCACAGGGGTTTTAGAACCTTTTAAATTATAGGAATATTTTTTTCGAATAAAAAACCAATGGTTCTGATACAAATACTATGTTGAAGAACCATAATGCAAAATTAAATTTCTTGTTCTTCATACTAAATAAATGAACCCATGTTGGATTAAAATTAAATTGGTTCGCATTTAATTTGTGTTATGTATACCATTATGTATAATAATCTGTTTTACTTCTATTTATATCCTGGAATTCTGAAAATCAAAATTTTATCTCTAAAAATAGTTCCTAACTTCTTGCAGATTATGGAAATTAATCTATGAACTAATTAATCTTTGATTTAAGGCTTAAATTTGACAGAGGTATTGTAGAACTTATAAAAAAAACACAAACCATAAGATTGATGGTTTTTTTGTAATTCGATCGATTTTAATAATTACATAGGAAAATATAATATTCAAAAATATCTGAAGTTAGTCTGCATTGGTATTCCTGATGAAATTGCACTATTTCTGTTTATAAAAAATATATAAACGAATTTTTATGTTTAGACAGCAAAATTCATTTTTGTTGTTTTTTCAATTTAGTTGTAATAAATAAAAATGTTAAACCTATGGAATAAAAAATTTGCAATAAAAAACTTACCCTAACTTTTTTTGTTTATTTTTTGTAATTAAATTTTAATGTTATTAAATCTTTTTTGCACAAATATTAAATCTTACATGCAATTTTTTGTTTTCAAATATAAACAAAAAAATGAAAAACGATTGTATATCGATTTTGCGTAGTCAAAAAGAAATACATTTATTTTATGTAACTATTTTTCTTAAAAATGTTTGTTTTGACTATATTATTTTTCAGACTTTAATAATGGCATTATATAGATATATGATCTAAGATAAGCCTTTCATTTTGTGATCTATGGACGAAAAAAATTATTTTTTCTCTAGAAAACTAAAGTAGTTTTAAACGAATGTTCAGAATTAAATTTTCCTAGAATTCATGTCGAAAGATCATTTGAGCAACAACTAAATTCCTAAGAAAATTTAAGATCATCTATATCTCTAAATATATTGTAAATGCAACGTTTGCACATACATCATTTTAAATATTTGGCATTTTATAAATCACAATAACCATGCGCTTTATCTCTAGGTCGCAAAGAAATTTAAAAATGACATTATTTAATTTAAATTGCATCTGATTGAATTGATTTTTTTATAAATAACTTTCTAAACAAGATTTAATTTAAGAGAAGAGTTACTTTATCGGAATTTTAGTCAAAATAAATTTTTTTACACGATAAGCAGTTTATTTTTCATTTGGTTTGTTTTTTGAATGACCATGGATGTATTCTTTTGATTTATCGTCATTTTAAGTTTTAAAAACGTGAACTGGAAAATATTAATATATAAAGAATTATCCGTTTATCTTATTTTAATATTTTAATTTATAGTGATTTGAATTTAATTTTGATATACAGCTTTTTATCATAAGCGATTTTTTTAAAACGAAAGATTTGCACTATAATTCTATAAATTATACTTTTATTCAAAAGCTTATAAATTTAAGCTGCTTTTATTTGATAAACATCATACAATTCGTTAAAAACTAGGTATGCTATGGCAATATTATATTTTACTCAGAAATATATTTTATGAGTTTTTTATCTTTAGAAATTCTAAGGCGTTGTTATATTTTTATTTCCATGTTTACTATATTTTTATTCGGAAACAAATTACCGATATATAGATTCGATTTTCTTGTTATACATCTTCACTTTATTGAAGCAAGCATTGCTTTTAGTTAATATAGTTATTACAAAAGTGCACATTTGAGAGAAAAAGAGCAGTTGATGAAGATAGATCAGAGGAAGGTGTCAAAAGATGCATCAAGTAGTTGTGCAATATTCCCAACACGCTGAACACGTCTAAATGGATATAATCGATAAAAATAAAATAGACCCATAAATAAATAAAATTACAAAAGTGAATTAATTTATATATTACCGAAAATATCAAGTAGGTTTAAAAACATTAATAGTTTAGAATAAACAGCTAGATTTCTGCTTTTGTTTAAGATATGTGTATTTATTAATTATGTTAGAAGAAATCCTAGAAAATCTGTTCTTATGTAAACTATGTGTTTCTATTGTTTAATTTATGGATAAAACAAGTGAGAATATATTAAAAGATAGTATAAATGTATATATGATGGATATAAAAATTTTTGTTATTTTCATAAATCTAAAATTAATCTTCTGAATATATATGAGCAACTTTAAAATAAAGACTGATTTTAAATACTAAATTATAATCTGTCATGATAAATTTTTTGTATTTCTAAAATATATAACATGGCCATACATGTATCGGTCAAATACTAATATATATCATAACATGGGATGTTGTAGTCATAAAATATAATATGTCGTATGTTAAGGAATAAGTGATACCAATGGAAAGAGGAAGCAAAACTATAAATACTAACATGTAGAGAAAGACTTGTGTGTATAAGTCTTGAGTTTAAAACATAATTTGAGGAAGAATGTATGGATTATCTGATTTATAAGAGTATACTGTAAATATGTAATATAAAGCAATTTAAAGTTTTGCGCAAGCAAACATATTAGAATTTCTCTTAGATAAATTTATAAATAAGTTATTCTAAATAATTACCAACAAATTAGAATATTATGCTGCTGAAATGAATAAGTTGTTCTTAGGTCTCTTTTTTGACCATATGGTTTTATTTGAATTTATATAACATATATACTTTGTTGATTGAATTTTAATATTGTTTGAATGCCACTATATCATTTTGTTTAACGTTACATCGGTTTTTCTACGTTCAAAAATTTTTCAATATACTTTTTTCGAATATACTTATGAATATCCTGGTTCGTGTGTGGATATTTAAAATGCTTTAAAATAATTAATTTGTATATTAGTGTATATTTATTAGCTTCATATATGATTTACTTGTTTTTTGATCTAATTATTGTGATCTGATGATGAAATATCAAATTAATAATTTCCTGTATTTTCGCATTCTTTGAACGTTTATTTTATCATCTATTTATCAAACCTTTAATAATTTGATTTTTAGCTTAACATTGAAGATTTGGTCATTTTGATTGCAATTAATGGGTAATTTATCGAAAACATGAATTATTTTACATTCCTTGAATGAAAGAAGATGATGCATTGTGAAGATTATAAATATATTAGACACAAAAGATGTAAAAAAAATCTGTTAAATGTAAAATCTTAATATGAATTGAACAAATGTAATTGACCAAATCATAATTAACCCATATATATTTTATAAATTTACGCTGTAACTCAATTCTTACTTTAAAAGCGGTTATATAGGGCTAAAATTTATTATAGGCAATTATCTTTTTTCAGGTGATATATACATGCAAAATGTATGATGTTTCTAGTATAATTAATTCAAAAATATTTTTGGTGTGATATTAAGATTTACTTCGACTTCATCTTATCATATTATCACACCGAAAGAAATAAGATTTAAAATAAGTATACAAATAAAGGTTGCATAGAATTCTATAGATGAAATGGGTATTTTCGATTTGTATACCAATATTATAAAACAATAGATTTTAAAATGATTATTTTACTTCATAAAGATCGATTATCTTTATGCAATGTTATTGCTTTTATTTCTATTTAGCGCTTTAAATTATAGTGTATAAAATCTATCCACTAATTCTAAGCCGTTTATGAGTTTAATGCGGCTATAGTTTTTAAAGTTTAATAATTTTATTCGTATCCAAATGAAATTGACTGAAATATTTGGGTTCTATTGCATATACATTGTATTTGGGTGTTTTTAGATTTATTTGCCACAAGATATAAATCAGCACAACTAATCTTTAAATTATTAGGCAGAAAATTTTGTTGTTTGAATGTAGGAGTATTGTTAGTTTCTATTAAAAAGATATAATAAAAAGGATGTGTGTTTTCAACTTCTTTATAAATAATGTTCATTTTTTAATCCATTATAGATTGTGCTTTTATTATAAAGGAATTCAGGTTAAGTAAACAATAATTTAGATACTTTTATTAAACCTATTTGTTGTTTCTGCATTTTTGAACTCATACTAATCATGTGCATAAATTTTCAACTTTCTATTAAAATTATTAAAAATTCTATTCAATTTTGACTATGGTTCTTTTTCAACTTAAACTTTCTGAAATGTAAGCTTTGAATACAAATACCTTTTAAATAAAAATATTTGATGGCCTTTTTGAGTAAATATTTATAGAAATTATTGGATAAATTATCGGGTATGGTATTTATTAAAAATCCAAGGGAAATTTAAGACGGTCATGATAAAAATTTTATTAAATTGTAAAATCAATAAAAACTGATAATATATTTAAATATAAAAAAACTTTATATGCTATAAATTTTAAATCACGTAATGAGTAGGAATATTCGGGATACAAGGTTTCTATGAAACCCATGTATTTTCGCAAAGACTATAACATTTTTTGTTTTTATAAATAAAGAAATAAAATTTAGGTGATGCTGAATATATTTTAAGTCTCATAGATACGAGTAAAAAAATTTGTTGACGTGACAAAGTCGTGGTATTCAGTAGTCCTTAGAGAAAGGGTTAACATGCTAAGCAATGATCAGTATTCAGTGTTAGTAAAATTCATGGATATACATTTGATAAGTGTTGGCATTTATTATTCTTAAAAAATAGATAAGTCTTAGCCTTTTGGATGCAAATTTTGTATATAATAGTCGATAATAGAAATTAATGTCACGTAAACTCGATTGATTCTATTATATATTATATATTTATAAATAATAAGACCGATCTCTTACTCGAATTAACTTTTTTATCCCATTTAATTTGTAGTAATACATCGATACATCACTTGGAATTATAATTTTGACATCTTCTAATTCGACATAATAACATCAGATTGAAAAGTAAATTGTCGTTCTTTTTTTTATAATACTGTTAAAATGTCTGACTGGTATTACCTTTTTCTTACTAAACAGATTTATCAATGAATTTATCTTTTTTGCAATATACATAATTATTTTCTGCTGTCTTTATTGAATATTTGATTTACAGTTCTATAAAACCTTTTTACATTAAACAATTAAAACCAGCAATACTAAATTACATGACATATTACAAAACAACAAAAAATGGTAAAGTTTTCTTTTTAGAATGACAAATATCAAACGGCATCCTTTATTAAACTTTTTTTTGCATTTGGGTTATAGTTTTTAAGGCTAATATAGGTTTTTGGTTAATAAAACATGGAGATTTAAACGCTTTTGGGCATATATTTATACAGATCATCAGGAACATCCTAAAATATTCGTTTTATACCGCATTTTATTCTATAAAGCATGATTTTTGGTCGCTGTTCTATATCGAAAATTTTATTTTGTTAAGTAAATCTTTTCGATATTTTTTTTTTGTATATTGTTCTACAAATAAACCTTTTTACATAGTTGACTCGTAATATTTTTTGATTTTTTTACTCGCTTTATTTGTGACAGCATTTTCTACTGCATTCTTAAAAATAACTAAACTTATAAATCAAATTTAGCACCTTCATTTGTTGCAAGTAGCTAATGCGTATAAAAAAAACACCTCACCTATTCACGAAAAAATTAATATTCCACATAATTTTTATCTGTAATGTAGAAGGAGTTATTCATATTAAAATTTTTTTGGATATTAATAGAAACAAAAGCGAAAATCAAAAGATATTCAAAATTGATTCTACGAATATTAAGTTTTTCTGGACATTCTTAGGTTAAAAATAAAATTTAACTCATTTGATGCATCAAGAAATCATAGAATTTTTGTTAAGCAAAAACACTTGGGATTATATTAAGTTTTCTTTGATTTTATGACGAGAAACAAGATGTGAATTAAAATTAAAGCTCTTTCATAAAATATTTATTTTTGATGTTCCACTTCTGCACTAATATACGAAAAATTTTATATTTTATAGAAAATGACCGTATATTTTATCAAATTTTGTAACTAAATATAGTAAAGCCACAAGTATACAATTTTATATAATTTACACGGTTTAATATTTTATTTGGCCTTTTATTTCATGTTATTGTCAGTATGATTATTTTAAAAACTATAAAACTTGCATTTTATTTTTTCATTGAACGAGATACAAGTGTCTTCTTTGTCGAGGAATCGGATTTTGCATATAATTGAAAACAAAATTTTTGATAATTGTAAATAAAAGGTTCTGATTTGAATGATTTTGTTTTTATATAATAAAATTTTATTATTTTCATGCCATTTCTTGCCATCATGCATTTTTGAAAATAATTTTTGTTATTTTTAAATGAAATTTTGAATGTGTAATGTTTCTAATATTTTTAAGTATTATTTTCTTGCTGAAGAATATATAAAAATTTTCAGCACATAAATTTTATACTAATTTAGAATTTTATATCATGATCCTCATACAGAAATTTTGTAAAAATAGTACTATAAATAACCATGAAGTTAAGTAAAATACTATAAAACCATATTAATTGTGTTTATACCTGGAGTAAATATGATTAAATAAGGTATAGATAGATTTCAGATACTTATTTATTAATTTAAAAATAAATAGAAATTCATTGAATTCATTCACAGTAGGGCAGCCATCAATTGGCTGATAATTGAATAATAAACTTCTGCTACTACAAAATTGTGACTATATAGTTGAAATAGCACAGTTATTAGATTTTTGTGGGACTTAAGTTTTAAAATCAACAATTTTTTTGGCTTTTTATCACCAAATATAAATATTAGGCTTGAAATTTTATGCTGAGAGCAATGAAAATCACCTAAATGATTGCATATCTTTGAATTTTTTTTATCTTAAATCAAGCAAAACCATCAATTTAAAATATTTTAATCTGCTGTATAATTCCACATTGGTTAAATACGTTTCCTAGAAATACTTTATAATAATTGTAATTTTATCTAATTTTATTCTAGATTGTACTATAAATTACCCTTTATTATATGTTTTTTGAAGAAGACTTTACAACAGATTTTATAAACATTTTTCAATAATATCTATAAAAATCATAAATTATAACTTTCACCGTATAATAAGTTTTTTCGTTTTTTACTCTATATTCCAATAAAAATAGCAAATTATGGGTAAAATTTATATTGCAAATTCCTAAAAATACGTAATGTTGATTGCATGGTTATATAACGATCGACAATGTATTTCTCCTGATTAAAATTCAAAAAATTTGGAATAAATTATATCTTCCTTTTTTTTTTATTTAAATTAAGAATAAAACCGATAATTTGAATTTATGAAGTTTTTATATATTTTAATAGCATTCTATAGTATTTCCATACGGTCTTAAATAAATATTTATCCTGGAAGTATCTGTTTTTATAAAAACTACTTATATGATTTTTCTTTTAGTTTTTAGTATTTATAAATTTATTATTAGCATGCTAAATTTAAATAAAATTCTTAACCATTTGAAATATTATTCAGCATCCTCTGTGCCTTCTTCTCAACCAACATTTTCTTCCTCATCTTTTACACAAAATTTTTGGCCTCTTACGTTTTTCTTGTTCGATTAATTGTTTAGTCTCGTTATGGGCTGCTTTCAATCCGTTGATTATGCAATATCGTCAGCACCTTTTAGTCCTCATGAGTTCTACATCAATTTAAGGACTATCTCGTGGATCGCCAGAAGAAGGTTGTGTATTTTAAGTCTATTTTGCCTTCTTTAGATTATCGGAGGCTGGTTTTACTTTTACTCCACAATAAAATATGAAGGCTATTAGTATGTGGAAAAAGCTTAGGGTAATAAAAAAAATTAATTTTATTTCTGATATTTTATATTTATTATGATTATCTCTAATAACTAAAAAAAATTGTGCTATTTATTATCAAGATGGAAAGGCCTATCGCTATTTAAATGTTTAGTCGGTTGTTACAATATATAAATTCGATTTGATATTATTATTCATTGGTTATTATAATTGATTATATTTATATTTTGAATATCGATTGGTCTTTTTTTATAGAATATGCTTATTCTTGACCTTATATAATTTAACCAATATAATAAAAATATAATTACTTGTTGATTTTTCTTTACACATGTCATTTTAGTTATTGATCATATTTTTACGCTATTGAATTTGCGTATATTGATGCATAAAGGGGTTCTATCCCCGTTTTTTGTATTTTTTATTTTGAAAAAAGCTGACGTATAGGTAGAGGCAAAATCAGATTAGAATTATAAATACAAGATTTTCTTATGTTTCAAATGATTCTCTTATATCTTAAAATGTATGAAAATACAAAATTCAAGTTAAATTGAATAAATTATTATAATCTAAGTTTTAAATAATTGGTAGTTTGGTCTCCATATTTACCTGATGTAGTAAATTTCAATGTTGAACTGAATATAAACAATCTTTTTTTTGTAATTTTTTTTTGAATTACATAGTATTACCTAATTAATAGTAAATTAACTTGTAGAAGCTGTAAATAGTTGAATTTATCATTAAATTACATTTAAATATAGTTTATTAATTTGATTTTATTGTGTTTAGAAATGATAATCTTGCATTATAGTGGTAAAATTATTTTTGAAAGTAGAAATAGATTCTTGGTGTAAGTATATGTATTTTGATGGATTGAATATTTCTATTGGTTTTTAGTAAATTTTGATTTATAAATATATTTTTATACTAAAAAAACATCAAATTTCTATTTATTTTAGATTTTGAGATTCTCTAAATAATTTTATATAATCTTTACAATTTTGAGACTTATTTCTATCTGTTTGTCTCAATTTCTTGTAGGTTATTTAAATAATACATCAGTCGAGAAGGATTAAATTACTTAGGATGGAAATTGTAATAGGTTTTAGATTTGCACATTAAATTCACTTTTTTCGTTTAAATTTCTCTAATAATTCGTTTTTAACATTCTCGCGCTTCGTTTTTTTTTGCCTTAAAACCTCGATTTTTGTGAAATAAACAATATATTGGTATGAGTCTTTTTTCTCATACATTTTTTTATTTGTCTACATCTATATATGCTTTTTTCATTTTGAGATTTATTTTCTTGCCTTGAGTAAATATTTATTAAATTCCGAGTAATTTTTTGATTTTTTTTTTGTATTTATATTATGTATAAAAAAGTAATATTATAGATTTTCTTTGCAGTTCAATTGATATATTTATTTCTTTGAATTTGTAAGTTTAACATTTATTTCTAAAAACTAATCATTTTTTGGGCAAATAAGAATTTGTTTTTGTTATTTTGTACTGCAACGTAGAAAAAACTATTTTACATGTGAATTCTTTTGTATTTCAAGGTGTCGAAAGTTAAAATATAAACCTAACACAGTTTATTCCTAATAGAAATATGTATATTTATTTTTATAATTTAAATGCTGCTTTTTACTGTTATATCATTATGAAATTTTTTTTAATATGCGGTAATTTCATTTTTTGTTATTTAATTTCGTACAAGAAAAATTTTAGTTTCATTTAATAAAGATTCGCTTGATACTTCCTGGCAGCTCTCAATATTAACGTTCTTTCAAAATACACATTCTTAAGTCCAGATTTAAGGTTAAGATGTCTCCCTTATCCTATTGTTTGTTTGTTTGTATGCTTCTGCTCATGTTTGCAATCCTAACGTCTTAACAAATAACTATGAAATATATCATTACAATTCGTGTGCTAAGTTTGTATTTATAATTTATGTTTTTGTTCTCGAGCATAACATTTTTGATTTTAATACTCACAGCGTAAAATACTGGCATCTATCCTCTACTCTCCGTGTTTTTCTATGATAAGTCAACTTTTTCAGGACCTATTAATTATAAATTCAAGGTTTTTCTCATTCTAAGGTTTTTATAAATGCCTCGATCTGCTTCATGACTTCGAGGCTATCGTATTTACGTAGTTATATATATTATTAGATCTACACTATGAAAGAGAATAGATGTTTAACGTTTTAAACAAAACAGCAATATCCTTGAATATAAAATATACAATTTTATTCTTTAAATGCACAGTCCTTACTTGCTTTGTATTTCTTTTGAATATTTTAACAAAATTATTTGCGCGTTTTTCTTACATAATTTATGTTTATATGCGATTTTGAAATCGACATTATTTATCCTTTTTTTTTCGATTTATTCCATAAGACAACAATATGATTTACTGTATATTAGAAATTATATGTACGAAATTTGCAATCAAATTTTTGATAATGTATTTACATGGATTTTAAATCGCGATTTATATTGTAATTTCTTTCAAGCTCCAAATCTAAGAATATATTAGCTTAGTATTTTATGCAAAATTTGTTTGTTTAGATGTTGAATTCTTTAATAACGCTTGTAATTTTATATGGATTTCCTTTAATATCCTATTTCTGTCTAAATTTATTTTATTTAATTTTGCATTCTTTCAAACATAGATTCATTTTATGCAACTATTTAATCTTTTAATAAGTTTATTTGACCATGCAATTTTTTTTTAATTTTTATTTTATAATATACATAGATTAATTTTATGTAATCATTAATATTTATTATTTATTATCTTTTTTTATTATAACTTTTATTTAATTATGTATTTTTATTTTATGTGGTACGCCCCTCATTATTGTAATATGTCAAGACTGAATTTTACGTAATTTCTTTTATCTAAGAGTTTACTATTTGAATTTCATTTTTTACGTAATACAATTGAACTAATCACATTTGAGAAAAGAAGAGCAGTTGATGAGGATAGATCAGTTAAATGTTTTAAAAGATGTATCAAGGAGCTGTGCAACATCCTCAGTGGGCGACTACATCTCAAAGAATGAAATCTATAAAAAAAATAGCCTGACAAATAGATAAAAAAAATTAACATTATTTAAACCTAATATTAGATTGTGAATCGTTATCAAAAAATTTCCAAAGATGCCAAAGATTAAAATATTTGTGGTAAATAATGTATTAACAATATTTAAAATATTTTCGAATGTAGTAAAAATAATTTACCCGACATAGAATAAAAAAATTGGTCAGAACAAAAAAATATTTAATTTCAGAAAAAGAGCATAAGTGAAAGATAAAGACTATATATGAATACTAACATTATTCACAAGAAAAATAGAATGGTCAGTGTAGAGAATAAAAAAATTATGAATTGAATTTTATAGCAAAAAAGATTAATCAGATACAGAATCAAGTTGCAAGCAACCGTTCGATAGTTTTAATTTATGTAAATAATCATGTAGCTATATTATATGCGTAATTGACGCTACGAAAAACTCTTGATTTAGAAAAGTTTTATTTTACAGAAATATTTAGCGTTAAGGTTCCGTTTATGCGTCTTAAATAACGATAGTTTTAAATACAAAAAGCACGTATTTATAAAAGAATATATATCGGGCTTTTTAAAACCTAGATGGTGGTTAATATTAATACAAAACAACTCCTTGTGAAATTTGAAAACTTTTTGAAATCTATTGAATTCCTAAGATTATGTTAATTTTATATTTTTTTTTTGGTTTACACAATTTTATCTAAACTTTTTATTCTACATTTCAAGTAATTTAGCAATAAAAATTAGAAAAATCAAATATAAAAAAGATCAAATAGAGTTTTATGCATAGAAAAATCATCAGCACCCGATAAAAATCCTATGCAAATGTATATGTTATTTTTATCAAATAAAGATTTGTTAAACATAGATTTATTTTCTCCTGTCTATCAATTCCATTTACTGTGAGGTAAAAAGAATTTAAACATATTAAACAACTTGTTTATGCATTTTTTAAAACCCTATTTATGTCCTTCTTGGTAAAATGCCTTATCATCAAATGATATTAGTTCAAGTGTCTTAGAAGTGTGAGAGCTGCAAAGTATACTTATACTTCATCTGTGTTTTTAATTTCTCACTAATTTTTTTGTAAAATATGTAACCACCTCACTTCAAGTCATTGAATATGGTATTATTTTTGTTATAAATTTGTGTATCGAACCAAGTTCATTCGCTAAGATATCATATTTATAAAAAAAAATTTTATATTAATAGTATTTTTTGTGTTTTAAATATAGCAAAAGCTATCATTATGATGTAAATTTAGTAATATTATGTATTTATAATATTTTTTCTAAATATATCAGATTATTATGATGTTAGTGTTACAAATTATGATCCTCAATGCATCAAAAATTGTGTTAAAAAATTTTTTTGATTACATATTTTTTTCAGATTTTTATAGTCGCGATCTATCTTATCACAAATCTTTATCTTATATCCTATACTCACACTGGATTTATCAGAAGATCTATTTGTAAATTATTTGCTTTTATAAAAAAAGTAAAGATTCTGTTTTTTTAGCGAATACGTATTTAAATTTATGCGCTCATTTTTTTGATCTTACTTAACGGTATTTTTAAACAAACATAAGGAACGATAAATATTCATTTGGATAAATAAAATGCACAATTTAATAAAAATTACAGTATAAGAAGATGATATAAATATACAATTCATGTCAAAAAATTATATAATATCCATAAAATTGAAAATAAGAAGCTAGGAATGTATTTCTTTGTATTGAAAATTTTCGTTCTTTCTTAATATAATTTATCTTTCTTGTATATTTTTATTAGCTAACTAATCTGTTCGAAGATCTATCATAATAGAAACAAACTGATCTGAAATAACAATTTATTCGTTCGAAATTTTCCTTTTTTATGCTTATAATATGTTTTATAAAATTTTTTTGCTACAAAAATATAAATAGTAGGTATTTATACAAACTAAATAATTAAGAGTCTTTTATATGTACATTTTTTATATAAAATATTTTTATTTTATACTTTAAATATATAAGAGTATATAATATATGCACAATCCTTCTGTTTTATAAAAAATATATTCTAATCTCAATATAGATTAAAAAAATATTTTCATTATAACATCATTATATATATGGCAAACATTTCTTATTTCTCTATATTATTAATAATGAACCTGGTTGGCTTTTCGTCTTTTACTTGGAATATGTTTATTTCTATTTCATCTTTTTATATACTTCCATATATGTCAAACATAATAATGCCTGTTATAAATCCTTTTATGGCGCTATAAAAACTTGCGTCGATTGAGAAACCATATACGTAATATAAGATAAAGGAGCAAAGAGTGATTTTTATAAACATTAATATTTGAATTTTATACGTTTACGTATGTCAATAATACAATCGTAATTATTTAGTGTTGTTTATTAATATATTTGAAAGAGGTTTATATACGTAAAATATATATAAAATGTCGATAATTAAATAGAATAAAATAATTTGTTTTTTTAGATCATGATGTTGAATAGATCATTATTTACATCAAATAAAGCGTTGTAAATGTTCAGAATCTGATTTAAACCTATCACATGTTTGTTAAATCAAATAAAAATGAGTAACTTAGTTTATTGATATGCGGATAAAATAAAAAAACTCTGATTATGAATTTATACATTTATAATAGCAGTAATTTCAATTAAAGATTTTTTATATATTTCGAGTTTCCAGTAAAAAAGATATTTTTCAAATATTGAGTCGAACTTATTTATTTACAGATAATATGATCAATTTATCATTCCGTAACTAGATTTGTGTGTCTTAGTATGTAGTATAAGATACATATGGGAATGGTAAATTTATATATAAATTAGTTGAAAAATTCATGTCTTCGGTGAAATATGTGTATAATGGTTTTTGCTTGGGTATCTAAAGAATAAAAGAAAGTAATGTTACATGTAATATCCTCTTTTGTGTTTGATTTGCTACAGAATATAATAGAACTTGAATTTATGCAGCTAACTTATTTAATTCGTTAGAAATAGTATATTAATAATATTTTTCAAGAGCAATATGTTTGCGACTGGATGTAATTTAACAGGATTTTTATTATATAATTGGTTTTTGTTGTTTATTAAAGCTAAAATGACTAATACTACACTTGTGGTTTAGTAATGCTGCTATCTATGATAAAAAAAAGATAAATATTTAACCGGTTAGAGTAGCATACTAGTAAAAAAGATAAAAACACCCAATTCTAACTTTGATTTACTCGGAGGTACGCAGATATGATAAAAAGCCATCAGTTTGCAGGATTATGTATTTTAGGTTAAAAACCCCCCAAACGGGTGTTTTGTAGTTATTATATGTATTTCACGCATCTATAATTTTTTATAGTATAGGAATGTGATTTTAGCAGAATAAAAATGTTGCCTATAGAAAATTCTTAAAAACGCATTTTTAATCTTGTCGTGTGAAGAAGGAAGAACACAATAGATCAAGTATATTTTAAATTTATAAATTTAATTATAAATGATTAAAGTAAACTTAAAGAATTGACTGCCTTTTATATATTTACAATATATTCTTTAATTATATAATTATTTTTTTATATATTTAAATATTTAAATAAAATAAGGCCATTTCTATTAACTAGAAATTGTTATATTTTGTTTTCAATAACTTCTATTCAAGTCAAATTTGGTATCAGCATAATATATAAAAAATACAGGATTACCATGCTATATAATGAATAAGTTATATTTTTACATTTATGGTCTAAATTTATAGTTGTAATTTTAGTTTTTGTTCTCAGGCACAGCTTGCTTATTTCTCTGTACGCACAGCGTATTTATACTTTCGGCTATCTTCTCCTCTCCAAAGTCTTCTTCAATACCCCCACTTCTTTCGAGACCTATATATTCGAGAGTTTTTCACAATTTCAAGGTTGGAAATTATGCCACAACCTGGTTCGTGACATCTAGTTCGTTCAGGTATCTTTTATGATATCGTATCACCACACCCACCCATGTTTTAACATATGGGATAATTTTTGTCTTGCACTTGTATATCAATGAAGCAAAGACATAAATTTAGTCCCCCATTTAAATAAAATAAAATATAAGACACTTATGAAATATGGTTTGTTGCATATTGGTATGTTTTTTTGACGTGAAAAAAAAACAAATTGTAAACAAAAAATTAGTGCTAATCAGCAAAATTATTATAAATATATAAAAGTAGCTCTTTATTGTAAACTGAAGTTTATGGAACCGAAATTTAAAATAAAATACACTAAAAATATTTCAAAGTATTTTAGAGGCTATAAATTCATTCGAAAATTTCTTCTAGCTACCAATTATTATTTCTTCGAAATCTAATTTTAAAATGCATGTATTCATGTTTTGTAAAATTTTTTCGAGATCTTTACCATAATAAAAAGTGCTTGAGTCATATGCACTAAATTCGCGATAAAATTTATGATATTCGTTTAGTTTGCCCATAGTATATGCACTTTTTAATATCAGGCGCCTCTTAAAGTGTATAATTTCGTACTGAAAAAATTCTAGTTATTTCCCTTAATTTTTCTTTCGAAATATCATGAAAATCCTTATTATGTATTTCTTTGTTTTTGTAAATCATTATAGATATATCGTCTTTTTCAATGAATTATTTGCAAATTCAGTTTCAATTTTTGTCTTATCCTGCGAAGCTATCATAAAAGCATCGAGTTTTATAATATTAAACTATACAGTTTCTTAAGCACTGTATTTTTTCTAAGATTTTATTTTTTATGATTTCGTGTGAAAATTTTACAGTTATTACCAGAAAACATATATAAAAATCACCTCTAAATATATGGACAGTATTTCTTACATGATATCCTATCAGCTTATTAAATCGAAATTCTTCCATGAATTTTGGTTCTGAAAATAGAATTATGAGAATGACCTTTACACAATTTATGCCAAGAGATTGTAATCCTATTTTTTAAAATACAGAAACACAATTACTTTTTGGTTTATCTATATTCATACAATATTCATTGATTTTCATATCAAATTCTTGTTTACTTTTGAAACCCTTGTATTTCTCAAAACGTGAATATACTAGTATCTTTTTTTTGTTTAAAATATTTTTATTATCATCTGGATTTGTTTTTAGGTCATTTAAAGGATCAAAATAAATTTTCATTTGCTCGACATCGTTTTTATGTTTTGCAATACATGAAAGTTGTTTATTGTTTGTTTTTATGGCAGTCTTCATTCTTTATATTTAATTTTCGTGCCTAAAGTAATTAAAACCATTCGTGTTGAGCATGTGTTGTCGTCATTATAATGGCCAAATAACCGTTTTCTTGAATCTTTAAATCCTTCAAGTCCAGTTCGTCTAAAATTTTATAATCAAACCCGATTATTTTTGCATAATAACTATATAAAAGGAAATTGAAATCACCAATTTTGTTAAAATATGCATATGACTCGAGCATTCTTCTTTATTCTCCTTGGCGTGTCTCCAAAAATTTAAGAGACTATCTGATGGATTTTTTTCACATCGTAAATCCTTTAATTTAAAGAAAGAATCGATATAAAATAAAAATAAATTTTATTATATCCTTATGATGAGCTTCAAAATTTATTTCTATGCTAGATCTTGATATTTTTACATCAAAAAAACAGTCATGAAGCCTAAAAAAGTAATCATAGTTAGCTATACTTAGTCTTATAATCTCATAATATACTTCGTAAATAATATATTCCTCATTTATGATATCAGTTTTCATTTTAACTGATACGTAAGCCCTGTTAGATGCAATAAATCGGGGATGTATCATAATGATCGCGAAATCGTCCAAATTTTTATTTTGACGCCTTTTTACGACATTTATATTGTCGAAAATATCTTCAAAAAAAATAATTTTATTTTTTGATATAATCCATCGATTCATTAAATTGTCCCATTTTATATTTTCATCGTTTTATTTTTTGAATTTACTGGCCGTTTTATAAAATTCTAACAGATGATCTTGGTATCTGACATCCAATGTCAGCTTATACTTCAATAAATGATTGATTTTACATTCTTGAATATTTGAAATAAAATCTATAGAAATCATGTATTCAAGGCCTGTAAATTTTTGTGTCTCGGTTTTATATCTGACTTCATCTTCTTCATTCGCAGATAAATACATAACAAGCCATTTTCCTCTTTTCTTTAGAATATCTATCGTTAAAATAAAGTTTTGGTGATCGAATTCAACATTGTCAAAGGATAGGTTTAAAAAAATTTCATTGGGAAAAATATGCAACAAAAAAGAAGCCCATCTCGCTTTATCAATTAAATTATTGGTTTATATATAGAAAGGCTGTTTAACTATCCAATTACTAAATTATTTATGTTCAGCTGTCAAATTCTTTTTCGTTTTTATATCATTGTTTCAGATGACATATAGAAATTACTTTATTTTATTTATAATAACATTTTTGTATTTGCAACCACGGGCTGTACACTCTATTGATATCTTTAATATTGAACAATCAATTTCTTCTATAGACGATGCCTTTAAACTTATGATCAGATCGTTCCTCTTTAAAATCCATTAAAAGGAAATTTTATCTTCAAATCCCATCAAAAATTTGATACAATAAATAGAATCCATATTGTTTATGCTTCTTGGTTTTGGTATCTCGATGGATACATTGATTTTACTTATCTTACTTTTGGTAATAATTTTACACCATTTATTCAGATAATTTGTATCAAAAATACCAGATTTCGAATCACTATCGATAATACCCATTGTTGTATCGGAGAAGACATGGCATCGTGCCCATCGGATTTACAATTGGAATTAGAAACCAGATATTTTTCACAATCTTTAAAAATGCAACTTTTACACATCAGAATATCCGAGAAACATTTTAAATTGTATTAATTACATTTCTATTATTACAATAACCACAAGTTTTATTTTTCTTGAACAATAATTAGTTTTCCAAAACTGAATAATTATTTCTTTCACATTATTAACTGATAATGAATGTTTATTACCACATGGAAAGTTCTTTAATCCATCTCTTAACAAACTATTAAATTTTAGTTTAGTTGCAGGGTAATCATATTCCATTTGTCTATAATTATATTCCAAATATACGGTTCCAACTTCTTTATTGAGTAAATCTATTTCAAAGTCAACATCCTCGAAAAATTTAGAAAAAATCTCAAGCGATTTTATAAACGCAATGTTAGAAATATTAATACCGTAAAAAGTCCGATCACGATAAGTTTCAGCACGTACATAGTCACCACCGTTAAATGCAAGAAGTTTTTTTAATTCTTCATAACAAGTTCTACCTCTACCTTTGCTTAGAATAGCTCAAGCAAATGTGCACACCCATATATTTCGTCCTGGTACGATATAAGTTTAATGGATAGTGTACAAAGACTATAAGTGCACTTATCATTATATGCAATTAAAAAATCAATACCATTTTCAAGATGGAAGCTTTCATATGTAAATTTTTCAGCAGCAGTTTTGATGATTTTGCTTGCTTCTGCGAATGACAATTAAATTGTTATATTTCATAACTGTTTGAAAATTGATAACATTCTTGCCAAGCACTTAATATTTTAAAATTATTATGGGGTCTTTAAAGTTAAATTATGATAAAGAAATAATGAATCACGATAAGATTGGAAATATATATTTACAAAATAGCTTAAGAAGATCAACAACGATTCGTTCAATAATTATAATTTTCTTTAGTTTTTCTAAGAAAAGAAAGTAAATACTTTTATACCACAAAAATAGCTAAATGTGGTTATTAGATCAAATTTTCTGCAGATGTATCTAAATTTCTGTGTATTTTTATTAAATTTATAGAATTTTCGTTTTAAAGAGACTCTATTTCTGATTGATAAAATATGCTGGGCTATATCTCCACAGATATATTTTACATAGTTATTCATTAATACTCGATTTTGTGCTAGCATTAATAAATAAATAAATAAAAATTTAAAAGGAAATTCGCGGCTCGCAAAATTCAAATTTTATTATACTTCCGCATTTAATATTTTTTGAAACTTAATAAAGCAAGTGATTTATTCTAATTAATTGGCAAAGATCGGTTTACACATGCTCAAGTATAGAGTTTTTGCAAAAATAAATAAGAATCAAAGACGTCCATTTTTGTTGTAGCTTTATTGCATCGAAAATATCGTTCTTACATGTTAGATTTATTGCTAATTTCCACCTTTGTAGTTAGATTTAGCTACCCGAAATTTATTGATTAAAATTTTGAGTATCACGATATATTATATTTACCATCACTCTAAGTATTTCGAACATATAAAAGAATGTTAATTTTATCAATAGTATGTTCACATTATTTGCGTTTTTTCTAAGAAATAGCATGATTTTGCACAATTATTTTTGTAAAATAAATTATATTAATCGAAACCCGAACATAAAAAATTTCATATAAAAAAAGAACAATATTTACTCTGAAAAACGGTTTTCCAAGAAATATTATAAATGCATGGGATTATTACATAACTAACGTTATCTGTAGGGCTACATAAATTCATTAGTAATGTAATAACTGTTTAATCATTTTAAAGGCAGCAAAAAATGGTACTAGACAGTAATGGCAAAAATTTGCAGCAAAAAATTAGTAAAAGTAAATTGTGCTCATATATTCGCAAAATTTTAAACGCATGTTTGTGTAAAATATTTACTATTAAATTTTCTTAAATTTTGGGCCTTTATATATATGCCTAAGAATAGTTCGTAATTTTTTTACTGAATATGTGAAAACAAATACAATGACAAAACATAAATACATGTTTTTAATCGCCCTTTTGTTATAAACAGCTAATAATTCTGGGAATGTATTGTCATATATGGGTAGAGATATGCATTTATATATATTCTTTTGCAAATTATTGACTATGAAATTTGTCGCAATAAAAAAGCATTGAATCGGCTATAAATAATGACTTCAAAAAAACCCAGTAAATATTATATTAAAAACAATAAACTTTAAACATTTATATGCGAACTGCTATGAAAATATTATCAATATGTATCCAGTTTTGGTGTCAGATTTTCTTTCTAGCAAGAAAAAAAAACTACAGTAATTATAAAGCAAATCTATTATAATTATTTGTCTTTGAATAAGAAATTTATTTTTATTTCTGTTGTTTAGACCATAATTTGTTTTTAATTCTCTTATACGTTTTTGCTTATAAGTAGAAAAAAAAACAAAACATACAGAAATAAGACCTTTAATACAACATTTATGTACATACGTTAAATTTAATCATCTGATCAATGCGATTGATGCCTAATATTTCTTTTAAAAAAAAATTTTATTTTTTTGTATTTATGATGGTTTATATTTATCTAAAACTATCAAAATATCTTTAAAAAAATACAAAAAAATAACGAAAAGCAATTTTAGTACAATAAGTACCATGATCGGTCTATATGTGACACTAATTCGGGAAAATTGGTTTTGTCTTATGGATTTTACTTACCTCATTCGAAATTTATTGTATAATATTATTGTGAAAAATATAAAGACATTTTTTATAATGTAAATCTTGTTTTGTATCTATATGGGTAAGAAGTCGTTTAGTTTTAAATAAATAAGGTTCAAATAAAACCTTTAATTACAGCGTTTAAATACGAAATTCATATAAATTTTGCTACTTCTAAGATTTATATCCATATGTATTTGAAATTTCATTCAACCATGGATATTAAATAAGATGACTGATTATTATTTTTTACCTATAAATTTTCTTCTTATTTTCATTTTCAAGTTGATTCAATTATAAACAGCTTTTATTACATTATGTTGATTGAAGCAAAAAAAGATTATTGCGTGTGTAAAATAAAATTAATCGCATTCAAAAAAATGTTAGGAATGCCAACCAAAGCCGCAGCATATGCACAAAACAATAGGATTATGCAAGAAACTTGTACTAATAAGTTTTCAGAGACGAAGATGTGTGGGCAAAAATTGTTAAGATATTGTTGTAAAATCAAGCATCAGCCAAACATGGTCAATAGAGCCGTAGCATGTTTTCCTTGTGGAACTATAAATAATTAAAAACAAATATACAGATAAAATAAAATTCTTTTTGAACATTATTTATAAAGATGAGCTATCTCAATGCTGTCTTTTTTTTGTAGTTATTTATTTATAATTTTTTCAACTTATTCACGAATTTCATTGTAAACTCCAGACGAACAGATTTAGCCGATACGTCTGATCATCTCGGAATTTTTGGAATCATCCAAAATTTACATTTCCCTTTTTCTAGTTTAATTTATATAATATATTTTTTAATTGTATTCTTTTTGCATATTCTTCTGTTCCTTATTCTCATAATCTAAATATACGACAGAAATGATTTTGTGATCCCAAAAATACAAATATATGACATTTATTATCTAGGTAATCTGTAGTTGTAAATAATATATAGTTTTTTTTGCTAGTATATCATATTTGTTCGATATATGAAGTATATTATCGTATATACAGAATCAAGACGATACAACTTCAAGAAAACCAAAAAGATCAGAACTCACTCAGTACAATAGATCTGCGAAAACGAAAATGCGGAAATAAAAGTTGATACCCGAATACAAACAGATTTTTAGATCAGAAAAATATTACAGATATTTTTCTATACGATAAAAAAAAATATGATTGCGCTGATTGAAATAGGTATTACTAGCCTTGATAATTTAACTGAAGTTGAGAATAAAAAATTTAGGAAGTAGGACATCTTGGTATATGAACTTGGTTTTATATACAAATGGTAAACAATAAAAAATTATACGTGATGACTTGGGATGGGGTGGTCACAAAATATCAATAAAAATATTTTAAGGAGTTAAAAATTCCGGACGTAGTAGAAGCATGCATACAATCCCTCACACTCCGCAATACACTTGAACTTATCTCATTCGAGAGAAGAAGAGCAGTTGATGAAGATAGATCAGAGTAAGGTGTCAAAAGATGCATCAAGGATCGTGCAATATTCCCAACACGCTGAACACGTCTAAATGGATAAAATCAATAAAAAGAAAATTAACCTATAAATTAATAAAATTTTTTAACAAATAGTCATATATATTACCATGAGATGGTGTGGTGACACGATATCATAAAAGATACCAGAAGAAATGGGATGCCACGAACAAGGTTGAGGCATATATTCAAAGCTTGGGATAGAAGAAACCACATGTTTACTAGGTCTCGAAAGAATTGGGGTATTTCAAAAAGACTTTGAATGTGGGTGATAGCGAAAGTATAATACGCTGTGCGTACAGAGAATCAACTAAGCTCTGCCTGTGAATAAAAACTAAAATTACCACTATTTAATATGCCCATATAAAAAAAATACTTACGATCTATATCAGTATAATTTATAATAGATATAATTGCATAATAATGATTTTCTATTTTATATTTGGGACTATGCTTTATTGCATCTTATCTATTTGCAAGCTCTGATCATCAAGAATGTCAAAAAATTTGGTATTAGAGCAAGCTAGATTCCCTTCATGTGAAACGTATTTTTTTATTAAATTGCTGTAACAACAGTGATTTGAGGTTTACAGACCCGTCTATTACTTAATAATAATATTATGAACAGACTGTGTGACAATTATACTTGGATTTACTATAAATCATATACGAATACACTTTATACTCATAATATTATAACTTAAATTTAAAGCAAATTATAAAACACAATTCTAAGAATATATACATAAAGAATCAAAAAAAAATAAAAACTGACGCTTTAATGCTAGAATTTATTGAATTTATTTCTGGGAGACTATAAATTTTTAGCCAGTATAAAAATCCCGACCATAAAATTCATAGAAAAATATAAAATAAAAGCAAAAAACAGATTTATATTATGCATATAAGAAAAAATAAATACACTGTCAAATGAAAATCACATTTTTTTTTATATAAAAACACGAGAATGTCATTTGCAATAAATTTGATGGTTTAAATACTAAATACAATAATTCATATATATAAAAATTTGAAATGTTAGTTTAAGCAAACAATATACATTATTATATCAATGCAAATAACTAGAGAAATAATTCTTATAAGAAAAAATGTGTTTTAAGTATACTGTAAATATTGGGAGATAAAATAAAATTCAAACAATATTATTTTAAAGTGAAATCTATGATTTTCATATTATAACTTATAATGCGTGACGTTATATAAACCAATATATTTGCATTAATAAAACATATATTTATAACAAAGTTTTGTAAAATAATTTTCTAGTGTTTAAGAAAAGAAATTTCATTTTTAAAAAAAATTTTCTAATACTTATTAACGATTTATATAACCCGATGATGAATTTAGACACGTTCAGCCACTTAAGATCAGAAGTCATAAAATCAAGTTTTAAAATCTGATCCTTGCGCCAAATACGAGTAAAGGAATAAATATGTTTGAATTTTATAGTTTACGTAAATATTAAACTATTAAGGCGAATATATATATTTTAATTCAATATTTTTATTCTATAATTTAGATATATATATTTGAGCTCTATATGTATATAACAGAATTACAAAAATCAATATAGCTTTAATTACTCTTTTTTTTGTTGAGTATGTTATTATCCATAAATCAATAAAATAGATTTGCACAGTATATTCATAAAAATTTACCTAATTACAAAGTTTATTTTTTTAGAGATAAAAAATTTTCAAATTATAAATATCTGTTATTTTAAAAGTATATAAATAATATAGTTTCTGTTTTATCTCTACATTTTTACGACTGTTTATCATATTTTATGAATTTCGTGCGAAAAAAATAGTATTTTTTTGCAGAAATAACATTACATCTAATACTATATCTAATTTATAATGATGTAAATGCCTAAAAGGTATATTATTGTAAATGATTACGGGCATATAAATTGACTACAATAATAAACTAATATAATAAAAATAGGGCGATCTTGTTATATTCATATACAGATAATTTGCAAGCAAAAAAAATCAGTATAAAAAAGTCAAGCCTGAAATATAAATACTTATGTTTCATTTAGACAAATATATATTTTGAGGAAAAATACAGGCATTAAAAAATAATAACCATCTATTAAAAAAATATATTATATGTATATAAGTGAATGCTGTTTGAATTATGCACTAATTTATGGTTTCATTATGTGTATATTACTTTTTCTTCTATAATTTATAGGCATAAAAAGGCAAAAAATATTCTTTGGATTGGTTTTCACGCCTATAAGTCACTATAATTGTAACAAATTTGTTTTTGTATCGTATAAGTATTTATTTTAGTTTTAAAAACTTCAAACGTTAGATACTGGTCATTTATTTTGCAGATATAGTATCACTTTTTTAAAATATACAGAAGATATAAACATGAAACTATATAGCATTAAATTATATGGCAAGAATAACATCAACTTTTAGTAATTAAAAAGGCAAGCAAATTAATACATCCGCAAGTGAATCTATAGAATCTCAATATAGTGTCAAGTGTAAAATTCAAAACATACGTATTATCATGTTTTTAAACCACAGATACGAAAAATATATCTGCTATAACTATAATAAAAAAGCCGAATGGTTTTTTTTGCATTTAAATTGTTGCGCAATTGAAAATATATTCAGGAACTACAAATATAATTTTTTTAAATAAATTTAAAATTTATGTAAAACTACAGCATGTTAATTGTTTTTGTAAGCCTTCTGGGCTATAGAAAAAATCAAAAAAATTTATTTGATGAATTTTTGTAAAATGCTAAATGAGCGTAAGCGTCTTGAAGTAAACAAATCAACATTTTACAGGTATTTAATAGCGTTAGCGCATTTTTATATATTTTTGAGAGCAAAAATTTTTATCTTTTTACGACAAAATCCTTCTAGATTATAAAAGCAATTTGTATAGTTATTTAGAATTGTATTTTTATAATTTATCTAATATAAGAATGCACAGCTAGCGCGTAATTAGTGACACCCATAACCAATCATAACGCCTTTTTTCTGTTATAATTACAATTTTATAATAGAACAAAGGCTATAACGCTATTTTTACATGTAAACTTACTTCTTGTTGAATGTGACAACTTTTTTAGCTCCTTGTTGCACAATAAACTCAGCTTTACCAAATATATTCATAGTTGAACAGAAAGTAATTTTAATGTTTACTTGAATGGTTCTATGCTTTATTGAGTTAACAAATAGCTATGATTTATCTGTAGAGATTTTGCAAGTTTTGTGTTTGATTTGATTGTAAAATAGTCGAAAAATAAGCTTAATTGACCCTAGCAGCAAATGAATTTTATATACTAAAGACTTTAAAATCAAAATTTGAATTTTTTACACACCGATCAAAATTTAAAACAATAAAAAGTAAAAATATCGTCCAAAATTCTATAATAGATTATCTCAGAAAAATTCAATCGACTAATCTTAATTTTAGTATTATTTGTTAGAATGCGAGGTCGAAAAGAAAGCCAAAACTATAATAAAGATAATACAGAAAATAAATATCTCTTTAATGAACAATAATATTGAAAATCGGGATGTTTTTATATGGGGAAAGAAAACTATACAGACAACAAAAATTTTATTATATTACAAATTTTTGAACAATTTCAATATGCCTCTCACTTCAAAATCCAATCGTTCTTTTTAGCATTTTAAAAAAGTTTAATCAAGCCAAAAAAAATGCAATTTGATATTTCGAAAAGCAATTTCTAGCTTTCAATTATTATTTCTTCAAAATTCAATTTTAAAATACATATCTTCATGTCTTATAAAATATTATTGACATCCTTATCGTAATTTAATGTACTTGAGATAAATACGGGAAATTGTCGATAAAAATCTTGCATGCCTTGACTTTTTCGTAATGAAAATCAATATCTGTTTCAAGACCGTCCTGGAGGTGTAACCTTTCTTAATAAAGAATTGTGGTTATTTCTTCTAATTTTTTTTTGTAATGCCACAAATATTACCTTTATGTCGTATGTCTATGTTTTTACAATTTAATATAGATATTTTATCCCTTCCATGCATTTTATTTGCAATTTCCGTTTCCTTCTTCGTCATTTCTACCGAAGCGTCGATGGATGCATCGAGTTCTATAATATGATCTAGACAGTTTCTTAAAAACTGTATGTTTTCATAGATTTTGTTTTTAATGATTTTTTGTGATTATCTATTAGAAATTTCCAGAAAAGAATCTACAAACGTTTCCTCAAAATATATGCAAGAAAATTATCTACAAGCGTAGTCGATTAGTTTATTAATTCTTTTGTTCTTCATAAAATTTAAATTTAGGCGCAGAAAATTCAATTATGAGCGTGAATATTATGTAAATTTTTGCCAATATATAGTGGTCTGATTTTTAAAAATACAGTAACACGATTATTTATTATTTTTTCAGAATAAATTACGTATTCAGCTCGTTCGCCTTCAATTTTTTTATTATTTTTGCCATGTTTTTTTTCTTATGTAGAATTGAACTTAAGAGATTATTTTCTTTGCTTTAAATCGTTCTTTTTTTGCCTATATTTGTTTCTGATACATTTAAAGGATTCAAGTAAGTGTATATCTCACCAATGATAGTTCCTTGTTTTTCAATGGATAAAAGTTCTTTATTATTTTTTGTTAGCATGTTTGATCTTATAATTATAATAGATCGATGAATTGTGTTTATTTCCCAAAAATTGTTATAAGCTTATGAATTCGATTTGAGTCTGTGTCTTTGTCATTAATATACGCAAATAAGACTTTTCTTGAATTTTTATATCTTTCAGCTCTAATTTGTCGAAAAATTCATGATTGAACTCAATGATTTTTGTATAATAACTGTATAAAAGATAAATTTCATCCCCCATACTATTAAAAGATCATACATAAAAGATGATTTACTTGAATCGACTAAGCGTATTCATATAAATATAAGAGATTATCGGAAGGGTTTTCTTTGCATATTAAATCCTTTAAAATAAAGAAATAAGAAAAATAAATTATAATAAATTTCATTATATCCTTATCCTTATTTTAGGCAACGAAATTTATTTTGATAACGGATCTTGATATTTTTTTATCTATATGATAACCTTGCGAACGAAAAAAGTTATTTTGGACATTTATCATAAGTCTTACCATCTCCAAGTATATTTTTAAAAGTAAATTTCTTTATTGAAGACTCTAATGCTCGCTTCATCAGACAAGCAAGATTTTTGAGAAGTGATAAATGTGTGATTTATTATAATATGCGCGTATTTTTCCAAATTATTGTTTTGATGCCTTGTTAAACCCCCAATATCTTCGCTTATATCTATAAATTAATCTTTCCATCATATAGATTTTTTAATTCATTATATCAGACTCATAATTATCTTCCCCAAAGTTTTTACTAAAGATTACGAGCATATTTTCATTATAATTTTAAATATCTAGGATTCCTAAATTCCTTGCAGTAATATTCTAATAAACGATAAAAGTTATCTTTTTTAGTATTTGAAATAAAATCATACAAAATCATCTCTTCAAAGCCTGTATCTGTATATTGGTGTTTTGCATACATACAATCCCCGTCGTCTTTTTGATTTGCTGTTGTATGTATAAAGTTCGGTATTTTATAGCTTGCTCACAAATATCGATTGCTGTCAGAAAGTTTCGATAATCGAATTCATTTTTGACATAATTATCGCAAAAATCATTTTCAACCAAATAAAAATGCATATTACATATAGCCTCTAATTCTATCTGATATACATCTAGTATAAATGTATTGTCTATTTTTAAATTGTTAAAATCTTTAAAATGTTCATGGACTGTCGATATCTTTTTTTTTGTGTTTTGATCATCAATGCTTCCGATGAATAAAAAAATTCACTATAATACATAATATAATTATTTTGTATTTGCAACCCCGGGGTGTACACTCTATTGAAATTCGAAAAATTGTATAATAAATGGTTTCATTGAAATCTGTATTTAAGTTCATGATCAGATTATTCCTCTTGAGAATCCATATCGAAGAATTAATCCCTTGGTTGGACATCAAAAAATTAATAAAATTTATTAAATGTTTACTGTTTATACATAGGGGAATTGGAATCTCGATTGATACAATTATTATACTTATTTTGTTTATGGGTTTAATTTTAATCCGCTTATTAAGGTAATTTTCATCAAGAATACCAAATAAAAATTTATTGTAGATATTATCTTTGTTCCTCTGCGAAATCTGTATATCATGTTTCTCGGATTTTTCTTAACAATATGAAATTTCATCTTTTTCCTCATGTTCCTGAAAAATACACCTTTTACACATTGGAATATCTGAAAAAAAATCTTTTAAAATATTTATCACATTTCTATTTTTACAGTAAACAAAAAGTTGGATTTTTCCTGAACAATAATTTGTTTTTCAAAATTAAATTTTAGTCTCTTTCAAATTGATAACTGATAGTGAATTTTTATTACCACATGTAAAGATCTTAAAAAATATTAAAAAACTATAAAATAAAAATTTAGTGGCTAAGTAATAATATTTCATGAGTTTATAAAATAATTATGAATCTACGAAATCAATTTCTTCATCAAGAAAATCTTTTTCAAAGTCAAGATTCTTAAAAAAGATTGAAAAATCACAAGATATTTGATAAATGCTGTACTACATATTAACATGCTGTAGATAGTCATATCAACACTAGTTAATGCATTTTTTAAGCCATTTTTTAATGATAGAAGTTTTTTTAATTCTTTATCACAAGGTCCACCTCCTCCATTTCTTATATGATGCTCAAGCAAATAGGTTCCCCCTTTTATTTCGCTTTAAAAGGATCCAACTGCAATAGACAATGAGCAGGACCTATAAGAGCATTGATCATAATATCCAATTAAAACATCAATTCCGTTTGCAAAACGAAAATTTTCATAAGTAAATTTATTGTCTTCTATTTTATTAATTCTGCTTGCTTCAAAGAGTAACGTTTAAGAGGTTATTATTTGTAAATATTTTGTTCTTCTAAACATTCTTTTCAACCACTTTTATTTTTAAATTTGGGGTCTTTAAAATTAATTTAGCTACAAAATCGATAGTTCAAGATTACTTAGTGATCTCTATTTTACACAACAACTTGCTATGATCGATAAAGGCTTGTGAATCTCCAGAAATATATTTCCTAAGAAAAATTTACCATTCCTATCTATAGATGAAATATTGAAATTTACTTCACTCAACTAAGTACGAAAGTAGCTATTTCAATTTCAACATCGATAAAAATTGTCATTGATATATATTTAGAAATGATTTTGTTTTTATAAGGTTTAATTTCTGTGTATTAATATTAAAATTATATAATTCGCTAAATACGCAGTATTTATTTCAAGAATATAATCTAATGGATTTATTTGAATATAAATATATTTTTAAGTTGTATATTAGACTTTTTATTGATTTAAGGCTGCAAGTAAGATAAGATTATTTATTTTAAATTAGAAGTATAATATCAACTTTACCATAGGTAAATTCACATGTTCTAGATTTCATTTGACATCTGTAACAGTATTTTTAGAACCCTAATATACGAAATGTATACATTGTACATGATAGTTCTAGACAGCTGTCTTGCAATTTTTAATTACTTTTATAAAAAAAATACAGGCAAAATATTTTTGTTACTTTCATAGAATTCTTTCTAGGATAACAAAAGCTTGCTTTGCTTTTTTTTTATATAAAAATAATTTTAGATCCGTGCAGTTGTGGCCTATAATAAAAAATATTTATAAACGTATAAGAAGTACATTTTGCAATATTCTATTCTATTTTATTTCATTAAGTGATGAAATATTTTATGCTGATTCGTCAACTGAATGTTTATTTTTAATATTGCGCGTCTTGAAATAAAAATGCATCTTATTGGTAGAATAGTCTATAAAAGGACACAGTAAACCGAAATTTTCTTTTAATTAATATATTTTTTTATAAAAAAAACAGATCTCACAAATATTAAAAAATTACATTTATCTTACAAATGTAGTTTGCACTTATGGATTTTTAATTAATAACAATTTAAACTTTCTACCCTTCAATAAAAAAAAATACAGCAAAAAAAAGATGAAATTGGACAATAATACAATTAAAATCTTACACAATAAATTTAATTTTTTTGAATAATATTTATTTATAGCAAAAATAGATTCATGCTTGATTATACTTTAAATTTACCCTTATTTTTTTGAATTTGTTTCTATTTAATTGTTGCTAGTAAAGTTTCTACCTTTAAATATAAAATTTATTTAAAATCACTATAGCACATAATAATATGCAAAATTGTCACAATTTTAGCATTATTACAAAAATTAATCTAGATAAAGTTATATTCTATATAGAGAAACATGAATTATTTTGTTTTGTATTATATATGCAGTGCTCCAAAAATTTATTTATTAGGTATATTTAATCAGCTTTATTTGGTCTTTTCAATAAAAAAAAAGCATACAATTTGTAAGATTTATAAAAAAAACTCTATTAATACATATGTGAATACAGAAAAAATTATTGAATAAGGGGTAACATGGATTTATGAAAAGGTTTTTATTCTGGCAAAAAATATAAACTGATGATTTTGAAAGCAGCCTTCTAATATATTTTACGCGATAGATACTTGTATTTTAAGTTTCAGCTATCTAAATAATAAAAATTTATTGTATAAAATTCTTTGATTATCTAATTTGTGTATGAAGATAATAAAAGAAATACTTTCTTTATCACAGTAAATAATATCTATTAAAGCCTTTTTTATATATATATTGCGATACAATCAGATTTTTGTAGTACATTTTTTTGTAAAAAAAAGTTTAACACTATTTTGAGTATCTGTAACCTTCTAAATTTTTTTAATATTTCACATATATTTTATAAAATTGCAAAACAATAATTTTAAAGCAGACAATATGACATATAAATACAGTTGGATATTTAATCTGAAATCGGTAAAAAAATTCAATTGTTCTTGTCTAGTTAGCAAAATTCTTTCATATTATATAAAATATATAATATCATGGTAAATTCAAACTGTAATTCATAAAGATTACATTTATTTGCTTAAAGAAGCAATATGGGAGCATTCTAGATGTGCACAACACATAATAAAGCATCAAAAATCTACTATAATCGTTTAATGTCATTAATTTTATGATCATTTAAACACATTGGGATTATGTTTTAAAAAGTATAATAAAAATCAGACCAAAATATAATTAATATCATTTTATTAAAATTATATATTTGGCTTGTATATGTTTATGGATTTATATTTTTTGATAACATTTGTTTATGAATTTCTTAAAGAATCTATAAACCTTGATGTAAAAAATATAAAACTCTATTTTCTTTGTATTTAAAGAATGCTGTCACATATAAAAATTTGTTCAGAAATTCATCCATTTTATAAACTGGATTTTTCTCGCGTATAATTCCTATGCGTTTTTTATAATCTAGAAAATGTATATTTTACTATAAATTATTAGATTGCTTTTGTAGATTACAGATTAATTATCTAAAAGCTAATACATCACCTAAGTATTTAAATATAAATACATTTTGTTCTGATGTACCCATAAGATATGACTTTCTGAACATTTTATTGAGTTATTAGACTTTTAGTCAACTAATTCCTACAACATATGATCATTTTCTAAAATAAAAGAAAGTAGTTTTAAAATAACACGATTGTTTAAAAGTTTAACTAATGTGCGTACAACATCCTAAATCGAGTAACAAAAGCATCTCAGGTGTAATATTATACTTGGCAATTAGTTTGCAGCTTGCTCTTACCCTATAAAGTAAAAAAGTGGTAATGGTACTATTAAAATAAATGGTCGCATTTTTTTATTTAATATTTCTGTATATGCATATTCCCATAATCGGAACTTCTAAGACTGATAATTTCACATTCTTTTTAATTTATCACTGGTTCTATTCTTTAAAATTTTTTATTGATCGAAATTTTATGAGTTTAAAAAATACATTTTCATTATGTTTTATTGTAGACACATTCATTAATACTCGTATCATATTAATTTTTGCATTTTACTGTATTGTTTTATAAGTTTAATAATTCATTTTTGGTTAATGTAATTTTTAGCTATTTTAAATATAAAGGCAAAAATATAGGAATTTCACATAAAAAAAATTTGTTTAATGGTACATAAAATTATCTAATCTTTACAAAATTGTATAATTCGTTTTATTTCAGGAGGTAAATGTAAGGCTCTCTATATGTTTTCTGTTTAAAAAAACTCTACCAAGCATATTTGACCTAATTCAAATTTAATAATTCTTTTAAATATTGTTTAAAAAAAACCGGCTAATATATAATATCATATATTTCTGCTGTTACTAAATAACATTTTATACAAAATTATTTTATAATGGGCCCGTATTAAAACAATTTTATTCTTATAGTGAATGTAAAAAAAACTGATGATAATAAATTTATAGCTCACTTTTATGTATCTTATCTTATCACATCATTTATCTAGTATCACGAATGATAAATTAAAATACAAAATTTTACTTGCAAATTATATGTTTGAATAATTAAATTATTTGTTTTAAGACCTCTAATATTATATAAAATAAAACGTAGTCGTATAATTTCTTCTAAAATGATTACATAGAAAAAGAATGCAGAAAACATCACGAAATCATATTTTAAAATAAAAATAAACGATTTAAAATGTTAATAAATATCTAAAGACTCTACAAAATTAAATTTTTAAAGAAAAATATATACATATTGCGAGAGCATCGTAAATCAGATTTTCAAAAAAAAGAAAAAAAAATCGATTTTTGAAGATAGACATATATCAACTATATGATTCATTTATTTTTATAATAACAGACTTTTGCAAACTACAAAAAAAACAGTCTTATTAGAAGAATTAAATGCAAAATTTTGAATATTATGAAAAAGCTCCCAAAAAAAAGATTTTATATTCGGTAATGTCTAAATAATGCAAAAAAATTACCAACCTCGTATTAACTATGCTTGAATTTATATTTCATTGTTTTTCCTGCATAAAACGAGCATGATAAAATCTCTATTCATCAGTATCTAATATTTAGTTTCTTATAAATTTATGCTTTATATGTGCGGAACATCGTCTAAAATCAAGAATAGTTGCCAATTTATTTTATGTTGTGATACAACTTTTTGCTTGAACGTTTTTGTGCACTACTAATAAAATTTCCTAATTAATAATGGTTGTAAATTTCATGCAAGATTAACATATCTAAAAACTACAAATTCATATGCAAGTTCTGTGCTTGCGTTTAATTAAGATTTACCTGTAATACCAATACCCCGGAAACGCTTATTTTCATATATTAATATTATATTTAATATGTTATCTCTAAAATATTAAGTTTTCAAGAAAAAAGGATCTAAAAAAATTATAAATCAATTGATATAACAATGTTGCACCGATTCTTTTATTCTTTTATCTTTTTAACTGACATTTTTCTATGAACTTTATTTTTAGAAAATTATGTGTGTTCTACAGGCAATGATTCAGATAAAACCATAGTTTTCTATGCTAGTTCTGCAGATATCCAATAAAGATTTTGATACAAATTCATACGTATATATTCTACACTTGATCTTGAAATTTATTTATATGTGTTTTATAAAAATAAAGCAAATATAGCCATTTCTTTGATTTATATGATAACATTATTACAGCTTCTAAACTATAAAAAAACAAAATTACAAATAAATAATATAAAAAAGAAAAGTATTGTATTGTATTGTATTTGCGCCAATACTTTTAATTTGGAAGCCTAATTTAAAATAATTTACCCTATACCTTTAAAATAGTTTTTTTTTTTAATATCATAGAAGATATAAGAAAACGATTATTAAAAATTGTAAGTCTTAAGAAAATTTGATTTATTGTCTTATCATTAAGATTAATTTTGATTTACATTTAAAAATAAAATGAAAGAGTAATTATAAGATTCATCATATAAAGAAAAATATATAGATTGGCGCATGAGCATATGAATTTAATAAATAATCTTTAAAGCCTTATCATTTTTTTTCTCTGGTATGCAATTAAATTAGCATGTATTCTACAACACAATGCACAAATAAATAATTTACTTTTATTGGTACAAACCCTTTCTTTTGATTTTGAAGTAAAATTGCACTAAAGATCTAATGGTTTTTCTCATGATAGCGCCTATACATTATATGATATTCAATAAATTAACATGCCTAAGTATACAAATTCAAAGATATGATTGAATATTCAATAATGAATATAAAAGAACAAATCTTTTTATTTACAATATACATCCTTTCATTTTCAATTTTTTGTTTTATAAGTTTTAAGTTGCTGTTATAATATAAATAAACCTTCCTTTACCTTCAGAACAGCATTCTAGTAGTAGATTCTGTATGATGAATAATACTATACGTGCAAAATCATCCAAAACTTATAATAACGTATTATGTCTATATTTAACGGTATATTAGAATATTGAATAAAGAATAGCTTTAATCTAGTGCTAAAAACGAATAATCTTCACATTAAATACATTATTTCATTCCTGAAAATGTAAAAGTTTACTTTTTTGAAATGGATTATTTTTTCATGCACTATATGTTTGATATATTACCGTACGTATTTTTAAGCATAAATAAGAAGTAATTAATATATAATAAAACTAAAATGATAACAAAAGATAAGAATCTTCGTGTCGTGATTTAAAATTGACGAAAATTGATAAAGTTGGTCGAGACATAAAGGGTATTTTTTCGACTTATAAACATATAATCATCAAACGATCAATAAAAAAACCATCATTATCTTAAATAAAACTTTTATAAAGAATTCACAAAAGTTGGGTTTATATGTTTATATAATCGTATAGAAAAAATATTTACTCTAATGTCGGTTTTATATTGATGGTAATTATAAAAAAAAATCAAAGCCATATTATTTGGATTTAAAGCTTTTAAAATCTATTTTATCAGTGTATAATTGCGATCTTTCACAAAGAATATATAAGACTTTGTTTTTTCATTAACAAAAATTCACAGATTAAACTTTATATATTGTATGTTATGACATTTTTAATTTCTGTCAAATGATTATAAATAAAAATTTATTTCAAAAGAAAATGTCCTCTCTAATACATGTAAAAACATCACATGTGACATGGCACTATAATATTCTCTATACAAGATCATCAAAAGAGAAAATGATTTGCATACATTGGTTTTTTTTTTTATTACCACAGGTCTATATTAAAAAAAATCCACAATATCTTATAACTAAAACTAGTAAACACTGCAAATGCAGCAAACATATAGAACTACGAAATTGATATACAAATGCGTTTACAATAAAAACATTAAAAACACTATCAACTCTTTAAAAACTTTAAGTGAAATAGATATGATTTGAAAATTAACAAAAAATGTGGCAGAAATCGATTTAGAAGAAATATAGAAAACCACAAGGCAATCTAATTTCACTAAAGAAACCGATATAAATCATTTATTTTGTCCCAAAGTCATAAAAAGAAATTATTCTAAATTATGCAAATTTTTTTTTAAGATAGTTTGTCAAAATTTTATCTGTTATAATACTTGTAAGCGTTCTGAAGAAGTGATCTGGATATCTTTCACAAAAAAAGCAAATTTCTACACCAAAAGTGTTATTAAACAAAGAATCAACACGAACAAAAAAAAGTCAAAAAATAACGCAAAAGACACACTCGAAGTTATTCTTTTTTCCCGGGTAAATAAAAACATGCCAAAAAGGTTTATAAAATATATTAAAGACTATTTAAAAAGCAATACGTATATATATAAAGCTAGTTTTTATTAACAAACAAATATCCGAAAATAGCAGTAAGGAATGAAAAGAAAATAATTTCGTATATATATTGCTTTTAAAAATGACCAAACACATTAAAAATACCGAAAAAAAAACATAAACATAAACAGAATTTTGCTTAAATTATCAATGTTACAGACCTAAAACAAATAGATTAGGAAATTACTTCATAAATAAGTCAACTTTTATAAAAGAAACAAAATACTTTAATAAAGTTTATATAAATATGTTTTCTAGATAATATTGGACAAGTAAAGAAATTTAACATTTATAGAAAATCAAAAAAATTCATAGTGATGTACATGTTGTCTCTAATAAAAATGAATTAATTATATATTTATAGTCCTACTTTATTTAATATTGATGTGATAAAATCTTTCAATTAAAAATAAAAGCATTTCAGAAGACAATCCTAAAAGAATTACCAAATCAAAGAGTAGAAATACAGGGAAAAAAAGACACAAAAATAATATAATTTTTTAGCCTAAATCAATATGAAACCCATATGATTTATGCTGAACACATAGGATAAAAAAATGTGAATAACACATTAAACAACAATTTCATATAATTATAACCCCTAGGCAAAGAAATACAAAATTTGATACAAAGAATTAGATTAGGATCATATATTACCATAAAAAGGTCTATATAACAAAAATCATGCAATTTATAAACAAACCAAAGCTTGAGCCTCTGCATCGACTTCTGAGTGATATATAGAGTGACCACAAAAATAACAGTCCTAACTCAGGATAGACCAAGTAACAGATACTCTATTAAAAAGTGAGTCTTATGTATTTTAGGTGCCATATACAGCCATTTTAAAATTGCAAAAATTAAACTAAAAAATAGCCCTTATTAGTTTTAAATTGTATATTAAAATTCTTGAGAATATAATTATTTTGCCAAAAAACGCCTATAATTTTGCAAGACTAATATGTGAGATATTTAAAAATAAGTAAGTAAGATCTTTAATGTATTTATTTATGACAAGAATTGTGTTTATAGTATGCATCGAACTTAATTAAGCTACCTTGAAAGTGTCTTCTCGAAACTTATAACCTAGTATAGGATTTTTTTCAAATATGAAAGTCGAATCTTTACGCAGACATACGAAGTTTGTAAATATTAATACAGGTGGCCTTCTTAAACCAGATCATTCAATATAACAGCAGACAAATACATTTAACCCATGTGAATATCCAGAAATATCATCCATTAAGTTGCGTGCTATATACCAAAACTAATGCAAAATTTAAATAAGACAACGAAACTTATACATAATTACTTGATAAAACCTAAAAAGGTACGGATGGAATTTAATAAATATAGAATAAGAGCCGAATCTAAAAGACTAATTATTGTTGTTCGAAAACATAAATAAACCACCAAAAACTGATATAATTTTTATACAACTACTGATGTCATGAAATACTCAATTGGTATGGTCTTGTCACAAATGAAAATGATTGATTATGAAAATATTTTCGTGGTCTAAATAAACTCCAAGAAAACTTAAGTTTTACAGATAAATTAATGCGTAGTATAGTAAATATATAACGTCTTTGCATATTCACATGGAAATTCACTTTCTAGCTGACCACAAGCTCTAAGAATACCTGGGTAAAATTAATATTCAGCCTCCAAAGTTTACCGGTGAGCTAGAGGATACAATTAGTAAATTTAGCAGCCATAGAAATACGCGTGTAATCATCAATGAGACGCTTAAACCGCCAGTTTGAACAGAATCCATAAATTCAAAATTCAATATCAAAGATAAAAGGAAACACAAAGAACTTTATCAAAATAAATCAGTACTACAAAAAACCAGCTGAACTTTGTTTTATAAAAGATTATAAATGATTAAATATAGTAAAATAAGTATTTGATATTTATGACAGTTGTAATATATGTACCGAAATAGGACATTATATTCATGGAAAAAAAGGTTTTTTTTATAAAAAGATATTTAAAGGCCATGCTATGTGATATCTAGCAATATCTAACTGCTAGGGATAGAACCAGTAAATTAAATTCTGTGGCTATCAATCAATACTTGAAATGAATTAAAAAGTGTTTTATATCAAATTTGGGCAATAAAAACTGCAAAATCCAAAAAACTGATTTATGAAAATATATTTACCTTTATCCCAAGCTATCTGATTGGAACTCTATGCCTTAAAAAAAATTGGCTATGCTAAAATAATAATACATTACCCAATTTATAATACACTCGATTAATAGAAATAAAATCATAATAGTTGAAACATTTTACTGATAAAGCACATAAAACGAAGGAGAATATCTTTTATACTTTATAAACATTGAAGAAAGGTGATAGAAGCAACATTTACGATTCTTTTTTCATTCCATTGAGTACCCGGATCATAAATGTATCTTATCTGATAAACAAACTACCAAAATTTCTTAATCGAAAATTTATGATTTCTGTAAATACGTGAAAAAGACACCTGAAAAATATGATAAATTCTGTTAAAGCATCTGCATAATATAAAAAATATATATGCAACTTAAAAATTGATTTTTTCTATATTTATAAACATAAAAATAAAATGTCTATGGTAAAATTAAGTTCTCAATATATGCATGTATTACAAATTAACTAAAAATACTCTAGAGAAGCGCTTTTATGTATAAAACGGAAGAAAATATGCGAATAACCAGCAAAACATATTTCAAAAATAGATAGAAAATTTTTTAAAAAGATGGAGTCTCGTAATAATACTTAGCAATATTATTTCATACCCTGGGAATATATAAATGTCAGCCAATAAAGAAACAATAGATATTATCTTTAATAACATCTGATACTGCAAAAAAATAAAAGTTTTTGCAACCAAATGTTTAGAACCAGGTTAAATTAGCAATATGTTTACAATTTTAAAGTTTTCTTATTGTATAAAAAACAAAATGGCCTAAAAATCATTTAAAAAATAAATTAACTTGACTAATATGGATTTTATATTATATAAAACTCAATATTCGTATAGTCAGACACTCCGCATGGATTTAACTAGAAAGCGATATAAAAAATATTTATCGACGATTTATTTTTATTTTATGAGTAAAAATTAATTTATATGGATTATTACCTAATTTTTTTACTGTTTAATTATATAAGCTTTTGTAAATTTATATCAGATATTTCTTAGACACATAAATTATACTTTTTAAGTAGAAGCGAAAAATTACTTAAATCAATTTAAATGTTTTTTTATCGAATTATCTAACAAAAAATAAGCAGGTCTTATGTAGCTTACTTTTTTTTTCTGATTTAAAATAGAAAACATTTTTTTATTACATAGCATATAATAATCATAAAATATACTTTTTACAAAAATATTAATTGCCCGATAAAATAATAACTCACATTTTATTTCTTTTTAAACTTGCATCACTTCTTATGCAGTTTTTCATTATTATCTTCATTATTTTCTGAAATAATATAAAATATATGTCTAAATTTATATTTTGTGTGTTTTTCAATATAACATAAACTACCAGCCAGTTTTTTTCTTTTTATATTATTAAATACAGTTTGAATATATTGATTCAATATAGAAAGTGTATAAATTTTTTTTGTGATATCGTATCATTATGCATTCTTATAACGAACGTGTATTTAAATTCTTGCTCAATTTTATTATATATAGAGGAATAACTTATTTCCTTTAAAAAAATAAAATGAATTTATGTGAAAGATATTTTCATACCAAAATATAATTTGCATGGTCAAGTAAAATTAAAATAAGATGCCTGTAATATAGTAAATTTATCTTTTGCATTGCTATTAAGAAAGTTTAACTTTATTTAAAAATAAAAGCTCGAATCCTAATCTATTTTAATATGAGCATTTAAATTCTTACAAATACAAGAATGAAGATTTATACTTTAAATTTGATCAATTGGTTAGGCTGTTTCTTAGGATAAACACACTCATTACAATAATGGCTTTGAGTGATAACACTTGAGTCTTAAAAACAGAATAAGCCTTTCCGTGATAATTATATGGTTTTATTTTCACTGTGTTTCAGTACATTATGTTTAGTGTATTGCTTGCAGCTGGGCAATATTATTTCCTGTTTGGTAATAGAGGAACGCATCTAGGTGAAGAGTATTCAAAACAAAACCATCAATTACGCGTTTATAAATCACATCCTAAACGATTAGCATAAATTTCGTGTTTTTAGAAAGATTATCTAATATTGAGTGATAGAAGGACCGAAATATAATTTCCGAAAGTAATAAATGTATTCCTTTATTCAAATTCATTTTTAAACCATGAATTTAAAATTCGACGACAAAAAAGCTTATAATTGATACATTGTTACGATTCTGTACTCAAATTTACAATTTCGGATGTGGCTGTAAAGTCATAGAAAAATTTGTGTTTGGTCTGTAGAACAATACAAATATTTAGGAACGAGCTTTCAACTATATAGCGGATCATAGTGTTATTAAAATTCTACTATAGAAATAACAAGATTGAGAAAATATACAAATATGAAAGAACGTCGAGATTATATGTTTAATGGTTAAAATTATTATATGTATCAGAATATACAAATTAAATACTATGAAACTCATGGGTTCCATATATTAATATTGCTTATATGATAATATAATTGCAAATATTATATATTATAAACTGAACAAGCGGAATTACATATGTTTATTGGAAAAAAAATGATTAAATGAAGCTCCTAAATTTAAATTGCGGTATGTATTTTATGCTAATTTTATATACGCGTCGAAACTAATTCGCAATATATTAACATTAGGATCTTGTAACTATATGCATGGAAACATATTTTTATTATAAAAATATTGTTCGTGGTTTACAAACAACATTATGGGTTGTGATAAATTTATAAGGGGTCTTAATGCGCACTATAAATAAACTTATGATGTTTTACATATTTATTTGTCGTAATTATAATAATTGTATATTAACATGAAGGGATAGATAAAATTATTGTTAAAATAACCTATTCAATAAATAGGATTTATTAAAAGAAAATATTGATAAATAATATCCGACTTAAATATCATAATACAAACATCAAAATACATATGTTATCTTTTTTTTGTGCTACAGCAATAAACAAAGAAAAAATAAGATAACGTAATGCAATAAAAATAATTCGTAAATCAATATAAAAATATAATTGCTACGTAAAAAATCACGACTCAGTCTTTATTCTTGACAGCTGATAATTATCGGCTTAAAACATCTATAAACTTAAATATAATTTAAATTTAAACCAAAATAATAGATCACAAAATAACAATTTTGAAATTGTAAATTCACTGCAAATAGAATATAGAATATCATGATACTCTTTTGATATAAGTATATATAAATTTAATTCAATTACAAAAAAAAAATATAATATTAGAAAATCTATATTTATAGTTCTATAGCATTCGAATTTTTATTATACGCTAGATAAATATCCTTTCTGGTTATATAAAAGCAATAATTATATAATTTTTTTATTCATGGGAAAAGTTTATACTTTTTACGAATTCTATATTCTAAAATGTAGACAGCACAGCAAGAACATTACACAAAACCTCACTAAAAGCTTTTTACACTTTACACTTATCAATTTCAGTCAACTGATCTTTTTTATATAATTAATATGAGTCAAATTGTCTTGTAAGTTGTGAGATTTTTATATAAGCTTCCGATCATCTGGTCTTTTTAATTCCTTAGAAAAGGTATTTGTAAATTTTTCAATTTGCAGTTCCTAAGTCATATTTTTTGATGGTATTTTTCTTTAAAATTGTATATTATTCTAAGTTTATACGCAAAGATGTCATATTTACGCTATTTCTTCAATTAAGTTTATAAGGCAGTTATTCCTATTCTAATTAACGAAATAAAAAATAATTTTATATATTAAATAAAATACGAGGTCTCTTGTTTAATTAGAGAATCCATTTTAATCATGGTATCTGATTTTATTTATCCATGTTCATTTTTGCCAATTTATTGTACGTTTATTACCTAGATTTTTAGTTTCTTAAAGTTTTAGCATCTTTGTAAGAGAAAATTTAGATATCTTACCATTTCATTCTGCCTTCGCATCTGATCAGGCACCAACATTACTATGATATCGTTGTTTTCATGGCTTTGTTACAATATAAACACTTGATTCTGTCGATGAAGAACATATTTCTGTCTTTTACAAATGTATCATTTATCATTTTCTTTTAGTTATATATTTCCGTTTTTAACCCATCTTATAAATCCAACTAAAATAAGCCACAAGATGATTCTTTGATTATAAAGTTTTTTGGATATAAATTTATTTTTTGTTGTACAAAAAAATCCAACTTGTTTCTTATTTTAAAGTGCCACTTAGTCTATGATGACGATATAAAATTTATTTTTACAATAGTCTTATATTTGTAGTAATGCTTTGCGGAAACCGGTTTTTTATATATAAAAAAACATCTTTGGAGACTGTTTTTTAGCAGACAGTATATTTTTCCCGATTTTAATTCTATATTGAAACGATAAATTCTAAATTATTTTGATTTAAAAATTATATTTTCTTAGGACTAGGGTAATGTTAAATAGAAAATTACGTTTAAAAAATTACTATCACTCAAATTGTGTTAGATCATTCTTCCGGTAGAAATTTTTATATTGCTTATATGGTAGTTTATGTTGATTTCTATTAAACACAAATAGCTTTAAATAGATTTCTTGCCCTTAGTTAAATCGCAATATAATTTTATATTCTATAAGAATCTGTTTTTCATATGTAAACTATAATCTAGTTTTACACCCATTTGATATTCCCATGTGCACCACCATATTCATACACGGTCGGGCCCACGACAAAAATTGCTAGATTTGCTATACTCATAGTTATTGGCTGACTTATTTTTGTAGAATTGAGTCCTACTAAATACAAAGAAAGTTGTAAAATCAGTAAAAAAGCTTATGTGTTTTAGTAGGTTTCGATATCAGTTTTCATAATTTACTGCGCAAACCAACGGTAATCATTATTTAATTATCTACATAGTTTATCCATATATAAAGCGAATAATATATTCGAATGACAGTTTATATCTAGTATTACACTGTTGAAGATAGAATTTATGATTTCTTTACTTTAGATCTTAAATAGCTTTATTATTTAACAATTTTATTTAGAATAAAAGACAATATTAATCTAGATATGTTCAAGTTGACCGTACTTTTATGCTAGCAACTTTGTTCTTTAGCGTCGAATGTTTATTTTTATATATTCATGTTGAATACGGAATATATATTTTTTATATAAATCTTAAATTTTAAGTGAGTCTGCTATTTATTCACTAGACTGATCTTATTGTTCTGTTTTGATTTTTACATAATAAATACTCATGTAAAACATATATACAATGGTTTTTGATCAGTTTTTGCAGTAAAATATACAGATTAACCATAGATGTAATTGATCTAAATTAATATCTTGTTATGTCAATATCTTTCGGTATAAGATATTTTTACCTCAATTGAACACTAAATATTAATTTAAATTATTCGAATATGTGTCTGATATGATTTTATATAAAGTTTTTTTGAAAACTAACCATTTTTTAATAAAGAAATTAAGATTTTATCTGGTTCAATATATTTCTATTTTGGTTATAGTCTTATTGTCCCATCAAATACGAAATCTGTTAACAAGCTTTTTTTTCTTTTACGGGTCGGTGTGAATGGACATATAATCGTATAAAAATCCATTTTCACAATTTCATATTCCTTTCATAAAATTATCTATATGTCATTTATTTGCTATTTAAGGCGAAGATTGTATATTTATTGTTTTCAGTCAAATTTTATGATAAAGTCTGTTATTAAGCTCAAAGCAATTATCGTCTGTCTAAAGTTACATCTTTTTTGTACTGATTAAACTTGCAATCATAGATTTTATTCTTTTCATTTGCCTATTAAAATATTTTTTAAATAATAATTATATAATACTAGTCAGAATAAACAATACGATTTCTGGAGGTTTAAATTTTATACTTATACAGCTTAATTAGGTAAGAAGTGTGTGTAAATATATCAAGTTATTCTTTAAAAACCCTTGTATTGGGTTTTTATGTTGTACTATCATCAAATACGATATGATACATTTAAACAGCCAAGATTGAATTTAAAAAATGGGTTAATTTCTGTGACATTTATATTTTGTCAAAAGGTTTTGTGCTACAATCTTTAAGCACACTTGATCATACTTTAATTATATATATCTCTGCTGAATCTTCATCAATACCCCTTCTTCATATATAACTAATAAGTAAAAGGGTGTTTTTCAATACTCAAGTTGCGTAATATATGCTTCGACACTGTTAGTATTTATATAGGTTAATTTTCTTTTTGCAGATTTTATTTATTTAGACGTGGTCAGCGTGTTGGAAATATTGCAAAACTCCTTGATGAATTTTTTGACACTTTACCCTGATCCATCTTCATCAACTGTTCTCCCTCATCTTAAATGAGATAGTTTCAAGTGTCTTGCAGAGTGTGAGAGCTCACATATATGCTTCTGCTTCGTCCGGGATTTTTAACTCCTTAACAGGCACTGCTAGGATAATATATACTTATATAAAAAAACTTGATAAAAACAATATTTTTATTTTGATATGTTAATAGAAATATAAATAAAAATAAAGGCAAATAGATTTCTATTCTTATGAGAGATAAAACAATTATTGCTATCGAAACTAATTCATACTTATTTATTTAAAAAAATTTAAATTTTTTCAAAGAATACTTTCATACAATTAAAACCTTAGCCTATTATTCTTTAAGCAGCTAATAATTCTAAAAACATTTTTATTTTGCTTGTAAATTAAACAATTTTGATTTTTAATGGAGCATAAAGTGTCAGAATGCATATTAAAATGTAAAAAATTATAAGATTTTCTACTAGATTAAGCCTACACTGATTAAACATTCCGTATAAATTATAAGATTTTCAGTCCTCACTCTACCATAAAATTTTATCTTTCAATACAATCTATTGTATTGATCGTGAAATCTTTACGAGCTATTAAAATGCAGCCAATATATCGATCAATAATAAAAATGAAGACAACATATGAAACTAAGTAATCTATAAAAATAGAACTTAAATTTCATTCATATCATTATGTATAAATAAAAAAAATGATTTGATTGTAATTTTAAATAAAAAATCATAATTTCTTATGAAAATTACATATGCACATAGAAATAAATTGTCCTATACAATACTCCAAAATATTGTGAAAAAACAATTTTTTTTCTTTAGATTCAAAAAAAAAATGCCTGTAAGGTATTTAGCCCAAGTTGAGTTAAATTTATAATAAAGATATTTCTAACATGCGATAGATAGAATACTTCGCATCATGAAAAAATTAAAACGATAAAGAATCCAGTAAATAGAGAATTAAATGAAATACTAAATTTTTATAATATACAAAGAACTTTGTTACCTCAACGACTAGTGGGGATTACTTTTAAATGGCATGCATAAATATAATATTTAAAATGTTATAATGGCATAATATTGTTTCAAATGTAATCACGAAATAAATAAAAACAGTTGATCTGGATTCCCACGAAAAAAGAATAATAATCGAATAATCTTCATATTGTTCCGCAAACTAAAGAAGTTTATTTATCAACGAGGTTATATATATTTTGTAACAGAATAAGTATATTTGTATTTTATACAACATCTATTTTTTTGTTCTATAAGAGGTAGATGTTGACACGTTCAATATAAATACGAGATTTCTTTATCATAAAACTAACTAAAACGATAAAACTAAAACTTACCATAGCCTTCCATACACAAATGGTATTAAGTTTATAGCAAAAAAAACCTTTTTTATTTATTAAATCAATATCAAATAGATAGAATAAAATACTTATATTATGTCAAATAATACATAATAAGCACACCATACAAAAAAAACTTGATTTGTTTAAATATAGAAAAAGTCAACTATTGACAAATTTAAACGCATGAGACGATCTAGAAACATCTTTAGAAAAGCCTTTAACTTTGGAACTTAGTAAACAATACGTGCAAAAAAAATTAATCGAATTTATAAAATACAGATACTGTATAATCGTTTCTATTGATTCTGACGTATATTTGTTAAGCATAATAAAACAGCTGGTAGAAATGCATAGAAAGCTGTTAGTGTTCGTTATAAATTACACTGAACTATATAAAATTATCTGCTGTTTTCTAACACCATAGAATTTACTTGTTTATTATTTCACATTTTTTACGGTTTTAAAAGGCTTTTCTAGGTACAATAAATTAGTCTGTTTGATATTTATAGTAACTTCACTTTAAATTTTGCAACATAGTATATGTAAATTTTTAAATGCGCGATAAATACTGATATTACAGTTTAATTTATTTGTGCTCTTTCTGTATTACATTTATTGCTTTTTTATTTTTGAAATGCAACATAAACCATTGTAGTTGTGTGTAAAATATATCATTTCTGTGCGTAGTATGAATGTATATAATCATTATTTACTCTGTAAATACATTATATTTCGAACGTGCCTTTTTAACAATCGATGTTTCCTTTAAATTATCAGAGAAATTCGATAAGACTATATGTCTTCGCAATATGATAGTTTTATATTTTCACTTATTTTCTATTACTTTTTATCTTGTTTTAAACTTTCCTTATTTGATATAATTCAATTTATTATATACAGAAGTGGTAATATTAATTAATAAAAACTTAATGTTTGAAATAAAAAATGGAAGCATGAATTTCTACCCAACATGAATAAATGATATTTTTCTACATAATTTTTGATATTTTCATAATTTGAAGAATTTTATTAATTGATGAAAATATTTATCTTTTATGGTGATTTATAATTATTAAAAAAATTTAATGGTTGTAAATTTTATCCAAAAACATAATCTAAATCTGCTAGATCTAATTTGATTGATCACCGTAAATTTTAATGTAAGTATACCAACTATTTTTGATTGGAATATACTTATTCATCATTGGTATCTTTATTGTTATATTATCATCTTTTTATAAGTTATTAATTAAATTTAAACGTATATAAATTATGAATCTTATTTGTAATTTATTTTTCTGCGGCTTTAAATAGTTTTAAATTTTCACTTGGAATTTATTTATGTCATTTTTTTCATTCATGAATTTATATTTTTAAATTAATGATGTACGTGATATATATGAATTATTTAAGATATTTTCGAAGCAAAACAATCGCTTAATAGCATTTCATTTATTTACTTAGTAGATATTAGATATTTTCCTATTTTTTTAATCGAGGCAGAAGCATTTATTTATATAAACCAGCTCTACAGGAAACATTTATCCACCTATTCATTTTTTAGCTCTATTATCCCTTTTATATAATTTCACATGTCTTTATTCTCATGTCATTAAAAAATGTATTTTTTTAGCTCTAAATATTTTAAAGAATCCAGCATTTCCTTAAACTCAAAAGCTCTAGATAATCCGAATTTAATTTTTAGCATTATATATTTCAAAATTGTAAACCTAATTCGATACGTAGTTAATCATTTGTAAAAAAATTCATCTCAACATTCTTTTTTCAGCTGTTGGAAGTAAATAAGGCTTCTGTTGGTGATAAATGTAAAGTATGATATATCTCTGATAAATATTATATTCAAAAAGATGTTTTAGCCACACTTAAATTTATCTAACGAAATCTTGAGGTTTGAACGTTTTTGTGCAATTCACACATTGAACGAAATATGATGCAAAAAATTATACACTGACGACCATTCTGCTGGATTAAAGCAAGTTTAAATAAAATACAGATCGATTCTTGTTTATGACATTGATTTTAATCGACCTTATCTGCCTTTGAACTGATATATATAACATGCAGTTTACATAATTACTTTATAGTTTTCAAGTTACAAGCTTGTTTTTAAAAAATACCATCAATTTATCTAATACGATCATAATCTAAATAAGTTCAAGTTTTAACAGAAAAAATATCATTTATATTGATGCACAATTCATTCTAACGATTGAAATGTAATTTTTAGAAAACATATTTTTGTGATGATCTCTTTCATATGTTATACAAATTGATCTTTGGGGATTGAAAATTGAATAGATTTTGTGGAATATTCAAATATTATATATGTTAAAAAAATGGAGCGAATATCTTCTATGAGTGTTAAAATTAAATAAATAATGGTAAATTATATCTAGTAATAGACATAAACCTACAAAAATTTGTATACATAATTTGTAATATAAATGAATTGGTTTCAGGCCATAATTAAATCATGCTGAGCTTAACAATAGCTAAATTTTACTAAAGAATAATACTACCCATATAGTTTTTAAGAACACCACTATGATCAATAATTAAGTGAATTTATATTTGGGTATCGGGTATGTCATCATAGGAACATAAAATCATTGAAATTTATACAGAAATATAGTAATAACCACATTAATATTATATTTTACTATATAAAAATTATAAAATCAGATTTTATAACTCTAAGAATTGGGTTTTAAATTTTAAAAAACATTTTTTTATGTATAAACAGCCAGTGGGTATGTATTTCAATTAATATACATCCTTACATATTATTTTGTGGGTAAATATGAACATAGGGCAACGTATAAACTAAATTAAAATGAAAATTCATTCTTCATATGTCTTTTGTAAACTAATACAACTAAAAGATAAAGTTTTTTTATAAGTATACGTTTTTTCATGTACCTTTTTTATATAATAAAAAAATTCATAATAAGAAGAAAAACAACCTCCGAGAATAAAACCCAATTTCAATATAATATATCGAAATTGTACCCAACAAATATGATTTCAGCTTTATTTTTTTTTGTGTATAGTAATTCAGATAGCTTTTGCGTTGTTCTTTCTTTGATAATTTAAATAGTTTAATTTAAAAAGTTATTTAAATTATTGATCATATTGTGTTTTTTTAATTATAAGAAAAATTATATGTATACAATAGCAACAACACAATATATTAATATATACTCTAAACTTATATTTTAATGTAGCTAATTTGTATATTTAAAATAAGAAAGATCATATGATTCTTATCATAAAATTTGAAACATCTGTTAATTTATTTGATAAATATTATACGATAGAAATGAATTAAATATGTTTGAAGAAATTTTCCGTTTATTTTGCGTTGATATGTAGTAATTACTATATTTAAAGTTATCTTATAGAAAGTTTATACAAAAAAGGTATTTCCAGTGTGAATTTGTATCAAAATACTAATTATAATTATTCTCTAGATTAATATATTAGGTACGTACTACCGCCACTCTATAAATTGATTTCATTATTAACAGCAAAATAATATTGCTTATTATACAAATTTTAATAGTTATATTAGTTATGCATTAATCTAGGTATTTAAAATTTTTATTGTATTATATTGAATGCTTTAAATTCAAAGAAAATTCAGCTGGGATAAAGAAAGATACACAACCTTTTATTTTACGCTTAATTATAAATCATTTATAGTGTTATGTATAATACAGTTAAAATACTCAAAGTATAATAGTCTCGACATGCTATTAATTTTTGTTTTCAAAAACAAATTTTGCTTCAAAAAAAGATAACTGATTGCAAAAATGCTTTAAATTGTACTTAAAGGAAAAACATATATAGAAATATGCGCATTTTTGCTTTTTATTTGCGTAATTGAACTGATGCAAATTTTTTTAATTGAATTTTGGAAATTTTAATATATTAACTGATTTAAGAATAAAGCTTATTCGCAATGGGTTTGATCTGATTTTTTCTTGCACAATAAACAATTTGGTATCCCATGCATGCGTAGATAAAATATATAAAAACCGAATATGTTATTTTTGTATTTTCTTGGTCTTAAAATTTTTTCTTGATAGAAACTAGATGTTAAAATATCAAGACATGTGTGCTTTATTAATAGTGTTAGACGTACTATTCAGAAAATAAAAAGTTCGTATAAAATGATTTATAATACAAATTCGAAATCTATAATTTATGATTTTGCTATGATGATTTATTAACAACTTATAATAAAATTGCAAACCAGCCGTAAAATTATATATTAAATGCTATTTTTGCGAATAATAAAAATTATATTTGAGCAAATTTAGAACTTTTCTGCGTTAAATTTAATACGACGAAAGCAATATCAATATTAATATTACCTTTCGAGAATATCTTGTTGGAATTTCAAATATTGATTAGAAAGCTTCACCTTTTATTTACAAAAAATAGACATAATAATTGTAATTGTGATTGAGAATACATAAACGTAATAATATATTATGTACTATATAAAATAAAATTTCATCCCTACTGATTTATAAATAATGCATTTCGGTTCTATTTTACAAGCAGATAAATGTATGCTACAGAAATGTGTTAGCAGATGATATACTTTGTTAAAAACAACTTTCAAAGAAAAGTCAGTCATATATTTTAAATCATCTGCTGAGTTAAGACATTTTACAAAGACCTATATGCTTCTAAAATAATTATTTAGTTAGTAAAATAAATTTTTTAACTAATAAAAGGTGATATAGTATTCTTAATTGAAAAATATTTTTAGCAATCAGTTTATTCATAGTATCAAAATTAGTATTATTATCTGGCAGTTGAATCATAAATAAGTGTTGCTTTCTACACAATTTTAACATTTTATATTCTAAATTACAACAGTTGCCAAATCGATTTTTACAATGTTTTGCTTATATTTTGCTTTTGTTTGAATTATATGCTACCATATCTCTATAAATAAATAATATACTTTTAAGTATTTTTCGGGGATTATAATAAAATTTACAGACATTCAATTTTTTCTTAAATGCATTTGAATTTCAAATGCTTACTATCAATTCATATAGATTGTAATGTTAAATAATTTTAAATCAAGACAGATATCTTTTGGAAAATATTAGTATTAATAAAACACAGTTGAATATTACTAGAACAATATAAATTGCAAGGAAGGGTATTTAAAAAGGTACTAAAAGATTCCTAGAGAGAATACTGTGAAGAATATTTGATATTCGCTACAAAAGTATTAAATATTATGAAATCGATAATATCATCAACAAGATTATTTCATTAATTGATGCTGTACTCATTCACATTTAATTTCCAATTGCACTATTTGGTCAGTCTACGATGCATATAAAAATTGGATCGACAAAATATATATTTTGTACAAATATTTACTGTATCTACTAGATTTTATATTCTGATTTACCAAACTGTTAGATTTATTTCCAAATTCATACTCTTTCCTTTTTAAACGATTAAATTTTCAGCCAAGTAATATCATATAATGACTTTTTATTGCAAATTTTTGGTTTATAATGAGAGGAAAAAATTTTATTTAGTATTTTATGCAAATTTAAATAGCGTCTAGTAGTATATATAATCTAACATGCTATATTCTATATTTTTGCAATAGAGTCGTTTTATATTTCCTATAAAATTTGTTTTGTTTTGTTTTTGTTTCTCCTTACAATTAGAAATATTTTATCTCTAAAAATTCAACGAATTATTTAATTTTCATAATTCAAATTTTATTTTGCAACAAATGGACAAAAATTCTTGATTATTTAGTTTACTATTTCCTTATTTTCTTCTGTAAAATAAATGTATGCCTACCTGACAGTTATTATACTTTCATTCAAGCTAATTTATCATTCAACGTAACTTAATTTACTGTATTCAAAAAATATAGATGAACTCGATATTCTTAATCTTATCTAATAAAGAATGTTTAAATCGATTAAATAAAGTTTTCCAGCGCAGTTTTTAACATAAGCTATCTAAATGTACCTGCGCGCCACTTTATATATTTTTTGCGTAATATAGTTGAATATGATCTGTTTTAAAATTCACATTTAGATCTCAAACTTTCGTTCGATATATTAAATGGATCCATTTTTTTATATAAAAATGTGAAATTTATGAGGGCAAAAAAAACAAATTATAGCTAATAAAAAATTTAAAATTTATATTTAGATATTATAACCTATTTTTATATCAAGTGTTATTTTTCCTTATTAATATATATATATAAGAGTCAGAATACGCCTTTATTATTTATGCGCAAAGTATTTTTTTGTAAGTACAAACTTTATTTAGCAATTTTATATATTTGTCTTTCTATTATGAATTTTACACATTAATCTTTCACAATTTTACGTAATATAAAAACTATTAATTAGAATGATACAAAACGCTTTTCAGTTTATTTAATTGCTACTATATGTTTGATGTTCAAGATTATTAATTTTCTCGTATTTAGATGTAGAATATACGGCTATAACATTGCAAATAAAGTGAGGAGCTAGGTTTATTTTATAAATCGCAATCAAATTTTACAGATATTATAAAAGACAACATATTAAGCATTTTTGCATATGTAAATCGTTTAAAAATTTATTTATATTTTTATAGATATAAAGTTCGGTTTTTGCGTGTTAGATTCAAAATGTTAAAGCAAAAGTAAAAATAAGAATTTTTATTATTTTTAAAGATATACTTTGCTTAAGTAATTTTTTAGCAATTTGCTTTTTTTAGTTTATAAATATTAAAGTATGAAAGACCGTAAGATTTTATTGAAATTGTTTATAAATCATTGCTTTTATGTTTAGTTGGGTAAATACTACACCTATAACAGTCCAAATCAAACACATGGTTTTTTTTTCTAGAAAGTATGTTAAAATCTGATTATATTATACATAAAAATTTTGCTTATACAATTTATGGAAACCAAGTGAAACTAGAAGAAGCCGTAAAATAAAAGGAACAATGCAAAGCAATTATGAAATGTTAATAAGATTACGGATTGTATCGGTTGCAGAAATTCGGATATTTAATTTTTTTATTGCATATATTGGTATCATTTTTTTACAATGAACATACAATCGGGGTGTTTTTTTTTTCAAAAGAAAAAAAATATATAAAGTGGGTATTTAAGATGGAATATGAAAAATGATTACACAGTAATTTTGTTAAAATATTATATCAAAAAATCATTACTCTAATATAAAAAATATTGCATGATTTCATCTAAATGAATTAATTCAAATAGATAATATAAAAATAAAAACTATATAAAGCTAAAGATTACGAGATAAGAGATGCTGTAAAAAACAGTCGATATAAATCTTTTACTGTTTTTTCTTATATGTGAATAGGAAGAAATATATTTAAAGAAAAAAAATGCTGCGATTAATATAGGGTAGTAACATTTATTTAAAAGTAAGTTAATATTTTTTGTTTCTTAGGTTTAACTAATATAAATAACAAGTAATCAAAATTATAAACAAAACGCATATATATGCAGATTTTTCTCTGTATCTCCACTTTTATATTTTTTTTATGTTGTCTCAATATAAATTTTTTATATGTTCATTATTTCGCTAGAAAAAGTTGATGATATAACCATTACAATAAAAGAGCTAGTTTATGTAAATAGTGATATCTAATGAAAACATGAAAACTTGGGTATTCAAAGAATATTATTTTTGCTTATGTATATGGAAAAACCTCAGGGTACAAAAATATTTTTCTTTAAATCATTTTCGTCGTTTCAATTTATTTATCTTTTCTATAAAAATTATTAATACTATTGATATTTTCTGGTCAGATATATATTCTAAGCATTAACAAGGTACATTTTATACTGTCAAAATTGTAAAAATATTTTCTTTAGATTATGTACAATTAATTGTAAAAAAATTTTTATGATATCATTGATGCTATGTATAACTAATATATATAAAAATCAAGTTCTGCATAACAAAATATTGTTAAATAGGTAGATTTATTTTTAATCAATTTTTTAGAAAAAATATATTATTTTAAAAACTATGTGAATTTTTTCTATAATATATTATTTACTCTTTTCACTTTATCTCTTAAATTTACTTTATTGTTCTTTAATCGTTTAAAATTAACATTTATTGAACATTATCCAAACACTTGATTTTATCATCTTAACAATAAAATATATAATCGGATAATTACATGTGTTTTATTGGATTCACAATGATAATTGTTTTCTTTCTCAATTTTTCTTTTTTATGAGAATTATTTACCGAATCTAATTGAATAGCTCTAATACCTCTCGGTTCTGTTGCTATTTAATATGTGTTTTTTCTTTAATTGATGGTTATTGTAAAGTTTGTGCTTTTTATGATGCTTATAAACCATACATAAATTTTGATTTGATATACGTCTTATTAACTGAAGATGTTCCTGTGTCTTTTAATCTATTTTTTTATGTAATATTTTGATAGAATATATACTATAAATATAAATATACTTTCTACAAACATAAATATTTCATTCAATGCGTCACTATATATTTCTATAATCAAATCGTTTTTTGTTTTTTTTTAGGTTTAATATATATATATAATATCGATAGTACATATATGCTGTAAATATATCAAACACACATCGAATCTTATTTGACATATTTTTGCATAAGTTATAGCTAAAAAACAATTATTTGCCTATAAAAATGAATTGGGTCACAAGATAGAATATATAAATTGTATGTTGTATATGCATTTTTTGTATAACCAAATTAGATATCTTTTTAGGTTAGATAAATATGCTAAAGCTAATCAGATAATTCCTTAAAATTTAATTTACTGTCAGATGTAATATTAATACAATATTTCTTTTCTATCACATTTTACAGGACAAAAAAAGAAACATGTAGTTCGTAAATACAGCCCTAGAAACAATTCTTGTGATATTCAGCATGTAAATGAATTTTTACTTAACCTAAAATTAATAAATGGATAAATCCAATTAATTTTTTTTATTATATGCGTATAAGATTTAATTCAATTTAATAAAAATGACTAAATATTTGTTAATAAGTTTATTCATTTTGATGATTCTTTGAGAAATTTAATATTTTATACAATTGAGCAAAATAAGTGAATTTTTTTATGTACATTCGATTTGACGCTATCTAATATTTTCTACTTTTTTTAACTGAATTTATCTGGCTTTTTTGTTTTACAATTGTATATTTCGATATGTCTAAATTAAATTTCAATATTCGATATATATATAATTTGATACTTTATTTTATCAATTCCTAGTTCCCTGGGGTATTAGAAAAAATTAAAATAGTTTTTTAAAGAAAACGGATGAAAGACTGCAATAAATATATTGAAGAAAGGTTTTTTATACCGTTCATTAGAAAATGATATGAAAATCCTTTTAGTAAGCAGAGATTAATAATATATTTTTAAATCATAGAAGATGTTTATTGCCTTGATATGTTTATATAAAGGAAAATCTAACGCACTTATGTTTTACTTATCAAAAACAACATATCATATTATGTGTTCATAGATTATATGTTGTATATTTAAGTTTTATACTTAGAAAGGTAATTTAGTGCAGTTGAGCGGTTTTATGCCTTTTAGATACATAAAAGTTTCTCGTTATTAAGTATTGTAAATTATAAATATAAATCACATGTAATTTATGAAGTTATGTTATCTTTATGTTTTATATAAATATACATAATAAGCTATCATTTACAATCTAAAAACTAAAAGGCAGTATTTTTAAAAATTTTGCATACATAAAGTATGAACAGCATAAATTTATCTTCAAAGTAGTCTATAAAAAGGTTGACAGTGTTTCCTTAAATATCGATGTAATTATGTAGCATAGTATTTTGTCGTATCATTATCGAATTATGTGTGTGCATAAATTTTTATTCAATGTTCGAATTATGTGTTATAAAAAAGTAATTACTACTGTAAACTATAACGGCTAATGTTTTTATATTTGCTTAAACAAGTCCATTATATTTTCTATAAATATTTTTTCACAAAAATAAATCAGGTAAATCAAAGATTTTTGTGTATGTTATATGTATTTATAATTTTAAAGAAAGATGCCTTTGAAGTTTTATGAAATACATAATTTCATATTTTTTTACCACAAAGTATACATTTACAAGACTTTCATTTGTGATCCATAATTTAGTTTGTAATCTATATAGTCTGAATATGTTAACGACAGCAAACACCCAAAAAATGGTTTATTTATACGATATATACTATATATAACATTATATCATCTTGGGCACATAAATGTTGTTATACATATATTTTGCATTAGAATGATTATTTTTGATGGAAAAACCATTCACACAAAATGTATACCCACGAATTACAGGATATATAATATTGAGAACGATTGCAACAACAATACGCATTGAAAATCATACAGAGTATTTATGACATGTGAATAGTGTGCGGGAAAAGATTTATAAATTAATTATATAAAAAGAAGGTTTGTAGATATGTTAAAAAGAATAATATAGCATTAAATATTGTCTGTAAGTTAGAGAAATAGATAGATCATAGTTTCATAAAGTTAGCAGAATTAACAAGTCAAATTTGGACACATAAATAAAAAAAGGAAACATTTTCATTAAAACCAACATCATTGTATTTTATATAATAATTACAGTCCCACTTAAAAAATTGTTGAATTTAAAATAAAATCAATATAGATTGGTTAGAAAAGATTTCAGAAGATGTTAAGAGCAGACTTAAACGTTATAGTTTTCCCTCAATGCCTCTATAAAAATTACATTACTAACTAGATAAATATATAATTTGGTGCTTATTACAGGTATAGTTCTAATAGATTGCATATATAGTTGAAGAAAATTACGGTAAGATTAAAATATAACGATGAGAACCACAGAGCTTGTACAGTACAATAGATATCATAGATCATTAATGTAAAATATATTGTTTTACACGAAACGATCATTTTTTTGCAGATTAACACCATATATTATATTCGTTCTAAGTCATTGATCCTGATAAGGATGTCTTTACTTGAAAGTATAACAGATTATTTTAACTGCGCAAAGGAAATTTCATATTATTTTTTTATTAATTCGTCTTGTGTTTTTCTGAGATACGGATAAATTTATTTATATCAATGTTTTCACAATAAATTATATTATCTATTATCTAATGAGTAAATTTATATTTAAAAGGGTTTTCTAATTATATTTAAGTTCGTTAAATCAAGCTCAGCACCACTTTAGGAATTTTTATCGTTTTTATATGATTTACATGATATAAAAGGAATTTAATAATACTCGTACAAATTACTGTATTTCGGATTTTAATGTCTCATTATTAAAATCAAGCTGAATTATACAGCAATTCATTGATATCTATAGATTTCTGTCCGATAAACAAACAATTTCTGGATTTTCTCGAATTGTTTAAATCAAAAAGAATAATCTTTATTTTATTTCATTTGATCAGATCGAAAGTGTTTTTTTATTTAAATTTCCATTTTTTATATGATATTTTGTTATAAATAATGCTCGAATTGAAAAGAATATTGTATCTTTTTTGAGAATTTCCTTATTTAATATAAGTTTAGATATATGATATGAAAAAAAGATATTGATATATGTTTTAAAGTGAATTTCTCAATATTAAACAGGGGCCATATTACAAAGTAATGTGTTTAAAAAAAATATATAAAACGATTTTCTTATTACTGTTATAAACCTTATTAATTTTTCTGTAAATTAATCATTATAATAGTATTTTATGTGTTCAAGAAAGGGATATTTTTAGCTCATATAAAAATCACCTTTCATACTAATAACACCTTTTGATTTTGGTTTCTTTTATAAATTCTTTGTTACTGTGATATTGATGTTTATAAATTTAACATAATCTATAATCTACATTAAAATATATTAAATCAATTATAAGTAGATTATTTTATTTGATTCCATAAGGTACTCATATTTTAATAGAGTATTTGAAAATTTTTCCTCGAAAGTAAACCTTTTTACGTTTAAAACGTACGAATCGATGCATTTTCGACAAAAAAAAACGAAATTACAGATAGATTTGCTTGATAATTTTTTAAGAAGGGTAGTAGCAATTATTTTGACCCTATGTATTTTAGTTAGACCAAAAATACAATTTAGACTGTCTTTATGGGTTTATTAAAATAAATTCAATGGGAAATGTTTAAAGCTTATTAACAAAGAACAAACCGAATCCGAATCTATAAATTGAAGATAAATAATAATATGTCTTTTCAAAGACACATTTTTATAGCAAAATTTACATATTTTTACTAATAAAAACCATTGAAAATTTATATAAATAATTTTGCTAGATCTGCCGTTTTCTAGGTCAAAATCGTATTATAATAATGTAATTTATAATAAGTAAGTTAATTAAAATGTATAGCACATTGAAAATCCTGATAAAAAGTGGATATAGAGCATATTTAAAACTCAAATAAAACGGATAAAAATATGTTTTTTAAATATATCTAAAATATTAAAAACCGTGAAATCATACATATATATTATCCATTAATGTGTTCTTTTTTTTTCTAGGTATAATTATCTTTTTCTATTTTTGCTATAGCAAAAATGGCTGATATTGAACGTAAAAATATTTTAGAAAATGAAAAAGCAGAAAGAAATATTAAATGTATGATTTATCTATATCATAAATTTAAAAAACAATATAAATCTTTCTTGCAAAGGTGGACTGTTGTTTTATTATGAACGTCGAAAATCACAAACATTGTAAAGTTTTTCAAATTTCATTCAGGAGTCAAAATGAAACTGAAAGAATCGTACAGTGTCATATGATAATCGAGATTTTGCGGTGTAATATGGACATCGAATTACTATGATTTTTTTGCCAGTTGATGGTCATTTTCATAATTCGTATCAATACATTTTTCAACTAACCGTAAAAAAAGAAGGCTGATAATATATAATATTTGTAAAAACAATAGGATTCTTACCTACAATAGACTAAATGCCCGATTGTCAAGAGCGGAATATTTTATAAGATAGCTTTCTATAATAGGATATTATATCACAAAATTACGATTTAAATCTATCTATACTAAAAATAAGTAAAATTATTTATCGTATTAAATGAAGCTTTACTGCTCATAATGTAAAGAAACTACCGTATTACGAATAATTATGTATTTTGCCTTCAAAATATGCTGCTTTATGTTTATTATATAAATAAATTGCAGGATTTGATGAAATATGTATGCATACAAAATTATGTACCAATATAAATTCCATAGAGCCAATGATTTTGACTTCAATGACTACTAAAATGAGTGAGGGAAAAATTTAATTATATGTGTATAAAAAATAGAAAATAAAATTTCGGTACCAAATTCGCACTTTTTATATTTGGTTCAAGATCAGAATTACCCTTTTTTTTATATATTAATGAAAAAAGTAGTAAAATTCAATATATATTATATAATGCAATTTTGTTGAAAATATTGACTTTTCTAATAATATTTTTACAAAGTACATCTATTAAATTCAACATTGTCTACAGTGATTATTAAAATCAAATAAAATATATATTTACAAAAATACGGTATATCATTTATCGCAAAATCATGATAAAATATATAAAACATAAACACACCACTATAAATATAATTAATGTAATGTGTTAAATATAATATTCAAGTTATATTGTATAGATACCAAACAAATAAGAAGGGTATAAGATGTTATAATATTTGAATTTTTATTCGACAATTTACTTGATGTTAATAAAAAGAACCCATTAGAATATGTATATAATGCTTATCCGCTCAAAAAATATTTAATTTTTTAAAATCTTATAGTTATCTTGAATGCTATCGATGTTTTCGTTTTGTATTTTAATGTAAGCAATATAATTCGCCTTTTAATAATCCGCATTTTATTTGTATGAAAATTATGAAATTAGCTATTTACAATAATTCCAAGAAAAAATTCGGTCAAAGGGCAAAAATAAAAAAATTATTTATCAATTATTTTTTATATAGACATATCTGTATAGAACCAAAAAAATATCACTCGATTGATCATCCGATAAAATATTCTATAATATAAGAAACACATAACAAGTATAATCTAAACATAAATTTATTCTATGAATCTTTATTATTTGTTTTTTTAAGCTATAACATATAAGAACTAATTTAATATTTTAATAGCTGAAAAAATTGGTATAATCCTAATATGGGCATTCTAAATTATTTTAAAGGATATTTAATATGTTCGAAAGGTACTTTTATTTATATTTCTGTAAAAAAATACATAAATATACAAATATATATAATAACTGGATCAATATTCTTGCCGAAAGACTAAGAATGTGTATATTATAAAAACAAAAGGGTTTTTTTGTATTTTTCTATATATGATTGATAAAATGAAAAAATTTATATTTCTTATTTTATATAGTAGCTGTAAGATTATAAAATATCCCTATATTAAATATTATATACTTCTATATTATATCGCCTTATTATATCGTGAATTCAAAATGTTTTCTTTTTTATATGTAGGACATAAGCTTTTATATATAATTTTAAATCCGTTTTCTTTGTTTTTATATCAGTTTATAATTCAAAATATATGAACAATATTTTCGCAGAAATATTAAAGGGCTAGAAATCATCGCACGCAAAACATTATTATATTTCAAACTCGTCTTATTGTCGTGACTACAAGTGATCAGAAAACAATATATAGTATATAATTAGTAAAAATATTTTGGCATTATTCATTTTATTTATAATGGCTCTTAAACAACTTTACACATTGTCAGTAAGCAAGGGAAGGTATGCAAGCCAACATTATAATAATAACGATGTTTCCGCAAAGCAGATTATCAATTAAATGCTCACTAGCATCAGACTCGTTTATAAATGACAAAAAGAAAGGATTTTGTCTGACATTAAATATCCAAAATATTTTGATAATCCGATAGCTTTATGTTCTATACGAAGAGTTACTTTGTATAATTGACACATAATAGATATTTATATACCTTTCCACGGCTCATTTTCAGTAGTGATCAACCGGAATAAAGTATCCAATAAATTAAGAAGATAAGTAGCATTTCAGTCTTCACACTGGATTTGTTTATTTAATGGGTAAAATTTACTTGGAATGCGAGAAAATACGACTTTGAACATTTTAGATAAAATTTGCGCATTTTTATAAGCTTTTTACAGCTTTTTTAACTGAAAATAGAAGCCTAGATTTAAACGAAAATTTTGATTTTCTTCAAAACACAGTTTTTGAGGCGCCGTCAACCAAATATAATTCGAAAACAACTACGATTTTTTACAGAAACATATTTCATTTTTAAACAAAAAAAAATATTTTGTTAAAATTATTCTATCGAAGATTTTATCAGGATTTGCATTTAGTTTAAGAATCGAGAGCAAAAATTTACTATTCAAAATAGAAAATATACTACATATTGTTTTTATACTAAAAAAATAAGTGAAAAAAAATCATTAAATACTTGTCTAAAACAAAATTTTTGACTTGAATTTTTCAGCAAGAAAAATATAGAATATATCGAATTAATGATGGTGAAATTTGCAAATGATAAATTTAGATTTCCTAGATTTTGAAATTGCAATCTATAAGATAAAAGAATTTTATGCGACTTTTTTGACAAGTATTTATTTAAATTATAATGTTGTTGAATTTTTACTATTTTCTGTACCTTTTATCATAAAATATTCTTGAACGCATATTATATCTTCTTTATAATATTCAAATATTTATCTGCTATACTGATATTATTACAGAGTGATATATTTACATCAATGTTTAAAAAATATTCAAATATACAAATATTCTCGCTGTATTTCTTTAATGGTCTTATTATAATTATATTTGACCATTTTCTTAATATTATATCATGCTTTTTAAAATTGAAATTTAAAAAAATACAGATATCTAGGAGACAAACATCCACCAATTTTTTTTATTGCAAATTATTAAGTAAAAATAGAGGAAAAAAAGGAAAATGCAATTAAATTTAAATAATTGCATAAAACATTTAATTTGAATATTTATTGATGCACAAGTTTCAATCAAAGTATCATGTATCTCAAGCAAAAAATCACGCCTCAAAACCTTTCAATATACGTCTAAAACACACAAGACATCACTTTCAAGTGTTTTTCTAGATAAAAAGTTTAAATGCATTACTGCTTATGTTGCCACCATAAATTCCATTATACTTAGCATATGATATTTCGTAGCAGCAAAAAATATTATATCCCATATTATATTATAAATAACTTACAAATATAAATTATCTTAGATGCATTAGATTTAAATTGATATATTATATCTTTAAATTCTTAAACACAATATAAAAAATTTTCCTGCTAGATTTGAAGTAAATGTATAATGAATTTCCATTTATAATATGAAAGAATCACAAATTATTAAATTTTACACATTCCACATGCAAATAATACGTGCATTACCCAAAAGAAATAATTTAAAGCTTCTAAATTGCAAAAATATAAAATATTGTTTTTTGGTTAAGATAATTTCATAATTTGTTTATTTTTCTTCGAAGTCAGTATATTTGAGATTTTTTTCATGAGAATAGGCTGTGATTTTAGATTACAATATAAAGGATTCAAATTATATTTTTTGATAAAATGATGTCACATTTTCATATAAAACAAGCCTATAGAAACTTTTTTTATAATTTACATGTATTATATATCATATTAGTACATAAATTATACTAATAAGGTATAATTTAAATTATAAAAAACAGCAAAATCGCGATAAATTTGACATTTGAGTCATATAAATTATAATATTTTAAAAAAAAATATTTTTTTGAATTAAGATTTTTATGTTTGTACCTTAAGAGAGTGACAATCTATTTCTAAATAAAAAATACATCTAATTAATTTATTTTTAGCGTAGAGTCGCATTATTCATAGTGTATGCTGTCTATATTGTCACAAATTTATGTAAGATGATGGTAAAAAATTCATAATACTAGATTAAATATATAATAAACGCAAAAAAGATATATTCAATCGGATTTTATGTGGTCTTTATCAAAAATACTCCATGTTAAAAATGATTTTAAATGTATGCATTTCAAACATATTACGTTTTTTGATGCAAAAAAATATCAATCATGCAATATATTGTTAGTTTGATCATAAAAATGCATTTTTTTCTTAGTGTTTTGCACTCTGTTAATGCAAAAACACATTCAAACATAATCTAAAGATACTAGTATGGTAATCTATATTACGGATGTTGTGATAATCTAGATATAAATATATCATGTTATTAAATTAAGGTAATTCAAATCACCCAAAAAAAATATCACATACTAAGACAACAATTAAGTTTTGCCCAATAATGTGTAAATTTACGTTTTTTAAATTGTATATATACCCAAGGTGTATGAGAAAAATAACAAAAAGGCAAAAGAGGTAAATATGTAATATATTCTTACAAAATGTCAAAATTTAAATTTAATCTTCTTTTAATATGATTTAATAAAAATATATTTTTTTGCATTATTAGTATAAACTATATGTGATATACATCTTAAATCAATACGTAAAAGCCTCTTCTTGCATTGACTTTCTTACAGTCATATTTTTAGTACAAAAAATCGCAATCAAAACAAGCATGAGAATTATCATAAATTTATAACTTTAAAATTGATTTTACACCAATCTAATTCTTTTTTATAGAACATAAAACTCGTTTTTTTTTGACTGTAATGATTTTGCGAGGTTTTATATGCAAAAGGTAAGTAAAAGGCACTGAAACAAGAATAACTCCTTTATATAATAATACTGTGTTTGATTTTTATACTTGCAATTATTTCTAATGCTGCACTAAAAAAGCTCAAAAATAAAGAAATAAAACAATTGAGAAAACATATTTATAATGCATATTTACACTTGAATACACGTTTCTTTGACAACTTTTTATTTTTCTAATGAATTTTTTGCTATTTAATTATGATGCTGAATATGTAATGTTTTGATGGATATAAGATCTGAAAAATTCCGTAATACTGGTTTACAATAGTAAAGCTAATAAAAAATTTACGTTTTGCATACTATACTTTTATGAACTAGAAAATTTTCTTTACATATATTTTATTGCTAAAAACTATGTTTTTGTCTTTAGAAACCTTTTTTTGTTTCTCAGTTTCTCCACTTCTTGTAAATCTCGTACGTAAGATCTTCTAATATATAGATTTGAAGTTATGTATTGTACTAATCCATGTTTTCTATTCTTGCATTTTCTTAAGCTAATATTAGTACTTTAAAGTAGTTGATTTATATTATTTTACTATGCGAAAACCTTTTCATTTAGAATTATATGCTATTTATATCTTATATGAATTTTTTACCTGAATTCAAGACTATTATTATATTTCGTAATTTTATTATCACAAAGATTGCAACATTACAATAATAGAACATAAAACTACATCAAAATTTGTTTACTATATTTTAATCTACATTTTCATACATCATTGTTGTGTAACTACAAATATATATATATATAGATGTGTGATAATATAATCTTATATGAAAATTTTTAATTTACTATTAAATTTATTCTTAATGAAAAAGAGCGTATTTTATGCACCTGTGGATCTTTTTGTGCTTGCTGTTATCACTATAACAAAATAATATTCGTAGCACAAGCTTTATTTTGCGCTGACAAGCTTTTTAATATAAAAATTATAAATTTAATGCTTATTTAATTCATATAAATGTATTATTTATTCAACTAAGTCTTTTACAAATATTCTGGGTTTTTTTTTGTGATTGTCACTATTAGTACCGCCAATAGTTCTGACATTAATTGTTATTATATTTAATAAGGAATAGTAAAATAAAGTTTGTGCATATTTTATAATTTGATGCCATTGCCTTATGTATACAAAAAATATAAATGTTAAGATTCTCTGCAAACTTTCGTGTTATTTTTCTGCCGAAAAGGATTTATAAATCTCTCTCTAAACATAGGATCTATACTTATAAGCAAATTTGACGGGTATTTAAAATTTTAAAACACAAACTAAAAAAAATTTTGGATGATAAAAAGAATTCACATATTTCCTCGATCCTTCGTAAAGTCTTAAGATCTCAAAAAATGTTCATTTTGCTATTATTTTTAATAATTGATATTTTATTGTTTTAATACACGGTTTAGGTGCTATTTTTAGAATGTATTAGAGAAAAATGTAGACTTATATGGCAAAAAAATGTTATGCATATGAAATAACTTTGTATTAAGTTATTTCATATGTTTAACATTTTACAAATATTTTACCCTTAGATGATGATTTCTTGCAATAAATATTATATATGTTAATAAAGAAATATCGAGTAAACTTGTAATAGGCTGCATAAAACAATCAAGCAGTTTAAATACGCACACATATATATAGCCGATCTATGGATATTAAAACTATTTGTAAATTTTTAACTAGTTTTTAATTTGGATTTTTTCTTAATGATAGTCGTAAATTTTATTTTTATTTTTAAATCCAAGCAAAATCTTATATATTCTGTGCCTACGCGCACAAAAACGCGTTTTACATGTTTTTTCTCTATATTTTATTTTTAGAATATAGAAAATTACTAAAGTTGTATTATGTATAACTAAACATGTTATATTATATTTTTATTATAATATAAATACTTTAAAACTCGCAATATCATAAAGAAAGACATTTTGCTGGCAACAGATACACCAACATTACAATATTCTTTGAAAAAATATACTTATATTTTTTTCATAAATTAGATTAGAAATATATGCTATTAATAATTTTTTTGATTATATTTTTTAATCCTACTATTAGAAAAATAAGTAAATTTCATTTTTAGTTATAATTTTCAGATTTCGAAAATTTTTTTTTTTACAAGATAAAGTTTTTTTTAAAGTTATTTTTTCGTGATATTACGACGAATCTTATATTATTTGTACATCATTAATTTTATTTTGCAATTTTATTCTTTTTATGTTAATATGGATGGTACAAAAATCAATAAATGAAGTACTACTGTATTTAAATCAGAACTTCTTATGATATAACATAGAATGTAGAACCCAATTATGCCTATAAAAAGATATTTATTTTACATTTGACTGCCCATCATACACGCAAATCTATATTTTTAGAGTTATTTATAAATTTTTTTATATTTTTTCTATGCTGCAAAAAAATTAATATTGCCACAAACAAATTATCTTGGTACCATACAAAAAAATTCGATATCTGTTATCTTTATAGTTTATGCCCCTTTTACGATAGATTATAAGAAATATAAAGTGAAAGGTTTTTTATACGTTCTAAACTTAAAATAAGAAAACCTTTCTAATGAAAATTAAACTGCGCCTTATTATATATCTCAATCGATTTTTTACTCAATCCTCTTCGTCAAATCTCTCATTTATTCTGCGAAAACAAAATCAGTATTTATCTTGTAGTTTAGAATACAACTATAATACACTGGATGCTTTTAGATGGCACTATAATAACCAATATAAAAGATAGTTTATTTACGTTTGCATTTTATTGGAATCATAATATTTTTTGACTTACTTTTTTTACGCGATTTACTAAACCATCTAAATATATTTATATATCATCAGAAAATTTTATATGATATCTAATTTGTCTAAGTGCATTTTGATTGTCATTTGTTTGATTTTATGGTAAATATAATGTCAGAAACTAATGTATTTGGCACTTTATAACTTGTTTTATAGCTCTATCATATTTAAAATTATTATTTATGTAGCATAAACACACAACATATGATTTATATATCTGCTATTTGAATAGATATTTTGGAAATAATTTTTGCATATCTTATATATAAAAAATCATATAAATATACGTTATTTCTGCTAATTTATGTTTCATATGCTTCACATTATATTTTGAAATTACAAAATAAAAAACTAAAGTCTTCATGCTTTTACCATTAAATCGTTTTTTATAATCAAGAACTCAAAATCAACATCTATTAATTTTTGCTTCAAGTCTTAATAGTCAAAATGATGTAATAAACTTCTTAATACAATAGCACTTAACTCAAATTTTTACAACTCTTATATCCTATCACATTTTTACAGTCATAGAATTTGGAAGAATAATTTTGTCCCCAAGTCTTAGTTTTTTATAATTTAAAATCAAAAAATTATGTTTTATATGAAACCCTCAAATATTTTCGAAAAGTAAACTACAGAATATAATACCCTTGAACTCATTTTAAAAGATCGATCTATAATTATTTGGCAAAAAAGTGGCAACGGTAGTATTATAATATAGTTTATACACATAAAATCAAGATTTTTATCATGATTTTTGTAATTATGATATAATGCAATTTCTTTAAAAGTAAACCTGAGATATTGTTTAGTTTTAAAGTTTTCAGAACAAAATATTGATATTTTGATATTTTTTTGTAATTAAACTTTGAAATTTATTTCTTTTTATTTTTCATATAATGCATTACATTTTTTTCGCCTAAATTGATATATTAAAAGCGTTTTGCAAATAATAAGATTATTTCATTTATATTATAGCATTTAAGAATTTAAAAACTGTATTGTGGAAAAAAACTAGTTATAAAATTTAAATATAATAATACACTGCAATTAACATACGGTTGAATTGGAATTCTAATATCACAGAATTCGGTGGCGGTTTGAATTTGTGCCGTTAATTTACACTTTGCACATATAAACAAAGATTAAAACGTTAATTTTTAGCTGCTTGTCGATAAATTGTTATCATGTTTATATACAGCCTTAAATTATAACTTATAGTCGATAATATATGTAAGGTTATATGAATATTTTTTAATAGATAAACCAGATAAATCCATACAGAGTGTAAAAAAAATCGAGTTTTTAAATATACTTTGACAAATAAAGTTTTAAATACTTATTTTATAATATAAATATACATATTCTCGAAACTTATAACTAGAATAATATCTTCTGAATGTCGAATTCTATTCAATAACTCAATAGAATTTTTTATTGAAATTTTTGCGTGCTTTATATAGTTTTTTATTTCTTATTATCTATTACAATTTGTTCATACTTAATGAAACTTTATGGTCTAAATTTATTAAAATTATTCAAAGATTAGAAATCTTAAAAAATGATTGTTTTAAATATAGTTTTATCAATTTTACACCCTAACAAAAGTTTTATATTTTGTATAAATGTTCAAATTATTTATCTTTGCATTTATGTATCAACATTTATACAAAACACATTTTAATATATAGCCATCTTATAGAGAAATTTTGAATTTTTTAATTCATGCAAGTATGCCACATCCAGCAAATAAAATATTGTTCTGAAGTTTTGAATATAAGAATATCGCAAGAAAAAACGAAAGAAAGTAGAATTGTCTTACATCAAGACAACGCTCATATTTTGATATAGTTAGAAGATATATTTAATATTTAGTACAGCCTTCAACCACAAAAATTTATATGATTTATATTTCCCCAGATATGAACAGTTTATTTTGTCTATAATTCTTTGAAAGTATTGTAATTTCTCGGATTTGACGCAAACTAATATAAAACCAAACAAGAGTTTAAAATTTGTGTATTATAAAGGAAAATTTATCGGAAAAAATTTAGAATATATTATATGTCTCTGCATAACATCTACACTTTGAAAATCCATATAATTATCATTATGATATTTATATCCGGCGGATGCGGAAAAGGCCTTGAAGCAAAGTATTTTGAAAATAAAAAGTTGCCGAAAATGATGCATTATGACAGAATATAGTAAATAGTAAGATTTTCTTAGAAACGAAGAAATATTCTTCCAAAAATTTCCAAAAATAAATAAAATTAAATTGCTAAATAAATTCATTATCATACTTTTCAAAATATAAAATGTAGCGTTAGTATGCACATATCATTGTCATAATATATATTTTATAAATTTTAGATTTATATCATGGAGCATGTGGTAAATTAGGTGTTTTATTGCCGCATAAATTAAGATCCCATGCAAAATATTTTCGAAGGATATAACATAAAATAAATCTGAAATTTTTTTATTTATAGAATAAAACATATAATAGACATTAATATTATATATAAGCCGCAAATCTGGCAGCCCATGTTGAATTTTAAAGAAGTATTATATTTTGACATTTATTATATGTAAAATACATGTGTATTTGTTCCAAGCCGTTAGATAAATTTCAGATTTTAATAAAAATCGAGCATATATCCCACGATTTATGCATCTATGTTGCCTCAAAACATATAACCAATTTTCAAATAATTTTGAAGCTATAAGATTGAAGGTAGGTGTAAAAAAAGTCTAATTCTTATAATCTTGTTTCTATATATGATGTATTGAAAGGAATTTAAACATAAAAAATTTCGCATATTTAAATAAAAAATTGTTTTATTTTACATTTAGCATATAAATTAACACGAAACATATTATGTAAAAAAAGAATAAAAAACTAAAATGGTATATGAAAAACATAATTTTAATTCCATAGCACTAAATATTAAATAACCACAGATTAATATACAAATGTAATACTTAATGTGCAATATTTTTTACAAACATTTGATTGCGTTATTGTGGCAGTAGATTCATTTCAATATAAAAAAAATTGTTTCGATTCTTTCAAGAAAAACAATAAATATAATAAAAAACTAAAGAATCAAATTTGAAAACATCATAATAAGTATACATCAATAGAAAGTTTATTCGTGAAAAATAAGTCCGTTCAAGATTCTTATATAGCACATATTAAATAGAAATAACGCTGTCAAAGCCCTTTGATTGCATATGGTAGATCAACTTTATCTTTTTTAGAGTCATTTGTTGTCTAGACATGATATATATATACAAAAAAACAAATCCTTTTGTAAATTATAAATAAAATTAGTTCATATAAAATATCTAATTTCTACTAAATTATCATAAATTCTTAAATTTGGCAAAAGATCTATTTTTCTCTTATTTTAAACAAGTTGTAAGTTGAAAACGATTTTAAGGTGTATTATAAATATTTTGGATTTTCGGTTTTTATAAACTTTTAATCTGAACGTAAATAATACACCAATTCATTATTAATTCTAGTTTTGTTTTGTGTTATTCAAAATAAAGAATTATTTCGGCTGCCTCATCTTATTTTTCAGAACAATTCGAACCTTCTATTATAATTTAATTATCACACAAATGAGACTTATTAATATCTTATTTGCTAAAGATCTGAATCAATACAGAAAGCAATATTTTTATTTTATTGCATTTCTGACTTAATTTTTACCAACAAAAAATATAATATAAATAACGATAACAAAAAATTATTGCTTATTATTATTCAGAAATCGACTTATGAAGCCATTTAGTAGCATCTTTTATGCACCTTTTCTTAAAATAACAGTAAAAAATACAACTCTCATAACAAATTAAAGAGAATATCACAAAATAATGAAAAAAAATATAAAAATGAAATGTTTCAGATTTAAAAAATTGATCTGATCATAATATTTTTGCATTGTATTATTGTGCAATGAAAAACTACATTTTATATTTGATTATGCTTTCCAAATGTATTTATGTGCTATAAAGACTCTTCTAAATTGGAATTTTTCTGTATTAAATATAAATTTATGCCCATTTCAATGGCACTTAATATGTTTTTTAAAGCCTTTAAATACAAAAAAATTTCAGATTTGATTTTTCAAAATTTTATGCGGATTAAAATTGAAATTTCAAACGATATTTATATTTTTAGGTCTGTAACATTTATACATCGATTTATTGGGTTTGAAAATTTTATTAAGACACCAATTATCAGTTGTTAGTTTAGTTTCTCCCTTAATATGTACTCAGAGTCGCCTATAAACTAGCGAAATCGACTAAGTATGTATTATATATGTTTCTTTCCTTATGATAAAAAAAAAGAAAAAAACGAATAATAATTAAGGCCTTTAAAAAAATAAAAATTACATTTTTACTGAAATAAGAATTCTTGTATACTGATTCTAAAACAAAAAGATGTATTTAATATTATCTGTTTATCATAGTGGAATATATGTACTATAAATACGTTGAAATATTAAGTATTAGAACATAAAAATACAATGCTTACAGATAACATTTCAAATGTTACATAATACTTATTGAAATACTACGCCGTGCTTTTTTAATATAACAGTGACAAATAAATTTTTTTTCGTACACAAATTTTTCTATTTTTAGTGCATTAAGTTCGATCGAATTTTTAATTTGAAAAATTCAACCTTACAAAATATCTAATATAAATTTTTATCAAAGATAAATAGACATCATTCGAATATATACACAATGTTGTTCAAGGTACTTTTTTAAAAGAAAGGCATAAACAAAATATACAATTCAAACTTTATAATATTCCTAATATTATATAGTTAAAACTTACTTCAATAAAAATATGGTTTTTAAACGTATTTACAACCCTTTTTACTTTTTTTTTGGTGTATTGGAGAATTCGTCTGAATGCAAATAAAAATTTTTAATATTTAGTTTATTTGCCTAATTTCATATTTCAAAAGTATGTTAAATATTTGTGCTTTTTTACGAGATGTGTAAGTCAAAAAAAAAATACATTTTTATCTCAAGAAAATATTTATGCAGCAAAAAATATATAAAGAGCTGAAGAATAGTAATATTTTTTTACTTTTTACTTAGAGTTTATAATCTTTTTTATTTATAAAATGCATTTTTGTGGTTTGCATCTAAATAAATGCGATATAATAATAAATTTGTTATATAAATTCCTATGTGAAATATGATCTTTATATTTTTTTCAAGGCCCTAAAAAAGTCAGTTTTACAAAAATTATTGTTTTATACTGACACAGTCATCGAAAAAATAATTTGACTATTTTTAAATATTTATAAAAAATCTAGTATTGATTCAACACATATGATTCGAAGTAAAACGTAATAAAGAAATACTAATATAGATCTTTGACATGATTATAATAGATCATATTTTTGACGAATTAAATCAATATATATATAACATTTTCGTATTATTCTAGTAGTAAGTATAGCTGAATACAAAAAAAATACATTAACATTATTTGCGATATAATTATACAGTAACATCAAATTTGTGCAGTTATAAATTTCCTATTTTTATATCTAATTTGTACGCTTAAAGTAATATTTAAATGCGACAATAGCTTCGCGTGTATTTTTTTCTTATGGACTTTCTCATATATGAATTTTATATCGGTAGTACTAAAATAAGCAAAATAAAACATATAAAAATTATTCATCCTAAAAACTTCACTAATTTTTTTATTAGATGTATCGTGTGTATTGAAATACAGCAATGATGCAAAACAAGATTTTTATGATTAAAAGGCATGGAAAATGCTCAAAAATGAACTTATATAATTGTATACTATATTAATGTAAGATTTGATAACAAAAAGTAAGTAATTGTGTTCCTAATTTCTAATTAAATGTGTAAATAAAAATTTAATACAAATTTAATTTTTCGAATATTTTTTATTTTATAACCTATACTCGAATGAAATTGGAAAGAATTTCATGAAAATAACATACATTCATTACTAAATTTTATAATTCATGTTTTTATTCTTGTTATAAAAATACGGAGAAGTTAAAAATCGAAGATATTAGAAAGACAAAAGAATGAAATATAAGTTTTTTTGCTTCTATAGATATTGTTTCCATTGGATTTTTTTTAGTGTATTAGGTCGAAAAATTATCGTAAGAAGGGGGCTTGCAAAAAAATAAAAAATTTATTTATTAGCTAAACTATTATCAGTTCAAAATAAAAAATGCCCTTATATTGTAAAATCTTTGCAATAAAATTTTATATATTTATTGTGTACTTTTAATTGATGCAGGTGTCTATACATAAATATTGTACTATTTTCTGCTTATTAGAACATCTTTCAAAAAGTTTAAATGTATACGGATTTGCAAATTTAGATTTTTGTATCAAAAGCATGAAGTGTATTCATATTTTGACACATCTTTAAGCCTAATTAAATTTTATTTCGCAGTTTCTTAATATAGAAGACATTAAAATACCAAAAAAAAATTATCGTAGCATTAGATTAACTTTTTTTAGTGTAAGGCATAAATTAAACCATTAAATATAAACACACTTAGAATCTATGATATTACGCGATTCTTACATCAAAAATGCATCTTAGAGGAACAATATTTAAAGTCTTGTAAGTATTGATCTAAAAATATAGATTAGGAATATATTAGAATTTTCGTAGCTTATTGAATATTACCAAATAACGGATACATCCTGTTTTCTATTTTAAAGATAACTTTGTGCTATCTGATTATAACCGGGTTATCTTATTTTCTATAGAAATGTATGTAATACTACATTAAGACTGCTCTTTGAAGTATCGATGGCAAGAGAAATAAATTGAAGTATAAAATCAGTAAACAGCAACTGTGATGTGCTTATTTAAATATCAATAAAATAAAACTGTAGAATAAAATATATGTTGTTTTAATACAATAAATATATTTCGACCAAGATTATCAATCTATTATACCGTAGAAAGTATAGAAAGACAAAGAAGGCCCATATTATATATTTTATGATTTAAAGAAAGAATCTTTTACCAAAATATAAATACTAAATTTATACAAATATCTATACTAACTCAACTGAAGATATTGGAATCATGTGCATAGTTTCAGCACAAAGCAATATGGTTACTTCTGACTAGAGTAAAAATATTTCCAAATACAAATATCAAAATATAATACTATGGTTATTTTATTCGATTAAAAGCTTCAAAAACGAATTCGCTCATATTTTTAATGTGTATTAAGGAAATATATACATATCTAAATAATCATCTATAAAACTAACCCTGTTGAAATGAAATCAAAGAGTGCATTTTGTGCAATTAAACTTACATGGGATTGATTTACGCATTATAAGTAGAAAAGTCTATTTTTAATATTTAATATAGTAATTATAATGAAAACTCAAAAGAAATAAATATTTTAGCATGAATTAAGGTAAGTAAGAAATCTTTCCAAAATAAATAGTCATAGAAGAAAGACGATGATTATATGTTATATGCAATAAATTATTTTCAAAATATCGAAAATAAATAAGGTAGTATATTTTCATGGAACATGTCTCAAACTACCTTCTAATATGTAAAAAAAATAAAAAAAGTTGAACATAAGATACCAAAATTAAAAAGTCTACTTAGTTTGAAAGAGGTCAAGAAATACATTTTTATTATGTTTTATGGCTGAAATCTCGCTTTAAAGCACCATGAAATTTAGATCAATCTTTATTAATCGTCTAGTATCTCTATATAAATACGAGATGATCTCAAAGCATTTACTGATCTTTAAAACGAGGTTAATGAACGCTGTTCTTATTTTTATATTGTCCAAACATTGGATAATACATGAATAAAAGGTATTTTATAGTTTAGTGGTCATAGATTTTTTCTATGTATTCACTTAATTCTATTAACAGCATTTGTTGTTCATAAAAATTTAATTATTCAAGCTATCTATAAGTATCAATGAATTTAATAAATGGCGATTTAAACTATAAAAAGTTAATGGATTCTTTATATTATAAAATTGAAAAAAAAACATTTACTAAAAGTGTTTAGAAAATATATAAACGATAAAAATAGTAATTCGTAAATATACTGCGATAAAACAGATCTTTTTAGAAAAAAAGTTATTGTATAAAAATAATTGAAGAAAATGTGTAAATTGCATTGACTAAAATTTTGTTCAGAACGATTTTTAGCAAGAAAATTATAGATTTTATAATTTTTTTTATGATCTGTTTATATTTGTGGGTGATAAAATTGTTATTTTTTGGGTAAAAGTTATACACTGTGATTTTCAAATACAACTTAAAGTAAACCAAAAAGATCAGAATTCACTCAGTACAGAGATCTGCGAAAGGGTAAATGCCGAAATTCAAGTTGATACTCATATAAAAACAGAAATTTTGATCATAAAAATAGATCTGATATTTTTCTATACGATAAAAAAGAAATTATGATTACGCATATTGAAATATGTATAACTAGCCTTGATAACTTAACTGAAGTTTTGAAAGCTAAATATACGAAGTATGATACCTTTTGCGAATATACTTGGTTTAATTTACAAATGATAAACAAGAATAATACCATATGTGATGACTTGGGATGGGGTGGTCACAAAATATCATAAAAAATATGTTAAGGAGTTAAAAATCCCAGACGAATTTGAAGCATACATGCAAGCTCTCACACTTCGCAAGAATCTTGGACTCATCTCATTTGAGAGAAGAAAAGCAGTTAATGAAGATAGATCAGAGGAAGGTGTCAAAAGATGCATCAAGGAGTTGTGCAATATTCCCAACACGCTGAACACGTCTAAATTTATAAAATCGATAAAAAGAAAATTAACCCATAAATAAATAAAATTCAAATATTGGCTAAATATTATTTTAAAAAAATGTAGCAAAATTATATTATAAAAAATCTTAGTATAGTATAATAGGATTTATAGGTCAAAATTACCTGTACGATGTGCGAGCTTTCTCAATTTATTTTCAGGCTATTTAGTATTTAGTCGCATATCAATGATTCTATGTTCAAAGATTTTTTTTATGTAAATTGATATCAGTAAATGTTGATATGATGTTTTGAACAATTTATATTCATAGATCAGAATCATGTGTATATAAAATGAATGTATGTAGTTATATCTTACGATACTACATTCAGACTATAAACACAGGGATTGGCAGATAATCTAGATTATATTATCTAAACCGATCCTTTTAAAAGCAAAACTTTATAACGGCAACGGTCTTTTAAAACTTTTTTTGGTTACAAAGCATTATCATATAAGGCAAGTGTTTCTGTGGAGCGAACCTGCTCACTTATTATCGATAATTGTTATTGATACCTATAAGAATTATTGGTAAAATAACAGAAAAATTGGTAAGAAAGTATCAACATCGATTTATATACCGCCATATTCCTGTGATTATTACAAATTTTCTTTATATTATTGCATAATTGTAAAATCGACTGTTTTAGATATCAAAGATCATTAACAATGCGAAAGGATCTGGATTTTAATGTATGAATAATTCTAAAAACGAACATTATATAAGACCAATAATATATAGAAACTATAAAATTTTACAAAAATAATATCACATATTCTGTAAATATATATTCAAGGGAATTAACATATATTGAACGCGTAAAACAAAGACTCGCTTTTAATTTAGATTGTAAAAAAAATTGAAAGCTGGACATAAAATGTATTATTGACAACCAATGATATTAATCCAATTCAAATTTTATTTTATGGCAGAAAAAAATACGTACGTATTCGTAATATGGATGGTTTTTGCAGAATAATTTTTAAAATATAAATCAAATTTATTAAATAAAAATCGATAAAAAGATTATAATATTTATATTATGATCTATAAAAATTATAAAATTTCCTTTTGTGTTTAAAACATGTTCTATATCCGTGCATAACATATGTATCATAGTATAAAACCAAATATAAATTTGTTCGAGTAGTATAGATATTATTTTATCTAGTTCAAATATTTTTGTTTTTTTTATTATTATTTATAAAAAATTTTAAAATAACTTTATGTAAATCAATGAAATGTTATTGCATGTAAACTGAATCCATACTTATCATACAAATATAATTTAATGACCACATAAAACATCATGTTGTTCCCTATCTGTATTAAAATTCTTAAACACAATCTAGGTGCCTACACTCTCAAATATTTTATTGTTTTCCAACACTGAAAAAGATTTAATATAAAAATTGATAATGAACTAATATACTTCATGTTTATAAGTTCATATCATCAGTATATCTTATTATAGTAAGGTTTTTATTGCTAAACTCAACAAAAACTTATCAGATAATTGAATTCACTGTGCTTTGCTTTTTATCATGCTTAAGTATATTTAAACATTCTTTTAATTATTTTATTTGCGGTTAATCAGACATTAATATTTAATTGAAGAAATATTTGAAGCGAATATTATTATTATTTTTAAAACATTTTTAATCAAATAAAATAAAATAAATCGATAAAATGTATTTATTTAATTTTATTATTAAAAAAAAGGAATGCATATGAATAAAATTTTGACCATTTTGAATAATAGAATTAAATTTTATTTTGCTTGAAGTCCCATTTGATCATATCAATTATAAAAAAGTTTACAATTGAATCTTGAAATGTGTATTAAAATCATCATCTGACTATCGAGTGGTATATAGCTTAAATTATCTTGGGTTAAAATTAAACCTATCGATTATCTTAAATTTAATATTTAAAATATCTATGGCAATAGGGTTAAAGAAAAGAGAAAATCCATAGTTAAATAAAAGAAAACTTGCTGAAATTTACAAACACTTCATTTAGCTCTAAAATGTTACATAGGATTGTGTTTACTTCGTGACTAAAAATTCCATAAAAATTCTTAGTATAAGATTAGAAACCTATCACCAGCTTTTGATATTTATTATATGTTTCTATTTAATCAATAATGACCAAGAAGAAATGTAAATAGATACTATAACTATAATGATAGGTATTTCAATGTATGCACTCCCAAGATAATAATCAATTTAAAATAAAATAATTACGTATAAAGCTTTATTATGCTTATGTGTAAGTTTTAGAAGATATGAGAAACATTTCAACATTTATCAACCAAATAAATGTTTTTATTGAAAACTATTGGTTTAAGATATACATATAAACACATAAAATTGCAATAGATCGGAAATTATAATAAATTGTTTAATAGCAAACATATTTTTTTAAATAATATACACTATGTCTATGAATAGGAAAAATAATATGAAAATATGTGTATAGAAAAAATATTGTTTATGATAAGGGTAAACAATAGAATTAGCTCCTTGCATATTTACGTGTGCAGGTTGCGCATAATAAATAAAGGTTTATCTTTTATATATAGTAATACGAATTTAATTCTTAAAAACTGTTTAAACGTGTGATTTTAGCATTAATTAATAAGATAACAACAATGAAGGGAAAATAGACAATCAAGGAAATTATAAGATGAAATGTTGAATATCTAAGGTATAATAAATACAAATAATAACAATAAATGCAAAAAATCCCAACTATAGCTAATGCCGAACTAGAAACAATAAGATTGAGAAAGTATTTAAATAAATATCTTGATTGAACATATAGATTGATTAAGACACAAATATGATGTGTCTGATAAAATTGATGATCTCTTAGTCTATGGATTATGTCTGTAAATTTCACTGGATTCTTTTATATAACTAAAAGGAAATAAAGCAAAAAATATAATCCACCTTATTGATATAATTTTTAGAATATCAATTTATTCATTTCGGCCAATAGAAAATTATTTTTGCTTTAACATGAAATTCAGAAATTTCATATATTTTTTATCGTAAATTAATAACTATATTTTATACATTTTAATTTAAGTTTAAGTTTTGCAGAACAAAAAAGAGATGAAATATTAGATTAGCTTAGAGCTCTTGATTCGTTCGCAATTCAATATAAATAAATTTTAAATTATATCTCACAGGCAATTGAAGAATAGTATATTATGCATTAATCATAAAATAAACTGTAAGATTTTTTTATTTGTTAGTTATAAAATCGTTAATTTTTACATAGTTTCAAACCACAAATCAACTAAAACAAATATCTAGTGCAAAATTATCTGAAAGTGTACATATTTTTATAAGAATTACACCAGTCCTTGTACGCTATGGAATTTTATGCTTGTATATTTCATATTTTTGCTTTTTTGATAAATCAATTATCCGTTACTTCAAAGGGCACTTTCCGATAATAAATATATAAATATTATATAGTAACTACCGAGTTTTTTATAGGGTCTGTTTGAGCCTAATGGATAATTCATCAAAAAAAAAACAAATTTTGAAAATGTTTTTTGGTATTTATATCAATTCAATCATTATAGTTGCAATTCAAAATTCCTGAGCTAAATATTATTTTTTAAAAAGAAAATTCGACGAGAAAAAACCTATAAATCGAGAAATTTGTATAACCAGAAATCTTTTTTTTAATACCAAAAAACACTATTTTAATGCCTCATTATCATTTTGTCGCATTATTATTTCTAGTTCTATATAAATAAACTTATTTTCGACAAGTAAATAAAAGTATTCAATAAATTTACATATTCATAGATTTTTCTATATCAATGAAACGCGAAATAAATTTTGGTTCTTTTTCATCAGAATACTTTATATATAATTCTATGAGATTCTATGGTTAAAATTAATAAAAAAATGTATACATATTTAGAAATAATTTAAATTCATTTTAATATGTATTTTAGCTTCTAATAAACCTTATTTTTTAAAAATCATCGGACAATCATAACTTTTCTCTTTTTGCAATAAACACCAAAGTTCCTAAATTTCTAGATTATAAAAGGAATTCCAATTTATTAGGTTTTCGAGCAACGTAATTTGTGGCTTTAAATCTATATATTTTGCGTTAATATGTGGTAATCCCTTTAAATTGTTTACCATAGTTGAATTTTGTGAATTGCATTGCCAACATAAAATTAACATATAGTACCACGAATTCATAATAATTTTATTCTATGTTTTCCCCAGATATTCAATACTTTAATATAAATTATAAAGTATTTATCTTTGAACAGCAAGACTCTAATTATCCCATATTTTATAACGTGGGAAGGTGTGATGACACGAATTCATAGAAGGTACCTGTGGGTCTGGATGTCACAAACCAGGTTGAGGCTCATATTCAAACCTTGGGATTGAGAAAAACCCTTGAATTAATAGGTCTCTAAAGAAGTAGGGATATTGAAGAAGACTTTGAAGAGGAAAAGATAGTCGAAAGTATAAATACGCTGTGCGTACAGACAATCGAGCAAGCTGTGCCTGAGTACAAAAACAATAATTGTGACTATAAATATAGCCCATAAAAGAAAATATTCTTTTACAGATCGTTTTCTGTATAGTTATAAATAGTCGAACTTCTTTCTTAGACAGATTTTTATATGGAATAAAAATCCTAGTTCGATTACCACTATATATTAGATTATGTTATATTTTATCATTTTAAAAAGATTTACATGCTCTGGTTTTTCTTCAATAATTTTTTAATGTTAGCAAGGTACGACCGTGAAATTATAGGATCAAAAAAATAAAAATTAGTCAACAGTTGCAATTTTAAAGCCTTCTTATACACTTAGTACACGGTAAATAGTATTTTCACTTATAAATATTAGAGTAGATAAAAAATATGTACATACAAAATCCCTAAAATATATGTTTTTGCAGCATATAAAAACGTAAAAGGCTTTTCATTTATAAAGATACTGTTTTCTATTAGCAATAATATCCATAAAGTCCTGTAAAAATCTTTTATTTGCCAAAAAATGTTATTATTTCTGTCAATTTAGAGAAATCAGCTTAATTGACTTATATTATACACATTTTACACGGTTAAATCATTTTTAGTTAATATAGTTTACCTAATAAAAATTTATAATCCTTTGATATCTGCAACGCTTTGCAAATTTCAAAAAATATCGATTTGTATATTAGTGAAGTCAATAACATTGTTTCGGTATAAGGGCAGCCTTCACATTTTAAGGTTTATTTTCTGTTTTTACAAGATGATTCAGTGTCAATAAATATTTATATTGTATCGTGATATATTGAAATAATTTATCTAATCTGCTTTGTCAGCCTAAAACCGCATTGAATATAAATGATTATTATCTATATTTTACGCGATAAATCACTTAGAACGATATATGTAGAAAGCATTAGATGCTAGCCCATATATGTATCAACTTTTTATGATTAGTATTTTTTAGGTTTACCAGAATAAAATCAATATATCAGTGTATCATATAACTTGTACTCTTTTTGCGCCACATTTATTTTATAATAGAAACGTATTGCATGTATTTTGATTGAAATACCGCTAACGTTTGGTCATGTGCAAAAATTCAAATGCATAAATGTTTATATATATGCCCGACTTCCCCATAAAATAAAAATTTATTTTTGCACTTGTATATGAAAAAAATAATATTTTAATTTATTTTGTAAGCATTCATATATTATTACATCTCAGTTGAAAATACATAATTCATGCTAAAATACAAAGTTTTTATAGAAATATAATTCTTATAAAAAAAAACTTAAATAAATAATTTTTAGATTCTCATTACAGTTCCAGTCAAGTAAAATTCTTGCCAGAATGATTTATTGGAGCTAAATATAAAATTTTATAGATATATCCTCTATGATGTTCAAATACTAATTACAAATTTTTTTATTGGTAAAAATAAATATGGAAAATTTAAATGTGATTTATTTACTATTGTACGGGGTTTGATTTATTGTATTCTTTACACCATAGGAATTACTTTTATTTTAATATTACATCTAAACATTTTTTTTAATAAATTTTTTGTTTTCAAAGTATGACTATCTTAATTTTAGTCGGTAATCTTTGTCGATTTTTTTAAAATTATTTTAAAGATAACAGAAAATCGCAATCTGTTACATTCAGTTTGATTCCGACTGTGTTTTGAAACAGTTTTAATAAATTCTAGTGCTCATTTACACATAGAATGGCTGAAAATATTTTTTAAAACATAAAAATCGCAATTTATTCTCATGAAGATAATTTTATCGTTAACAAATATTGCTAATAATAAATTGAAAGAGGGAAGAAAAATCCTTTGCTACGGTATAATATATTATATGTAAGCGTATATATTATACTGTATTTTTTAACCTAACGCATTAGAAAAAATATCATTCTATAACAGTTTAAGGTAAAGTTTTTTCATCTTTTTTGTTACTTTTATGATAATTATTTAATGCCATAATCTATAATTAAACACTTTAAAAATAACTTATAGAATAAAAAATAAATTTTACGCAATGAATACCTAGTTTTCTTATTAAATGCTATTCAAAAACATTTATAGATTTATAAAATCTGGGTTTGGTAATTATAAAAAAGACATATTACATTTAGACTTCACTTAAACAGACAATATAGTTAATAATCTGCTAAAAACAGTATAAAAATATGATCATAAAAATAAAAAAATACTCTATACAATATAAATCACCAATTATATATAAATGTATATGTTTTGATGTAAATGTGTTACTTTAGATGCAACCAAAAATCAATATGTGCAAAAATTAGGTAATTATTATTCTATTTTAACCATTAAAATACTAAAACATTTAGAAACAGCATGTTGTACGCTGTAAAAATAAGCATTTGCTGTTTTTTTATATTTTTAATCCATAAATATTATAAAACCGGTAAAGATAGAGCCTAGCTGCAAATAAAAAAAAGCTGATATTAAGATAAAAAGGATTCTCCCTTTAAATATTTTTTATAAGATATAATATGGAATAGATTTATTTATATTTATATAGCTATAATGCACACAATGTTATAAATTGTTACTATGGTGTTAAAATAATGCATATAAAAGCAAATTTTCGCTTTAAAAATATATTAACATCCATAAGATAGTAAATCAAGCATTTTCTAGAATTGCAACTTGTTATTGTATTTTAATATATATATTACTTATATATATATCAATTGACACATTTAAAATACTAAAACAGCCTTTGTGATTTATATACTACAAAAATAAAATATCAGAAGTGATAAATACAAGTTTTGATTGTGACTAGCATTTTTGTACAAATAAAAAATAAATTTTATTATATTATTAATGGATGCTTATATACCTCCTTCATGCTAATTGTGATTCCAATATAATATTGTATCAAATTTACAATCTTGTATCCCAATCTTACTATTTTTACATATAAATAGAATTGATTTTATTTTTTTTTGTAAAAAAGGGATCATTACAGAACGGGCACATTTTTTACTTCATAAAATTATAAATTGAACACTATACGACAAGAATTATAATTCATTATTCAATAAGCCTTTTGAATTTTGTATAAAATGTTTTTACATCATAAATATTTATAATTTCTGTGAAATATATTTTTGTAATATCCTACTGCGAACAAAATATTTTAAAATGATCTTTTGTATCCTCCAAAAATAAATTTATCTACAGTGCGAACCTATATATGATTGAAAGTACGAAAGGAATTGGTTGATAAAAAAAATATTGTTGTATTTGTATACTTTGGGGTTTCAAAACCTAAAATCAGACTCGTGTGATTATAGTTATATGAGAATACACTTAATATATTCTCAAAATTCGTTGTGTGACAGAAATCAAAAATATAATTTTCAAGCTAATTTTTTTTCGCGAATATAAAAATACGCTGGGATCAGAAACAAAACTAAACAGCCACTATTCTCTGAATTTTTCAAATAAAACTTTATTTTCAATTACTCAATCAGCAAAAAAGAGTTGCAGTAAATCAGATGTACATTTATGCTATTCTTACGGAAAATCGGGCTTTATTTTCTAGAAATGGTAAGATTTGATCTTAAAAGAAAATACTAAGATTTTATTGTTACACGAGATCTGATAAATAAGTACGATCATAAATTTCATAGTAATTATCCTTCGTTACTACATGAGATTCTTTATTTTTCTTTTTAAATGCTAATTTATGTGTAGCAATATTATAAAATCTACTTTTTTTTATCATTTACTTAAGTAATATAGTTAGTAAATTATAATTCTTAATCCTGGTGTTTATACTTTGTTGCAATTTATACCTGTACAATAGAATGATCAGGGCATTATAAAAACAAAAATCATTAGCAATTTTCTTCTCCAATTTTTTTTTGAATGAATATGATAGATAAGATTCTAATAGTGTTAGATTTAATACCAAACTATGTAATTTAATAAAAAAAATTTTCTTCGAACAATAACTCTGCACAACTCTGAATTCTCTATGTATAAAAATGCATAAAGAAACAAAAAATAATAACAAAATTAGTTTAGTACTTTTTATTTTTTTAAATGTGATACCTTTAACAGATTTTCTCGATATAATATAAGTTTAAGGCAATTTTAAATGTTACAGAAAATCATTTTTATCATTTTATTTTTTTTGAGAATCTAAAATATTATTATTTTCGCATAACTCAGCGTATTTTTTTTTAAAATTTTATTATTTCAGCAACCAAAAAAACATGAACATACTTATTTCAATAGTATTGTTTTTGCTAAGAGCTAAATTTAAAAAAAGACTATTTTCAGGGGCTTCACAAATACATAAAGACTTAATTAGTATTTTAGCACAATTATTTTTTGGGTTTTGTAATTTGACAGCTTAATTTATTATTTTAAATAAAAAATATCATTATATATGTATTTTAAGATAATAATACGGTCATTAAGTCTTTTTTTTTTTTTACACATATTATATTTATTGTTGGATCTAAGATATTAATTACTTTCCATCTTGATTACATTTCTGTCTGGTTTAAAAACACAAAGAACAGGCTAGTTTTGTGGTTATTATTAAGCTCTCTTATTGTTACTATGATTGCATATAATGGTCTTGTAATTTAGTAAAACATTTAGAAGAAAAAAATATACCTATTTGTATTTCTATTATGAAAATGAGCCCAACTTAAGAAAAATAAAAATAGTGTCTTTACGATCAAAAACTTAACTTAGATGATATATACATTTAATTTTTTATAGACCGGTGCAGGTATTTTAATTTAGCTTTACAGTAAATATATATTTGTGATAGATTCAATAATTATATAAACGAATTTACTTAAATCTTAGTAAATTTTTTTAAAAAAAATCATGAATTTTTCTCTAATTTTTTATTCAACATCATGTTTCTTCAAACCAGATTTATTTAAATTTTTTATTTATCATAATTACCAACCATGCTAATTATATGAATTTAGTCCAGAATCTAATTAGAGGTAAAATTTATTCTCATTAAAATATGCATATTCTAAATAATTGCTTTTCCCAATTAAAAAATAAATAGATTACATTCGATAAAAAGTGTTTCTATACATATCTAAGTGTAAATTTGATTTTAGCGATAAGAGAAAGCTATGTGTGTCGAAAATTTGAAACAAAAATAAAAACAGCTTATGAATATGGGTTTTATTTTTATCTATATTCATATTGAAGCGTAGAAAGTCAATAATATTCTATGGTAAATTTCGAAAGAAGCGATTTGCTACAATTAAATTCTTGAATTAACATGAATTATAGACAGGTTTAATAATAAAAATACGAAATATATTATATTGAATCTGATCTATTTTCTTAATTGTAGACATGTCATTTTTTTGGCTGTTTAATGTTGCTGATAATGATCAATATTTTATATTTAAAAAAGCAAATTTTATATACAAAGAGGCAAATATAATATAAAAAACTCATATGTTATAGCCATTTTAGTGTTTTTAAATGTTTTTGGGATAAAATAGCTGAAATATTGAATAATTTGTTATTAAATTAAATGTATTTAAAAAGAGAAACTGCATGTGATCGAATATATAAAAGAAACATAATTTAAGTTGCCTAAATGTGTAAAAAAATCACGATAATTTTTTTGATAAACGAATATGGATAAATTATTATTAAATTTTTAAAATAGCTCATACCATATCATATAAAATAGGTATTCTCAATATACTTAATCTTTCTTCAATATACAAATTTTTTAGAGTACAAGCAATTAGTAATTTTTATTTATAAAAGAATTGTATAAAATAGAGAATACATGTACTTTTATCTAAAGCATAATTCATTTTTTCTCTTAACATTTATAAAAATATGCCAATATGGTAAAACCATAATGAAGTTATACAATTTTAATAAAATAGTGTGTAATATAATCAATTGACTCAAACTACATTCTTCTTTGTACTATATTTCTTTTAATGATGTAGAAATAGTTTTAAACTTTAATATATGATCTAAAGGTCAAAAAAATTTTCAAATACACTAATTTCGGTTTTAAACAATACACCAAAAGAAATTATACCCCTCATGATGCGGAAAGCCTTTTAGTTCAATGCATAGATGGTTAGCATTCTTTATTATTTCTAAATATTATTTTAAGGATTTAAGTTCATTAGATAAAGCGTTGGACAGTTTTTCGATTTATATTTATCTACACAGCTAAGAAAAAATTTACTCACTATTTATGATTACAGTAAAAAATTTTGCTATATATGCAGTATTTTGATTTTTAAACATTTTTTTTTCTGTTATATTTTGTTTATTTGAGTCTCTAAAACTATTTGACGTATTTTTATATTATCATCTGACTTACGTCAATTCTATGTTTTAAAACATAAATTAATAAAGAAAGCTATAATTACCGATAATATGTGAAAAATATAGGTTTTCTATAAGCATCAATATAAAAAAGAGAGAAATTGGATTATGTGTTTTGCATCAAGAAAACATTTCTTTCAAGCGTATCGCTTTATGTTTTTTGAATTGGTTTTTCATTAAATGTTAATATTTTTATTAAAATTTTATGTGATATCTAGTGGTAGCCGGGCATAAATATTTTTGGTAATATATAGAATCGCTTAGATTTACTTTGATTGATGTATAAATATTTGATGGCAATAAGATAAAACAGAAATAAACAATTTAATCTGTTGTCAGGTTTAACTATGGTAATTTATGGATGTTGTGATAAATAGTAAATTCTTAAATGAAATATAAATGTTTTAAGTAGTATATATCAGACCATGCAAATCTATTATTGATATAGACAAAAAATACAAACCTATTTTGTACACAAGATTAATAAACCTATTATTTTTTTAAATTTATGTGATCAGAATACTATTCCAAATCCAAATAAAAGCGAATTTTATTTTTTAATTGATCTATAAATTGGGAAAGAATGAACAAATAGATTCCTATAAAAAAACTTTATCCGTTCCAGAATTTAAGTTGTAATATGCCATTAAAAAGAAAAAAATTGGATATTAAGAAGCAAAAATCAATATGTTTATAGGAGATAATAATCGAAGGCACCCGACTGAAATATTTTACATGTCACTCTAAAAATTTTATTTGTGAATCGGAGAAAAATCATGAAGTATTTCTGATATGGATGTTATAAAACAAATTATTATTTATTAGTTAATTTTATTTTAAGCTTTTTAAGCGTGCTAGTAGAAAACTTTAGAATGCTCATTGGAATAGACTTGGCAGATAGTTAATTCTATTATATGATCTTCACCTTCTTTTTCAATTCATCTTCTTATCTCAATATTTATTATTTCAATTGGCTGACCAGATCTTATTGTTTGTGCGTAATCCATTACTTAGAAGTATTCCAAAATCATATATTTTATAATTCCAGGCGAATTCACTTTATTTAATATTCACACGTACAAATTTTCTTTTCTAGAATTTCATTTATGATTTTTTATAAATTTATGATTACCTAATTCCCCTCCACATGCAGTTCGTCACATTTCCAGTCACCATTTAATTTTCCGTATATTAGATCTATTTACTAAAGTGTTTTATTTTAAAAGGGAACGGGTGTTCTACTTACTTTCCGTTATAGTTTGAATAAATATTACTACCACTCTCCACTTATCCATGTTCTTTGCTGAAAGTAGTGGTTTTCATTTAAATAATTGCTAGTTTTCGGTGTCTTGCACAACAATCTTCAATTTATTATCGGTTATCAGTCTTTTTAAGGGTGTACTTTCTAGTTTTGATAGACCGGATTCTCGCGGCTGTTTCTCGTTTTGAGTAAATCTATATGAATCCATGATTCTTTGCCGTTAGATCACAAGTTTTGATATAAGCGTTTCTAAACCTATATCGTCACCTTATTGCATGTTTGAATATTATCTATTCAAACGTTACTATAACATTAATTCTTTCTGTTTGAAAACCAAAAGGCAGAAAATTTTTACCAGGTATTTTGTGATTGAAATCAATAAAAAGTCGATATTGTGATGTTTCAATCAAAATTAGATTCTATAATTCGATTATGGTGGTTTGTAATAGCAATGGGCATTTTTTTGGGGATATATAAATTAAAAAAATATGTTTAAATGAATAGAATTCAAATCCAATAAAAATATATTTGATTCTAAAGCTGATTTCTAATATATACACCCTTATTTTCCACTTTTGAACTTATTAAATTTTTTATTTTTAAAAGCATACAATCGAATTGTTGTTAATAGATAATAATTTGTTTTAAAATAAGATATAGCTAATAGGCAATAGGCATCTAAAAATTTTTGAAATTTGGCCTGATATTCTTTATATTTTAATATCACTATATTGGAATAATTACACATTCACTATGTTATAAGTAGTATAACATCTTTAGTTTATGTTTAAATACTATTTTATTTGTCTAGAAATATACGATTATAAGCAAGTCCCTTATCTCCAGGAGTGTTTCAAAACATAAGTTAACACGAATTAGAGAATGTGATTGGCGATTTGAAGATAAATATATTATTTTATTGTTTTACTATTCTTGATGGTTTTTATGGATAATTTGTGAGTAAGAATGCATTTATGTTGCTACGAATAAATCGTATTTCAAAGTCTTTTTTGACATTTTTAAGCCATAAATACGCCAAGAATCATTTAAGGTAAGTTTTCGACTTTATTTTTATTAATAAAGTAGTTTAGATACAAATATAATTTTGTTTCAAGAATTTCAAAGCTTTTATTTTATATTGTATATTTTAAATATTTAATTTAAAAATTCAAAACTTCTATGATGATTTCTAAAGTCGTGCCAGAAGCTTCAGATTAAATTATGGCAATAAAATAATATATATGGACACCCATCTCCTAATGGATGTAAAATATGTGTCTTATTTGAGTAATGTTAATTTACCAATGAATATTTAATTTTAACTGACCTATAAGTTTGTACAATTCCACAAAAGATATTGCATAATTAGTCCACAAGAGGTTCACGGTCTGATCTTACAGAAGATTAAGATAAATGTAGAGGATCATAGTGCAAAAAAAGGAGTTTTTAATTATACTTGGTTTGGTGGTTTGATTGAAAACTTACATTCTACTGAAATATTTAGTATAAACTAGAAATCGATTTTAGTAGTAAATTAAATATTTACTTTATGAAAAGAATATTTAAAACTTGATTAAAGCTCTATAAATAGTGATTTTACGAATTTAGATAATGAATATTTTAAAGGCTAAAAGGTCAACTTTATGCACAAATATATCAATAGATGTATATAATATTCTCTTTCTTTCGCTTTTATATAAGTGTAAAAGAACAAGAAAAATATTGATGTTATATAAAATACTGTTTATATCATAGATTTAGAAGTTTCTGTTTTGTAGTTAGTTCTTAAACCCCACTTTTTTTACTGTAAATTAAACTTTTCTACAGCTCTGTTATCAAAGCTGAATGATTGATGGGCGTGACACATCTTGGTAATTTATTAAGAAAGGCTTCCCTGATTGTAAGTTTTCAACTTGGCTGCCCTCCAGGGAGCCTTAAGACGCAAAAACGCACCAAAATTTTCTCTAGATTTTTATAAACTTAACTTTTTATGCCTTTAAAAAAAATATTATCTTTATTATGGTCAGTTGATTTTTATGATATAATTCATATATTTAAAAACAGTGAAACAATTGTTATATTGGCTTAAAAAAACATTCGTATATATATCATTATTTGATATGGCTTAATTAATGTGTATTAAATATTCACATTTTCTGCTAAATCTATTATTAAATATGGCGTGCAATGCTAATTTCTATTCATATGTCAATGTTATTTTGTGATATTTTATTTTGTTCAGCAAAACTATTGATTTATATATAATCACAGAAATAGCTTAATACTCCCAATTTACATCTCTGTTAAGATCACTCCAAAGTATATTCTTTCAAGACTTAACAATTCAAGTCCTTTATTCGATTTTATTCTCACCGTGTACTTTTTATTGCTTCTTAGATTCTTAATATACGACCTATAGCAAATCACGACAAAAAAATCACATTTTATAGTGTTTTGTCCATTATATGGCTTCGTGTATAAATATTTCGAATTATTTTTATTGTGAATCTTGATTTCAGTGAATACTTTGTGATTAGTTTTATGGTGATTGTTATTCTATTTGTTTATATCGATAAAGATAAATATCTATAAAATATATATGTAAAAATATAAGATATTATTATTCCAAATTTATACATAGGCTATAGAAATTGCTTTTTTCCTACTCTATAGTTGATTTTTCAAATCTACGAGAAAAATTTCGTAGATACACAAATACAAATTTAATATACGCCTCAGATTTATAATGAAAGTAAAGCGCAAGAAAAAATGTATATGATTAGGTTGAACCTGATGAAACGAAATGAATTTTTAAAGTGGAATAAATTGCAACACTTGAACAATAATTTTATGTAAATCATGATGCATGAAAATATTTTATGGATTTGGATGTATAGTAAGTACAGTATAAGCCTCTTTTAATGTTATAAACGTTTTTAAAATGTTTAGCCCCTTATAAATATAACCTAGCATAAAATCGATTTATATATTTTGCAAATTTATGATTAGAATATATCTCGGCTATCAATTAAAATACTTCTAAAGTATAAATTCTCAATTATGTCACGACTTAGTGTCTAATATAATGTTTTCTCTTTTCTGGATTATAAATATGAAGAAAAAAATATGTAAATAGATAGCTTCTTGTAAGTTAAATACGGTTATTCTCTTTTTTTGGTGTTATCACTTATTGTTATAAACAGTTATATCTTCTGATGTCAGTAATATTTTTTTGCGTGATTTTAAAGCATTCGGATTCTAATAATTATAGTACTTGCGAACCAATTTTATTTTAAGTAGACTTTGTTTTCGATTTTTTTGATTTTATTGATTTTAAGTATCACTTATTTTAAACACAACAATTTTTGATCTTTTGCTATTTTAATATGTAAATTGCGATAGATTATGAGATCCAATTCATGTAATTTCTAATAGGCGAATACTTGACTTATAATGGTATGAAGAATATATCTATTTCCAATAAATAGAAAACCTAGCATAAAATTTTTTTACCACTATATTTATATAATATGATTTCAACTATGGTTCCTGTGGTTTTATAAGATAGATTTTGCATATAATACATGGTAAGGTACGAAGATAGTTTCTTTTGGGTTTTTTACTACGTTTTTTGTAAAAACTGTATTTATATTTACATTTTTATGTTCTAATTCATCTGTTCTATTTTAAATTATATGAATATAAGAATAATTCCTGGGTGTTTTCATTACTTTTTTTCGAAGATTAATATTTAATATGGCCAATGTTTTCTATGATTATATTGTATGTTTTAGCATTTCTTTGTGTATTATATAATTCGAAGAATAAGTATTTGAAGGTTTTTTACAGCGAATTTTTAAAGAAAATTATATAATTTTATATTGCTTTCTTGTGATTACATTGAATACCGCAGTGTTCTAAATATAAATTATATCATAACTCTTATTGATAATAATGCTTCAGATAATACGAAAAATCTAAATCGGTTATCCGTGCTTAACAGTTAAGCATGCATTTCATATGGAAATGAAACGCACAGACTGCAATATCTGCTCGTTTAATTTATAAAAAATTAAGTCAATTTCTTTTGATATTTAAATCTAGACTTTCTATTTTTATTACCCTTACCATAATGTCAAATAATTTGGATGAACAACGCCGAGTCCTTAGAAAATACAGTTACCGAGTATTTTATCTTAAAGAGATTTTTTAACTTACAATAATATAATTGGCAGATCATCTGCCATCATTATTAAGACAACATATTAAGCGTGGTTTTTCACAAATGGAAGTTACATTAATCAAGAAATGCCTATTGAGTAAACAAACATGTGTGAATCCACAAGACTAACCCAATAATTGTTATGATATATGCACGTTTTTGATCATTTTACCTTATATAGTCGGCAATTGTATTATTGTTTATAATGGAAAAGTATTTGTTCCTCTTGTGATTAAGCCAGAACAAATATGTTAAAGTTTATGTAATTTGTAGCTACTGTAAATACTGGTGGGCATGGAAAGCTTGTTATTGGGGCTAATATAGTTCTAAGTTTACTCCTTCTAAATAAACTCTATATAAATATAATATTACCATTTAAAATTCAATCAAATGTGCACCTAATTTTATCTAATTATTATTCATATATAAATAAAAAACATTTTCAGCGGAAGCGCTTGATATAGTATATAAGCAAATATTTTTTATTAAATTTATAAGACATAAATATTCTTCATTAAAATAGAACATTTTTAAACATAAATGCACTTATCAAATATTTGGATTTAAAAAAGTAATCAAATTCGATGTTTTACAAGCAATTATATCAATTGAGTTATCGGACGTTCATGGTGCTTGAATAAAAAATATCAAATTGTAAAGAAAATCATTCTTAGGTTTTATAGACAACGCTTACGAGTTTATATATTCCATAGTGGAATCCTGCAATTTCTTTATTATACCGTCATCAGTAAGTAAAATTTTATGATATTTTTTTTGGCATCAACATTATATAAAGAAGCTTTACATTAGTCGATTATTATTCAGCTATGCAAAAAAGTAATATACAATAAAATATTACTTGAAAATAAAGAACATTTTTTCAACCTTTTCAATCTAGAAAAAAAACCTTGTACAATAATATATCATAAATATATTCGCGCGAGGGAAATATTGGCATAAAATAAGGAAATGTTTATCTTCTTCACGTTTATAAAAATACTTTTATATGATAAATCGTATATATATCTTTTTCCGCATGTTTTACTTTGTAAATAAGCAATTAATTTTCTTTTTGCATAGTTTATATAAACATTTAACCTATAACTATATTGATTTTATGCACAATTTATATTTTATTATGTATATGGTGGTTAAAAAAGAATGGATCTAAATTAAAGAATTTAATAATGCAAAAAGAATGTATATTCATTACTTTTGGTCTATATCTAGATAAAATTTTGTTTTTTAAATCTAATTATAAGATCTTTGAGCATTATAGCACTTGTATCAATACGGAATTAAAATGCATTCAAGAACATTAAATTAAAAAATGGCAAAGTTGTACATAAATCTTATGAATAAATTTTAGATGTAACAAAATGAAAAAATATTTTTTGTGTCTTTTTATTCATATTTTTATGCATTTTAACTTGTGTAATTAAAAAAATGTATTACATTAGCCAAAAAAAATTAATGGCGTTACATTATATATTTTATAATTTTTGTTTAGACCTATCAAATCAAATAATCTTATTTATTAAATCGTTTCATATATATTTTTTAGTGCAATTTTGTATTTGTAGATCAAAAAATTTTAGAAATATAAAAATTCTGGACATTCTACGCATATAAAAAATAAGATGAAACTACTAGAAGCCGAAAAAGTGTTTTTATGGTATATATGTAAATCTATATTCTTTCCTGCATTTTGTAAAATTAGTTATACGGCTAATCTAACAATGAAATTATTCTAATACTATAGAAAGTTTGTAACTTATCAATCCGATGTTAAAAGAAATTATTTTTTTTCATTGCAAAACATGCTATCATTCAAGTTATGATTTATTTATAGTTCTATAGCAAATAAATGAACAAAATCTATATAATAGAACCCGAAGTCACAAACTAAACTGAAGCATATATAAGAATTAGCATCGAGATATAATCCTAAGTTAATAGGCCCTAATAGGTAAATGATTTTTGAATAATAATTAAAAAGAAGACATCTTAGATAGTATACATGTGATGTGCCTGCGGGACGTTAATCAAGTTAAACTTGGAGAAAAATTTTTAAATTTGTCCTTCAAAATGTAGCCATAATTAAACTTACAGAGCAGATATCTCCCATTAAAATGTATTTAGATTTATTCTATTATCATAAAAATAATATTTTACTAGTATAATATAAAAATCAGTTTATTTAATTCTAGCTTAAGTGAGGAATTCTTGGTGTTTATAAAAGTTAATATGCATTTGTATTTATGTACTATGTTTCTTCTTTATTTTAATATGTCTATCGTGATACATACAAACAGCCCGATAAATTTGCTAAAACTCTTTAATGCATCTTTTTACACATTCCCTTGATATTATTCGTACACATCCCTCTTTCTCTAATATGATTTGTGTATTGTTTCTTGTGAAGTGTGAGAGCTTAAATGTATTCTTCTGCAATATCTGGAATTAATAACTACTTTACATATTTTTAAACATTCTATAACTAGTCATTAGATATGGTATTGGTATTTTTTATATAGTATATAGAACCATGTGTGTTTTTCAAGATTTTATACTTCCTATATTCTTGGTTTTAAGTACATTAGAAGTTGTAAGGCTTATCTTAACTATTTTAAATGACATAATAATATTTTTTTTATCGTATTAAAAAGTATCTTTTCGATATTGTTTAATATGTGTTTCCTATAAAATTCTAGTAAAAAACTTCTTTTCCTCATGTTAATTTTAGCCAATGAAAGTAAAACATTTATTTATTGATTTAAATTTATGTGTAAAGTTTTATCTATGATGTTTTTCAACAAAGATAAATAAACTGGTTAAAATTTTTTAAAAATACAATATCTATAAACGTCTGAATAAATAATATATTGTTATGGGTTATTCGGTGGTGATTTAATTAAAAGATCCTTCTACTCGGTAAATAATATATATTTCATCTTACTCTAGATAATAATTATGCATGAACTTAGAGAATAAAATTTATTTTTGTGTCATCAAATTTAATCATATATTGGAAAAAAAAGACAATATGAAGTACTGAATTATTAACATAAAGTTTATTAATATTTTTTTTCAATATACGTTAGTAATAGAATAATCTAAAGAAGTTAATTGTTGTAATTGCAGAACGCATACATCCACCATATTAAAAAATCTGTAATGACAAAAAGTAGTTTGTAACATATCAAATAAAAAAAGCAGAAGCCACTCAAGTATTAGTTTTATTCATTAATGTTTTACACAAAAAAATGTTTATGTGCCGATTTCAATATTTTTCTATACGGTTTTGTTCAAACATCAAGAACTATTGTATATCATGAAAAAAAAAGAAAATAAACATTCTTCACTATTTATTATACGATGAAAAACATCACAAAACTTTTTTTAGGATTTTATGTGTTCTTTTAAGAATGGTTGAGGTTCCAAAATATATGAAAATCTTTACATAATTACAAATTTCTTATTTTATACACAGAAAAATAAAATACAATTCTCATTTATCACTTTCATTTTCTGGTCTGATTGTTAAATTTAGTTTTAATACATAAAAATCTTATACATGTAAACAAAAATAGACATTGGAATCTATCATTTTAAATGATTTATATGTGTTTTATACATGTAAGAATATCAGAAACCATCACACTTTGACTATCGCGCATCTACTTTTTAAGTTCTAAAAATATATATTGTATTCAATATATTTCGAAAAAATTAACATAGAAATCATATTGAGTTGATATTTTGAAAATATTTATCTTTGCGATATTCTCTTTTATGCTTGCATATAGGGATTTGACCAATGTTCGTAATAATATATTAAATATTGTCTGATAAATAATATTGGATACTGATTGCAATATTTTATAGATTTCAAACCAAAATAGCATATCTTTGTATTCAAATTATAAACTTTTTTGTTAATAAATATATAAAGATGAATTTGCGCTTCGCTTGTGCTTATAACTTTATTCATCACCCTTTTTAGCAAGTACTATACAATGCGATCCCATCGATCATAATAAGTGTAATCTGTATACCGAAGTCATGAAATGAACAAATAAATTTGAACTTAGAACTTGCTATATACAAATCTATAAATTAAATTGGAGATTCATTCAATTGTAAATAAGTATTTAAAGAAAATAAATAAAAATTTTACATGTCATTTCATCATACAATATCTAGGTTTTAATATCTATGAATGATCATAAAATTATTTTTTCTGCCCGATTTTGAATATATGTTAAAAAATGGCAAATAAACTCTAAATCCATTTACAGATTTTATTTGCCTAAGCTCTTCCTATTTTTTTCAAAAAATATTGTATAACTAGAAACGGAATAAAACCATAAGCTTAATCTGAGATCTGGATATATTTATTACGGATCTACTATCTTTAAATATAAAGCTTATGAAAGTAAAATTTTTAAAAAATGTAAAGAATCCAGAAAATAAATAATTATACTTATGCTTATTTTATTCTGGGGATTATAACCATGGTAACATCGTAAATACGCTTCTTTATTTTCATCTCAAAATTATATATCTATAAATATATTTTTATAAAAAATACGTCATAAAAAAATTATAGTAGAAAATTATAGAAATTATTAGAGCGAAAATTAGTAAATAGATATCAAAATAATAATTGCCAAAATTTTATTGAATCCACTTATATTTTGTTCTTTTTATACATTTCCGATGTAGTCATATATTGCTATAATAACTTGTTTTTATATTTTTCTGGATCATCTCATGATTTTTTTTTTACAATGTAATTTATAATATATAATATTTAATTTCTAATTTTCTTTAAACCCTTAAGTACATAAAATTCACTTGTTTAACAGTTTAAAAAATTATTGTATGAAAATAAAGATAGGTATTAACACAACTAGCATCAATATAAATATATAAATATGTTATCTAAAGCTTTTATCTTATATTTAAACACTTGAATTTATTTTAAATACAGAATATTTTTTATGTTCTAAGAAACTAACGTATATTTATATTTTTAATTTACAATTATCTATAAATGTCTATGTCTAAAGATTCGTAAAAAAAATTTTTGTGGTTCTATGTAATTTATTTGTACTAATATCATCTTTAACATAAATTCACGTGACTTAAAATAAGTGCCGAGTTAGTTTAAATAACCAGCCATGAATATTGGATGTAGTTATTTTTATAAAAACCAACAAAATTTCCTTCTGCAAAGATTTATATGCTCATTATGATAAGAAGATGTGTGTATACCAGTGTAAAAATATTATTTTTTTAATTTGCTTTCTATAGATTTATTTTTTTATTGGAATTAATAAATTATATATTAATACGCAGATTTTATTTTGGTGATATAAACTATATCAATCTAAATATCCATATGAAAGAATATCAGCTTTGTATTTCCAGTAATAAAACCCTTGTTTTCTTTTTTGATTACATTCCTCATATATATATTACACGTAAAGCAACTATATATAATCTTTTTCTATAATGTATCTTCTTTTGGTATATATCTTATAGCATCAGAATGTAGTCGTTTTTTTGGGGCTATATTTAAATTTGTATCCATTAATTGCTAGATTATACTTGTTATTTCCTAGCATAGAAAACATTGTTTTGGCACATCTTAAAATTATCTACATTTTTAATTTAGAAATTTATAAAAAATTAAAAAAATAATGCTTTATTTGATGTTTCCAACCATATAAACATCAAATTTATAGATCATAAGAACTTTTTAAGTTTTATATGTGTCATTACAGATTCTAATCCCTTTAAAAAATGTTCAAAACATTCTAATATGGGATGTATCATTCTTATGGTTTAGAATACAAAAAGGAAATGTTTTTTGTTATAAAAATCTGGAATATATCAATAATCTAGTCTATTTAGAGATATTCAACATCGAAGGCAATTATAAAATTACATTTCAACTATTTTTTGTTTTCTCATTGGCTTTTCCTCCAAATTTTAAGACATAAACTATCCGTAATATTTTATATCGGCAATATGAAAAACAGCCAAAAATAAATACAAGAAAAATCTTTTTTTTTCTTGATTTTTTAACAGGCTTATAGTACGGTGAAATAGTTTTACGATAATTATTTAATGTATAGTTCGTGTATTAACTTCCATAAATACTCTCAAATTTCATGGGCAATATGCAACAACTAGAATAATTCTAACGAGGTGGGTAATGTGCAGTAAATTATTATTTTATACACTAATTTAAAGGTAGGTTTATATAAGCAGGGAATATTCATTCGTGAATTCGTCAATTGTATGCAAATTATTGCTATGGTTTTATCAAGGATATTTTTAGCTGTAAAGTAACATAAAACTTTATATATACATTGACAATATATTAATAATATAATTTTTTATATATATTACAACCAAATTTGAGAAGTCATTAAAGAAATATTTGTACGTAAATTAAGAAGTGATGATTAGATGAAACAGCATGGAATAAGTTATATTTTTAATATACGAATTTCTTGTGTAATAATATTCTCATATAAAATAATTAAATTATACAGAGTTTCATAATAAAAAATAAAAATGAAGAAATCAAACAAATAAAAAGGTTAAAATAACAAAAAACCCCACATTAGAGCCAAATATATTAACCATATAAAATATATGATTATAGCTATTTAAATCATAATTTAAAATCGGCAGTAATTAATTTATTCGGAAAAATTAATAATGTATAAAAATATATGAATTATTACAATATAATTGGAATTCTTCCAATTTTTATTTTGGTATTAAAATTTACATTATACCACCAACAGAATGTATTACAAATGAAAATTATATATATTTTATTTTAAAAAAATAATTATTAGATGCATATAATTTTATTAAACATATGAGTAATTAGATGTTTGCGTTTATCACATACAAATTGAAAAAAAATAAATCCTCTCTATTATTTATGTAATCCTGGCGGTGCTATTTTTGTTTAGTAACTAATTCGTTAAAACATAGTTGTAGCATTCGAAAGATGAAAAATTGATAATAGTGTATTTTTTGGCTTTAATCATATTTAATATATTGCATATTTATTCTTTAAGATTCATACCATCTATCTATGCTGTTTACTTCTAATAATTATTTTTTTATTAAAATCGCTGGCTTATGAATTTGAAGAAAATGAACCCATTTAATTTTTCATATGCAAATATTAATTTAAAAGGAAATTATTTTTTATAATTTTTTAAATATCTAGCATTAAATGGCATTTGTATACAGTACAAACTTATATTTTTTCGAGATGTAAAATATATTTCATAAAATTGATATGTTGAGACTTATTGTTGAATACATTGCAAACATAATTATACAAATGTAATACAATTTAAAAACCCAATCAAATCCGTTTAGCAAAAATTTCAAAGTTGAAAAAGCATAAATACTCTTTTAAATGTGTAATTAGTGCGTATACGTTTTTTCATGGTGGTTTATCATATGTCTTTATCGTTTCTATCAAACATATATCTTTTTCAAATTTTAATTGAACTTTCATAAAATGAATGTTTATATAATAGGATATTATAAAAATGACATTGAATTTTGACGCGAATCGAAGAGATTCTATATTTAGAAATCATTCAATATCGTAATTTAATAAGTTTGATTAATTTTTGTATATATGCTATTAATTATCAGAAAAATATTTTATGGAAGCTTAAAAGTTGTTTTCGATACATTTAGTATATGTTTGTTTTTATATAATATTTTTTACGGTCTAAAAAATATATTTAATGTTCTTGTCTATAGAATCCATTCATACAGAATAAAACGCGTATTTTATGATCTTTGTGTGCTTAAATATTTTTGAAAATTTATTATATTACCTAAGAGTTAATGATATCTGTAGCATAATAATTTGTTGCAAAAAGAAGTGTGATATATTTGATTTTTTTTACGTATATTTTCTTATTTGAAATCATTCTGTGCTGTAAATTCATAATTTAAGATATTTATTACAATATTAATTTCATAAACATTGCTATGAAATCAATATAATACGCTTTCTTATTATTTATTTTAAATTCATCGGCATTTTTATTGCCTAAAAAACGCATCTTTGTATTATTTGATCTGGTTGAGCTCGTAATGTATGCGCAATCAATTTATTCTGGTTTCATATACTGATTTGATATTCACAACTATAATCAGATAGATATATCTTTATCTAAAAATCTGGTTGTTTTATATTATTTTTAAACGGATAATTTAAATCAGAGAATATTTTTATTATATTAAGCTAAGCTATTATAAAAAGTCCTATATTTCATAGAAAGAATGTAGTAGCTTATTTTTTTAAATGCTATTTGGTAAAAAGAGAATTAATTATAAAAAAGTGACAGTTAGAACCATATAATTTTGATATATATGTGGATATATTTTTTGAATAATAATAAAAATCTGATTAAAAATGAATATGGATATTATATGTCCATCACATCTTAAAATCAATGACCATCGGAAATTCAAACTTTTTGTATTAATTACGCACAATAAGTAATTATATATTTGTGGTTTAATATAAAAAATATTATTATCCTTTTCTAATTATTGCTTAATTTGCTATTTTATACATTTTTTTATAGATAATGGCCCAAAAGACACATCTAAATAAGAAAAAAAACATGTCAGCATCCATAAAATTAATTTAATAATATATGTGAATTTTCATTTGTTAATAGGTTACAAAACACGCTTATTCGATTTATTAATGAAAAGAAATATAATCTAAACATGAATTTTCAAACGAATATTTTTTACGCATCTTAGATTTATTGCATAAAATTAATAATTATATGAAATTTTCCAAAATATTTTAATTGTATATTTTATAACTTTTAAACTAGAGCTCAAACTATAATAGATTTACTTATATAAATTAAATTTATAATTTTATTACAAAAATCAAATTCACATTTTTATATCTTTTAACGAATTTTTTGTTTTAATTGTATATTTCTATGCCTACAGCTTTTTTATAACTAGCTAAGCAAGATTTATAATCTAAGTTTGCATTTTTTTGCCAAAATAAAGACGTAATACAAATTACATTAGAAGTCTTTAAAATAGTTAAAAAAAGGCATATAAAGACTTACTTGAATCATATTTACACACATAGCTAATATGAAACCATTATTATTTTAAAAAACAAAAATCTTTTATTATGATAAAACAGCCACAGAGATGGAAGAACTTCGATTTTAGCTCACATTCAGTTTTGCTATTTTTCATGTTTTCTGTTGACTACCCATAAGCTAACACATCCGGGCCATATGATATAATGAGTTTCTTTTATTATCATTTTTCAGAAACTAGCCTATGTATGAAGTCATAACTACTAAAGACAGTCTTACATCATATGATGCTATAATAACAATAAAATGTAATAGTTTACTAAAAAATTTTATAGGTAATATAAAATAAATACATAATTTTTCATGTCTTTCTTATTCATAAATAATTTTTATAGCGCAAGCCTTTGTACTTACATATAAAAAGCATGTTTTATTTGATTAATAACATAAAAATACAAAAAAAATATGCCTTTTCGTCCTATAATTATTGAATCACATATTTTCTGAAAATAGACTGAATTCAGTAATGCAGTTGTGAAATGTATTTACACCTACTTATATTTATATTTTTTATATTAAGAAAAATGTGATATTCAGCGTATTGAAATGCTGAAGTTGATCGAAATTTATAACAGTATATAGCAAATATAATTTAGCAGTGTATTGACCAATAAAATATACATACTGACTTTGAAAACAACAAAATATTCATTTTTATCAGACAAAAGTGAACCATTTTTTATAAATAATGAAAATACATATAAACTGCATTTATACTATTTAAGAAGATTCTAATAAAGCTTTGTTATATGTAAAAAAAAAGATCATAAAAAGCTATAAAATACGTAAAATTCACATGTATAAAATTGTTTGCATTGCAGTTTAGGCAAAGCGAAGCAAGATTTTTTTTCACAAAAAACTTTTTTCTATACCACATAATTTTCAAGAATATAGAATAAAATAAACATATGACATATATATAGCCTAGAATATATTTTTAATACTACATTTTTTTCCGTCAAATGTTTCACTTCGGTATTCATAATTTATTTTATGAATTATTGATGCAAACAACATCAGATAAAAATATGAAATTTATGTGATCACGAGAATAAAAAAACATATTAGGTATTAAAATCAAATATGAACACATTGCTTATTAGTAGAAAATCGAATCTGATTGCTTCTTAAAACAAATATTTTAATATATTTTTTACCAACAAATTATGTGCACATATTTATTTTTTTATAATATTTAAATGGTATTTATAAGCATAGTACATGAGAACCAGACGTATGATTTGAATTATAATTGTATACGATGTTTAGAACGCATGAAAAAATACATCTTTCATTATAATAAGCTCGTTTATTATTACGAATATAAGATCTAAACAAACATAATTTTGCAGCATATATAGACATATAGATGTATTAGATAAATTTTTATATATACTTTATTTTTTATATACGAATATTGTGATATTGATGCTATTTTTTTGTTGTGTATTTAGCAATACAACACAATATCAACCAATTTTATCTAAAAAATGTAATAAGACATTCATATATATTCTAATGACACTTAGAATAAATTCATTATATTTTCTTTATCACAAAAGATTTTTTCTTTTATTTTTTTTTAATTAGATAGTTATACCATAAATTTTTTATGATTGAAATATTATTTTCGCTATTTCTTTGAAAAAAAGTACACAACAAATTTTATTGTCAAAATTCTTACTTTTGCAAAAGTCGTTTTTTCATCGTTTTTACAAATCATAAACTGCGAAATAAAAAGTAAAAAAAAGGCTTTATATAAAATTTACTTCTAGCTGATCATAGTCAACTGGAGCTTTTTTTTGTTGATTTTATTTATTTAACAAATACAAAAGGATTTCTAAAGCATTTTTTCTTCCTTGAAATAACAGCCTAGTTTTATTACAAGCTTTTGTGTATAATAATCTTGCTGATATATTATACTATTGGTTTTTATACAACAAGCATAATTTTTTTATCTGTATAGGTTATATAAAAAGTTTCACGTGCTTTAAAATTTAATTTATCCAATTTATAACTTAGTAAGTAAATTTGATCATTATATTTGCCTGTTGCTCTTAATAAGACTGTTATTCCAAAGTTTAATTTGCTTTTTTGTATTTTTTTTGTGTCTAGTAATCTGTTTTTATCCTTTGAAAATAAAAAATGCTTTATGCCTCTAAAATAAGTAGTTTCAGAAAATATGCATTTATGGCACAAGTATATGTAAATAAATGTATTTTCATATGATTTTTGTGGTGTTATTTAATCTTATGTTTATTCTCATGGTTCGATTGCATATATAAATTCTATAAGATATATTATTCTGCTTATTTTACTTGCCATGATAGCTTATCCTCGAATATAAATTTGCACCTGTATGCACATTCTGATACCATATTTCAAATGTAAATATAAATATGTTTAAATAACTTATATTTTGATAAAAAAATGTTTAAATAAATGATTTCCTTGTAATTTACTTACATATTCTGTGAGAAACATATCGAACTATTGTTATATCTATTTTATAAACAAGCATCTCAAATAGAATTTCTTAAATAATTAATTTATGTTACTTTATTTAAGAAATATTTCATCTTTAACATATATATAATTTGAATTACAGAAATAGAAAAATCGGCAATCAATTCGTGTTAAAACTTTGGATATAAGTTTCACATATATTCTATATATTTTTACCATTCAGTCAAAGATTTTATAAATTTGTAAGCAGATTTATGCATTTTATTATCCAAAAGTATATTACTCATGTTCTAAATAATATTTTATAATATGTAACATTCATAGGTACACTCTAATTTACAGTACATAATCATAACTCCTTATTATAAAAATAAATACTATTTTAATAACAATTAAAATTTAAACGGATTATAAAAATACGAAACTTTGTTTGTTGATATCATTTTATAGTTTATAATAATGATTTTATTATTAACTATTTGGATATTGCCAGCTAATCAAAACCAAAAACATCAAAAAGTAATATAATAGTATTTATAAAATATTTTGTTTATCTGAGTATTTAAAGGAACTCTAACATTAACAGACAAGTATAATTTTGAGTTTTTGATCCGCATAATTTTTATATAGCCGATCTGAATATTGAATTGTATTTTTGTCTAGTTTATAAAATAATCAGCGTTAATTTATGACACCTAATCGAGCTTGAAGATATTCTTTCACTGGCTAATGTTTTTTACAGTATTTAGAAATGTTTTGGCAGAAGTATGGGGTTTTTTTAATCATTGTATAAATTACGAAAATAAATTTATAAAAAAAAATTTCTAGTTTACTGTACTTAAGTAATAAGCTTAGTTTTCGTTGGGTTTTTTGGAGGCATATTTTTGATATATTTTATTTTATACCAAAAGATTATTGGTTCAGAACAGTATTTTAGGGGATTTATTTTTAAAATAACTAAGAAAATTAATTTTTTTGTATTTGAGCATATGAAAAAATAAACGATTTTTAATGTTTGTAAACACATTAATATGTAACTCATTAACAACTAAGTAAAGAATCGGTTTCATAATTATATTTGAATGTTTAGATATTTTTTTATTCGCAAAAAAGCATCAAATGTATTTTCTTCACTCTAAAAAGAACCGATTTAATTTGTGGCATATAAAGACTTGAATGAGATTACAAAAACTAACTCAAATATAAGTGGAAAAAAACAAGTAGATACAATTTATAAGTATTGAAAACTGTCTCATATGTTAAGAATAGAAACAAATTACAATTTTTATTTCAAGCGAAACGAAATGCATCTTTATTAGGAACCGAAGATACCTTGTATGCACAAAAAACTACTTTTATACAATACTATTATAAAACTAAACTCGTGCGAAATAACGATGATTTTTATAATAAAATTCTATATGTGTATTAAATTTTGCTTTTGTAACATATTAATAAATGATAACAGGAACTATATATAACTGTATATAAGCTTTTAAAGGATTAAACAAAACTTTTGCATGCTTTTTATGTCTCATTAACTTATAAATCATTTTTTTAACTATAGTCTAAAATCATGCAAAAATTATCGTGGATCTTATGGACTTTATAACCATAGTTTTATCGATTAAATTTGATTTTTTCGATATTTACTGGTCGGATACTAAGTATACAAATAGAATTTGCTAATTCTCATATGATAAGATATAATTGAATATAATAAAACATCGATAGATCATCTTATACTTCGAACGATAATTCATTTACAAACCAACCTTTTTATATAATTTCATTATGATTGATTGTATTTATCGACCATTTCAAAATCGTGAATCTTTGATACTATTTTGAATCATGTTTATGTCTTTTGTTTAAAAATTTGTTTTTGCATCATAATATCTGTCTATATATTAGATTGAATTTTGCGATGGTAATAGATGCACAAAAACTCAAATGAATTTCTGATATGTCTAGAATATATGCCCTAAAAATTATAATATATGGAATTTGAGTTTATTCTATGATCTTTAGCTATCTATAGTAACATTGATATCTAATTTTGAAATATAGAAGATATAATGACAGCACATTAATATAGTCTAGAATATAGATTAAAATGATTTTATGCAAACTAATATAATAGTTTTTTTACTTTACACATAAAAAATGGGAAAATTTTATGTATTTTATTTTTCCGTTCTATATTCTTTTATCGGCTCTCCTTTTTATTTATATACTTGTTTATTCTATTTATATTTTAGATGGATGTTTAATAACATCATTACATTCTTTAAATCTCGAATTAAGTTGGTTATTAAGATAGTCCCTTAATTCAAAAGATGTTTAGTTTGTTATTTATATTTGTTTTCACACGCAAAAATTGAACTTGGAAAATATTGGATTATCTAGAAATAGCAAACTAAGGTATAATTACTTTGATCTGTAGATTTTAATTTATAATACCGGTTCGCTTACGATTGTAAAGATATTTTTAAAAAAATATTGATGACAGATCTAAGAAAAATATATTTAGCACTAATGTTTAAAATTATCATGGACTGAAATTTTGCCATGATGATATAAATATTATTTTGAGTACATTTAAATTTATATTGTAAAAATATGATAATAAAATTATTGGGTCTCTTAATAAAATCACAATTTACTTATTTATTTTTTCTGAAAGTTTCACTGTTCATTATATTACTCTAAAACAACTTAATTCAGAAAAAAGTTGTCAAGGCAAAGGGATTCTTTTTACTATTCATACTTAATTAGAAAACTCTTGATTAATTACAGGAATTAAATAACCTTACTATTGTCTAGAAGAGTATAGATAATGGTATTTTTCTTATCATCACGTTATATTACATTTGATCTTTATTATGTTTTATTTTTTCTCGATATTATGCCATTACAAATTATATCATATGTCGTGACATGGGGTGGGGTGGTAGCACAATATCAATATAGGCAAATCGTAGAGCTGAAGTCACAAAACTAATAGAGATATAGATTCTAATTATAGGATTATATACAATACGATCTTTCGGATATTCTAAAGAGGAGAGGTCTCGAAGAAGATATGGTCAAGAGTATAAATATGTATGTGCGGAAGAAATTAACTAGGTTAATCAGTAGAAAAATTCGAATCTAGAATAAAAAAATATAATTATAGTTAATAATCTAAAAAAAATGCATCAATCCAATAGAAAAAGTGTCATTTTGTTTTCTAGCAAAAAATATACATTAAATTCAGCATTTAATTTTTTTCATCACATGCAAAATATGAAATATCGAAAAAAAAATATCAAAGCATATTTACGGCATAATAATTATATAATTGAAATTTTTTTTAGAAAATCCGGATAATAAATTTATTAATAATATTTTTATGACATTTCCGTTATTTATTATATCGGTTAGAACTTATATTTTATTAAATATAAAATTCAATCAAGACTACTTTTTAAAATCTTGTATAAGTTGCTAAATACAAATAAAAAAATTGGATCTTTTATGCGAGATGTTTTACAATCTTCATCTTATATATTTTTTTTATTTAAAGCTAAAATATAATTTTATACGTTTAATTATTTTAAATTAGATATTAAATAATAAAGAAATATTAAACAAAGATAAATGATAAAATCATTGTATTTTCCATCAAATAAACTTAGGTAGGTCTGGTGATATTAAAAAGGCTATTTGATATGTAAAAGTCATGCTAAACATCATACTTATTGAATTTTAAATTTCTAAGAACTTAATTGTGTTGTTTATCGCTAAATTTCAAGAAAGAAAAATATGATCTATTACATATCTTACAGATTAAATAGGCTATTTGGTAAAATGAATACAACACGTGCAACAAATACTATTTTTATGTATCAATTAGGAAAAAATTTTGTATCTGACTAAATACGACTTTCGTGGATTAAAAAGTGTATAGATGTAAAAAAAACTGAAATGAATTTTTAAGGATTATATAGATGTTTATATACTTAATTTTTGCAATTAAAAGTAAAAGATATCAAAAATTATAATTAACGAGAAGACGAGTCAAAAAGGGGATATTTTTCCATTTATCAAATATAATTATGTAAATCCCTTGGATCTAAAAGATCATAAATTTCTGGTTCAAATAATGGTTGTGTAATTATATGCAAAAAATTTGATCAGACATATAAAATATCACCATTTTTGCTCTTATAACTGTATTATAGTGCATAAAATTTATTTTATATTCAAAAAAAAATTGAATAGTCAATAAAAATTTATGGTGAGTTTAATATTTCAAATCTCGAAAGCTCATATTATATAATTATAGAAAAAAACTTATACATAAATAAAAATTTATTTTCGCGCCAAAAATAACATTTTACATTCAATATTTTTTTAAAAAAATAATCTAATTTTATATACAAAAAATATAAATTTACACAAAATTATATTATTAAATGGCGGAATATATTAAAAATTTGTATTTTATAGGTCTTTACTATAGCTTTCCATTATTTTTTATATAAATTAATTATGTGTGGAGTTTACTATTTGTATTATTTTTACTGTTTTCTTAATTTTTAAATAAATAAAAACAATAAAAAACCATATGTATTATTATGTAAATGAATCATGTCTTTTGAAGAAGTTAAAAATTGAAATTATGTAAATTTTAGCTATCTAATGCACCCCCGCGTGTAATCCTTCACATTTTCTGTAAACTGTTTTATCGTCCTGGTTTAGACATTTTCTACGAGGTTGTAATTTATAGGGTGGAAAAGAAATTCTTTCTAATTTTCGCCGCAAGTTAGTATTGCTATGACCACTCCAGACTACCCTCATCTTTGCTCAATTGAGTAGTCAATAATTTATTCTGGGCAGTTGAGGAGGTCTTACGCTGCAAATATTTAGTACATCGAACTTGTCATTCTTGTTTTGGTTTAGAGTTCTAGTTCGACAGAATCTTTCATGCTTGTATTTATAATCTGATTTAAATACATGAATTCTGGGCTTTGTTGCATTTAGATTACGGCCCGCTATATTTGGTTTTTTTTTACAAACAAGTCACCGCATCATTCAATTTGATTTTATTAAATTTACATATTTTTTTAAAAGAATCATACTGTGCAAATAGATACATAGAAACTACATTTGTCGGGAAATATGCACTTTTTTGCAGCAAAATGTGATTTTAGGTTATAGTTTGAGTCTTATTTTATCATATATAGAATAGTTGAATAAAATAAAAATATTTCTATCATTTACACATGAAAAATTTACGCTCTCAATAAATAAAATTTTAGCCTTTAGATAATGTCACCACCTCTAAAAAAAGACATAAATCGTATTAAGGCATATAATATATTTCTTTAAAATATTTCGCTTAAAGTATAATTACCTAAATAGTGTTTTCAATTCCCAATTTTGTAAACGCAATAATCCTAAGATATATTTATTGTATCATAAACTTATAAAAAAAACATTTAATGTTATTTTTTCTATATTTTATTGTATATATAATTTACTGGTATTTTAGATTATCTGATTTGTGCAAAATTATCTGGCATCTTCACAAAACTTCAAGCCATATTTAGAATTTTTTTCATATATGAAACTTATTTATACGTTTATATAAACCGATTATATTTTCTATTGGAGAAATCCGATTTTATAATTTTTCATTATGCTTACAAAGCAATATAAATTCACTAAAATAATGTGAATGTATGCTCGGAATGGATTAATTCATCGTGTAAGTAATGTAACAAATAATACGCAATATTTTACATTTATATGCAGCAATTTATAAAAAAATTAAAATACAATATGTAATAACACCGATAATACATAAAAATGGTTTTTTGTATAAATGGTAATATGCTTGAAAGCTGAACATAACAGATAACAAAAATATCCCATAAAAAACTCAGAAGAGAATATATAATAACATCATACCGTATAGTGGGAATAAAAAAATAAGTTTCTAAGTTTCTAGCTGTTTTTCATCTATTAATGGCATTAAGTATTACTGACTAATATTTTTATATTTATGCAGTGTTTAAGCACAAGCAAATGTGCACTTGAAATAAAACTATTCATATAAATTTAATAGTTTTAAAACGTTTGAATAATATTTGAACTACATTAAAATAACAATGGCCCTATTTATGCTCTTTATTTTCTTGGAATTATAATATTTTTTTAGTCTAGTTTTATAAAGTTTAAATATGTACATGTGTTAAAAATTGAATACACGTTTATATCTACATGATAGCAATTTACATCCTCATTTTACATTTCCAAAATGGGAATAAAAAAGAAGAAAGTTATAATTTTATGATAAAAAAAAAGAAAAGATTCTATCTTCGCACATAATATTCATGAACTGCTATAAATTAAAATCTTAAGCAGGACAATAATTTGATAAAATAAGTCATACAATACTGATTTGTATATTATATAGAAAAAATCCCTTTATATCTGATTTGCGCTTTATAAGAGACTTATAACTGTATGTTATGTGAGGAGAGAAATAGATCAGAATATAAGTATAAATATCTAAAAGAATATCGTAAAGTGTTTCGTAACATTTTTAAATTTATAAAATGCTTTCAATAACAAATATTTGGCATCATAAATCAATCCGATTATAAATTAACCAGTAAAATTACTTTAATTTATCAGAAAAAATTTAACCAGAAATACATAGATAAATTGAATCATATCATGTAAAAATTAATAATAAATATAATACATAACATACAAAAAATAATCCTACTGCAAATTCTGTTATACAAAATGTAAATTATTTGACTATCATATACATTAAAGATCAGTTAAAAGATCTTCAAAAAAAGGTTTTAAATCAGATTAATTACAAACTATACATAATAACTCTTGTTTCTTCTGTTAATCATTTAATACTTCATTTTTTACATTTTAAAGAGTTACGTTAATAACTAAGTTTTTATATAATTTTAATCATTGTTATATTGACTTTTGTTCTCGATCACAACATTCTTCTTGCCCCATGCATGCGCTTCGCGTATTTATACTTTCGGATCGCTTCTTCTCACCTAAGTCTTCTTCACTGCATCTCCCTCTGACGCGACATTTAATTCTAGTGTTTGTATAATTCCGAGGTTTTTGTATATGCCCGATCTGGTTCTTTCTTCATGTTTCATTAACTATCGCAGTAAACGTATTTTAACAATCTTTTAAAATCTAAATTTCAAGGGCAATAGATATTATCAAAAAGATTATGAAATCCAGAACGTAATTATTGACGATATTAAATATGAAAAATTAAACATGTATTTCATTTCCATTTTGATTCATGTGTTAAAGCAGCTTAGTCTATGATTTAAAGAAATTAACATTTTCGAATAATTTAGAACTAACAGTTGATTATAAACATAAAGCATTTAGGTAATGCATTATATTTTCAATTATATTGCAAAATAGAAATTATAATGTGCGTAGATTGTTTTTTAAGGATTTTATAATTAAACCTTTGTAGTTCAGGCTTGTTATTACCACACTTCTTTGACATAAAAAAATTTGTGGTAAATTATAAATAAATCTTTTTAAAGATATTTCAACAAATTAGAATTCTGCTGGATACTTTTTTAATTTTTATATATTAATAATTTTGATTCTATATATTATTGCGTGCTCTGTTTTTCTTTTATCTAGATGACATTTGGTTTAAATATTGATTCATGTATCTATAATATAATTAACAAATTTTCATTTTAAACAGCTAATTTAAATCTATTATTTTAATTAGATTATATACCATAAACCGCACATGAACTTAGTTTAATAGAAAATGTAAAACATAAGTACCATACGATATGGCTTAAATTGTGGGAATTAAGAATTTTATAAAAAATTATTTATAAAAATCTAAAATCTCTGATGAAGTAGAAGCGTACACGCAAGGTCTCACAACTCGCAATACAATTGACCTCATATTATTAGACAGAAGAAGAAATATCAGAGAAAGTTGCTAAAAGATGGATTAAAGAGTTTGAAATATTCTATATCGGCCGTCATCATCTCAATAGATGAAATATAGAAAAGAACAAAATACACATAAAGAAAAAATAGTTCCTATCGACTCTAACTCATATTTTATTTGCTTGAATGCGGATATATCATGTAATTTCTGTGTATTTGATTGTTAGAAAACATTAAAAGATATTTTGATGCTATTTAACATGAAAAAATATTGGACTATTCGATTAAAGTCTAGTTGGTATTTGCTTGTTTTTTAGATATAGAAGGTGATTTAAGTTTTTCTTTGTAAATTCTACAGCATAAAAATATCGAATTATAGGGTAAATAAGCAATAAATATCCATTGTTTTATATTTTAGATTTTATTTAATGCTTGGACTTTTGACTTGATATTAATTGATTAATTAGTACATTTATATGCCTAGTAGATTATGAATATCCAATTAATCATATTTAAAGATTAACTTTATTTATAATGTGTATATTTTATCATAAAATATTAATCTTTTCCGTCTTAGATGATTAAATCTGGTTATTAGCTATCTGAAACTCTTTATCATTTATTTTCCAATAATAAATCCCCAACTTACATGAATGTGTGAAGAAAATGTACAGAAGTCGCATTAGTTTAAAAAAATCAATCCTGTCATGGTAAAATAATAGGGTAGTAATCCCTAAAAAGTTTTCCTTCAAATTTGAAAACTATAATAACGAGAGACTAAACAACTCTCGCAGGATAATTAAAATGAAATAAGCATCGTTGAATGAAAAAATGTGGCCGCTGTTTCTAAGAAGATAAAATAATTACTGCTTTTACAAAATAACCTAAACTTTGCACGTGCTGGTCTTTTATTCGAATTTTTTTTAATAATTTATTCACTAAATTCTGTTTTCATGTCAATTTGCCACATATCTACACAATGTATGTTTTTAATATACATCTATTTTTATAATTAATATAAAAATATACTCCATAAATCTCTAATATATCTAAATGCGAAAGACTTAAGTTAAGAATAAATAAATATAGTTCTTTAATCAGTTATATAATATTTCATTAGGATACAAAAAAAATATTGTTGGTGAATGAATTTATATTATTTAAAAGCTGTTGTTTACAATTTTTTTTTATAATAGTAATGTAAAATTAAAATTTATCCCAAATAATGTTAACTTTAAGTTTTTTTTTCAAAAAAAAATTTGACTCATAGTTATTATTTTTTTAAATTTATATATCTAAATACTATAGCATAAAATGATGTTTTTCGGTTTGAATAATTATGATATATAATGTTTGTGATATCTTTAAAAAGAATCGAGATATTCATTTTTTTTTGAAAATACAACCTATATCATAAGACATCATATAAAAAGGAATTTTGCACTATATAATCTTTTTTTTTGTTAATTACCTAAAAATACTATTTAAAAAAGTATATTTTAGATGATCATGTTCATTCCAAAATTATACATAAAATTTAGGTTTCTTTAAACACTAGCCTTATATATAAAAATATACTAAAATTTATAATCTTTATTACTTTAATTGATCTTATCATAAATCCATCTATAGTAAAAAAAAATTTAGAGAAATATTTATATGGATATATTACCTAAAATGCATATTATAGATAGAAATGACAGCAATATAATTATGGTTTGAATTTTAAAATATATTTTTAAGTTTTGATCTTAATTCATAATGAAGCTTATTTATAATCGTCAAAAATATAATTTCTAATTCGACGGGTTTTTTGGATTATGGATAACAATCAATGTTATAACTTAAGATTTTTTAATAGTTATATTAAAAAATATTATCATATGTCTTGATCAATTATTTCAAATAGCTAAATAATGGCAAAAGGATTTTTAAAAGTTTTAAAAATGAAAATAAATGATTTAGATACAATATTGGCTTAATAATTGTAAAAAAGATTTGGAAAATTTTTAGTGCAATTATAATAACTTGAAAACAATTATAATTTGATTAAGGATTTTTTATTATTTTGTACGACTATTTTATTTTATAGATAGATTTGACGATATAATTTTCATGAAAGAATAAACTTAAATCAATTAAAATTACGTATATAATTTTATAGAAATAGTAAAAGACTAAATTTTAATAAGCAAGTTGATGGCTTAATATGTGTATGCATAAAATTACTAAGAACATTTTTCTGTAACAACTCTGTCAAAAAATTTCCACAAAGATGCTAAAAATGTGTTTTTCTTATATAAAAACATTGTGAAACTTAATTTATGATTGTCAAATGTATATTAGAAAATAATTTGTTGAAATTTTTTTATAAAAAGATTGTAAAATATGTATGAGAAGATGGAAAAATAGTGAGCCTTTCTATACTAATTTATAGACCAAAAAATAACTGATGTTTATTTATCCACCAAAAATATTAACATGGTTTTTGGGTTATAAACACAACTTTTCTTCTTCATAAACAAAGCTAAAATGACAGTTTTTTAAATATTACTATTTTTTTATATTTTAATGATCAGTATGAACTTTAGTTAAAAGAAATATGATCTTAAATTTAGAAGACGGATCTAAATATTTAGAAAAAATAATAAAAAGTTAATGCATTAATTTTAAAATTTTTTTACTAATTTTATATATACCACTAGCTTAATTTTAGTTTCATTAGTAGATGAGAAAAACATAACATTAGAAACATTTGTATTTTACGGTCTTTATATAAGTATTGTATTATTTTTAAGATTTTAAGGAATGGAAATCAGATTTATGCATTAAAAAAGATGTTTCTGATATTTGTAAGCTGTTTTTCTAGAAATTTATGATGTTATATATTCATTTTAATAAATGTAAGACATTTTTTATGTAAATAAAATCGCAAACGCATTTAAAAGTAACCAAACAGAACTAAAAGAAGATTTTATAATTATTAAATTGTTTAATAGAACAACAAAAGAACTATTGATTTATATTGTAAAATATCAGGCTGAAAAAAACTAGTATTATCAACTATTTATATAGTCTCATAAAAGCTGGTTAATTTTAAACAAAAATAATACCCCAATAAGCGTGAAACTTTAATAATCATATTTTGTGATCTTATAGAATAGCTAGCAAATTTTCGCGTCGTATCGTTTAATAAATATATATTTTTCTGTGAAATATATTTTGTGATTTTTTTTCAATGTAAAGATCTGAGCGAAAAAAATTTGATAATCAATTTTTTTGTTTTTACGATTATCGCTTGGTATCTATCGGTCACAATATCTTTTTTTTATATTTTGAATAACTCAATTGGTGCCAGAAGTGAGTTCTCCTCGACTTTTATCACCAACTATGTCATTTTATATGATTTCTTAAATATTAAGCTATCTTTAAATTATTAGTTTAAAATAGAGACTCTCATTATTTTATATATATTTAAATTTTGTATATTCAGTATGGCTAGAAGCTTATCCCATAGAAATACGGAATAAATACAAGTTTTGAAAGAACAAAAAATAGAATAGATTCATGGTAAAAGATATATCGGCATTGGAAATATTTTGATTTTTTTGTATATTTTTGTATTTCTTTAATAAATTTAGATGCATATTTATAATATTCTTACACCAAATAAATTCCATATTAGTTAAGTTGTGTAAGAGGCTTTGTTTTAGGTTTATAAATGTTATTTGAGCTTTTTTTATTTTTTATGAATTTAAAGAAAAAAATGGAATAGCTACGTATGAATGCTAAAAACATAATAACATAGACTTTTTAAGACAGATAATACCATTTATTTGTTAAATTTTAATTTCTGGATTTAAATCAGCTGAAAAATACTTAAAAGCTAAATCTATCAATATCTAATGATTCCAACGTTATTTTATAAAATTATTAAAAAAAGTATGGCCAAGAAAAAGAGTAGGCTTTTTTCTGCAATAAACAATATAAGGAAATTTAAAGATCATAAAATATTATATTTTGTCGTCATTTGTGGGTATTATAGCATTTAAGAAAAAATTATTTTAGGTATGATCGCAGTATAAATATACAGTTCAAAGGATATCAATACAAGTTAGGGCTAAATAATTTGTTAAATGATGGGCTATGATATGTAAAATTGTAAAAAGTTATAGAAAATATTTTTAAGACAAAATTAAGTATTTCGATTGTATCACACAGACATGTTTTTATAGAAATTACCATGAAGTTGAAACAAAAAAAATGAATTTTGGTTGAACATATCTATAAGAAATTATTTACGAAAAAAATATAAAGATTTATTTAGAATTTAGTATTTAAAAATTCTAGTTTTTGTCTTAAATATGAAACTTTATCAAATAAAAGAAAATTTCATATATTTATTTTTTGCAACTCTCTATGTATAAAGACTGGTTACAGTACCACTTAAAAATCATCTTGTATTTTTTTATATAAAGTATTGTCTTACAAGATACTCACATTTATGCTTTTTGTTTCCTGATCCGCTATATCTAATTTATTATATAATTAAATTACACAAAATAATTTACTTTATTACTTTAAAGTCTTTTTATGATTTAATATTTTCAATATTTTCTTCTTAGTGAAATCTCAATGTATATTTATTTTCTTGCGAAGATAGAATTTTTTTAAAAAACCAGTAGTCGAATTTTTTTGTCAAAACGATATGATTGTAAATTAATTTCTAATTTATTATTAATTCTCTACTTTTCGTGTATACTTTATTTTTAAACAATGTGTGATATAAAAAAAATTTTTGTTTCTGCATATATATTCCTATCATTCAGCTTATACAAATTTAAAATTTACATTTGTTATATTAATTATAAAATGCAAAAAAAAAATTATTAAAAAATTTGACAAAAACAAAAATTAATATAGAATATAAAATTATATGGTGCTCATTTTACAAATTTAATTTCTATTATGTTAGTTAGAAATATAAAAGTCTTTCGTTTATGATTAAATCCCCTACGACTACATATAACATCATATATTGCTTATAGGGAGTTTATTTGGCATTCCATAAATCTTTTGATTTGTTAATTTATAACTCTGAATTGTGCGCATAAAAAATATCCCATTCATAAAATTTACTTTGTGCTTATGCTAAATTATAAAAATTTGATTTTACAAAATATTTTTATCACGCTTCATTTTCATGTTATATCGTAGAATCTATTCATATATATTTTTTGTTGTATATGGTTTTACTATCAAATGCTATCAAGCTATATAAAAACCGCACTTATAGAATCGTGTCTGTTTTATACATTACAAAATTTTAAATATTCAATAACAGTTTGTTCGATGGAAGTTTTACTATTTTTTTTCATTCTAAATAATTTTATAACAAATCGAGTGGATTTTATTTGATCCGGTAATAAAAAAGCTATATTAAATCATACAATTGTTCAATTTATATATTAATTTCATAGGAGAGTTCAATTTTTAGTTTTGTCACGTCTTTATGTATTAAAATATTTTTTTTTGCTTATATGCTTATGTAAATCTTCGTTTTGTAAAATTTACAAGTTATGGTTCGTAAAATTTGTAATATTTCAAATTTTGGACATCTTAAATTCCTACACTTAAACCTATTTTTTTTTCGATAAGCTGATTGATTTTATATCAAGAAAATAGAGCATTTGATAGTAAATTATGTGGTTTACATGATTACATTTTATAATTTTTAAAAATATTCAAATTTTTATTATCTTATTTTATTTATGGAATTGAAAACTCGGATCATGGATTGTTATTAATCACAAGTAAAAGCCCCAATAGAGACATTTAACTCTTTAATATTACATTGTGATATATTATTTATCACGGAGATAAAAGTAAAGGTTAATTACGATTTGAAATCATTTTTTATTTATGGGCTAAAATTATGGTTATTATTTTAGTTTTTGTTCTCGAGCACAACTTGCTTATGTTCCCGCTCATACAGCGTATTTATAATTTCAGTTATCTTCTCCTCTCCAAAGTCTTCTTTAATTTCTCTCCACCTACCGGGACTTATTAATTCAATAGCTTTTCACAATCCAAAGGTTTACGAAGAAAAATACAAATAATTTTTTTTACAGATGATAAATTCCATTTAAATTATGCAATAAATAAAATAGCTAGATAAAAGATAGTCAGAAAATTAAATTTTTTCTGAAATATTTATAATGTGATATTTGGTGAAAATGTCTGATCGAATTTTGATTTTATATTCACACAAATAGGATACTAAATTTTTTTATAATTTGTGTTTAAATTTGGCAACAGAACAGACCAATTCATCGTAAATATCTTGAATTTTATATATTTATTAAGCGGAGTTTTTAAATTATCGTTAAAAATTTTCAAAATTGTCTTGTATCAATACAACACAAAGCGTAAAAAAAAGCTTGATTTATAAAATTAAAAAAGCGGATTTGAACATATCACCTTTGTCTATTTAAAATCAAATATAAAAATCTATTCTTTTTGAAGAAATTGTCAAATAATTATAGAGCATGTCTTTTGTGAAAATTTGGAGATTCTAGCGTCGTTTATTATAATTTAATTCAAATTTAGCTTATGGTAGATGAAAGACAAGCAGGATTTTATCTATTTATGATCTTAAGAGAAATGTTAGTATTCATGATATGATAGAGTTCACGCCTTTAAAACTCTGTGAAAAGAGACGTCTTCATGCAATTAGGCTACCTAAATCTTAATATTTATTTATGGGTAGGAAAGATCACATATCAAAAAATAAATTATAATAAAGAATTTGAAAAAAATTCGCATATACTTAACGAAACAGACAAATAAACCGAACAATTATGAAAGAACACAAAAATAGACAAGAAACGTCATGCCGCGTTATAAATATAAAAATATTTATGCTCATAACAGAACGATCTCGCATGGAATAAAGCACTAAAGGCTTGTGTTCTACACAAATAAACACGTACATAACAAGTAATAATCAATAACATCACCAATAATAGTGTCTATATGTTAAAATCAGAGATATTAAATTCGGATTTTGTATTTTTCATATTATTCAAACATGAATTTTGATTTATTTTTCCATTAATCAAATACAATGGGCATTAGAATTTTCTGAAATGTATAAACCTAAATCTTTAGGAGAAATATTACCCCAGTAAAATATTTGAAAATAAAAATTCGAGCTTTAATTAATGTATACGTTTCTTTTTTAGTATTTATATAACACACATAATGAAAGTATACAAATAATAATTTGAATGATGTTTTTATAGATTAATGCATGATTTTTGTGGTTATTTATGTTTTTAATTCTCAATTTCATTTTTTCAATATCGTGAACATAGATTCTTCTCACAATTTTTGTTTGCTTGATAGTAATTATATATGTTCCTTCTTTTCTTTTAATAATATTGTAATTTATTATATGTCTACTATTGCATATTTTTCTAATCCGTAAGAGCCTCAAATGCTTCACCCATATTTTAAAGAATGTGTATTTTATATAGATTTTACATGTGAACAGGCGTTGGAATTATAGTGTTGTAAGTATTCGAGTCATAACATCAATTTATATTATTTTCGGTTCGAATCTCGCACGCACAAAAATTGTTAGATCACCATACAGAAAAAATGTCGCCTAGGTGAATGGAATCAGCAAACACCGAAACTACGCTTACCTATATTCATTAAATGCTTTCGGCTTGAACACTACAGGAATGCGCGGCTGAAACTTTTACTAGATTCCCTGACACAAGTGCAAGTAATCGAACATATTATGGGTACGATATAGTGCTTACAGGTAAGGATGTAACTATTGACATCGATAAATGTAAATTGTAAAGTATTTTAAAGTAAATTTACGGGTGTTCTTGCATCCTTATGGATTTATGGACATGATTCAATAAAACAATTAAAAGTCAATATAATAACAAAATCACCACAATGTTACGGCATATTCTACAAGATTGGATGAGAAAATTCTATCACCGTAAATATATAATAAAATATTTTTTCTCCATAGAATCTAAATTATGAGATACTATAAAGTATAAACAACTTTAATAATTCCGTGACTGTAAATTTAAATTTAAAATAATTCTTTAGTTCATTTTTGGTTATATCTTTTAAATATTTTCGAGTGATAGCACTATAATTTTTTTGACAGCACAATTTTATTGGAATATTCTAGCCGTTCATTTTTTTATTTATAAGCATTTGTATATCATTCGTAAGGTAGATTTAATCATTTAAATTTAATTATTTTTCTGTTTAATCTAAAGTTTAACGATATATTTCTTTAAGACATTGAAAAGACAAAAAAGCGATATTTTTTATTCATGAAAATAAACTATATAAATTTTATTATATATGAAGTTAATATGCATTAGCCTAATGTTTTTTATATATTTTATTTGCAAAAAAATTAAATGAAATACTTATTATAAAAAAGTCCACCACATATTAATTTAAATATTAAATTGATTTGATTTGAAAACCTTAATAATCATTTTTCATATTTTAATATTTATTACCTATTCTAAACTAAGATGTAATTTTAAATTTAATATTGATTGATAAGTAAAAGGCACAAACACGCGAATAAACAAAAATTACCCAGTTTATAATATAAGATTACATAAACTCATTAAAAGACGTGATTTAATGAATCCTCTTTTTTATGCATTCGAAATTCTAAGTAAAGTACTTTATTATAGTAATTTAAAATAAATTTAATTGATTGGTAACAATATCCTTTCTATCGTAATGGTTATAGCATATAAAGTAGCCCTATGCCGTTATATTTAAAAAAGAAAAATAATTTATATATACAATTTTAAAAAACGCAAGCTGGATTTGTATAAAAAAGACAATCGTTAGAACTAGTTTTCTCGAGAACGAAAGAAAATTATAAGCTTCAAATATAAAATATTTATATATTTACAAAATCACAATATCATTCATTACCAAATGGAGGAGAAATAACATGAAATTAGTTTATTATTTTATGATAAATATAACATGAGTTTAATTTATTTTAGCTTAAAATATAGAAATATATACAGTTCACAACTTCTGTTGACTAACGAATTTTCTTATTATACAAACTTAACTGTAAATCCGCTATATTGCATTAATTTTTATAACAATAAAATAACGCGCAATACATAATGCTTTTTAATCTTTATGTTTGAGTCTATTATAAAAATTCATATGAAATCTAACATGGTGACTAATCACATTAAGATAAATTGTAAAATTATTTTTTATAATTAGAGCATAATAAAACAAATCTAAGCTTCATAAAGTGGATCTAGGTACAGAATATTCAAGTTTATGTGAGTTAACTTAATTTTTAATCATTGTTTTTATAAAGTTGAGCTATAAGCTATCAATTTTCATTTCTACTGAAATTTTCAGCAATCTATTTTTATAGCATAATTGAATATGTATGAACCACATATAAGCAATTCTGAAAAAAATCCGTGTTTTTTTGAAGGTTTGTATTTTGACAAAATTAATTCACCTATATTCAAAATTTTGAATTTGCACGCTATCATATAATTTCTTGTCCTTTGCTCATTATTTTATGAGAATGTAATGTACTTTGGATTATTAAAGAATGATCTCTCATCATTTTAAAAACATGTGGTTTCTACTAATCCTTTTTACAATGTTTTTATTTTTTGTTCACATTTTATAATTGAAATTATAATATTTAAAGGCTTCATATTCTATAATGTTGTCAAAGCATCTTTATAGGCTATTTTTATATTCATTAGTCCTTCTTTTTTTTTTTAAAGGTAAGTTTTCATCACTTTTTTTTCTGGAAGCAAATATAAATAATTACTTCATATTCTTTTTGTATTGATATTGGAATTGAAACCCATGAACCTTTTTTTATGCAATTTTGTCAAATCGGGAAAAGGGGAATTCTAATATGAAGAGGCTTAAGACTATTTTTTTATAGAAATTCGATAATCTATTCTTTCAAAACAATGCAAAACAATTTTTTTACTATCTTATAAGCATAATTTGGGTTGGATTTTACAGCTCTGTTGATCTTTGATTAATTCTTATCCTTTAAAGCATTGCATATCTGGCACTTTTTTGATTTAACAAATATTATGATTTAACAGATGTAATTTCGCATTAAACTTCCATATCTCTTATTAAATTATATTTATTTTTTATGGAAGATTGTTTGTCAAATAAGAAAAAAATCTTTTTGATCGACTTTTATGAATCTCGTTAGATTTTTTATTTTTAATAAATAATATTTGGTAAATTTGTTATCTTTTTATTGAATTTTATCTAGAGTCAAGGCATTATAATTTGTATTTGTTCTAAAATAAATATTTTCAAGCAGAAGTCAAGTATCTCTCACCTTATACTATTTCACATATAGCTATTAATCATTTAAAAAAATCCTTAGTATTTATTAAACTACAAACAAGGCAGTTTTTACTTATTAATTTTGCTTTATCATAGTTATTAATCAAACAAGACGTTAAGGTAGGTAATTATAACATGCAATATATTTTTTTATGAGCCGTCAAGGCCATGCTTACACTATATTATTTTATCATTTGTTCAGTATAAACACGCTGGAGCATAATAGGTGAATATAACTATAATTTAAATATGATTTAACGATATGCAGGTAAATATAATAACATACTATTTTACATTTTTTATTTCCCATTCCAAATCAATAGACACGAATTAGACCATGATGTGATGTGTACCTTTTTTTCGTAGATAACCATGATTTTATGATATGAACTCTTCTTCCATAATTTGTTCACGTCTTAAATATCGTTTTCTGTCGTATAAAAATAAAATTAATTTTTATGAAAATATCCCCAAATATACACGTTAAAATAAATAGATAACATATTCTTAGGCTTTATAACACCTGTTATATTGAAATAAATTATTTTTGGGGCTGTATTTTTCGCACAAATTTTTTTCACTTGTATTTGTAAAGCACATGAAAATTGTGTTTTTTCTGCACATCTGTATAGAATTTATCAGATTATGTGCACAAAAAACATTTTATAATTGAAAATATACGAATTTTCTATAAAACCATATATTCCACGTGTGAAAATTTGCTTTCTTTATTTCATCCATGTCCAGCCTAATCTCATTGCTTATAAATGCATAACATTGCATCTTTCACGATTCTTAAGAACTTCAAAAATCCAAATAAATTCATCGTACCGAATTTCCCGAAATTGAACTTAAATATTGCTATATATTTCAATTAAGTTGGAAAATAATCCTAAAAGTCCTATATCAAAGAAGTTTTCAATGTCTTTATATAATATGTCTGTATATTATTGAAATTTATGATGTTTATTCAGACTTCAAAACCTTTGCTTTATTCTTAACGATCTTTTTGTATGACGCTAAATTTGCTTTTCAAAAAAACCATTATAAATTCATTTTGACTTGATTCCCAGTTTTTGATTTTTCAATGATTTTAAATATGAAAATGCGCCGCAAACTAATGACACTAGTATGTGTATTCAAAATGTCAAAATTATTTTTTACAAATCAAATAGACGTTCTATTCGTTATTTTTCTAATAGATAATGAATTTTTATGATCCTCTTATGTAAAATCTATCGCGAATATGTGCTTCTATGTTTATGATGTTTTTATTAATGTCTTGGGTAGATATCATTTAAATTTATTTTTCCATAAATTTTTCTAAGCTATCAAATGACACTTTCACATCCAATCATATATTCATAGAATACAATTTTTTTTTGTTTTGCATACTATAGTTTTTTATAGAGATTTCTTGGCGCGGTTATTTTTTTTTAATAATAAATTTTCGCATATTGTAAATGATTTAATTGATTCATAGAATTTGATGCATTTCTTACTCTGTAATACATCTAAAAAAATCGTCTATCTTGATATCAAGATTATTTCTTTGTAGAAACAATAAGATAAATTTTTCTTAATCAGCAATTTCTCTTCCGAATTTTAAAAAATTTCTTACCTGAAGATTCTAAGTCAGCCACATTACCATCTAAATATTTCTAAGCCTTCAATTCATCTTTAAATGATTTTCTTCATGATTTTTTTTGTAGTGGAAACTTGAATGTTATATGATTGCTGCAATTTTTAAGTTCATTTTTTTGTTATATATATACGAATATAGCTGTAATGAATATTTTAAGTGCTTCTTGAAAAAAATTTATTTTATATCAGAAATCTATATTCAGTAGCACCTTTTTTAGTTGTACTGTGTTGAAAATGTCCTTTATTTAGTTCTAAAATGCTTGCAAGATCTGCGATAAACCGAAGACCCTCTCTATTCTATACAATATGCCATATTTGCTAGGATATTCACACACACGTCTGAAAATTTCCTTCGAAATGCCAGTATAGATATAGTATCGAGTTTTAACAGTGTTTGAGTATTATATGTCATCATAATTCCATGCAATGAATATTAATTTTTAAGCATTAAAATTCATTTGCGCTTGTATTAATAATTAGGGAAGCAAAACTAACACAAAGTATATGGTTTTGACCGTATGAATATTATTATCCTCTTGCGAATATTTTTTCAAGGATGTTGATAAAAAGTGCCATTTATTCTATATTTTATAAAAAAAAATACATATGATATGATGTACACTATTTAAATTATTTATACGAATTATTACTAAATTAAAACAGAAGGGGCTGATAATAAATATTTCAGAATCTTAATTTTCTGCTTTTCTATAACATTCTAATTATTCCCTATTTATTTACGTAAATAAGCTATTTCAAATTTAAAAAATACATTTTAATATTTTTTAAATAAATATAAGCCCATGTATTCAAGTGATATGATGCAAATAAATTTCAAAAAATATTTATATTAAAAGACTTTTTTTTATTGTCAGACTTTATAAACATAATTAAATTGTCTTTTTCGAGATTCATCCTATTTTTTATATAGTTTACACATCATTTACTTCGGAATAAAAGATCAGTCATCCAATGAAATGAGAGAATTGAAATATATTTATACTATAATATGTATTATTATTGATTTTGTTTCTGCTTTCATGAGAATAAATCAAAAAATATCACATGAAACACTTTGTGTATTTTTAAATTTTTTACATTTGAAAATCACAATTATCATTATACAATAAAATTAATGATTATTATAAAATCATTACATCACACTATTTCACCATTAAAGATTCTGCATTCTTGAATTTTTTTTAGGCATATATGTTATTTTTTTATAAATATAATAAAACAAAGTGGTATTTAATTGCTATCTAGTAACGACTTTTTTAGTACAATCTGACACAATTTCATTGGTGTCCGATTAAAAGGCTTTGACTCTATTTGATTGTTTAAAGAGGTTATAAAAATAATCATGATCTTTAAAAATAGATCATATGATGAGATTTTAAAAATTCTTTGGTTGTATAAATAGACTCTTTTGTATATTTTATATCATCTGGTTTTTGAAAATAAAGCTAAAATAGTTGAGGTAAAGTTGTGTGTTGTTTTTGTGTTTAGATGGGATATATTTTTGTTGATAATATCTTGATTTCTTTAAAGAATATGATAAAAAGTCGCATTAGAATATTATAAAGAAAGATTATAGAAGTGATCTTCGATCTTTATTGTTTTCGAAAAAATACTATTACCCACTGAAGTTTACGTTTAAATAACCATATTGTGCCTCACATTATATAACTGCTTTGAAACTTTATTATTGCCTTAATAATGATATTTTTTATATTAATTATAAGGTTGAAAATAATTTATTGAAAATCATGTATTTGTTGTGCAGTGGTTAATTAATCATGCTTGTAATTGATTTAAGGCATATTTTAAGAAGAAAAGAACTTATTAGATTAGAAAATAAATCTTCAAAAAAATGCGTTCATATTTTACCTAAAAACATGTGCATATAAAGAATTGTGATGTATACAGCTTAAATTTATGTATTGGGATTATTTGTCTCGTTTTTGTATTATTTATGGTTTTAAACACACATTTGAATATAATTATTCTTTATATCTTGAAAAATATGCTCTTATACGAGTTCTTCGTGGAAATTCAATATTTTCATTTTTAATACTCGTCTAAAAACATGCTTCCCAGTTCTTATTCTTAAAATAATATGATTCATGTTACCAAAAGACTATAAAAATTAATTATTTTAAAACTTGAACATAAAACATAATGATACTTTACTTTGACGAGATTTTGTATACCGTTTTTACATAAGAATTATTGTTTAAAATATGGTAGATCTCAATGATGCTTACTAAAAAAAATTCGAGCGAAATTCTACAGACAATCGTCCTATTATAACGAATTTAGTTATATTTTTTTTTCATTTTGTCGTTCTTATAAATATTTTATGGGCATATTTTGTAATGTATTATTTTATATGTATTTTTATTTATGGATTAGTTTCTTCTTCAAGTAAAATATATTACTGAAATACTATCAGATCATTAGAAATTTCGCAACGCATTTTCGTGCTACTTTTCACGCTTAACCCTGATCTATATATGTCAACAGCTTTTTTTCAGTAAAATGATATATGTTTAGTTTTTGTGAAGTTTATGAGCTTGCATCTATAGTTCTATTTCGTCTGGGATTTTAACACCTTAACATATTTTTTATATAATTTTGAAACCAACTTCAGTAATTGATCATGTCATTATTTTTGTTTTGATTGGTGAATATATTAACCAAATAGATCGCCAAGATTTAATTCTTCCTGATTTACATTTTCAATCTCACAACTTTATTTGGTTATCAAAGCTAATCATTAATGTTTCAATCAGTTAAAAACATTTAGTTTTATTTTTATAGACTGAAATCGTACTTATTTGTTTAATTAAAAATTTTATCTTCTAGTATCTGCCTTTATTCCGCATGTTCATACCTGCCTTTCTCGTATACCGATCGCATAGAGCTTTTTTTGGATTTATAATGTCAAAGAGTCTTAATAAAAAAAAGTAAGACATTTTACGAATTGATTGTTGCTTCATATATAATAGTTTCATAAAATTATGTTGAACTAGTTTGCCTAATGATCGATTGTTTTCATGGCTCTCTTACAATATAGGCACTTTAATCTCTCACCGAGAAATAGATTTCAGTCTTTATAAAAAACCAATTACAATCTTCACTTGGTAAATTATCATTGTCTTTTAAATACTTTAGAATACAAAGACATTTAATAGATCATGATATAAGTTTTGAAATGTTCTTGGCATAACATTTAATCCTTTATTTTACTCAATAAACTTTCTTAATGATTTTACCCTCTTTTCTACTTTTTGAGAATATCGAGATGATATTTTTTTGTGATAGTTCAAATTATTAAGAAATGTGTTGTAACTTTTTTCTACTTTTTTATTTGTGGCCCTTCACAACAACCTGTTTTTACTATTTTACGGCTGGTTTTTATGCTGCTGAATCGTCTTTTCCACATACGAATTCGTTATTATTTTTCCAAGATATAATTAATATATCTTTATATATAATCTTTGTAAATTACTAGGCTTTATGTTAAAGGAAACATCTTAAAACTTCAAATAATATAACATCGAATTATAAATATTATGGTTTTTATATTTACGCCTTTATTGTAATAAAAGATGATGTTGTATGTCTATAATTAGCTTTGAATAGATTTCTTACATTTAGTATAGTCTTAAATAGAGTTCTTATTCTTTTTAGAATGAATACTGCAATCTAAAAGTAAGCTTCTAGCCTAATATTAGATTTTCATTTTATTATTACACCGTGATATTGTTAGACGATCAGTCATCAGCCATATTTTTACTTCAGCGCATTTAGTATGGTTAGTGGCGGGCACATTTTTTATTATTATGGGTCTACTGCATATGAAAAGTTTATCATTTCAAACTTCACATGCTTAAATATTCAAAGGTTTTTAATATTGTTTTGAATCATCTATGAATAAAAGATGATTTTTTATGCAGAATCTTCCTCATAACTACGCTAAACCTCGGGCGTGTATTTATTAAATTTTCTACAAAATAGATCCATATATGAAACGAAATAAATAGGATAAAGGCTGTCTCGTAGAAGTAATCCCTTATTTTACATAGATTTATGATTCTTAAATCAATGAATCTTTACGATATACTTATTCTATCAGTAATATTTAGAATAAAGTCTGTAGTTTATCCTGGCAGGTTTAGGTTTATTTTACATCTATATAGTTAATTATATTCTATCAAGTCAAATGTATTTATATACATCAATAAATGTTGTATAAAGCATAATTTAATGTTCTTTATCCATCGCAATATTACTAAGGGCCTGTTATTTTGTTCTTTGAGCCCGTCTTATTTTCCTAATTGCTTCTCTGTATTATTTAATTCTGTCTCCACCTCATATTAAAATATTTAAGCAACTTTTTTTGTACATAACATGTAAGAATTATAAATCAGCATGATTGATCTAAATTCATAACCTATTTTGGCCTTTTATTTACGGATAGAATATTTTGCACCAGAATAAAGAACATTAATTCTTTTTTTTATTTTTAAAACATTTTTGTGTTAAATTTGATATACATATGTGTTTTTACATTATAGTTTTCTTTTAATAGAATAATTGGGTATCTTATCTGGTAAAGTGGGATTTTAAATCGGCAATACGCTATATTATGTTACAAAATTCGATTTCTGTTATACCAGATATTATTATACTCTTCAAATGTACAAGCAGACAATAAAAATAAAAAACACCAAAATAATTAGCCGATATAATCTTATTCATTATTTTTAAAAATTAATTATTTATATGTTCTTGTTTCAACTATTTTATATGTATGTTATCGTATCCCTTTTTTTTGGAAAATATATTGGAATTTTCTTTTCCCTCCAGATTGATATATACTGCGATATTCTTTAAATCCCGCTGTTCAAATTCGAGATGATTGAACGCTATATATTTTTTCATAAGTTGATTAAAGTTTATTACACAATCACCGACATAACTAGAATAAATATTTATAAACACACACAAGATTTAATAAGATTAGAAATATTTTTTGCAATTAAATATCCTATATTTTATAAAGTTGTTAGTACATACTTGTTCTCTAGACTTTTAACAAGCACAATTTTATTTCATATACATCATAATATTCCTATTATATTTTTTTTGTTAGACCTTCCATATTTATATACAAAGGTTAACAGACAAGCATATTGTTTTATTCAAATATATTTCAATAAATATCTAGCATCCATCAACCATAGAATATTATTTAATATATTAATGGTATTCTGCAAATAATTACCTTTGATAATTTTTTCTTCTACGTCAAGGAAGCATTTTGCATTCATATCCAATACTTAGATTCTAAATGGCTGTTAAGAATATCAAATTGCGCAAATATGCAGCTCTATGGTCTGAGTAAAATCCCATCAAATTCAAAACCTCAGAATCCAATGATCTTTTATTTATAAACCATTTAATTTTTGATTTATTATGTTCATAATATTTGTTACAGATGTACCAATTTAAAAAAGATGGAAGGTCAATCTATAATTTCTGATTTTCTTCTTCATCGATTTGTTTAGATTCTTTTAATTGAATTTCCTCATATATAAATCGTGTCAGCCAAAGCGGATCAGATAAGAAATTTTCTTGTTTAATTTTACATGTTCAATATCAATGATGCCAATATCTTTAATTCTTTTACTTGTATAGGGAGTGGGTTTTGAATAACTTTTTCTAAAGGAATTGATAAATAGAAATTTTAATTCACAAATGTCACTAAATTAAGAAAGTGAATACTTCTAGCAATGGAAATCGTAATTTTACTATAAAATCAAATTTGAGTTCTAAACTATGCCAATTTTCTCACACGTGAAATTTCTTGAAAATGTATCTTCTAAAGTGGCATATTGGTCATCTCTATAAATATAAATTTTTTAAGAGCTCATTCGTGCTAAAATGATATCTAAAGATATGAAAAATAACCAATGCATTTTTCTTTAAGTTTTTTCGTACTATATTTGATATATTCAGATAATCATTTGATGAAATATGTAGGATATAAATTTTTTTTTATTGCTACATTGACTGAAATTTTCAAGATATTATTTGATTCACATGCTGTATTATCGGAATTATTTTCCATGTCATTGTAAGAGAAATTTCATGCAGCATAACAATGATTTTCCATGAATTTAGTTATGCATTTATATATTTTTAAGTTCGTCAAACATATGTGCTGCATATTAATATTTATTTGTACTTTATGCATAATATTTTTGTATTTTTTACGATTTTCTATGATTATTTGGCATGTTCTACTCTTTTGATTGTATTTTACAAATTTAAAAAAATTCATAATGCGTTTTTATTAAGATCGTGTGATTTAATAACCCCTAAGTTTTGATGATGTCAAGCGGCATATGGTTTCCATATATTTTATACTATTTCATGCGAAAAAAGTGATGAAATCCCGTTTTTAATTTTTGTTATTACATCTATTAGAATTTCTTGTTAAATATATTTAATTATATATACGTGGTTTAAATAAATATACTTTTCGGATAAAGAATGTATTTGTTATTTAGAAGCTTTATTTCACATTCTAATTATGTTTAAATTGCATTTTCTTTAAAAATACCTTTTTAATATCCGAAAATAGTATTACGTTTTACAATTCTTGTATATAGGCTAAATCCGACATATAAGAATATATAGATCTGGCCTTTAGTATATAAATTATGCAAATATTCTTAGAAAAACGCATATTATCATAATGATGATTTTATTAACCTAGATGTATATATTACACATTAAATAATGATAATATGTTGAATTTTCAATACTGTAAGGTTGTGATTTTTCATTTACTGTGCATAAAGCGCATTAGGAATGGCAGTTTTAAAAATGATGAATGTTTTATATAACATTGTGATTATTAAAAATTTTAATAGATAAAATGCAATTCGATTGGGGATTATCTGATAATACTTATATAGAGATCTTTATACAAGACGATGCAACTTCAAGAAAACCAAAAAGATCAGAACTCACTCATACAAGATATCTGCGAAAACGAAAATGCAGAAATAAAAGTTGATACCCGAATTAAAACAGATATTTTAATCAAACAAAATATACCTGATATTTTTCTATACGATAAAAAAGAAAATATGATTACGCTGATCGAAATAGGTATAACGAGCCTTGATAACTTGACTGAAGTTGAGAATGAAAAATATATAAAATATGACATCTTGGCAAATGAACTTGGTTTAATTTACAAATGCAAAACAAGAATAATACCATATGTGATGACTTGGGATGGGTTGGTCACTAAATATCATAAAAAATATGTTAAGGTGTTAAAAATACCGGACGAAGTAGAAGCGTACATGCAAGCTCTCACACTCCGCAAGACACTTGAACTCATCTCATTTGAGAGAAGAAGAACAGTTGATGAAGATAGATCTGAGTAAGGTGTCAAAAGATGCATCAAGGAGTTGTGCAATATTCCCAACACGCTGAACACGTCTAAATAGATAAAATCGATAAAAAGAAAATTAACCCATAAATAAAGTAGAATTATCCTAGAGATCTTTATAAAATATGATTAAATTATAAAATCATGGCTGGTAATCAGAGAAGAATCGAGAAGCAAGATGATCAACCTAAAAATGGTTAACAAGGAAAAAACCTTTTTGTTATTAAACTGTAAAATAAAACGAAACATTTATTATCTTTGCATTCAAAGAAATAGAAAAAATGTATTTTTATATCCATTTGTGTCTATACATAAAAATAACATATTTTGTGATATCTAGCCAGAAGATATTAAGTCAGAACATAGGCATAAGAATAATTTAATAGAATGATATTTGAGTTTAAGCTTAAATGGTAAATTTATGGCAAAACAGTAGTATAATAGACATTAAAGCAGAGTAAACCCGTTAAAAATGTGGGTGTAATAATATGTGCTCATATTTTTATATCAATGACTCATTTATGCGTTTTACAAGGCAAATGTCGGTATATATGTAAAAATGCATACTATACATGCTAAAATACGCGTTTAATATTATAAGAATGTTTTTCTTGCAATTACCGGCCTATGCAAGAAATAAATATAAACTAACAAATATTTTGCAATATACAATCAAACCATTAGATTTTTTTTTTCTAGAAGATTGCGCAATTACCATTATGATTTAATTGCTATAAAAGAAATACAGATCGATTTAAAAAAAATATAACAATATTACTTCATACACAAACAGCAAAATTTTGCCTTAATCAAATTCCAAGCCCGAAATAACATGTTAATGCGCAATAAATAACAAAAAAATTTGCAGATGATTATTTTTAACATCTTTGGTAACTAAAAACATTACTGACCTAGAACTCCTTGTCATAATTACTATATCTTTGTTGTTAAAATTTTAAAAATCACCATTATTTCGAAAAAAATGTTGTTATTTCTATCATTTTATCCAAATAAATTTAAATTAAATCCTGCGTGGGGATATAAAATTTATTTGTATTTATATGTTTTTAATTTTATATTTTTATGCTTATTTTTTATTCTATGGGATGAGTTAAATATATTTACGAGTAATTTTACATTATCATTAGCTATTTTTATTTTTACTTTGCAGGTGTTATAAAGCCTGTACTAACTTTCAGCAATTAAAATATTAGATATGCAAAAAGTACAGCTTATTATAAATATCTACAAGTAAAAATTCTATACTAGACATCTTAGAAGAAGTGAAATATTTTTCTAAGATTCAATATCAATTTTACAAATTATGTAACGTGAAAAGGCATATTATTACATTTAGTTGACAGATATTAAAATAAAACCAAAGTTCAGATGTCAAAAAAATTCACATAAATCTTGCAGAACATGTAGCACAAAGAATTTAGTATAATCTACTACTCTATTTTGCAAATACATTTTTATTGATTTTCAGGATAATTGTAAAAGTTTAAGATCATATATATTATCGATTTTTGGATTTAAAATTCAATATTAAAATGTTCTTTTTTTAGTTTTATTTAATGATCTATTGTTTTTTATGTGAGATTATAATAATATTAAATCTCAAGGTCACTGATCTGTACTGTTTATAATTTTTTTATACTTTTAAAATCAATCAAAAATAAATTTTAGTTAGTCAAGGGGTCTATTTTGTAAGTTTATTGCGTATTATTTGCGTTATATGTATGCATATAAATTTGTGCCAAGAAATAACAAGCAATTATATATTTTATTTGCCAAATATAAGATTTGCCTTATATATATATCTTCATTCTATAAACTTTTTACACAGAAGAAATCTTTTTTTAAATGGCCTCTAATTGTAAATTTCTAGTTTTATTGTATTTCATGTTTTCGTAGATCTTAATGTGCCAATTTTGTATACTTAAGCTTAGGAAAAAAATAGTTCAATCTTCAGAATAGAACGTTATTGCATATTTTATAACGTCAAACTTTAAAATTCAAACAAAAATAAAAAGTTTTTCTTTTTTACAGCAAGCATAGTTGCACATAATTGTGCTAATTATGCAGAAAACAATACAGAGGATTCATTCTGGCTGGTATTTTGTGTGATTGAATGGCATAATATAAAAAGTTCTTTCTATGAATGCAAAAATAAGAGGACTTATAGATTGGAATCTATAAAGATTATATAGGACAAATATACGAAATTTATCTTTCAGGTCTTTCCAAAATCTCTTTTTATTAATATGATATAAAAAATAGATATAATACAGTAAATAAATGATTTTGTACGGTTTTTTATTGTAAGTTTATATATTCTACTGCTTTTTAGTTTTTAAAATAAAAAAGACGAAGAGGGTTATTTTAATCAATACAAAATCAATCAAACTGTTTTATATTGCTGAAAATTTTAGATCGATTTGGAAAAAACGCACAAATTATAATTCGAACTTTCTTTATTAAAACAATATATATTTTTACGTTTATATTCATACGTAAATATGTTACGTTTTCGTAAAATTCATGTTTACTGGTAAACACTTTAATTATAGATAAAAATAATGAGTTTGCATACATTTATTGACATGCAAAATTATAAAAACATATAAAATGCAGAGTGTAAATTTTTTGTGTTAATTATCAATTATTGAATTTTATAAGAGTACATTTTGGGATATTTCGATAGAATTTGTTGCTTTGCTATTTCCAGAAATATAAAAAAATATCTTTAGGTCAGAGCTGGCACAAACAATGTTTAATTAACAATTTTAAATATTACATTCAATTGAAATATATTTTATAACGAATAAAATTTTACAAAATTATATATTTGGAAAAAAGCAGTAGCTTGTTACTAATTATAGCGATAAATCTTACAGTATGATGAATAATACCAATTCAATATTATTTTTGCTAACTACTACGTGAGTTATGATCAATATGTGCTTTAACTAGACACTTTTTATATTTAGTGGCTCATTTATTGTTGATGACATTTTTGTGTGAATCACTCTTGCATAGGCCACAATAGAAGTTCAAATTCCAATGAAAACATAAATTTTAATCATTAACTTTTTTTTATGCATTGCAAAATTGAATTTATGTGATATTAATTTTGAAATACTTTTTTTAAATAAAAAATCGCTGGCTTTGAGATGATATTGATGCTATTGTTAGATCAAAACTTAATATGAAACAACAAAAACTGCATTATCACCCATTTTTCTATCGTTAAAAGGTTTTGATTTGAATAATTGAGTTTATTTTGCCGCTTCTTCTTTTAGCGATATAAAATATATCACATTAATATAAACATAAAAATTTAGCAGAGAAAAAGCAAAATGACAAAAAATATATAAGAATTTATTTAAAAACTTTCATATGTGAATATTATTTTTATCTTGCAATGTATCTTTAATTAATTTACTATTTAACACATTAAAGACAATTAATATATCCTCAGCATCTTGATTCTTTATAGATACTCACTTTTATTCAAAGCAGCGGTATAGACTTGCAATATATATAATAAATATGGTTTTTGTAATTTATGTATTATATCGTTTAAATGAATAATATTAAAAAGAAACTACATATAATAGACATGTAAATTAAAGATTAGATTTTAAATTTGATTGCCTAAAACAAATAATTAAAAGGCAGAAATGTTAAATCTTTACGAAAATACAGTATTTACTATAAGTAAATTATTTTATTACAGACATAAATCATATGAGCCCGAAAATAAAATATTTTAAATGTTTTATGAACAATGTGAATTTATATTGAGAGAATCTAAAAAATTAATGCATCATTATACCGTACACATCTTAGCAAAAAAAAATTAGCACTAAATTGTGTGTTTATATTTTGCTAACTGTCTACAAACGATGATATGGATATTAATAGAACATAAATATCTGTATAGCTCATTAATTTTTTTGCATTTTATTTATATGAATATATTTATGTGTTTTTTTTAAAATAGTTTATGAAATTATAATCATCAAAAAATGTAAATCAGTCGTATGTAATTAATCGTAAAATAAAATTTTATCAAAGTAAATATATAAATAAAATCTTTTAAACCACAAATTTTACTGCCAATTTATTTGGAGAAAATGCACACACTGCCTAGAAGCATACTGTTCAATTATATTTTTGTCTTCTTATGCTGTTAAAATAACTTTGAACCTTTGAATATAAATAGACAATATTTCTAAAAGTTCTAGACTATAAATATATCTTATTATAAAGTAGTATCTATTATAAAATATACATAAAATATAAAAACAAAAAAAACAATTTTTTTGATTAATATCATGGTTAAGTATGTTTTAATTTAGTTTATTCTAGTGTGCACTTCGGATTATATATTTTAAAATTTTATTGAGAAATTTAGTTATCCAACATGTATTCCAATTTTTTATAAAAATTATTTAATCAATGCAAGAACAACAACAAATTTTTCTATTCATGTGAATTACTAATAAAAAACAAACTAAATGATAATATTTTTAACTTTTAATCTATATAATTAAATTTTTGGTTAGATAAAATCGCTTAAATACTCGTAAATTTTAACTTTGATGTAGAAGTTCAAGATTAATTCAGATATGTAAATATATGACTCTATGTTGCACAGTGTGATTTTAAACAAAAAATTTTATTGGCAAAAATTGAACGAATCGATTATCATCAAATTGTTATATAAAATATCAATGTTAATGGGCAGATATAAAGGAAATAATTCAAGATTTAAACAACCATTCATTCACTGTCATAACATACATTTACATTTAGACGTAGATTTTTATAAAACATTTTAATACTTTAATCACTAAACCTGCCTTAAATATTGTTCATATAAGATATAGAAACAGGCTTTAAAACCAAAAAGCAAATATTTATCGTATATTTGTTACTAATTACAGCTCATGAGGCTAAGTAGGAATATAAACAGTATAATATTACCGTAAAAATGGATATTACAATGCATAAAAATCCCAAGATAGCAATATATTACTTAGAAATATATGTTTAAACAATTTATTATACTTATCAGAAAAGTTGCAATTTTGCTATGTTAAAAAATTTCAACATTTATAAATTTTTGAATAAATTTCTATTAAAACCTATGTCTTAAAGATATTCAATTATAAATGAAAATTGCAATATCATCAGAAATAAGAAAAAAGTAAATTCATACCAAAAGATTTCATAGAAAATCCACTCCTGCTCTATGAACCATAAAAATAAGAAAAAGTGCTGGTTGAAAAGGTCTAGTTTATGGAGGTAAACAATCCTTTGTTTATTTCAAATTTTTATGGGTACGGATTACGCATAATAATTAAAATTACGTTTTTAATTTATATAAACAAATTTTTTACTAGAAATCGCAAAAAAAGTGATTGTTAGAAAGTATTAGAGAAAACTAAAAATATTAGAGCGATTATAGACAATCAAGAAAATTTGCTAGTGGTATGTAGAATATTGCTAAATAAAATAGATTTAAATTAAAATCATCAATATAAGATATATCAGTTAGTTCTAAAACTGACATACAAATATATGATTGAATATGGCGTAAAATTAATATATCTTGTTACAACATGTGAATCAAAGAGAACAATAGGAGGATATTGCGAAAGAAGCAATATCTTAGTCATAAAAAGCTTTTATATATTTCATTGGCATTTTATGTAGCTAAAGAGTGAATAAACAGTCAATAAATATAATTTACGTGCTTGATAGAAAATAAAATGTGCAAGTATATCATCGAGAAAATACAATGATATTTTTACTTAAATATAAAATGTCGAAATTTGTAATGTTTTTATTCGAGTATTAAATTAATAAAGTACTATCGCTTAGAAAACATAAAAATACTACTATTTAAAATTACAAACATATCGCGTATTCTTAAATGAATGATATAAAATTTACACGGATTCGTAAACTTAGATATTTCTGGGCTTGAATCTAACAAACAAGAGTTTATTGTGTAAAATAAATATTACAATACTATATCAAAAATCCACACTTGTATAAGAAAAGAAACGCTTCAATACATGAATTATATAAGTGGCTATATATGAAAGATAAAGACTTTCTAAAATGCATGGTACTGTTTATCTAGGTTAAAACATGTTATAGTTAACCTAGGATTTCGCCCTGTAACTACTACTTATAAATGTTGATAACTTAACAAGCAAATTAAAAAAAAAAGGTAGTTCATATTAATATAAGAATAAGCAGGGACTTAGTGAAATTTTTCACATCATGAAAGCAAAAAAATACTTTTAAAAAAAATTAAGATACATGATACCTGTACAAGAAAGTATGCCAAACAAATTGGTAATAATCTAAAAAATAAAAAAATAATTAAAAATTTTTCATTTTGTATCGAAATAACGTATTTAATGAAAAAAGCTTTGGTCACTCTAATCGAAAAATCTAGAAAGTAGCCCTTCTATCATCTTATGATACATTAAAATAAAAATCAAAACAAATTTACCCAATATTTTACATTAGAAATAAAGGTAAATATGCATCATATAAGGTACCTGAAAAGAACAACAGGTCACTAAAAAAGAATGACAAATATAAAAAACTTGGATGCTGAAATTCATAAAATTACATGTTTAATAGTAAAATGTAGGTAAGAAAATATAAAATTGAGATGAAGCAATAACAAATAAGGGAAATTCGCTGTGAGTACATGAAATCAAGCAAGTTGAGCCCGAGAACAAAAACCAATGATACAACAAGAAATTGGACAAAAAAGTAATATTAATAGTGATACTAACTGTTTTACAACAAAAAAATATAAACTTGCAGATTGGATTATATTAGAATATAATTAATTAACAACCTTGTATAAATGAAAATTGAACAATTTTTCGGCTATATAAATAGTTTGTTGAGATTGGAATAAAAGAAAAGCATAGAAATGCATCTATATAATAGCTACAAAATAATCATTAATTTCAATTGCATATCAGAGAAAACTAAGTACAGTAAAATACTTTAATGTAGATAATTATAAAATAGTGATTTGTGTTCTAGTTTGAAAAAAAAAATCAATTCGATATTATTTTACTTGCTTGTATCGTTATATGTTCTAAATATGGTTACAAACAATCATTCTAAACCTTTATATTTAGTTTCACAAAAATAAATATATCATTTAATACTTATTTATAGATTTTTCAGCATCTTGCTTAGACTTAATTGATATTTTATATATTAAAAAAACAATTTTTTGCCATATTTTTATTTTTTTATATAATTTACTTATTTTTGTTATAATTTCATTTTCTATGAATTAAACTGATTATCTATTAATTAAATTGTATAATAAAAATCAAATTTTCTGGTATAAAGTTTGATCATGAATATTTTTTTAACTAAGAAATTTTTTTATACATTTTTTGATTTCTAAATATTCGTGTTTATACGAAATTTCTTTATTAAATTATGAATTATTCTCCTATATATAGAAGATTTTCCGTCAATAAAAATAAATGCATTCATAAACTTTCTAAATTCTTAGCTTTTTCAATAATATGGGACCTATAAATATTTATTTAAACTTCCACATTATTATATTTGATTTATAATGCCAAGCAATTCTATCAGTATAATTTATCTTTATGGTTTTTTTCAATGGTAAATAATAATCGAAATCATTTAAGTTAGTTTACACACCTTTTTTGAGTTGATTTCTAAAGCTTCGAAAATTGAAATTTTATCTCCTTTCCAACTAACGGCGAAAGGTGCTATATCTCTAATATATAATGGCATTCTAATTTATGAAGTCTTCGAGTAGCATAATTCATGGAGCATAATTTTATAATATACAGTTTATATTAGGGTATTGCTTATAAGCTGCTGAGTGATATTTTCTTTACCATTCAACAACTACGATCAAACTTAAAGAATGTATATGGTTCTTTGGTTTTTCTCGTCATTCATTTTTGTTTTGTGTGAATATTCAACACAAATATATCAATACAAAGTAAATAATTTTGTGTCTTTTGTTTTTGAAGAATTTATCTAATTAAAGCTATTGCGGGTTAATTCTAATCCTATTTCGTGTGAAATTTTTAGCCATAGTTTGTTTACTACCGTAAATTATATTTGATAACATTATTTTAAACGACTCACATATAATTTTTTAGTTGAAATATATTGCATCTTGTTGTTTTACTCAATCTTTTTATTTTGCAAAGAAAACATATTGCAAAAATTTATAATAATTCCTAAAAAAATGAATTTACGGAAAATGTGGAAATTTAGTAATAAAAAAACAAAATATACTCTTAGAAATGATTAAATTGGATTTAAGAAAAAAATATATTAAAAGAGTAAATAAACAATCACGTTGACAAATTTTATCTGTTTTTTGTAGGATCATATAGAAGCACAAATATATCAAAAGAGACTATTTTTACAAGATTTAGTTTACCGCTTATAATGATAGATGTAAGATTACGGTAAACCCTTTATTCCGAAAGTAGAAAACTATTCAATTTACCTACACTTAGCACATATTTAAGTCGAGATATAAACTCATTTTTTATTTTTTATCGACGTTAAATCATTGATCGTGAATAAAAGTCCCAATTTTATAGAGTTTTAAATCAATATTTCATCGGCAAAGGTTACAAAAATTTATAAAATATTGTGCATGTTTTAGTGTGCCATAATGCTATTTATAATGATTTCACATGCAGTAAAAAAAATAAAAAGTAGATTTTCTGTTTTTCAAAGGCGTTTCACCCGGAAATAAGCAATCTGTTATGTGATGAATTCAATGTGAAATTTAAAATTTTAATATTTACTATAAAATTGCATAAATGTAAATAGCTGTATATCTTATCACATTATATAAATAACCTATCGAATAATTTATGGAAATCATTTTTACCTAGTTCATGTTAATAATAATCCAACTTATTTGTACATATAATATGATTAAAAACCCCAACTATAATTGTACAAAATACAATTTTATTCTTTTTTCCATACATCATAACTTAAATACATACAAATAATTCATCTATATATTGAATTTTTAGAAAAAACTTTTTGTATTTAAAAACAGTCAAGATAGTTTAGAAAATTTTTTAAATATTAATTTGACATATATTCAAGTTTATTTTTATCATAATTTTATTGTTCTGAGTAAGAAACATTTATCCACAGAAGTTAATATGTTTCAAAGCATCTTATTGAAATTAAAAAGGAAGTTACTGAAAAAAATCTTGGTTACGTCTAAATTAAAATTATTATGATATTATAAGAGATATTACATTATAAAGCAATCAATCATATAATTTAGATATTCTCTCTTTATTTTTTATCCATTGTAATTTCTAATTAGGGCTGATTTATAGATGTTAAATTGTGTATTTTGTTTTTAAGATCTACTAAGCTTCAAATAAAATTTACCAAGATTTCGAAATAGTATAAAAATATTGAACGATAGTACAAATAATTATGGGCAACAACAATTTAGTTTTACTTTTTTTTACATCTAGGTATTTATATTTTTAATTATATGAAAGCATCAAATTATATTCATGCTTTGAAATAACAACTTTTAGCAGATTCGGAATGTTTTATTTCTATAATTATTTACTGTTTTTTTTAAAGAATTTAAATATATAAAAGACTTTCGATAACATAAAATACAGTAAATTTCAATATATTTATTGGAAAAAATGGGAATATATTTTTCATTGTAGCAAAGTAAGAAATAAAACATAAATTTGACTTATAAAATAGCTAAAATATTATCATGAATCAGATTTTAGCGTTATAAAATATTCTAATGAAAAATATTATAATAAACATTGTATATAAGTGAATATTACTCATATGGAGTAAATAATGGTCTAGTAGTACATTAATTTTTTCTGAAAAAAATTTTTCAGTAAAAACTGCATTTTTATACCGATTTCAGGTTTTTAGTTATTCAACAAGTTTTATATGAACCGAGTATGCCTAAAAATGTTATAAATTGGGTTGAAAAAAAATAAAAATACATGAATGACATATCTATCGAAAAATTAGCAAATATTTATTTTAAAGCTGTTGAAAACCACACAACGAAAATTATTACATCGTTTGGCATAAAAAAAACACAAACAAAGCATATTTAGACCATGTCTAAAGAGAGACACCAAAAAACATTAATGCCTTAACACAGTATTAAAAATGAAGGTAAGAATGTTAAAATTATTTATATAACTTCAATTGCTCTTTATATTAATTTGATTGACGCCTTTTTCATAGTATATTCACTTTAATGGCACACAAACAAAAATATATATATTTTAGGTAATGACTAAAAAATAATAAAAATAAATAACATCAACACATATGAAATATAAGTTACCGGCAAAAAGTATGCCACTTATCGCATTTTTATCATAAGAAATAAGAATTACAATATTATCACATTAATAGTACAAAGCTTCAAATATATATGGACAGTTCAATGAGGATAAAATTTCGATAGAAAATTATTCTTCTTGATTTCATAATATAAACTTTTTGTATATATTACATAGGAGATTAAATAGCGATGGTTTTCAGAACTATGTTGTGGTGTTAATATCAAAAATAGCCATTTTTTTATATTTCATTATCTATAAAAAACATGATTAAAAATAAATGTTACGATATCTGTCACAAAATTTCATTTTTTTATATTGAAACAGCAATCGATTACATTTATAAAAACAGCTTTTCGATTTTGACATATAATAAAATATAATTTTAATCCTAAAAATACAGTTTTTTTAAAATGTTAAAAATGCAATTTTTATTCAGTTTTGCCCATCGATTTACTATTACAATAATAAAAAATTTACAAATCTCTTCACATAAAATAAGTTATCCAAAAAAAGACAGCTATTTATGTTTTATTGTGATAAAAAAGGCATGAATATGAAATTTAGTAAACAATTATATAAAAAATAATATAGCAGCCATTATACAACATGTTTTTAAAGGTTGTGAAGGTTTTTTCTAGCTAATATTTTCATAAAAATTATTATAAAATGCAGAGTATAATTCTCATACATTTCCTAAATTTTTGTGAATCATAAAATTTGAAAATAACAACAGTAAGTATTGTTTGTGTTTCTTATTAAGTATACTTTATATGTGTAATCTTATTGACATAAATAATATTTTCCTACTTGCGAACCTACATATTATTAAAAGTACAGATTAATTTAATTTTTAGCTAAAAATTCCTGGTAAAAGTTTATATTATCTAGACTGCATTAAATCTTTTTTGAAATATTTTATGTGTATTTTTTTACTTTGGTAAATCGAATCCAAAAATTCTAGAACTACAGAAGTTATACCATATGAAACCATTAGAAAGCAAAAAAAATGAATTCACAATATAAACATCTATAATTATTATATATCAACATATTTTTCAGAACATTTGGCAACTAACTTCATCTAAATGCGGTGCTATGAAAATATATTTAATAAACTTATATTCGTAAATTGTGTATAAAAAATCGCGACTAATATAACGTTTAAACAAATAAAAACTTATATTAACAGCAAAGGTATAAAAAAAATCGGAAATATGTATACTTTTTTACCAATGGTAATTTTTTATGCAAAAAATAATTTATGAATTGTTTTTTCGCTTTTTATTGTATTTAAAAGTTGAGAAATTTAGATTATTATGTTGAATGAATATATAGATTCGACATATTAGCTTTTAATCTTATAGAAGTATCATATAAATAGTATTTTCATACGTTTTTTCACTACTTATCTTTTTTACCTTTTCTTGCAAAACAGAGTCCATGTATTCATAATATAAATCATGTTTTACTCACATATAAGCCTCTTTCATTGAAAAAATTCAACAATTTGCTTTTAAAGCATCTAGAACATATACATACAATATGGTAAATTTGATATTAGATTGTCGTTTCTTGAATGCCAAAACTTAATACTAAATGATTAATTTTATCTATCAATCTCAAATGTAAATTTACACATGAGAACTGGAATTATTACAGAAATTTCGAATCATAAAAAAAAAATTACTTTGCTTCTCATTTAAGTGCAAAATACGCATTAATTACATAGGAGAAATGCTTTTATGATTTATAACAATATTAACATTATAAAAGTGTTTTTTACATATTGCATATAGTAATTTATTCTGATAGAACAATTTTTTTTATTTCGCAAAACTTATAATGAATTTATTAGTTTTGTTTTACAGATTAGATTATGAAATTTCATCCTTATTTTCATATTTTCATGATAAAAACAAGGTATTCGTACGAAAAATAAACAAAATAAATCCCCATTAAAGATTTATATAAAAATTTTTAGCATTAATGTATAATCTTACACAGAAAAAATGGATAATTAAAAACAAAATTATATGTACCGGGAGAGCTCTATTTCGCATGTATATAGGAGAATTATTTGCTATAATTACCTTTAAAATAAATTTAGCTGACTATTAAATAGAAAAAAATTTATGTATCCCAGGTATTTTATTGTTTATTCATGAATACAAAAAAAGAAGATCTCGGAATTCTCACCGAAAAAATATAGATTTGACATGAATATCATATTTTTATGTCCTTTAATAAAGCTTCGCATGATAAGTAAAAAAAGCCGCCCTGCTTTTTTTTCCGATATAATTTGGGTGATAATACGTATAAAATTTATTGCATATAGATAAAATATTCGCAGTAAATGTACAAAAGAAATTTTTAAAAAAACAGTCACTTTTTTTCACGATATTTGTAAGGCATCTTGGTATAATATATATATTATAAGTTAAAACTCATCAATGAAATTTTTTGCTATGATAGTTGACACTTTACATCGCATTTAACATTTTTATCTTATTTTAAATTTATTATATCAGACTCTTTTAGCACCGTAAGGCTCAATTTTTTTGTAATTAAGAGATTAATACCTTTTTCATGCAGCTCTACATACAAAATAAATGCAATAACTGCTTTTCATGCTATTTTAACCAAAATATGTATCTTTAATGTAAAAAAAATAATTTATTAAGATACAATCCGCTTTCTTATGAAATCTACACACAATTATTTTTAATATATAATAAGAATTTTTTTACAGTTTCTGATGATTAAAGATGGTAAAAGTCATAATTTAAGTGTTTTTAAATTTTTTTTATTATATTAATTCAATTTTTTCGCTGCAAAAAGTATATTTTAAGCATAACTAAAAACTATTTAGTGATTTAGTACAAAAAAATCTTTGACAAATCAAAAAATACTAACTATAATGATAAACAATGAATAATACCAGTATAGAAATCTGATATACTGTCACATAATATTACATGTAATTTTTATGTTTCATTGTTTTTCTGCAAAGATTAAATATGTTTACTGTAAAAATTTGTTAAAAGAGCAGATAATTCTAAAAGGAAGCATATATATTTTTTTAAGCCGTATTTTATGGGCTAGTTCTATTTGTTTCACTGGTATTTGTATAAAAAATGACAATTGAATATGTATATAACTTTATATTGAATAAAATGTAATTAAAAAAGAACCTATACAAATTCAAATGTCAATGAATATAATTCAATATAAGCTAAATATATACGATTCTTTTGAGTACTAATTTTTTTGTAATCGAACATCTATCGATTAATATAAGAACTCTAAAAAAATCTATATACCATGATATATCAACAACTAATCATATTAGACATAACATAATAGCATTTGAAATTGCCTAAAGCACAAGTTATTGCAGATTAACATTTAACAAATGGTTTATTAAAATATGGAATAGATGTAAGACTATCTAAAGCACCCTTTTTTTTGTTCTTGGAACAAATGGTATTATGTGAAAACTAAAAAAATTATATAATAATAAATAACTGGTGAAAACATAAAAATTACTTGTATTAGCATTTCTCCTTTTCGTTACGTTTGAATAAAAATATTGTGGTTTTTTTTTCATTTTATGTTAATTCGGCAAAAGAAATTTTAAATGTTCAAACTTTGATTAAAAAAATACACCTGTATAACATCACTCACATAAATGAAATAAGTGGTTTTTAGTGAAATACTCGTAAATAGTAATACCAGAAGGAAAGTATACATAAATTCTACAAATGAATTATGGTTAAAAGTTAATTAGATAGGTTATGGTTCCTTTTAATTTTATATTTATCTAGATGGCTTTAGAAAATTTTAGTTTATATATATGAAGACACTAAAATTTCCATACTAGATATGCGGTATATGATGTTTTAGTAACCTTTTAAGGTTTTTTTAATTTTATTTTGCTTATTCTAGTTTCTAACGTTATTTGATAATTTTATATCGTTATCAATAATACTCGCATCGACCCTAAGTCATGAAAAGCATATATTCAAAGAAAACTATAATCACCGAATATTTTTATAATAAAAGCTTTATATTTACATATATATTTAAATAAAGGCATTAGTTTCTGCTTGTTATCACATATAAAATTGAAATTATCATCAAGATAATTTCTTAGAAGCGCCATCGCTTTGCGTTTTCAGATAGACATTTATATTTTCAGTAAATGATTTTGGGATAAATAGTGGTAACCGACTGGAAATACCTTGTTAAAAGAAGAAATCGGTTCGCTGTACTTTAAATGGATGCATAAATAATTTATGGCAATAAGTAAAAAAGAAAGAAACTATTGTTTCTGCTGTACACGTTTTACTGCGGCAATTCATAAGTACTGAGAAAAGCCGTTGATTCTTTAATGTAATATAATGTTTTTGTGTGGTTTAAATATAAAACCATTTTATCTATTAATTTATAGACATATAACAACAACCCATGTCAGGGCTCTAAATTTATTCCTTTAATTATAATACTTGAGAATATTTGTGATTAGAATCGATTTAAAACCCAGATCAAAGCGGATTTAATTTTTTATTGATCTATAAGATGTGGCATTAATTTAAATATACATTCATATGAAGTAATTTTAATGGTTTCGAGTAATTTATATTGTTTATAAGTCAGTTAACCAAAAATAATGAAAAGGTATTGATATTAATACAGCACAAATTAATATGTTCATTGGAGACAATAATTATAGGCACGTGACAGAAATATTGTGATATGTAGTATTAAAAATTTTAGTACAAATCAAAGGAAATTTTGGAAATATTTCAGATATGCATGATATCTAAATAAAATATAGATGTGTTAATTTGATTTTTAGTTTTTTAATGTTGTCCAAGCAAAACTTTAGATTTATCTATAGAACTGACTTTTCAGATAAGTCTTTAAACCGCTTTATCTTTTCGAAATTCTTCCATGCTAATTCTTATCTTAATATCTTTTAGCTAAGTGTCTTCCTATATTTAATTGTCTGTGCGTATACTTCTACTTCAGTTGGTATTGGTAAAACATAAATAGTTGGTTGTTATGAAATAATATTTATATGAATAAAACGTTTGTCTGTTTAGAAGAATTTAGACAAGCGCAATTTGGGACCATAATTTAGAAACTGCCGATTACGCAACATAAATCAAAAATTTATATATATTAAACTATAAATTAGAAAAGTTACTAAGAAATTTAAGAAGTAAATTATTCAGGACAAATTAATGAAAAAACCTCTAAATACGATAATTTATGAAACCATTGTATTTAAGCTGTTTTATAACTAAAGGGATCGCGTTATATCTAAAACAATAAATACTTATAGATAAATATATTCTTTAATCTAATAGCGTAAAGCAAATAATAAAAAAAAAGATCAAAATGCTTGCAATAAGCTTACAAGATGTATAATAATATTATCACAATGATCATATTAATACATTGTGACACACTCAGTCATCAACAACTATCTTAGACATCGGTGGAAACCCAAAAAAACATAATTTGTATCAATTTAAAACGATTCGTAAACACCAACACCTTTTTTTTGATAATGTGACCATATGATACTCCTTCTAAGTAGGTCTATAACAAATGCTTCATTTGGAAATGGCTGGTTAAAGATTTATGAAGGCTTGTGTCATTTCTCTAATCCAACAAAATTTGGATTAATTTTATGTACATTACATAATCATGGCTATTTAAAAATTAAAAAACATTGATGAAAACATTAATGGTGAGATAGTTTTTTAAAATATTAAAATTTTAAAAAACTTGAGAAAACAAAGAAAGTTAAAATTTTTTTAATAAACTTTACACATGATAATAATAAGGACTAGTGTTATGTAGATTAATCGAATCGATTCCTTTTTATAAATTGAATATATCCCTAGAATAAGGTTTAATCAATATTTCATACTTTATTTACTATAAATTATATGCCATTATTAAAATAAATTATTATAACGATGAGATATTATAAAGAACATAATTATCCTAGAAATCTCTTGGATATTGAGCTTCAGCCATAAAATTAATTTTTCGATGGACAAAAATTCTAAACAGGGCGTTAAATATATCTTATTTTTGCATCGTATAATTTTTAGCCCTAAAAACCGTTGAAATAATTATTATTTCCTATTATGTTATCTTTATTCAAGTTTTCTAATAATGTAATCTCTTAATTTTATGTTTTAAAATCTGTGAAAAATTTTACTTTCAAATAAGACTAAATCCTATTTTTACACAGAAAAACAAGAATAAATTATAATTTTTGAAATTTTATAGCATCATAATGAAATTACAACAACCTTAAAATTTTTTACCAGATATTATTTATGAATTAAATAAAGATCAGATATATTTTTTTAATTTTATATTATCCCAATATTAGAAGGGGGTGATATAGTTGAGTGTTTAGCAAGGCTGCAAATTATGAATAGTCGAATTTCAACTTCGACCCACCCCAATTTATCAGATGAATTTCTCAAAATCAATGCCTAAAGGGGACGGCCAGTGATAAACCAAAAGCAAACCAAAAAGCATCGAGATGATATAAGAAATAGACGGTTTCTGTGTAAGCCGCTAGAAAATCTCCTGTGCAGAAAAGGATCCTGCACCTTCAGCAAGGATATAGCTAAGTGTATCTGTAGCTTGTATACTTTAGCGATGAACAGTAAACATAATCAATTTCCTCTAAAAATTGACTCTCGCCTATGAGAAAGGTCCAATAAACAGAATGTACAGGTGACAAGAAGTGCTTGAGGAATCCCATGGAGAGATGCAGCAGTTAAGCAAGGCTTCTAGAAGTATGAAGCGTACTTCCGTATTTACAATAAAAATAGCATAAATAAATAAGTGATAATTTGATTCGAATTAAAAACGAATATAATGCAACAACAAAAATATACATGCTTCTTATTCAAATGCAATGTGTTGCCTATATTTGAGGTATTTTTTTAGTTTGAAACAGATTAAATTTACCTTAAAACTATATGTAGCTTTAAAATAGTGGAAAGTAAATTTAAAAATATTTGAAATACGTTAGTTCAATTGCCTCAGGCAAAGTTCCTTTTTTATAATAGATTAGAATCACATTTTGACAAGATTTTACAAAATTTGATTCCATGGATCCGAAAAATCAATATTTTATGGTTTTTTTAATTTTGTATGTATACTCAGACTAAAATTATATTTATTATAAGTATAACCATATATAAAATTCAAATAGCAGAATCAAGACAATATTATATATTACAATCCTATTTTGTAGCATTATAAATTCACATAACTTGTAAATATATTTACTTTGTATCTAAATCTTATAGTATTTTATTTATTTTTTAGATGATTATTCGATAAATAAATGGAAAACTTATAGATATATAAGACTCAAAAATTATCGTTTTATATTATACAATATTGATATTTATTACCAAAATTTTGAATCATGCAGGTATTACGATATAAATTTGATTAATAGTAATAATAGATGTTTTTATATCATATGCTTCGCTTTCAGATCATTTACATGAATAAAAATACACATATTTTCTATTTTTAGATTAATAACCTATAGATTATTTCACACAAATTGTATTGAGCATATACAAAATTAAAATTTATTAACTGTTCTAAAGTGTATCTTATAGCAGTGTTAAAGTTTAATTATAAATGAGTCGGCTAAAAAAGGTTTTTAGTATAGAATCAACTGTACATCAAAAATTTAAGGCGAATATGTAATCTCAATCATCTAACAAGAATATGGAGGATTTAGTTTTTGCTTGATCATTTTGTTTATTTGTCTATCACACGAAAAATAAGATAAAATAAATAAACTTTTATCAATTCCATGGCCATAATAGAATCCTTCATATGTGTTTTTCTTGTATTTTATAGATTAAAATGTAGACTCATATATAATGTGAACTAAAAAACGGATGCCTTAAATTAAATTTTATGCATTGGCTATCGACAACGTATATAAATAAATATGGAAATTTAATTAAAGGGTGAATTATCACATAAATATTACGTGAAAATTAGAATGTTTTCTGTTGTTTTGACTTTATTTAAGAATTAATAGTTAGCTCTTGAGGGAACTTCCTCATTGCATCGAGTCATACTTTCTTTAGTCCAAGAACAAAACATAGACATTTATCGGCAATTTTTCATATATATATAAAATTTTTGAAAATAATTTTACTATTTTCGAATATACACTTATCGAAATTTGTAGGTGAAGATTAATTATAATCACAATTTCTGTGCCCTTAAATATTTCATAATAGAAAGATTAATATTTTGGATAATAAGAACCCTATACTCGTTTAATTTATTTTAATTGAGAAATTCATATATCTTGGCCTTAAATTGTATGTCCAAGAATATTTTAAGTGTTATAATTGTTATAAGTCTTTAGTATTCCATGGATTCTGATTTTATATGTAGATATTAGAATAAGAACAAGCTTATTACTTATATGGACAACTAGATTTTTCTATGCATATCTTTAAGAAATTGAAATTGATATAATCGATCTAGTTTCGAGAATTTTTAAAGGTTGATGGCAAAAGACTTTAAGGTTATGCTTTATCATAGGTGGCAGTCATTATGTTTAGGGAATGAGATTCTGTCTACTGTTCATCGCTAAGAGTTACAAGCTACAACCACACTCTACACTTACCTATATCCTTGCTGAACGGTGTGGGATCTTTTTCATTCTGGAGGCACAGTATAACGGCTTAAACAGTAACCTCCTTTTCTCATGGCTTGTCAATGCTTTATGGTTTATCTTTATCGTTTACTGGCCGCCTCCTTGGGTATTTTTCTTTAGAGTAAATTCGTTTCGGAAATTAGTGGGGTGGGTGGAAGTGGAACACGCGACCCCTCACACTGGAGTCCGACTTGTAAACCACTCAACCATTCTACCCATGGTATTTAAAACAATAAAATATATTTATTAATAATAAAACTATCGTGTAGTTTTACTTTTCCAAAGGCTAAAAGAACAGAGAACCAAATTTTATAATAATTGCTTTTTAGTTTGAATGTGCACGTGAAATTTTTAAAAAATTTTATACTGAATTATATTTTGTTATTTTACACAACTTCGAGATAAAAACAGAATTTAAACGAAGAAAACAAATGGTATATCTGATAATAAGTTGATAAACCTTTTAAAAAAATTTCTTGGAAATAAAAATTCGCATTTTATAAATGTTTGTATTATCGATAGCATGTTTTACTCAATAATCATTGTGATTTTTATATGAAAAAATGATATCTAATTAAATTATTAAATATGCCAAAAATGTTACCAATAAGTGAAACTGAAAAATCAGTTATAATATACTATATTATACATATATCTGCAGTTGAAAAAACTAAATTCTTAAATACTATTTACATAAAACATAATAAATAAAATTTTTTAAAAATGGGGTTTAAAAAAAAACTGGATTAGAGAGCATAAATTAGTAACGAACAAAATGATTTTTGAGACAACAATATACCATATATAATGAACTGGACAATAAATTTACTATATCTCAATAAATAAAACCTTTACAATGTGAAGAAACCATAAAAGTGTAATATCCAGTAAATACAATAGATTAAAGTAGCTTACAGTCAAACAAATCTCATTTATAAATAGCACAAAAAGAGGTTGAAAAAATTTCAATATGAATATTTTAATATGCTACCTGTATAATCCTAGTGTTTATGAATAAAAAGCGCTATGTGTCTTTAAAAAAATCGATTGTACACGAAAACAATTACAAAGATTCATAATGTCAAAAATGAAATGAAAATTGCAGTAAAGATGCTAAAATATGGAAAAAAAATTTATATGGATAAATTTTTTTGCTAAAATATGCAAAAAAATATAAGATAGCTTAAGAATTAAAAATAAATAGATTATCTGCCAAAAGTTTAGTATAGCAGAAAATTTTGTCTCTAAAAGTGGCTGGCATTATACACCCAATCATATCGCACAGCATATGCGATATTGCTAGTAAATTAGCAACAGCAAAGAAAAGGCTAGATAAAACAATAATGAATAGAAAACCTCAAATATGAAAATATTTGAGATAAAGGAGAGAAATCTATTTAAACATAGGAATTTCTTTAATAATTAAAAGAACAATAGGAAGAAGTTGCAACAAAATTTTAGCCATATTGTCTTGCATTTAAATATTATTTTGCATATTATACATAAAAAAATATAATTAAAAACTCAAAATTAAAAATATTTGTGCGGTATTGTCTTGCATTAAAAATGATTTTGCATATTATACAAAATATTTATTACAAGAAACTCAAAATTGAAAATATTCGAATAGCTTGTGCACATATTATAGGATTTGTTAAAAATATATATCTGCGGCTTTTTAGTATATTATCAGCTCAATATACTGTTACATTAAAATTACAAAGAAGCGCACATTGAAATAAATCTTATAAAAGTAATTTATTTTAAATTATTGGTAGAAAACATGGACATCAAATATTAAAAAAATAACATTCATCTTCGAATAAAATATAGAAACTGCTTCATTAAGCAGCTTATATTAACATGTTTAAAAATCGAAATATCAAAATTAAAATTTAGACATTTTTATTGTCAATGGATATAATACTCTATTATAATGGAAATAAAAGAATTTCCGTTGATAGTTTGAATTTCCAGTCGCGCATGTTTATAAAATTATTATTGAAATACTGCTTTTTATTCTACCATAAAAACCATTGCAAGAAAAAGGAAGCCGTAAATAAATAATATTATATGCCCATATCAAGTAACTATATTCTATAAAAATAAACAACAGTAAAAGTAATGACAATCGTTAAAATATCTTCAAATCAAGAACCATATTGTGTTAACATTCTTGAAACATACAATTATTGCAAGAAGCTAATATAAATGATGAAGTTTTAGAAACGGCAAATAAAAAATATCTTGATGCGTGACGAACGTTGATTTAAAGCCACTCCTTTCTATGATTATGACTTTATCACATAGATTTTTTTAAATCTAATTATTGTTGGATGAATGATTTACTCTATCAGAAACAAATGAAAAATTTTATGATTATTGTTGAGATATTGATGCAAAGAACATCAAAGCAAATTTACTGCATAATCATTTATTGTGAGTTTTAATTTTTTTTAGTTCAAATTTTCATAAACACATAAGTTAAAATATATTTAAAAACCTTTTTATTGAATATATAGCCTGAAAATGTATATTAAACATAGGATATTTTTTTAATTTGTGGACCTCGATATAGTGCGATGTATTAGAAAGGCATAAAATTGTCATCTGAATGCCAACCAATACTAGATAAACATAAAAAAACTGTCAATCAAATACAATGTTTTGCCAAAATATATCATCATAAGTGACAAGACGCAATCATATACCAAACGCATTATAATATTCTTAACGTATTAAAAGCAGTAAAAAAACAATTTAAATACGCAATAAAAAAATGACTAAAAAATGCATGAATAAGCACAACCTAATGACCAAATCAAAATAATAAATGGCTTTATCAATAAATACTATTTGATATATTGGTATAGTAAGACACAGACCTTAGGATTAAAAAAAAATTATTCAGGATAAAGAAGTATTTTCGGATTAAATGTCTTGCAACTGAATTATCTAATAAAATAAATTGCAACGAGGAATCAAAAAACTCTATCTAAAAATAAATAATCCACCCAAAGTTGTTTTAATATAATAGTTGAAGATACAGATTACACAGAAGAGCAAAAATGCACATATTTAAAGGGAATGAAAAACACACTTATTCTCAGGAAATAAAAATAGAAAGAAAGATTTATCATTTCATTCTTAAACATACAAATCCCGAAAGAAAACAGATAGCAAGTTTATATTTTTGACTTGTAAGAGACAATATAAGAAGCTTCAAAAAGTCAGCTTCAATTTATAACTGAATAGAAAAAGATCATATGAAAAATATAAGGTGTAAAAGAGAAAAACACCAATAAAATATTCCTCTATGGATTTTTCAAGGATAAATAAAATCATCAGTCGAAAAAATGTAAATGATCATATTTTAATGAATCATATGCATATTGTATCATCAGGTGAGGTGATACATAGAAAAGATAGATCTCGAAGGTTTTAAGAAGACATAAAACGAAAGTAGCACGTAACCGTAATAGTATATTCAGATAAAACTAAAAATATAAGGAAATTCTAACAGAAAAATAAATACAATTGCGTATGTCAAGATAAAGGTATAATAGATAGTAAATATAGGCTTAAGTAACAAAGACATTTTTAAATGGTTAATAAACATTAACCGAAATGAATTATTTGCATTATCTTAACACGGATGGCAATAAAACGCAGTAAGAATCTGCAATTGTGGCAATATGTGTTCTATTCCCTGGATTGTTTTGAGAAAAACACTAACAAAATGTGAAACATATTATTTGAAATGTTATAATGAAGAGATTAATATCCTCAAAAGCATAGAAAATCCAAGTCTCGATTATATTGAATTGCATGTTAAAACATGGATAAGAAAAACTCTCGAAATGATATTTATTGAAAAAAAGAGATTAAGACAAGGATGTAGAAGAAGAACAAAAAACTCCTAAAGAATAATATAAGATGTGCATATTGTAGCATTATATATTTTAGATTAAAAATAAAATTCAAAGTTCAAACAAATTTACATTCCGATGAAAACAGTACATAGTGCTTTAAATTTAAGTTCGTAGCAAAATATATTTTGAGGAAATTAATTATATAAAGATTATAAAGCTCTTTTTGGTGTAAAACTAAAAAATAACCCCAAAAATAAATGCGAAAAGGGTGCTTTCTATGTGTTTGTAATTCTTTAATATATATACCAATAATTTTACAGTGCCATAAGAGACAAATATAATAATCAAATATCAGTATAATTGGCTTTAATCGATATAATATTTTTCTTTCTTTGAGTTCCAGAAAATTCAACAGAAAAGTATCAGCCAATTATTGTAACACTAGTTTTTGCAATAATCAAAATGTCGTAACTTTTATTTTTCTAATAAATAATTTATCATATCAATAGAAATATGCTCTCAAAATAGTGATTTGTTGCTTTTAAAAATCATGCAAATTTACTTGGCATATAAGGTCCATATATTATCTATTGATAATGATTTGCTGTTTTTATGTCGTAAGAATAATACAACATACATTATATTCCTTAAAAAAGCAATTCAAACAGTTAATAAGAAATGAAAAAACATAAAGTTTATTTAAAACGACTTTTAATTTCTAGAATTACTATCTAAATTTAGCAATTTGTTGTTAAATTATAATAGTGTCTTTTTTAAGTATGGTTTTATATTCCATATATAGTCGATAAAGTTGATATATAAGTAAAAAAGTGATCATCATAATTGTGCGCATAATATAATTTTTTTAGGAAAAATATAACAATATATCCAAAGAACATTTCATAATTTTATTAAATTTATTTATGGCTAAAATATTATATGTACATCATTTCATGCACAAACGCATGATTTCTCGGGCTCAAAAAAAATTTATACTATCGGTTTTCTACATCTCTCACAGGTCTTCTTAATAACCTCCTTTCTTTTCGAGACCTATAAATTATATAAGTTTTCGTAACCCCAAGGTTTTCATGCTGGTTGTAATGTTTTTTGACTTATAATGTCTTTAGTTATGTGTATAAGTAAAAAATTTTTTACAAATTAAAACATACATAAATATACTATAAGTTTTTTCGCGGAATTAACTGGGTTATAAAAGCAAATCTATGATGTTTTTATGATTTTGAGGTTATTTCTTCTAAGATCTCAATTGTTACTTCATAAAATATAGGAATCATATAACAAAGATATCAAAAATTTATAATTATATTTTTGAAATTTTTTAGTTCTTAATTTTGTTTTTATGATTCTTTTTTTTATGGGGAGAATAATTTATTGTGTTAGTTTCTATTATGCTTAGATTTTTATTTTACTATATCCAGGTGCAACATTATGATAAATTGCATCTTTAATAGTTACTTGGAATTTTATTAAGCAAAATATTTACTTGTCTGTTTATTATATTATAAGTTCAAATCTTAGTGTGTTCTATTTTTTTCATATATTTTAGATGAAAAATAATACTCGAAAAAAACCTTTTGATATATTTTTTGAAGAATTAATTGTTATTTATTTGTTTTAATTTGCCTTCAGACGTCGTATATTTTTTCCACATAATATAAATATCAAATTGCGAATTCAAATGGCTCCAAGTAAATAATTTATCGTTTATATATTTTTAAGGGTGATAGTATTTGTAAGATAATAGAATTTGTTGTTATAAAATCAAAGCGCTAGGATACAAGTTCAATAATTTTAAGAAAATTAATAACACAATACTTAATATCAATAAGAAGATTTTATATTGTTTTCATTTTTATTTGTATCTCTAAATTAACCTACGGCATGAAAAAACATAATATAATATTATTCTTACGGCCATATCTTCGGTATTATGTGAAAATGGCGGGAAAAGGGATTTATGCTTGAATATTAAAAGAAAAATTGAATATAATTTAAAAAAGGCCACAAAAATTCTATATCATTTATATTTTAAATTAAAAAGCGAATGTTATTAGTTAAACATAATTCATTAGAGTATATATATCTACTAATCTTTGTATATGCACTTAAAAATATTTAAATCATCTTATATGAATTTCAGTATTAAGTGTTATAAACAAACTATATTTATACCATTAAAAAGTATCAATAGTCCGAAATTCATATACATCTAAAACAATCTCTAAGGCATCAATAATAATCATGGATATATAATAAACTGTCACTTTTAATATTTAACTAGAATTATATGATATAAAAATTAAAAACAAAACTTCAATGAATATTTTTTTCACCATTTCCTTTTTTTTCTGATGTTACATAAACTACGAAATAACATTCCAATTTTTTATCTGAAATAGCATATCTCGCCATTTTAAAAACCCAAAAATCAAAATTATGCAATGTTTGATTTTTTGTGCATTGATATAAGGAAAACTAGGGATAGATTATTAAGTTTAATATGGCTAAGATTACAATATGTATATGAAATTTGTGCTCTATTATTAAATTCAGAAAAAATATTTAGTTTAATAAGATGTGTGAAGTCAATATTTTCTTATGTTGAAAATAAATTATGAATTAGTATGCTGCGATATGAATTAAATTATATGTATTACAAGCGAGAAAAAATAATTATTTTATTTTTTTCGATAGTGCTAGTTTAGTTAGAATCTTAATCGTTATATATGAGGTAATCATTATGCTTTGACTTTTTTATGCGGCAAAGATGAATTTCATTACCTTGTGTACTGTCTAGATAATTCATTGAATTTATATAGAAGGATACACAGACATTTCCATATTTTTTTCGATTCCTCCTTTCATTTATTAAGCTCTGGGATCACTGAATACTTTGATATTATGAAAATTTTATCATAATGATAAAACTCGGCAGAATATCAAAGGCAATTTTAGCGAGAGACTTTTGTATATTTCTTTCTTATATTTTTAGAAACATTTTGTGCTTTTAAATTTATTATCGTTCATTTTAAGTTGGTTTCTTGTGAACAGATAGGCTAAATTTTAATATAAATATATAATGCAATTGTACTTTATTATTAAAAATCTTTTGGATGGCCAATATAACTATAAGAAGTACTTTTCTACAGAATCCTTATGCTTTGAAGTTTTTAAAATACAAGTAGCGTAGGGAACAATATTCTTCTATGGGTACATTAAAAATTATTAAATGTAAAACTTCAACTCAAACATAAGTATGATGATTTAAATCTACTATATTTTTTTGGTAATTATTTCAAATTTATTTTTAATTTATCCGGATGAAAATATACTAAATTACGAAAAAGATTACGCAATCCAAAATCAATATAGTTAAATGTAGGCAATTGAAAATATAAAATACTAGGAGATAAATAGCTTTAAAAAAACAAAATCTAAGCTATTTCATAAAATTTAATAGATAATAAAAAAACTTTACAAGAAGTTATTACATAGTATCTAAAGGATATTGTTTGTGTGCTTTATTTATAATTTTAGTTTAGACAAGGGTGATAGAATCATTATCGATTCAAAGATACGAAGCAATGATTTTTTAAACATACTTTATTTTAATTATAGATAATTTTCGCGCATCAAACATTTTAAATTTATGCACCTGTTCTGTTCGTTTTCTTAAGAAAAATACAAATAATCGATCAGTATCTTTTTTGTGTTCAGTTATATGTATTAAAGATATGTTTCGGCATTCAGCTGTCTTTGGTATCCATCGAATAATATTAAAATAATCTTGAGTATAATTTTCAAGTTTTATTATAAAAATCAAAACTAAGAAAATTTATTTTTGTATGAAAGCATGATTTTTTATGTCTATCAATATTAAATCACTATTTTTTTATATATTTCATTTAAAATAAAAAAACAAAGTTTTGTTAATAACAACTAGCTATAATTTACTGTTAACTTTAGCAATTTATTTTATTTATTCATATACATCAGCTTATGTTTATTTGAATAAAGTCCCAATGAAACACAGTATAAATATCTTGTATATATTTAGTCTACAAAAACTGAAGTGTTACTATTTTATTAAAGGTTACGAAGGAAAAATTACTGTATTTTTTTTTTCTTGAATTTATTTGTGCAATTCTACATAACTGTAGATAAATAATAGCGAATAGAAAAAATAATTAATATGAATTATAAAATTATTATATTTTGTATCCAGAAAATAAATATGCTTTTTATTTCATTTCTTTTTACTCTTAAACGTATTCATTAGTTGTATTTCCATTCTAATATCTATATAAAATTCTGGTCGAATTCGCGAAAGAATATTTGAAAGATCGACTAAACTTATTAAAAATTTAGTTAATCATCGATCATTGAGTAAGGTTATGAAATATAAAATTTCGATTTAAATGGAATTAACAAATGATAAACGATTTAAAGTTTTATATTCAATTTTGCATCAAATAAAGAGTGGCGATGGTTCAGCGTAAAAAAATTTGACTTGTAATTTTTAAAATATTTTGAAGGTTCGAATACTCTTCAGACAAGGGCATTTATAAATTATCTAATCGGAAATTAATACCCTCTACTTTAAAGATATGTAAAACATATTATGGTCGATCACGTAAAATTTGGCTTTACTCTTCATTTAAACGCTTAAATGTTGCCGTAATTTACTTTGACTCGATATGCTAACATTTAAGTGTTGCCGTAATTTACTTTGACTCGATATGCGAACACAGGTGACTGTATCCTCGTAGCGGTACCCTATTATGTGGTCAACACTCTTAAACTTTCCAGTATTAGAAAAAAATTCAACAAAGATGCTAAAACTTTTACGGTATAAGCAATATGCAATAAACATATGATTTTTTGCGTATGGTGTTTATAATGCTTTTCCAGTTTTAACTTAAGTTCGTGAAACATTAAAACCAGAAGTAATTATTTACATCTTAGAATTATCAAATATATGCAATATACATAATCTATGATAAGCTAGTTTTTTTGCAAAAAAGTTTATAGATTACATAGTTATGCGAGTAAGTTTCATAAAAAAATTGCGTATAATACATAATTTTTGAATATTATATAATTAACTCATAAAAAAATAACGAAAAGGTGTTTACTAGATGAAAAATGTGCCAAGTATTGTTGTTATAATCATGGGTCTTTTGCCACTTTCCGTTGTTAGCAATACAAAAAATAACAATATAAATAATTTTATTTTTGAAATCTTAGATCATATAAACGCAATAGTGTGTCGCCTTGTTAATAGATAAGGTTTCCATTTTTATATTATAAATTTATTCGTTGTCCCAAATGATATTGGAAAAAGAAATAATTATTTTTCGGCATATTAGATTTGTGTATTATATATGTAAAAATTAAACGAAAACAAAACAATAAATTTAAAAAATTTCAGATTAAAACAGTTCAAACATGATTTTTTTCTTAAAGGTCTTAATGTGCCTTTATGTAGCATATAACATCCAATAGAAATAGTTTGACGAATTAACAGACTTTTAATTTTTTCTACAAAAATAAACGAAGCTTGTTATGATGTTAAATAATTTATATACGATTTACATATATTCAATACAAAAAAAAATAATTTTTGCTCGTTGTTTTCAAGTATTGGCACAGATGACATCTACATGAGAATTATAATCAAATACTACTCGGTTTTATTTTTAATGGATTTTTCAACGGGCTTTTTTAGATACTTTAGTATATTTTATAGTAGATCACGAGTATAAAAACTTGGTCAAGTTATAGACTTTTTTGGGCTAAAGTCGTAAATAATTGCGGTGTTTTACAGCGGGTGAAACCTAACATTTTTTTATTAATAGATACATTATTTAGATTTTTTTATTATGGCATTTTTTATTTTTATTGCAGCTTTGTGAAAATTTTTAAATTTGAATCAAGATCTGCTCGAAAACATCGTGTTTATACGTATTTCCTGCATAGTTAATGCATCTAAATCATGTCTTTGATGATGAAGATTTTATGAAGCAATATTTTGCATCTGTGTTGTATTGATACGATATGGTGTGTTTTTTTAAAAAAAATATTATATATTAGTATATAAATTATTCAAGACAATCATACTATTTTATAAATTTTTTATCATTTGGGTTTTTGCATTTTTTCTAAGATTAGTTTCTTATTTCCGACTATATATTGTTCAAAAAAATATGGGACACAACATACTCTCAATGTTTTTATTAGATGGTATAAAATTTGTGTTGACCCAAAACACAACTACATTTTTCCATTTCTAAATCTAGACAAAAAATAAATTTTACATATTTTAAAAAATTTTTGCGGCTATTCTTAAATTTTAGAACATGTATGATGGGTTTTGTAGAAATATAATGTATCGGGAAATCTCATTAATTGCAATTTATACATGAATTTTTGTTTATAAATAAGTTCGGCACATAGATTGGGTTATTCAATATTCAGATATAAAAAAAAATTAAGTGTAATAAGAAAAAACATATGCTAATTTTATTTTGTTTAATTGGTATCTGAACATTTTTGTTTGGAGCTTTAGATATAATTACATTGTTTCCTTCATAAAATACATAATTTTTATCTTTAATAAATAAAAATATTTAATGTTATAAACTGTAAACAACATAAAGGGGGACTAATTCGATTAGTTTGATTCGGCAATAATAGAAACTGTAAATCAAATTAAAAATCATAATTTTTAATGAAAGATTATATATCTAGACCACCGAATAATTTATTTGTATTATAAATACGATAATTATATTTGAAACATATTATGATTGGCAACTACGTTTTTAAAACATAAATATATGACCTTGATAAAAAAACAATTTTAATAGTTACTATATAACAAAAAAATATTTTTACTCTAAAAAAACATTCAATTAAGGTTTGAATCTAAAATATATATTTCTTTGTTTCATGTTTATTCTTACGATTCATTATATATATATACATAGTTTATTGTAATTTTTTATTTCTGCAAATTTTTTCTAAACACACAATAAAACATGTCAATAAATGATCCTAAAGCATATTCCACTGCAATGTTTCCATATGCTTCGAAGTTTACGTAAACCATCAGACATTAAAACCAAAATCGATTGTCTGGTAAAAAAATCATCATGAATTATTTTTATAAAATCAATTACACCTGAATCCACATCAATCAAACACCTAGAATCTAGCTTTATAGTAGAATATGTTCTATCTAAAAAAATATTGATTAATTATCTTACGAACACTGAATATATAACCCATTTAAGCATATGTATTTAGCCATATCTTTATACCTTGAATACGCTTTATAGTGACATTTTTACCACTGATATATTTACCATAACTCAAAATGAACTCAACAGATTTCATGTAAAAAAATTTCAAGTGAATTACTCCAAAATTTCATATGATCTAAGGCATAGCTTCTAATTTTATATTTAATTAAGTTTTGATGTTGGTATGTTATTTTCACACAGGCTCAAAGATAATTCGACCAGAGTTGAGAGCTCTCTGTGAGATCAAGAGATGAAATCTAGTAAAATAATTATACATACTTTAAACACACAATACATCATTATACGTTAACACTGCTGTGTATAGTATATTTTCTCTTCATATTAAAAGAGTATGGGGCTTAAATAAAGGATCAGCAATAAATATTTCTCTGTGAAATAAATTCAAACACGATGTATGATCTTAGTCGATCAAATACTTTTACACAATATTGTTTAATATTTGAGCAAAAACAAAAAAAAAAGATAGATAGGTCTTAATCCATATAACTCAATTTGATCAGTTCAGAAATATAGCCAAAATTCCTAACAATATATATAAATTTATAGCTGTTCTTCATGTATATTTTTTTATTGCATACTGCTTTATAAATACATCTCTAATCAATAGTTCTTTGGTATTTAAATAGTACCCTTATTTAAAATTATATATAATGATGCGGCTTTGTTCATACATATCGATTTCAGCCACCTTATTAGAAATGAAAATTGAAAGATATTTTTTAATATTTCATAAATTTATATTCCTTCTCATAATATTTTGTATTTTATTTATTCTAAAGAATAAAAAGTAAATTTTTGTAAGGATCGACATATTATTGGGTTAATGAGGTTTCCAATGCTTTCCAAAAAATCACAACTTATGGTAATTTTTACTATATTTAAAACGAAACTCTTGTGTGTTTTACGGATTTCATCATTTATATTGCTGCTCTTTCTTTAATTCACCACCATAGCCTGTTATATTTTTAAATATACACGGAAATCAATTATAAATATATGTTTCGATTAAAAATTGTACTTATACATTTATAATACGGCAATTTGTACAAAAAAAATATATGTCATATATTCAAGTTTAAAACTTGTGTATTTAGATTAAAAACAAGCCTATTCAAAAGAATTAAAACAATAATGGTTCAATTTAAGTGTAATTACATGCACTACAATGCTTATATTAATGACAAATCAAAAACAAGAATATTACCTTTATTCAAAATGGGATGGGTTTGTCATGAAATACCATAAGTCGTATAATAGGAAATAGAAAATATATCACAAGCGATAATGGGCACGAAAAATCGGATTGAAGTAAAATTTGTAAATCATGTAGTTGATGTATCAAAGTTTTAAATATAATGCAATTAAGTAATTGTAAAGAACTTGCTGAAATGAGACATCTTTATTATTCTTTAAAAACATATTTTTATAGCTGAAATGCAACTTTTTGACATTTTTTGCATTTTAAATATTTGTTGTTCATCGTTAATATTTATTACTCGTAAAAATTTTAGGGCTTTTAAGTGTGGTGCTCTGATGGGTGATGTGGATACTACTCTAATGAATAAAAATTTCTAAAAGGCAATGTACGCAAATGGTATCTTATGTTTCTAAATTATAAATGAATTTAAAACACGTTTTTCGATAATATATTTTTTATGGTTTCTGTTTGGTCTAGCGTCGTACCTTATTAGATTATAATGGAACCTGTGCCTTCCAGTAAAGATATATATTGTATAGAATTTAAATAAAGTATATTTATTATGCAAATGAAAAGTATATACGCCTACATGTCTTTCCAAATATCGACTTTCTCTTTCGAGAAAGGGTCAAATCTATATTAATTAGGTGTGGTACTACAGGCAATGCTGCACATAAGTAATGGTTTGTAAGGTAATTGGAACATTATCTTATAAATTTACATGAACGTAATAAAGAAGCCAAATTATATATATTTAGATATTAATTCAGTGTAATTTATGAAAATATAAGAAAGAATAAATTTAAAAACCATTGATGCATCTATAATTATATTATAAAATATATTATATTCATTGTATGTAATTTATAATTTTTTTTGTAGTTATATCTTTAAAAAATGGTTCTCATTCATAAGAAAATAAAAAGAGAGTTTATTGCATTAGGTGTAAATAAATTAAATTTTCTAAAAATAAGGATCTAAGAATTCGAACAAAGAACATGCTTATAAGCAGTAAGAAATATATTTAGGTTCCGAAAATGTATTTGCATAGAATTAAATAAACAACTATAGATGTTGAACAACTTAGTTAAATTAAAATTATAAAAATGTATAAACATATTATACGAATACTTTTTGTAGTATAAAACTTACCTTTAGATATACGCCTTTTGTATAAATTACTGTTTTAATATTTTTACATGCAAAAACTTGTCCTTATATTTTCGGTATAGTTTCGTGTTATGCTGTATAAAAAAATTTATATTTGTGCAAAAAAGTGAAAAAAACGGTTTTTGTAGGAAAAAATTAACATCTGTGATTCTTGATTAAAATGTTTAAACAATATAAAAGAAAGAAAAATGGGTGATGATTTATTGCATCTTGCGCATTTCAACTAATTTTATATTAAAAACGTTTCTATGTATATCTAAAGCCAAAAGGCTGTTTTAATAGGAAATCTAGGTCTTTATAACTAATAAATGTATATAAATATTTTTTAGAAAATCATTACTTTTAAAATATGTTGGGCGGTTCAAAAAAAAGTTACATCGACTAATAACATATTAATAATCATTTTATTATCTAAATTAAAACAAATAAAAATTGATCTAGGTATAGATATTATAAATACTGTGTTTATTCATATAAATTTTATGATCTAGTTGATATTTATTGTTAACTTATTACGGTATCGAGTACTTCGTAGAATTTTAATTGAAATAAAAATACATACTATGCCAATAATGGCCTGGATTAGTTGACCTTTAATTGTATAATCGAATAAGGTTTTTTCAAAGCTGCTTTGTTACTGGATTTAAAAATCCGAGTAGTTTTTATCCCTCGGGTTGTTATAAGAAGGTTATCTATATTGCTTAGAATCAGGCGGCAAGAATTATACAAATTAGTGATATAGTTATATACCTTGCGTGAATCTATATGAATCTTTAATTTTAAATTACAGATTCTTTTGTGACAATATTTACACTTCATATTCATCGCCCCACTATTTTTTATTTTTTTATATATTTATAAGACAACAAGGGATTACCGCGTATAAATACTTTTCAAAAAAAAAAAATTTGCAAATTCTACTGTGTTCATACATTTATATAAAGGATGTGGCTGTAATAAAGTCATGAAACGGGGAGTTTTTATCTGTAAAAATAATAAATTATTTTTCCAATAATTATATAGCTCCAATATTTTGAGTATATAGATCGTAAATATAAAACTAATATTATCACTGATAAGTGGTCATTAGAACATTATAGATTTAAATAAGAATCGTGATTAACTGTTTAGTGGTTTAATGAAGTACTAGATATCAGTTTTTTAAATTAGATGTAAAAAAAATTCATGCTTCAATTAATTTATATTATTTATATGTAATTTATAGTTTATATATTTGGCTGAATTTTATTTTTATCTATTTTATCTATTTATGACGTGGTCAGCATATTGGGAATATTGCACAACTCCTTGATGCATCTTTTGCACCTTTCCCTTGTTTAAAGTTAAAAACAAATTCATCATATAAACATTAATGGTTTTTTGAGAGGTTTACATGTCGAAACCCTGAGAGGAGTCGCGGGTTCCACTTCCACCCTCCCCACTAATTTTCAAATGAATTATCTTAAATAAAATGCTCAAGGAGGCGGCCAGTGATGAACAAAACATAAAGCATTCTCAAGCCATGAGAAACAGGTAGTTGCTGTGTAAGATGTTGAACTGTGCCTCAAGCATCGAAAAAGAATCCACACCATTCAGCAAAGATATAGGCAAGTGTAGTGTGTGGTTGTAGCTTGTATACCTTAGCGATGAACAGTAGATAGAATCACATTCTCTCCACATAATGACTGCCGCATATGAGAAAGGGCCCAATCTACGGTAAATACGGGTGACAAGAAATGCTGGGGGAATCACACAGAGAGACACAGAAGTTAAGCAATGGTTCGGTTCCTATTAATATAAAGCAAACTTCTAGCAGTAATAGAAGTAAAACATAAATAAATAAAGTAAATTCAATTGAAATTTTATATAAATCACAAACTTTAAATAATATGCTTATTGGAAAATTCATTGAAACGCTTTAAATAAAAATTATGATGTGTTGACACTATAAATTAATTTTTTGCTTAAATACAGATTCGGGCGTAATCCAGATTAGGATTATAAAACGATAGACATAGAAACAAAATATTTTTTATTTAAGAAAAGAATTATAATTGAAATTTATGTTTTTGTTTTTGTTTTCGAGCACCACTTGTTTGATTCTCCGCATGCACAGTTTATTATAATTTCGGTTATTTTTCCTCTTTAAGTCTTCTTCAATACCACTGAAATAGAAACATTTAACTATTTAAAAATATTCTCTGATGATAACAAACAATTACCCTTTTCTCTGATAAATTTAAATATGTGGTTACGCATAAAAAATAAAATTTGAAGTTTTATTCATGTAATATCGTATATTACAAACTGTAATGATTGCCATCTGCAATGAAAAATAGAGAGAATTTGAATTGCAGAAACATAGGATATCATAAAAATCTAAGCAATATAAGAAATTATTAAGCAATATAACAAGATTTAAAGCGCACTTAACGCTAAAAATACAGATTTGATATTTATTTATGCGTCAAAGCTTTAAACAACGACAAAAAAAGTAAACGGAGTGTAATGATGAAAATATTATAATAATATTGTAATAAGAATGTATCGAGAAGCACTCAGAAGTGCCTAACAGAAGTTTAAAATATGTTTTTACGCACTTAAATACTAAAAGCACTAATATTGATTTATATGAGAGTATTTTTAAACCATAGATTTTTATTATTAAGAAAAACAGACTATTACGATGGCATTTATACATAGTTAAATTAGATTATGTGTGTATGAAATGGTCAGTTTTTCACCTTTAAAGCCAACTGGTATAACTTACTAGGTTTTTAATATATTTTTACACGATTTAAAGTTATTTTACAATAACAAACCCCAAATTTTTTGTGTTGTTAAAAAAATACGAGGTAAGAAAACAATGGGCGTACCAAAAAATTTCAGATACATAAAAAATATTATTGTGCCTAATTTTTGCTAGAATCTAAGTTTGAGTAATACATTTTTACATATTTAATTTTAAAAAAATGATATTTTTTCGTTAAATATACATTTCATGGCCTTGATATGAAGGAATTTATATAGATGTTTGTATAAATTATATTCGAAATTATAAACACAAAAAAAATGCATAAAATAATTATATTGAGATTTCTAATATTAATGCTTTTTCGAGAGTTAAAACTCAAGTTTATATTGAAAAGAGCATTCCAATTCTACATCCGGATTTATACTTTATCAAAATATGCGCAACAAGAATTTATTTTTTATTCTTGTTGAACTATTTAAAAACCTTTGTTTTTTACTATTAACTAGTAATTTTAATAGTGTAAAATAAGAGCTAATTTTAGCTTGCATCTGGGGTACATCATCCATTAATATCAAAGTATAAATAAATATTTCATTTATTCTACATCTAGTGAAACGAATAAAATTTTATATAATTTACGTATAATATATATAATGTTTTAATTAATTCATTTAAAATAGCGCTAGGTTTTATAAAAAATAACATAATAAGCATAAAAAGTTTAAACATTATTAATCATTTTATTTTTTTAAATTTCGAAAACTGATGTATAACTATTTGACTATCATAAAAGAAAAAATCTAAGGTGAAAACCACATTATTTTTAACTATTTTTGCTACGTTGATGATTGTTGAAATATTTTTTTCCAAGATGCTCAAACACAACAGTTCTCATGTAACGTAAGTACAAAATAATAGGACTAAATAAGAAAACCGGTGAGCTTTGATTCTAAAAAATACCGTTTACCATTTTTAATGGAATATTTTTGCTTACATTGAAGAATATGTTTATTTTTTTATATAATACGATGAAATTAAATCTTTGCAACCCCATTCTTTTGTGGTCTATTTATATTATTCGACTTATGTGCAATAAACAAAATTAAAAATACTGGATTTGATTATTGAAAAAGAATGCTCGAAAATCTAACATCCCTTTATAAAAATTATGAATTAACTTAAATTAGGTTATGGTACTACATTTACTTGAATCTTGGAATATTATATATATGCAAAAATTTTCAATAAATACTGTGATTGTGATGATAATAAAGTGATAATAACAAATAAGAATCCATATTTCTTTGATTTTTTTAGGATAGTGTTTATGTATTCTGATCATTTAAGAAAATGAAATAATATGAAAAACATAATGTAAAGGTATTTAGATATTGATTGTATATTTTATCTCTTTACTGGCCTGTTTACTATCATATTCTTAGATGTACCTTTTAAGGTGGATTTAAACTAAACCCAAAACCAACAACTGCACTATTATAACAATTTTTGCTGTATTTTTCTATTTTATCAACGCTAAAATAAAGCATTACACGCTATAAGCAAATTATAATGTAAATAATTTTTGTTATGAATTATCTAAAGCATCTATTTATTGATTTTAAATAAATTTTAATCTATAATCAATTTTGAAATGTGTTATCAAAACTAATGCATAAATTGGATGTTCTTTATCAAAAATAAAGCATATTATAATATTTTAACACAATTTGAATCATAGAAAAACTATAATATTCTTTTAAATTGTTTTTAAAAAAAAATACATATATAAAATAAATAGCGTATCATTTATGAAAGCATATTGCCAACTATACAACTAAAACATGGATTTTGGATCGATTTGTTTTTTATAAACGCCTAAAAAAACCATAAAAGAAAAAAAAAGATATTTTTAAGACCAGAAAAAAACGAAAATATAACACATAAATACATTTTTCAAATATTAATATGATATGTGCTAATCTATAGCACAATATGATTACATGTATATGATAACTGTATTTAAAAGAATAAAAATCGTAAGCTTGATCGATAGATTATTAAAATATACCTTTTTTTTACAATAAGAATCTTTATGATTTTTTATCTTTCACCAATGAAACTTCTACGATAAATTTTTTAATTATATATTTAATTCTATTTATTAGAATATCAATAAAAGAGTGATAATAATTGTTATAATTCAAGTCAAAAATATTTCTTTCTTTATTATTTGGATATCAATGGTGCAATTGGCTGTTGTTTTAGAAATTTAGCGGAAATTGGCTTGTTTTTTTAACGGCAACGCACTCCAATTTCGAGTTCTGCACGCAAATATTAGATACTCACATAAGGGTGGTCTGCCTAAACCCGAAAGTGAAACGATAAAAAGCTTTAAAAGCCACAAATAAATTAGGAGTTTGCTGTTTGTGACTCGACAAAAGGACCCGAATATTGAATTAAGCCTGATCCCTATAGCAAGGATATGTGTGAGAGCAGAGTTGGTTGCCATAATTGATCAGCGACGGAAAATAGATTTAATCACAACCATCTTCCTTGTCGACTACCGCCTAATAAAACAAGTCTAATCAATAGAGATTAACTGGTCACAGACAATGGGAAGGATCACACGCGGGGTTACATCGGATAAACGATAGATAAAATAATAAAAAAGCGAATGACTTTAATTAGAATTACGTACATGCATAAATAAATAAAAAATAAATAAATTTATCTTTAATTAATTTAGCATTAACATAAATGTAATATACAAGATGCCTATTATTATTCCTTAAGAGATTTTAGTTATTCGATAAATTACGGAATAATCAAATATATCTAAAATTCTAGGATTTATATTTTTTTTCATTTTTGCTTTCTACACAGACTACAATTATGGTTTAAATCTTTAATCACGAATAAGAATTAAAAATTTTCATGATTTTTAGAATGTGGAGTCTGTCGTCTTACTTCTTATATGATTCAAAAATAGACCAAATAATATATTTCTGCTTTAATTGATATATTTATCACATTTTAAATTAGAGATTCTTAGGATTTTATATATTTTGGCATAACAGAAATTGGATTTTGACAATCTAATCATTAAGTCACAACATATTATATAATTAAACTGCAATAAAGTAAATAAATATAATAATCCCCATGTTTATTTAAATAAATTAAATACCAATCACACTTGGTTCGGTTCAATTTTTACGCTATGTTTTCCTATCCATTATAATATATTACTAAAGTTAATCATGCTGTAAAAAAAAGTTTTTGTAATTTGTATTCGATTATAGCATTATATTCTATAATTTTATTTAAAAAAAAACGAAATTTACTTTATGCACTTTTGAATATCAGTGACAGAACCATAAGCCAGATATAAATCATTTTAATGTTTATTTGCATAATATATCCAGCTTCAATAATTACCCATAAAACTCAGCCAACTATACTTTTGTTCCTTCAGTAGAATTTCAATTCTTAATTAATTATTTTAATAATGCTACAAAAAAACGTACCTGCCTTGTATTTTGACAATAACAAGAAATTGAATGTAAAATGAATTTAAATATGCAAAAGTATATATATGAACAATATTATAAAATATTAGAACCATAGTTGAAGGTTTTTTTTTATCATTTCTGATTCATGCTCTCATAATATGTAAAATATCGGAAAAAATATTATGACACAACGTTCTATTAATATGTTTTGAAGTTTTTCTGGTATAATTTCTTCATTTTTTACTGTTTATCAGTTAAAATTAAAAAAATATGATTCATTTTGCAGTGTAGTTATTTTTCAACCTATATCAATATGTAGATTTGTGATTACTATTGAAGACTGACATCTATAGATTATTTGGAACAAAAATTTTAAATAAACAGTTGATGATTAAAGCTCATAATCGGCAGAATTTTTTTCATTCAAGGGCAATTATTATTTTATTTTATAATACATATTATCTTAGCCCTTTGAAATAGTAGAATTCAAACGAATGCATTCATTTTAGTAATCGGTTTCATTTTCATACACGATAATAAAAATCTGATTACACCCTTCGATACTAGCATTGGAATATCAGCAATTGAAAACATATGAAACGAAGAGAACTAAAAACAATGATTTACTATGAATGAAAAATCGTCAATTTAAAGATATTATATAAGAAAATTCCCTATTACTATAAAGAATTTATTCTGAATACTGTAAACAACGTGTAATATATAGAAAGTTATAAATTTAGACATTTGCGCCTCTAAATCCAGGAAACTAAGAGTTCAAAAAGTTATTTTAGCCGTAATTTTTTTTTAATTTAAGTAGGAAGGTTATGAAACTTATTGAATGAAAAAGATTTCAAAATAACATAATCTAGAAATTAATCTAAATTTTACTGATTTGCAATATAAAAATATTTAGAATAAAATATATGCATAAATAATTTGAAGCAAAAGTTAACTCTATTTTATTTATTTATATATGATAGTTGAACGCAACAGTGAATATTATTAATCGCAAAAAATAGGCGAAAGTTTATATATTGATCATAAGTTGATTCGGAAAGAGTGTTTGTATGATCGAGTGAACGAAGAAAATAATGTTTATAGTTTGATAAAATAATAATTTACTCTTTTTAAAATTAAAGATCATTTATAATGAGATATAAATATAAATTATTTTGCTAAATATTAGAATATCAGATACATATACTCTTTCTATGATTGAAGATATTCATATTGCCATTTTTGGTTATAGACTAATTTACACTGATCAACTATAAAAACCCACTAAATTTGAAATATTTGATTTAGTGTAAATTATATAAATAGAATTCATGAAATGTAAGAAAGCATTGGATTATATAAAGCATAAATGATATAATTTAATTTGGAGATTATAAAACATTAAAAACATCATTTATATTTTATAAATATAAAACAACACACAAAGTTTTATTTATGTATCAGCTATTGTTTGGATTATAAACGATTGGAAATTTTATGGTATATATCAGCGAGTAAGAAACTGATATTATATGAAAATTTTACTACTCAGCTAAATGAATTTCATATTCGTGCCCTTTAACTTTTCGATGTGAATCAATTGTTAAATATGGCATGTATTTAAATGTAACGCAATAAATATAGAATTCTAAAAACCATGAGGAGATGTTAACAGGTATACATTTAATACTATTAAACAACCGAATTTTTTTACCTGATTTTATACATCATTATATGCGATCAAGTTGCCAAAAATATCTTTCTATTTTTCATCAGTAAGTATTTTAAGTAGTAATGTTTGATGATATCTTTAAAAAGAATTGCTATATTGAAAATTACAATGGTTCAATATATTGTATCTTGTTTTTTATGTGTTTATTCGGGTATGATAAATTTTGATTTTTTCTTCGAGCAAAATCTTATTATTTTACCGATAACACATGATATCCATATTCTTAGAAATATTCCAATCTCTTAAACCTTCTTGAAGCCACTTCTCAAGACCCATTAGTTAATACTTATAAAAAAATACAAAAGGAAGTCGTGAAATGATCATATGTTGAGATCCAATATACGCGTTAATATATATAAAGCACAAAAATACAAAATATATTTTACATTTTTTTAGATCTAAAAAAACAAAATATTTATTATACGAAATCATTTTTGCTAATAACGCAAAAATTTGTCATAACCAGAATTTATGAAATAAATTTGGCTACTGAATAAAAAAAATATTTCTGAAGTTGCTTTCATTTTAAAAATTAAATAATGCTAAAAGAAATTTACATTTTTTGAAGTTAAAAGAAAATTTAGGCAAAAAATTTATTTACCAGGACTATCCTATTTCAACCCGGACTAATTTTTAGACTCATAGTATTATATAAATGGACTTTATTTCATTTTATAATTTATAAATAATAAAATAAATTCATATATTGATTAATTCAGACTGAGATTTAGGTTAAAATTAAATTTTCACCTTTCTTTTGCAAATAATGTACCAATTAGCTACAATAAACCTATAAACAATTTTTATGTTCCTATTTTATTTTTATTGTAGCTCTTGATCTAAAATAACCACGATAAAATTCTTTAATTAAGTTTTTTTTTATTCTTTTACCGTATCTAAATCTTTTAATCACTGGTTATATTTTTTTTAAAATTATTAGATACGTTTATTTTTTTTGCCAGGACCCCGAAGTATATTATATAAGAGTACATTTGATTGATCCTTATTTTTGTTATAAAAATGCCAAAAATATATTATATAATAAAATCTAATTTATACCTTTGCTTTATATAAAGTTTGCATAAATAAGGTAATAAATATTTTTATTAATCATTTTTAAAAATTAATTGTAATAGAATCTATTAGTTTAAATACGAAATAGTGAATACGTAAAAAAAATTAAGATTTCACTCAAATCACCAGCCGATTTATTTAAATTTAAATTTAAAGATAATTTACAAATATCACCAGTTCAAAAGACAATAAACAAAATTATCATAGAAATACAATGGATATAAATTTATAGAATGTTTATATATAAATAAATCGAAATAACAAATTTCAAATTTTCAATTATTTATGGTAGAAAGCTTAAAATTTAAATACATATAAAGTTTTCGAAAATGAACTTTTAAAATAAATGTGATATATAAATTTATAGTAAAATACATTCCATCTATTTCTGACATATTAATTATGTTGATGTGAAAGCGTAATATTTTCACCTTTTAATTTTTCTTGCCCTTTACAGTCTGTTTAAGAACAAAATGGTTTTTTTCAATCTTTCTGATAATTTCCAAACCTGTCTTTTTAAATTTTTAGTTAAAATATTCATTAAGCACTAAAAACTATTTAGAAAATATTTTGAAGACTGGGATTTATTAAGATTAAATAATGTGTTTTGAATTTGTAAGATCAAGAATATTTCAAATAACATGATTTAATAGGTGAATATAATATGACTAAGAAATTCTTTTACAATTAGTACATATTTAAATAACAGTATTTATCCCAAAATACGCGTAATTTAATATCTAGATGAAGAATTTCTCATAATAATTATAAATGTAAACATCTATCATCTATATTTTCAGTTTTTTAGAGATCTTTCTATCTAATTAAATATAATAATTCTTTCTACTTCAAACTATATTATATATCAAAAGAATTTAGTGATATGAATAAATATATATTCACCCATATTAATATGCTGTAAAATAACAAGTTATTATTTTTTAAAATATATAAAAAAGTATGTATATAATATTCATTTGATATTTCCAATAAATATCAATGCCTGAATATTTATAAATATTTTTCTTGCAATCATCTTTAATATACAAACGATAAAAACCACTACAAAATGTCACAGCTGTTCATATTTCTTAAATAAATTACAAGCAAGAAATTTTTAAATTTAATGGATATAAAAATTTTTATTAGCCGACTGCTACGTTCATTTTTCGATATATTGATTACCAAGTCCAACATGAGCCTACTAAACGACCCAATTTTAAAATAAACAAGAATTATACACAAATTGAACTATATCAACATAATACTTATTTTTTTAATAATAGTTAAAGTCTTTGTTGTTGATATTTATTTGCTATACTTTTAATTAATTTACTGCTCGTATTGTGCTGCATAATTTGGCAAGTCAAATAGAAAAAAATTAATATCAGGGTTAAATCGACCTACTTCGTATTTGTGCATCTAAATTACACTATTGGTTTTTGTCATGAGAAACGTTTTTCTCTATCATATGGAAATTTAATATTCTATAATGACATCCTGGAATTTTTTTTCTGCATAATGTGTTGCTTGTAAGTAAATCAAGCATTTGAAACATCTTCCTGTAAATTCCAGGCAAATTTTTAAAGTATTAAAATGAAAAGCACATTTTTTGCCCTTTATATATTTATAAATTCCTTTATTAGAATATTGCATCATAATATTTTCTATATTTGATATTCTATTTATATTTTGTGTTCATATACAATCACTTTAAACATGAATTTCTAGTATGAGAACATAAAATGTTTTTTTTATTGGATCTATTCACAATCGATTTCTTAAAAATTTTCTAAAATATCTTCTCTTGCGATTTTATGCCGCGGACGTAATTGGCCGCATACTTTTGAACTAGATCGATCTAAAAAAAATTATGAAACACAAATTCAGCAATTTTTAATTAATTTAGTGGGCTTGTGGCAACATAATATAATATTTTTTTTGAACTTCTTTTCAATCAAAAATACATATTTTTCTTAAATGACTGTTTAAAAATGCTTTCTATGCAAATCATAGGATTGAGAAAGATTCTTGACTGATAAGCCTTGAGAGAAAGGGGTACCGATAAGTATATAGCAGAGAAAGAGATAGTAAAATGTATTTATGAAGTTTGCTCCAATGATTATATCACATAATCTGTTTGAGAAAATATAAAAGTCGAATCAAAAATTAACCCATAAATCAAATAATCAATAAAATGCTTTTCTATATCTTAAAAGCAAAAAAATAAAATGTATTTACATTTTTAGTTCAATTCTAAAAGATCACATATTTGGTTATGTGAAATTTTGAAAATTTAATTTGCATTAATAAAGTAATCTTGCTACAATTACGAAGGATGGTCTAAATTTAACAAACATTGAAGCAATTCGGTGGAAAAGACAGAATCTTAGATTTCTAGCTTATTAAATTGGTTAAAATTTCCATTTATAAAACATATAAATTCACGCAAAAAATATCGACAAACTATATTGAGCATAACCTTTTGGGTTTATTCGAACTAGTTCTATTAATTATTATGAGTATATTTATGAAATAATACTAATATCGGAAAAAATATTACTTGAAAAAGTATATTTACAATTACATATCTTTTTACATTTAAACATTTTTTCCAATTAAATTTCGTGTAAATATAAATGAACTTGGTGAGAAAATCACGCTTTTTATGCGAAGTAAGTTAATAGAATATACACTTATTTGCATATTCTACACACCTGAAAGATGATTGACCTCCTAAAAAGAAAATTCAAGATGGTTTATTAAATAAAACATTTATTTAGGATATTTAAAAAAACATTATTTCTTCATATTTATTATTACTTATATAATTTGTGAATAGCCACGTGTAAAGATTGTACTCATATAGTTTAAATATTGTTTTCAATTGCTAAGATATTTTATAATTTAATAAAACATGAATATAATATATTTTATATTTATCTATTAAAATTACATATATTCTATATACAAATAACCAAGGTTTAGATATTTGTGTTAAATCTAACTCATGATAAGATTGTCATATCATATAAATACCGCAATTTTAATTTTTTTTCCCTGTTATATATTCAAAATACACCACAAAGTTTTAGAGATTTTCTGACAATTTTTGCATTACTAATTTAAGGAAAATTAAATGACCTAATGTTGGATAATAAAACGTAAAATTGATTTCTGCTTAAAAAATATTATGTATTTTTACAATTTAAAAAAATTAAAATAAATATTCTACTATTTTTTTAATTATAGGTCCCCACCTAGGCTACATATGAAAATAAAATTATGAATAAGGATAAGCTACAGCAAATTAATTGATATCACCTTAAAATGTAATAATATTTTATTTACTGAAAATTGTTAGTTATGATTAATAACAAATGCAGAAAATCCTTTTATCTACGGAAAAAAATAAAACAACCGTCTGGAATTGTGTTTTATATCTAAAATGCAAGTTGTGAATTTAAATCAATTGATAAAATGGATATTTGTATTTTGTTATAAACATTAGTTTTTAGCCTATAAATCTATAAACAATGAATTGGAGTTTTTAGTGGCGGCTAGCGCAAATAAATATTCTTTTCAATTATTTAAAAAAGCAAAGCGCATTGCTGTAAATAGCTTGATCTAAAAATATATATTTACGGAAAATATTTAGGAAATAATCTAAGTAGAAAATTCCATAAAAAAAAAGAAACTAGCCACAGTAGAATTTTATTTTACGATATATCTATAATTATGTTTTAAAAATTAAGGTAAATTCTATATATCAAGAATTTTTATAAATGTAATTATTAATCTGTATGATTTTTGAACATATATGAATTTTACAGACACAACAAATTCAATGTATCTATAAAAGAGTAGAGACAAAAAATACGAATTTTTTTGTCTTTTAGACTGGTAAATATATTATAACCGAGTAGAGGAAATCCACCAGTAGTTAAAACTAGCATGAAAAGGGGTACTACACACAAAAAATTTAATGATGAAGTCTATTTTATAAATAATTTAGCCTAAATACTGTGATGAAAGATTGATTACTTCAATATGTAATGACTAGGAAAATCCTGTTTTAGCTTCAATGACTTTTTACTGCATAGATATTTATAAAAAAATGTTTATTAGGTTATTAAAAATTTAAGATTCGCTTAATCTATATGTAGAAATTGTTTTTCATATTTATTCATGATAATACCAACCGTTGCAATATTATGTAACAATTGAGTTACTTAGATATTTATAATTGATATATGCATACATGGGCAGCTTTGCTCAAAAAACTATAAAAGCATAGTTTTGGTTTAATTAAATCTAATTAAAATTGTTGCGATAAAATAAAAAGTTTTTTTATATGTTGAAATGTCAACAAAAAATACAAAAGCGTTCGGCTTTTTATTGGAATTCCCATGAATGAAGAAATATTGCATTTTTGTGTAATCATAAACTATTGCAAAAAAACGATAAAACTTTACTTGACTGAAATATTTGTAGTTTATAAAACACTAATTTTTGATGCAAATGAGTTGTTTTTCTTTGTAATACAGAGGTTTAAATCCCTTTTTTTCAGCCAGTGAATTATATGATATGAGAGGTTACACTTAAAAAATGTCTTTAAAGTGCTGAGCAAGTCGTTTGCCGAATTTTTGAGTATATATATTTATTGATTTCTATGTATCGTGCAATAATAAATAATATTTGAAATCCGAAAATATACGTTTTAAAACATTATAATCCATTCTTAATAGATACAATCAATATTAGAATGACTCAAGACTGTGTAAATATGAACATAAAAGATAATTTCGTGCTGGTTAACTTTATTTTCTTTAATCTACTAAGCTTATGCATAATCAAAGCTTACAGATCGCTAAATTCGTATAACGTACATAATTTACATTTTTTTACAAATTATCAAAGTAAAATAATCTATTTTATTATGAATTACATATTTAAAATATTAAAATATTATATAAAAGCTCATTAAGGATAGAAATAATATGAGCATGGATTTATTTCAATGCTTTTTATCTTGATTTAAAATACTAAATTGTAGAGCAAAAAATATACATCTAATTCGATACTACAAAAAAAACATTTTTAATTGCGAAAAAATATGAAATTTATGTCGCAAGAAACATATATGCTGGAAAAATCAACTTAAAAAATTTTTAAATTATATAAGTTCTATAAATTAATAATATTAGACAATTCTAAACATTGATGATAGCTTTTATTCAAATGAAGCACTTTCGTATTGTAAACTGAAAATTATGAGAAGTGGCAAATATAAATTTAAACTTTTATAATCTAAAAAAGACTAGGTTGGGAAATTTATGGACTAATCAAAGATTATTCTTTTTGGAGGCTACTACACACACAAAATAATTCATTTTCTTTTTATATGAAAACTAGTGTGCTTTACTTATTCTGTAATATTTTTTATATGAAAATATGATCATTGTGGTTTTTTTTGTTTGAAAATTAAAAAAAATCGACATATATAATGATAAGGCAATTTTTTTACATGGATTTACAACTAAGAAAGGCAAAATATAAACGATAAGAGTACATTTGCACATGCAATAGTTTGAATCTACGTAATTCATATACTTTGTATTACGAAAATAAAGCTACTCTGAAAAATTATTATATAGTTTATATGATTCTTTGGTCGAATCTTAATTCTTGTGAGAATTTTATATTTGATAAGCGCATACTATAGTTATCTAGCAATGATGTTAAGGGCGTAAAATTCTAGAGCTTTTTATTTTATTTTGTTCGTTTTATATTAAAAAAATTGTGGGCATGATTAAGTTTGAACCTAAAGATGTTGATTTCATGCTAATATATTGATTAAATTAATTTTTTGGAAATTAGGCACAATTGGCTGGCTAACTAACTTTGTCAACGGCAACAAAATATATTTTTTTTTTAATTTGTCCAAAAATTGCCAGATTAAAGAAAGCTGTGGTGGTGTGAACTAGTATTTATAATAAAAGCAAATCAAGTAAAATTAAATGTTTTGAAAAACCAACTTATAAATCATAATAGCCACATTTGAATAAAAATTAGTTTTTTAAAATGAAAAATTTATTATATCTAATTTATTCCTGAAAGATTTTTTACTTTCATAAGCAGCAGAAACCAAAAAATTTAGATTGTTGTCCATGAAACTTTTTTTTGAGGAAAACTTAATTATGCAAAAATACCATATATGAAAAATGTTTTCATATATATTACCCATTATTTATTATATTTTCTTATCGCGTTTTTATTTTATGGTAAATTTTTATTATATAATGTTTAAATATAAAAAATAAAGGAAATTTATGATTAAATAAGATACTGCTGTTAAATTTCTTTCGACATTATATATCGTTCTTTAAATTTCAATTTACTTTTTTTGTCAAAATAATCGATGATTTTGTATTTTAAACATTTATTTTGTTTTGTATTTAAATCAATTGAAATAAGTAGTATTTGTATTATTTGCTTATTAGTTTGTATACTGACAGATTATGTTTTTAGTCTAGCATATTAATTATTTTCGTGTTGAATGTAAATTGTTTTCTTATTACAATTTAAATCAAAAATAAAATTATATTATCATGAATCAATGAAATTTGTAAATCTGAAATATTTTTTTTTGTGTTTATACAATTTTCAGCTATAAATATAAAGCTTAACTATCGTTATTGAAAAATATTTTCGATTTCATTTATATTTTTAAAGCATGTAGGGAAAAAAAATAATATCCTATTGTTCCGAGTCATCTTCTGATACTTATAATATTTTTAATCCTATGAATTTTATTTATTTTTATTACTGGCTATGTTTCTATTTAAATTATTTTCCAATTCTTTATCCTGTCTATTATACACGAGGTATACAAATGTTTTTATTCGTTATAATTTTTTTCATAGAGTGTAGGCTGTATCCATTCAACAAAATATATATTTACTCAAATTTCTCAATATGTAATAAATTTTAATTTCCCCTAAATTTCTGATATTAAAAACGTTCCATATTATTGCTTTTTTTTTACTGTTAGATAAAAAATTAAAATTATTGCACCATTATAAAAACTCTTAATCTCATTTTACACATTTGAAAGGTTGATCTTTACTGCACAAAGTACATATCATACAACAAACATGTATTTAATGCATACTAGATGCAAGAAATATCGAAAAAACACATTATTAGAACCATGTTAAAGGAAATCTATAAAATTGCAAAATATAATGATTGTAAAGCGAAACAGCTTTACTCCTTTCTCAAATCTCTGTGTATCTAATTGAAGCAAAATTGGTATCACGAGCGTTGACTTACGAAGATACTACAATCAAAATGGAAAATATATGATCATAAAAACAGCTGAGCAAATAAGTTTTTTCATGTGAGCAACTATAATAATACAAGATAAGACGAGAGCGATAAATACTGGATGATAAAAGCTAGTTATATTAGAAATGTAAAGTTTTTCATGCAAATAAAAAAAATGGATTTAAAAGCAAAAAATATATTAAATATGTGCGATCGAGCTACATAATTCGAAAATAAATATTTATCGATCGACAGATTATATCATACTGGAATTTAAAATGAAATTAATGAAACAGTAGCTTTAAAAAAATATAAACCGCATGTTTTTTGGTGTAGCTACAATACTTAAAATAATGTATGAGGAAAAATCCAAAAAACCAATTTTTTTTTAAAAAATTTCTAGCTTTTTTTTTTACCAATGTTACTTTAAAAATATATGGTAACATTTGACAAATGAAATCGAGATTTAATCCATAATATAGTATAATTTTCCAAAAATTACTTGCATTTACATGCATCACGTTTCTATGTTTTCTATTTTTTTATAAAGTTATATGAATTTAGGCAACATAGTACAGCCGAATCAAATTTTATGTAAACTAAACTGTAAGAGAAACTAAACATTGAAAATAACTTTTTATACTCACGATATCTACAGTTTGTTTATCTATGCAGTTTATAAATATTGCATTCCAACATTTTATGTCTTGTGTATCAGATAATAAAACAATGAAAATGGATCAATTAATTTATATATGTATCATTCAATATAATGTGAACTATTGTAAAGCTTTAAATGGGGTTTTTTTATTTTTAAGCACATTAAAATCTTAAAAGTAAATTTTAGATAGTATTTTTGGTTTTTTAACGTGGTTAAATATCTTTTATTTTTTTTAATGTGAATTTATTTATATATTATTTTTTCACAAGTTTATAAATTATTTAACTACCAAAGCATCAATAATTTTGTTTAGTGTAAATGAAATTTTTAATATTTATGAAATATATCTTTCGTCTTTCTCTCATGAAAGTTAAATTTTAATTTAAAAAAAAAGCTTGAATTTCCTTTAAATTGAATATTATCCTTTGTGTTTTCACAAATTTGATAGTGGGATTAATGGTTTTAATATGACCAAGTCAATGGGGTCTTTTCAGGAAAAAGATCCATATCGTACAAGAAATGTTTTTGATCACTTGGTCTTGAGCTTGCAGAACGTGAAGGTTTTTTTAGCCCCATATTTTCAGTATTTTTAAATCCAAAATAATTTTACATTATTCATATACCAATATTGTTTTATGAATTTCTTGTAGCTTAGCGACAATAATGATTTTTGATAGTTTATCAATGACTCATAAATAAATAGTATTCAAAAATACAATCGTTTATTAACGAATCAAAGTCAAATAATGCAAAAATAACCATCACCACGCTTATTTTTTTATGTTTGGAAATTGGTATAGGTACCAAGTGATAAATGGATAGAAATATCCTTGTCAAAATTTAAAAAATCATTGCTCTAATTAATGCATGTTAAAAGCAATGTTGGCGAAATGGTGCAAAATAGAGTGAAGTTTGATACATTTGTCAATTATAATTGTTTGATCTGTAGAAATAATAAAATATTATATCCATTAGTAATTTAGACACATGCTTTTAAATATTTAACAGATCATAGTTTTAAACAAATTATACCAATCAAAAGTTTGAGATTAGAATAAGATTAAAAATTCAAAGAATAATCGAGATTATGTATTTTGTGGACCAAAGAAGTTATATCATTAAGAATATATAAATTGATTTAGCAAAAAGTTATGTGTTTCATTAATTTATATTACTTACTTTGTATTTAATGGTTAATTTTTTGTCATGTAAATATTACAAACGAAATGGATATGTTCACTCGAACATCAAATTGTTGTTCTTGAATTGTGAAATTAATTTTTAATCGTCTGAGGCGAATTCGGGACAAACTACACACAATGATCATAAAACAATATACCATTAAGCATATTTCTATTGGTAAAACATTGTCTACAGATTACTCAAGTGACAACGTTTCATTGATGATTATTTAAGATGGGTTTTAATTACACATAATAAATAATAAAATTATGTTTTATCGATCAATAAATTATTTAATTTATACTGTAACAGTTGCTACTTATGGTGAATGATGTGTAAATTATAATTGCAGAAACTTAGACAAACAAAAGGTTACATAAAATAAATCATTGTAAAATTATTTAATGAATGTCAAAGTATACACATAATATCAAAAAGATGCAAAATAATATTTTCTTTTGCGAATCAGCTATAAAGAACAAACAAAAGAAGGAAACTGAATATAATAAAAATAAAATACAGATAAAAATAACATACAGCTAAAAATAGCATACATATAAAAATATAAATATAATAGCTGCTCAAAAAGTTAATACCTACTCAGTAGTCTAAACTTCAGTAAATTACCGGCTATAAAACGCCTAGAAACTAGTATACTGTTCAATTCATAGGGAAAAAATAATTCCTATAAAAACATTTTATAAGCTTAATTCATTTTATTTTAAAAAAATTATATATCATGATGCTATTTTGATGTAATTCTATGTATTTTATTGATGAAAAAAGACAGTTTTTATTTTTAAATCTTATAACTTTAAATCGTTGGAAATTTTCTGGTTCGTTCTTTTTATTATATTTTTTAAGTTTTAGACATAACAAGTGAATGGGACGGAGTGGTGACACGATATCATAGAAGGTACCTGAAGGAACTAGATGTCACGAACCAGGTTGAGGCATATATTCAAACATTGGGATTGAGAAAAACCCTTATATTATAGGTCTCGAAAGAAGGAGGGGTATTGAAGAAGACTTTGGAGAGGAGAAGATAGCCGAAAGTATAAATACGCTGTGTGTACAGAGAATCAAGCAAGCTGTGTCTGAGAACAAAAACTGAAATTACGACTTTAAATATAGCCCTTAAATAAAAAATACCTTACAAATAAACAGTGAATATATTGATTTCAATTAAAAAAATAAATATATACGAATAAAATAAGCCGTAAGAAAACATAGCTGGTTTTAAAGATTTCAAAAAAAAATAAAAAACGATATAAAACTTAATTTATTCAACATATTAGAATCTTTATTTTTTTTTGATTAAATCGATTTAAAAAGTATATTTGGATAATGCTAATGGATGTTATTTAATGAAAATATTTAAGAAATTTATTGCGAATATTAAACTGAAAGAAAACACGAAATAAACTACACGGAAAAAACTGGAAATTAAGATTTCTGCCTATGTTTAGTTTTGGCATGATTAAAAACTACTATTTATAAATGTTATGATTCTGATTTTATATCCTGTATTCATTATATATAAAAATTGCGCAATTGCAATGCATTTTATATATTTATAAAAATATTTTTTTAGACTTTTACTTCAATATTTTTTTGTTGTAAAATCAGAGAATAATTTTTACTTACATCATGATTGAATCTTGCTCATATAAAAAGATTCATAGATAAATCACATGTTTTTATTATCTAGGGATCTCTATAAACTCTCGAATTCTAGTAAATAATACTTTTAATTATTATTTAATACATTATAAACTAAGTTAAGCCTTATAAAAAATAATTTTCCCAGCTAAAACATCAAATGTAAAAGACTTACATTTTTTTAATGTTAGTTTAACTCATATCACTAAAAATAATTATGACTTCAATAAAATTAAGGTAACAATGATAACTATAAAACATTTTTGAACGTTTGTTGATAAACAAATATTTTATAATATATATGTTAGAAGGGTTGAAAAAACACTATTTCATTTAACTAAACCATTTGAAATCTAGGTAAATAATCCAAATGCGCAATTCAAAAAATAGATTTATCCAGGACATGAATTTTTTTTTTTGCTTTGTTGACGTCTATTTTACTTTTTTTCTTAGAAAATAAAAAAAAAGGTTTTCAATTTTATCTTTATATAATCTTAGATATTTTTTGAAATTGTTGTGATAGCGAAATCATAACAACTCGAATCGGATTTTTATGTATGACGGTTTGCTGTATTTTTTTTAGTATTTGAAAGTAAAATTTCGAAAATTTTAATAAAATGTGAAATAAAATCTTACAGCTATTTATAGGACAAATATATACAACTAGAATCAGATATGTAGTTTATTGCATGAATATTAGAATTTTTGTTGATATTAGAATTTTTTCATAAATACTGTGATTTTTGTATAAATATAATAATAAAAACACATAAGAAATGTTTGTTTTAAAAAGCAAGAAATTGGTGAATAAAATAATATATAATATACAACATAGTAAAGTTAATAAATATGATTTCAAGGGTATTCGAATATAGTTTACAACTTTTATTTTTAATACTTACTCATTGGTTATCATTTGTTCTTATTAACCTTGAATTATAATTAAAACTAACCCGAATATTGCATCCGCATAATCATGTCGTTTTATTACTAAGAATTTATTTTTCCTTATTATTATAGCATATTTTTACAAAAGTTAAAATAAAATATATGGATAGAACTTTTAGTACTTTTTTCTTGCTATTTTTTTTATTAAAGCATCACTATTCATCTTATTAGTAAATTTAAACCTAGTAATATAGTATAGTGTAAAATTGTCTCCGTAAATTCATACAAATTTTGATTAATTCACATAAAAACCATAATATTTCTTTTGAACTAACATCAGTATTCTAGCACAATTTAGCCATTTTTTAGATTATTTTTGTGTCAAAACTAATAAAAAAGCCATAAAATAGAAGAACGTGATCTTAACCGACTTTTAAAAATACATTTAAAATTTTAGATCGAACAAAAATTTTCTTACGCCTTGAAAAACCGTACATACCACGTATTAATGTACAAATAAGCCTGTAAAATACAATTCTTCATATATTTGTGCATAAATAATGATTTTATTCTGATAGAAACATCTGCACATTAAAAGAAAGCCATAATTTATGAGACCTATCATGATTTTTATATCAAACACAAAAATAAACATATGCTTAGTACATGAAATTCAGTAAATTGACTTTCTTTTTTGACATAAAAATCTTCCTGAATTTTTTATTATGCCTAATTTGCATTTTCAGGGCGTAAGTAATGGTAAAAGCGTTGATCTTGATTATAAATCTGTTGGTAAAAATTTTTAATAATTTAAAAATTAAAGAAGTTTGTGAATGAAGTTTCTTGATAAAGAAGACATAAGGATTTGATTTAATATAATATGACTTTGATATAAATATTATGAGGATTCTGCAGTTTTTCGTTTCGGAATAAAACACTTGATATTTACAAAGGTTTTATTGTCTTTAAATACAAGAATAAAGCCAAAAATCAAATATAAACATAACTAAATATAATTATGATACAAGATATATGGTGCATGACTTAAATATATCAGAAATACCATATTTGCGCGTAAAAAATAGAGTTTAATAGGCTTTACTTACAATTCACACACCTGATTGTAAAGATATTATAAAAACAACACATTATTTAAATAAAAAGATAGTACATGCAGCAAAAAAAAATAATTTTAATTGTATATATAAGTGTCTCTTAGGGGAACGAAAGAGCGTGCATGCACCCAGACATTAAAACTTTGCATATAAATATATAATATAGGCTTTAAAAGAGGTGTGAAAAAAATAATCTGGATAATTTATTACAATTATAAAAGTAGAATTTTTCTTAGAATTGATACAAAATCATCACAATTTCAATTGTTGTGAAATTGCGTAAATACATAAAATAAATCAAACACTAATTTTTAATATATATAACACGCCGGATTTATATTTCAATGTTATATAAATAATAAAAAGTGATTTTTGCAAATATGTAAAATTTACAATATCATGATTTTAACAAAGATGTATGACCTAGTATAAATTTGGAAACATAAGAGTATTTTTTAAACTCGATTATTATGAATATGATATATAAAACGACACCACATTACATTTTATACCGTAAATATTACTTTGTTTTTTTAAAAATAGATATAGTCTATATTGAAATTTTGTAAACTTTACTAATGAATCAATATGTACATTAGTAGCTAAAATTGCTTTTTTTTCTATTACATAGGTTCTCAGATAAAAAAAAACATCTTCTATATTTTTTATACAACGAAATATAGAATAAGTCATTCTAAATATGAAGATATAATAGAAACAGCATGATATAGTTCTCTAGTTAAAATAAATATGAATGAATTCGGTTATATAAAATAAAATTAATAATATTTCTTGACGTTCAATAAACACAAGTTATCAAACATTTTTTTTATAACGTCTAAGCATAGTTTATTTGTTTTATATGCTTAAATATAATCGAGTTACAGGATTTTGTGTGTCAAGCATAAATAAAAGGCATGCTTAAAAGGGTTATAGATACTATAAGCAAGAAGCACATTATATTTTAAATACAAAAGATGCGTAAGCGCAATAGAAGAAATGCAAAAAATGCTTAAAATATATTTAAATAACAAGGATGGTACGCTAGTTTATGTAAACTAGAAAAATAGATAAAACAAAGATCTAAAGAATCTATTGCCGAAAAGATGGTTATTATTTTTGCATGAATAATAAGATAAAAATATTTTAAAAATATGAACTTAATGAAATAGTTAGCCTATCTTAAGAATTTAAAAACCCTTTAAATAAAGATAGAGAGGGTGATTGTGCTTTGAATAAGTAAATTAGCATTTTTTATATATTTAAGACGATATTAACTTGCATAGAATTTGAATGTATACTATAAACAACCTTCAAATCTGATAATAGAGCTACGATAGAATATTAACATTTATATTTTTTTGGATAGACATGTTAGCGAGAAGTAAAAAATTAAGCAATGGATTCTTTACTTAAAGGTAAAAACGCTCGATAAATACTTTACCGAATATAATATCGATATAAAATCTACCTTAAGACATTTTTTTTATGTTTCTAAGGTATTCAAAGCAGTGACTATTTTCTAAAAAAGGTACAGATAATAGTTACAGACTTAATTTGTTTTTCTTATGAAAAGAATATACGAGCGTATTTGTCTAGTTTAAGGAACAAAAAGAGACAATAACTGATGTATAAATTAAAAAACGCAACTTTAATAAAAAAATATGCGGAATTTGATGACAATAAAAGATAAAATTCAGCTGAAATACTTCAAAAAAATGCGTTTATATTTATTGTCTATTAAGAAAAATAATATAACCTTACACAAAAATTTAAAACTAGAAACCTAAAAATTCGATATAATATATTTTCAATTATTTGAAAATCTACTGGCAAAAACCGATGTAAAAATACAGCTAAAAACGGTTATATTGTATATTTTACTCATTAGAATTTTTTATGTGAATATGAATAAATCAAGATGGACTGGTTTTTAGGCAATTATACCATAACAAGTAATTGAAAATGCCGATTCGTAAATGAAAAATTTTTGTCAACATTTCACATGAGGCATACTAATAGAAATTAAAAACTGAGGAATAGTGTTTTTGATCTCTATGTATCAAGAAACGTAATTTGATCTATAAAATAAACAGTTATAAATAAACCAGGACTAATAAACAGCCCATGATATAATCATAGAAAACAAAAGATAGAAGAATTAATGAAACTGACACAATTTTTTTGTAGTAAATCAAAGTATTAATTTACAAATAGTGATATTTTATGACTTTCAAAATCTATCTCGGCTGCACAGGTGATATATCTGCTTTAAAAAAGCATAAAAAGCTAAATTTTATGGAATAAAATCTATAAGCTAACTTAAATCTAAATAATTGTCATGTATATCATCTAAGAGAGACTTTATTGAAATTTTTATTTTTATAATAGGCGAATCTACAGGAAAACCCGATTGTAAATTAAGAAGTGGTAATTTAATAAGACTGTGTAAATTATGCATTTAAGTTTTATTCTAAAGATATACATATGATAAAAAGGTTGGATAATAATAATTTTAGTTCCAATTTAACCTTCGAATTCTTAGAAAGCATAGAAAAGTAAAGACATTGTATAATCTTGCACTTATAAGCATAAACTGTATTCTAAAATCCTTATTTGTAGAGACACAGGAAAATATACAATATTTTATTTTGTTAAAATATTTTACAATGTGATAAAAAGATTAATCAACACAAAATATATATATTAATCGTAAAAAGCAGCTGATGCTGCATATGAAATCTAAATCAGTAGACACAATATTAAAATGCGAGTATTTTGTCATAAATTTGCTCACTGGTTTTTTTTGTGCAGTAAAAAAATTGAAAAAGAACTTTTATAGCTATATTATGGATAATATCGAAAAAATTTAGATATAATAGCCATATGACCATTTAAAGATATAATTTTGAGGCATATATGAATTAAAACTTTGTTATAAAACTCTGAAATTCTTAATGACTGCATAAAAAAACAAGATTTTTAGGTCAAGGATTAACATAGGTTAGCAAAAACACAGTCTTTTAAAAAAGTTTTCTTAGGAAATACCAAAATCAAACTCATAATATAAAAAAAATTAAAAAATGTATTGAACACCTGAATAGCAATATTAATATAAAGAGTAATACTTTGTGCAAATGTTTTATATGATAATACATCTAAAACTCTTATAATTTCATTATAATTATACTAATTGAGGAATATCGCACAAAATATCTACATTTTATGCAAAACAACTTCAATAGCAGGTTAGTTTTGTGGGTATTAATATCATAATATTTTCTCGTTCGATTTAAAGAATTTAAATTATATTTGCTTAAAGGAGTCGATCATATGGTGAGTAAAAGCAAAAAAATAGGGATAGAGATTATATAGGAAAAACAAAAAAAATAGTTAAATAAAAATATTATATGCTAATATTAGGATAGTTTTCGTAAAAATGAAAATTTTAGAATCTTATTCAATGAAAAAACAAAAAATACTTATTTTGTTATCAAAGTGCTAACAAGAACAAAGACAGTCGTCAAAATAATATAAAGAAATATACTTATAATTAATAAATATAGAAAGAATAACAGAAAAAAATTTATGAAGATAATAACAATTAATGCTTAAAAATTGCAGTAAAGACAGATAAAATTGCAAAAATAAAATGTGCTACCAGCGTAACTCCTTTTTTTCACATAACTGTAGCAACTGTCAGCTTTGATGCTAATTGAAATGTTGTAAAAAATATCAGAATGACACGAAGCAGCAATTTATTTAATGCTTTGAATTAAAAAACATTTGGATAGATATATCTTTACATGATAGATATGATGAGATATTTCAAAAAATAAAATATAGCTTATACAAAAATTTGTCTCTGTAAAAACTTGCATTGGGCTTAAATTAAAAATATATTTTTTAAGAAAAATATCACGATAATAAATATCTTTCCATTCTATAATTTCAATTGAATCCGAATTTATTGATTAAAAAAATATGTCAAAATAAATTTAAAAGGATTATATAAACTATAAACGAATATACGATAAATATTCAAAAAAAATATATATTTTATTATATGTTTTTTCATCAAAAAAGGTTTTTATACTTTGAGATGAGGTGTAGCCTGGAATAATTTGCAAATTATCTAATATAAGAGAATGATTTTCATGCAATATCTAATGTTCTTTTTTATAACGAGTAAATTTTTTGAACACTTATTAATATTTTAAACAATTTTATGTAAAAATGTGAATTAGATATTTTTTTAGCATTGAATCAAAAATACATGTAAAAAAAATCCTTTTTTATCATTGGTTTATGGATAAATATATACGTTTTAACTATATGATTTAGTCTTAAAGTAATTTTCACCATATTTTACTGTATTCGTTATATAAAAACATGAAAATATCTATCAAATCTTGATAAAACCATTTTAACTTAATCGAAGTGATCTTAAATGATCTTTTTAGCTTAAATAATCATTATAAAGGGCTCTTTTTTTATAAATGCATGTAAAAACGTCCTGGGTATTATACTATACTATTTGGGCATGAGAAATTATTCAAAAAAAAGGCCTAAAATTTTATGGATTTTTCTTTTTTTTGGGTTATTTTTATTTTATCTATTAAACGTGAATGGCATATTGGGAGTATTACACAACTCGTTGATGAATCTTTTGACGCTTTTACCTGATGTATATTCATCAACTCCTCTTCTTCTGTTAAATGAGCTTTAAATTTATATATTTTATTTAATAAGGATTTAATCCATCTAAATGTGGCATCAGGTTTTTTAAAGCAATATATATCTGGCATAAACTCTATGATTTTTTACCTAAAATCTTACATTTTTAAAAATCAAAACATTGACTAAGTTCTTTTGAACGTATTCTAACGAGGCATTTAGACTAAAGATTCTTTTAAAAATATTTTAAAATATTTTTTTTTTGATAGTTAGCGTCAATTTTGTTCTCATAACTTATTATTATTATGTTGAAGATAGAAATATTATTTTGGTTACTATTGATCACTATTGCATTAAACCATTCAAAAAGATATGTATCCATTATTTTATTTATATATTTACAGGTGACATATTTTTATATATAAGAATTCGTTTTAATTTTAATAGCAAACTAGATTTCAGATAGATTTTTTATGAATTTTTTTAGCATAAAATGATTTGGGGAATCAAATTTTGATATTATTGTCAATACAATAGCTTTATTTGAGTTTTACTGTTTTAATTATTCATTTGTTATATATTTTATTTATAACGATAATCATAAAAAAATAAAAGGTACAATAATCGATAAATACATATGAATCACATTTTATTTTGTCAGAGAAAGTCTTTGTGCCAAAATTCTATTATATTTGGGATATAGGATCTAAGTTTATTTTATTTTCTAATATTACAATGCAGCATAAAATGAAGATTACACATATTTAACTATTGTTGAAATTTTTTGTATATATACAACCTTTATTTAATAAGTCATTGAAGTATCTCTTTCTTATATCTTGCATCTTTTTATTATCATTTAAATCGGAAAAGATACAATTACCACACATATTTTATAGATACACTCAAAAAGTTTCTACGTATTTATTGTAAACCTAACATCGTATTTTAGCAAATAACTTTATTATACATTTTTTAGACTATATTCGAATATCTTATGCCACTTATCGTAGTCATTTTAGCATAAAAAATATTAATGTATTGGTTATGCTAATTTTCTGATTTCATTATCAGAAAGTTTATGAATTTAAAGATAAAAATTTTGCTATATTATATTCTATATAAACTTCATAAAATCATTAATTTTTCAGGAAATAAAAAAAATTCTATGATTTACTTGCTGCTTTTATGAAAATAGGTACGAATAATTTATATATAGCTATTTTTACAATATAAATTTATAGATATATTATGTAAAAAATTCGGATCTTTTCTACTGGTAAAATAAATTCACATGATAAATATTCGTTAATGTTCTATTTTTTACGTTTTTTTTTCAAAATTTATAACTGAAAGTAAACTATAGTGAGCATCATTTCCAAAAAAATTCTTCTTCCCACCCATATTTTAGCAATAAAATTGCTTAAATATAATTACATTATTTATTTTTTTAATAGAATAACAAAGACCGTAAGATTTTTAATAGAACATAGGCAGAGAAAAATATTTTAAACGAAGATAAAAGATTCCGTTACCTGTTTGAACATATCAAAAAAAAAGTTATTACGTCAGAAATATAGATCTATATTACTTTAGTTGTAAAAATTGAAATCAAACCGCTTTTTATAAAAAGACTAAATACCATGCATGAAACAAAATTTTTAGATTGTAATTAAATTTTGGCAGACCTATTCTATTTTTTATATGCTTGAATAATCAAGGATTTTCGTCGAAATGTATTAAATTTATATTAGTTGGGTATGATTCATATATATTGTCTATTTTTTAGTGTTATAAAGCAGGTATTAAGGAATTTTTTTTCGAATTTTGCCAAATCTGTATTCATAGTTTGATACAAATATAATTATAAGATTATCGCACCTTATAAAAAGAAAAACATAGTTAACAAATAAAATATTACTGGCTTATTATCTATCTTTTTAAGTATCATTTTCAAAATCCTAGATCTCTTAATAAATCGTGATTTTTTTTGTTGCTATTTAAGTAATATCGAATAGTTTTCTTAACAGCAAAATAGATATTACAGGTGCAGTATGTTTATCAGGGGTATATTTTCGCCAGTATAAAATGTCTACACCGTAGTTCATAATAGATGGCATATTTGGATAGAAATAATATAATTGTCATAATTACATAATGGGTTTACTTTCAATTCTAACTTACATATTCATATGTTTTTGTGGTTTACTATCACCAAAAAGTGAAACTCGCTAGGAATACCCAATATATCATTGCAAATCATAAACTTTTAAGACTAATATTCACAAGTTATAAAGCATATGTATATAAATCAACCCGAATTGTATTGTAATTTAATCTTTTAAAACATATTTCTAATTTATATAGGAGTTTAATTATTAATCAGCTAATGAAATTCATTATGGCAGGTTTATTTTTGTGTCAAATTAAAATTTATAAAACTATGGCGATCATATAATGTAAAAAAGACAAACTGGTGCAATTTTTTCGATGCAAAATATGTATAGCTTTCTTATTTCTTAAAGTTAGAAAAATAATATTTAATCAAATTTTGTACTATGTTTTGTAAAAAATTTGTATTTGTCTATTTTCGTAAATAATATGTTTTTTATGAATTGCGTACTACATTTCTTTACTTGCACAGTTAGAATATATAAAAGATTGTCTTTTATTTTAATAATGTGTATATCTTTATGGAATAAGACAAAATATCTTTTTTCAAAGAAAGCGTTTAAAGAAGAAAGCTAAAAACCTAAGTTTGTGTAATATTCAATTTTATTAAACGCTTAAATACTATTATTGTCTTCATTTTGCTTATAAAACCTTTTTAAAACGAAAAACAAAGATCTAAAACTTACGATCAATGCATAAAAACCTTTTTATAAATATTAAAAAAAGTGTAAGATCTATTAATATCGTTTATAATAAATAATCTAAAAATATTTTACGTGTAGTAATTTGTTCAAACTATAAATATTATGCTTATAAAAAGCATTTGCAAGATAAACATAAAATATCATTTTTTTATCAGTATATTATATATATCGAAAAAAAGCTAAAATAAATTATATTTTAAGAAAGAGCGGGAATATATGCAATTAAGAAATAACAGTTTTTATTCCTGTATATGCGTTTTTATTTTATCTTGGGTTGTTTTTGTGTTAAGGTAATATTATCATTTATTGTTATATTAGCATGAGTATATACATCAATGATACTGTAAAGTCTGTAAAGGCATTTGAATTGATTTTTATTTTTTTTTAATAATTTTTAGACGGTATAGTTTCGTTTAATAAAAAAAAATCTTGCTGCTATATTCCTGACTGAAAATATTACTAAAATTCTGTAAAATGATATACAAAGTATATAATCTAGATATCGTACTATAGATTTGATAATCTAGTAAATACACAAAATGCTAGTTACAATGTATAAAAGTTAAATTATATTGCTATCTAAAAAATATATCTAATATATATAATATTATAGACCTATCTTGGGAGATTGATAAAAATTACGTAAATAAAGTAATATTGTTTGATATTCAAGAAATCTACAAATTTTATATTCATATTATACTTTTCTGGCTCCGTTTTTTGTTAAAAATCTTAAAGCTTAAGACAGGTTTTTAATTTTATAAATTATTTGATATTTACATTCGACAATACATATAAGTAATAACTATTTTATATAAAGTTACATATTTTTATACTCCTATTTGTATTCTATAAATCGCTTTAATAGATTTTTTTATTTATATCGTAGGCGAATGATTATAAAAGGATGAAAAGAAGATTTACGATATTACATTAAGGTATTTAATTATAGTTTTACATAATTTTTTAAGTTAAAATATCATGATATATATTCTTATGCATTTAAACTTAAAAATATTATGAATTTTATCAGCAAAGTATTTTTCTTGGTTATATAAGATTTGAATACAGAAATCATATTATACTAGTTACTATTGATGTAAAAGAGTTCCTTAAGTGCAAAATTTGAATTCAAAGAAATATATGTGTATCTTTATCTATTCTATATGTTTTAGATATTTAGTTATTTAAATCACGCTACATTCACCAATCTATGAGATCATTGTCAATTTTTTCCTTTTATATCTAGATAATCTCAGATAGGTAAAAATGCAAAATTAAAGATTCATATTATATATCTCATCTTATCTCAAACTAAAATTTTCACCAAACTCATATTTACATGGATAATACAATGATTAAACGTTTTTTTCTCCAATGAATTTTTAGCATATTTATCATATTTCTTTAGGAAATCAACTATGTTTTTGTTTTTTCACATATAGACGCCAATATGTATATAAAATTATGGTAACTGAATATATTAAATATTTATTTAATATGCTTACTTACGTATTACAAAGCATTTAAATATGTATATTATTTGTAATGTTCATTGTTCAAATAAAAAATTAAAATAAAAAAGGGTTTATAAAGCTTGAAATAACAATAAAATATCTTTTTGCTATAAACTTGTAACAATAATTTTTTTTGGAATGTTCTATATGATTTCAGGAAAAGTATACAGACATATAAAATTCATATTGCAGATTAGCCATCAAAATAAGTAATGGCAGATTATTTTAATTTTTTCGTATAAAAAATACTATTTTTCTACTTTAAAGATAATTCTACATGATTCTTATGACTTTTTATCATAATCTATCATTTATCTTGACTTTCTTTTAAGCGTACAATATTTATTTTACTTTAAAAACAATTTGTGTTGTTTAAGCGATCTTTATATATATTATGTTATTGTGAAATCAAAAAATACATTGTTTTGGTATATTTTAAGAATGGCAATGTTTTTAAATGATTCGATTTAAAACTAGGGCTAAAAAATTGATTCTAAAACAATGTCTAAATGAAATATTGTATTACTCTGCGCTAAAATTATAAAAAATTTCGTAAGCTTCATCTTTAATGTTTAATTTCTAATATAAGAAAATTATTTCATAAAGTTATATTTTTTAACTACCCTTAAAATTTTTAACAACAAATGTTCGTTATATTTTGAATTTTTCAAATCTTTTATATATACAAAAAGATCTAAATTTTCACGTTCTTTACAAATATTTTTTTATAAAGCAAAAGCTTATATTTATTTTTGGTTTCAAAATTACGCAAAAAAAAATTGGAAAATACATTTGTCTGTATCAACTTATAGACCAAAAACCCATATTCTTATCGATTTTATAAGTCTAATTACAAAAATTTTAAATATTCTCGCAAAAATCAGAAAAAAATTATTTTATTGAGTTTCCATTATTTCTTTTATTGGCTTTTTTTTTAAATTTGAACCTACAAATTTGAAAAGAGCTAAAGTTTTAATATTTAATGTGATGTTCAATTTTGATTTATGGTTGAAAGAGAATCTATTTAAATATAATAAACAAGTACTATCAAACGCTATTTTATTGCTTGGTTTACTATTTTATTTTCTGCGCCATTATCTCATGGGTAATTCTGAGTCTGGATATAAATATATTGTTACTTCTTCAAAAGACCATAATTAAAATTTTATAATATAAAAAAAAATATTGAGAACTTTGTGCCTTATTTGTATAGAGTATATAATGCATTATGTTTTTTTTTATGATTTTGAAACTAACAACGCGCAAAAAAAAAGATACAAGACCAGCATAATATTTTAAAGAATTAGTTTATCACACTAACGAAACTTTACTAAAAATTTATAAACAATTATAATACATTAGATTTTTTTAAAATAAAATAAAAAAATTCCTAATAACTTATAAAAAAATAGGAATATGTTTTATTAAAGTATATCAAATCTGTTCACTTGATTTTAAAAAATCAAATCTCATAACTTGCTGTAAAATACATATATACTGTGGCTTTTTTTGTTATTTAACTGTATCAATTTATGGTCAATCTAAAGCCCGTGATTATTCTAATGCCTTAAATGATATATTGCATCTAAAACTGTTAATCTATGATCAAAAAATTTTGAACACTGCAGTGTTTCCATATACGTCAAGATGTAAATCGAAAAGTGAATGTAAAAATATAAATTCAATGTTTGTAAAAAATGCATTTGTGCTACATTTATTATAATAACAGTTAAAATTATCTACATACTCAAAAAAATTATAAGAACTTATTAAAAACTAGCGCGGGATAGTTACTTTTATGTTTATAGAAGTTTTCTATGGAAAATATATTAAATATTAACTTTCATAAGTATGCAAATTGTGATATAAGTTATTTTATTATTTTTTTATGGTGTTTAAAATTCCGAATTGATAAAACATATTAGAAACCAGTATTCTTTAGTGGTTCGGTTAAATGATTTTATTATCTGTAAATTATATTGGTCTTTCAATGCTCTTATACAGAATCTGCATGATTTTTTTCATTTTTACAATAAGTTTTCTTACACCATTACTTAATTTTCATCTAGTGCAAAGTTTATTTTTATATTATAATAAGTTTAAGGTTTTTATTGGTAAATATTTTTGTTCTAACTACAATTAAAGGAATAAGAGGATGCAATTTTCTTTTTATAGCACCATATAACTTAATAAACATCTTTAATTTTATATGCAAATATTAAACATCAAAAACATCATGTAATATAGTTATCATGGCATTCGTATGTATTATATATTTTGGAAAGCTTTTGCAGCCAAAATACCGAAAAACGGCATATTTTACTTGCTATTAAGTATATAAACATGATCTATTTTTTTAGTCCATTTAAAAATTAAAAAACAAATCTTTGCATGCAAGATTAATAAATATTTGAGCAAAAAAACTGCTAAAAAGTGCGAATAAATAGTTTATGTTGAATTTCATCACTGCAGAATATATAATCTTTAATAATTGATTTAATTTTTTATTTATGGGTTAATTCTCTTATCATTAATTCCATCCATTGAGAACATTGCGCAACTTTTTGATGCATCTTTTGTCACATTGTCTTGATCTAACTTCTTCATATTCTCTTCTTCTCTCAAATGAGATAGATTTAAGTGTCTTGTAGTGTGTGAGAGCTTGCATGCATACTTCTACTTTGTCCGAGATTTTAAACCCATTACAATGTTTTTTACGGAATTTTGTAACCACAAGTTCTCAAGTTATTACATAAGATATCTATATATAAATACAAAATTGCTTTATCATCAGTAATTCAAATTAATTTTATTTATCAGAAGCTTATTTGTTAAATAATTCACGCTCGGTTATGAATAAATAAAATATGTAAATGTGTTTATTTAAAAAAATATTGTTTATGGTTTGTAAACAATAAGAGAATCTTGTTAAATTTTTGCGGGTATAGTACGCATAAAAAATAAAAATTGAAGGTTTTATATTTAAAATACAATTTTTATGTTTAGAAGTGTATTAACGTGTGATTTTAGCATGTATTAATAGAATAACAATAAGTGAGGGGTTTTAGGCAATAAAGAAGATTTGATGGTGATATTTTAAATAATTTAAAACATAATCAATATAAATTTCAAGCATCAACGTAAAAAATATGCTGACTAAGCTCAAGCCGACGTACAAACAATAGGAACCAAATAAAATTAATTTGATCTATCTTGAAAGAACATATAGGTTGGAAAATAATAAAAAATGATTATTCTTGCCCCTTTAATATTAACATCTATTAAAAAGCAATATAAGGATTTCATTGGACGTTTTTGTATAATTTCACGATCAAATATAGCAATAAAATAATCCATCTTATGGATAAAATTTTTTAAATAAATTGTAACATTTTGGCCAATAGAACATTATTTTTGCTTGTACATGAAACTCAGAAAATTATAGACATTTTTTTTTATGAATTTAAATTCATAACTAAATTCAATAAATTTTAGTTTACGTTTTTCAGAGCGCAAAAGAGATGGAATATCGGGTTAGCTTAGTGCAACTTTTCATTTGCATCCAATAATAAGAAAAATTGAATGATATTGTAGGGGAACTTAAGAAAAAATATTATGCATTTATCATTAAATAAAGTATAAGATTGTTTTTTTTTCGAAATTATATTATCAAGGATTTTATATAGTTAAAATATTACTCATAAATTAAAACAGATATCCAGTGAATTTTTAACTGAGACTAGTCTGAGATGCATTGAGAATATTTGATCTGTTTATGTTTACTATTAAATTTTTAGGATTATAATTAATGTATCTAATGTTTTTTTATATAGTAATTATTCTATACTTTAAAGGTGTCAATCAAACAATCAAACAATCAGACTATAAATACCATATCGTAAGTACCGAGTTTTTATAGGCTCTGCTTAAGCTTAATCAATATTTCTTCAATAAAAAAAACATATTTTGGAAGTTTTCGCAGGTTTTATAACATTTGATGATAAAGTTGCAATTCAAAAATTTATGTGCTAAATATTATGAATTAAATAGAACAGTTAATGAGAAATTATATTTTTTCAGAACATAAACAACTTTCTGGTAAATAAATTATCACTTCGTTTATTTTACTTTCTGGATATATATATGAAAAAAAAATTTCAATCAATAAAAATAAATATTCTTAATAAATTAACATATTTAAGATTTTCCATTGAATTCATAATACTTGAATCTCTATTTGGCCCATTTTTCATCAGAATACTTTATTTTTAATGCTGTTCGTTTCTACGGCTTTATTTAATAATAATAAAAATGTTGTAGAAAAAATATAAATATTATTTTAAAAAATTTTCTTTGCTTTTAGTTTGACTTATATTTTTTATGAACATATGATAAAATCAAGTTTGGTCGCGCTGTGAAAAAAAACACCAAAGAGTTTAATATTTATAGATTAAAATCTATTGTCTATAGAAACATCGAGAAACATTATTATATTTTTAAACGAAATTTTTATTCTTATCATATGCAAGTACAGCGTAAAAGCTGTTTACTTTTTTTTTCGAATGAATTTAAGGCCATAGCTAAATTTAAAAAGGAAAAAAAATGAATGCATATTATAATTCATCATTGTTTTTTTTGTATATTCTTAAAGTGTACATATAAAAAATATTATAACAATCAGTTGAAGAATATGAATTTTGTAGGCAAATAACGATAAGAACTTCTTTCTCGAATTTAATTTTTATAGGTAATTAAATCAGCACCTTTTGAACCCTGTAGATAGGATATTTTTGTTTTTAATTATATAAAACCCATTTAAAATTTTATGTAAATATTCCACCTTACATTTTACAAGCTATATATTTTTATCGGAAAGATGAGCATTGTGAATTTATTTCAATATTTTTAAATAATACAAGATGCTTCAAAATCGGTCAAATATCTTAGTTATTTCTTACATACAAAAGCTCATATAAAAAATTGAAAAAAAAATCCTTTTAAAGTGCTAAGTAAAAAAAAACACTCCCAACACTATTTAAATCTAAAGTTTATATGCCAATAAATATTCAAAAAGCGTTATATTTTATTGGTTTTTTTACTCGTACATTAGATATTAAAATCTTGTGTATATCTATTCTTACATCGCATACTTGTGTTTTCTTTGCAAAATATATAAACGAAAACGAGCTAGACTGACTTTACTAGTATGTTTTAACAGCTACAGTTATAAGACTTTATATTTTTTATAGTTTTTTTATCTATAAATATTTATAATCCCTTTATGTGCAACGCTATCCAGATTTTAGCAAAAAGTTCATGTTTTACAAGGAAGCTTATGCCATTCTTATGGTATATAGGAAATCTGCGCATTATAATGTATTTTTACTGTTTTTCTATGATTTTTTTTTCGTGCAAAATATTTATTGTGCATTGTGATATTAGGAATAGAAATATTTTAATCTGCAATGTAGACCTATAAACCGTCTTAAGTAGAAATGATTTTCTGATATTATTATCGTGATAAATCACTTAGAAACATATATCGATATAGGTTATAAATATTAGCCCATATGCATAGTAAATTAGCGGAATTCATATTATTTTGATGTTTTTATAGAAAAAAATCAATATATCAGTGTTTTTCATAACTTTTACCCTTTATTTTGTCGTAAGTATGTTTAAAATTACAGCGTATTATCTGTATATTGATTAGAATTTCATTAATATTTTTGAATGTGCAAGAATACAATACTAAAATATTCCTATACATTATATAAAAATTAAATAATATAAATGTCCCACTTCACCGAAAATAATTTAAATAATTTTGTTTTGTGTAAGAAAAAAAATAAGGTTTAAACTTATATAGTAAACGTCCAATATATTATGTTATCTAAGTTGCAATTATTACTATTAATGCTAGATTTAAGTTTTGCTTATAAATATATTTTTTTTTTACTAATAACAATAAAGATACATTATTTTTAGATTCTCATTACATTTCCGCTCTATTGAAATTTCAATCGAAATGGTTTATTGAGAACATGTGTACATTTTTCTATTTAGCTCTACCATATTGTCAAAATAAAAATTCCAAATTTTTAATTTCACTCAAAATAAATATATAAAAATTCATGTGCTTTATTTGCAAGAATCCTGGTTTTTTTATTGTATTCTTTGTACCTTAGAAATTTAAAATATTGTAATATCATATGTAAATCATTCTTTATGTGAAATCTTTATCTTTCATATTACGTAACTTTTTAATTCTAGCCGATTAATTTTTGACTATTTTTTAAAAACTATTCGAAGATAACGGAATAATGCAATCATTGCTTTAAGTTCGATATACACTATGCTCATAACCCAATTATACTGATTCAGGGCGATTAAAAAAAAATAAAGTCATAAATATTTTTAAAACAAAAAAGCTTAGTTGATTCTCATGAATAAATTTTAACGTTAAAAATAATTTCGAATCATAAATTGATAGAGGAAAGATAAATTTTTTGCTTAAGTTCGATATTTAGGATACAGGTGCATTAATAATACTGTCTTTTTTGAGCTAAGTCAATCTAAAAATAGTAATGTCTAAAAATATAAAAAAACACATGATAACTAATTTTAAAGATTTTCGATCAAATTTTGTAGCATAAATTTAGAGTCTTTATTAAATAAAGGCATAAAAAGTAATCTATTTATAAAATCTGGAATCAAAAATTATAAAAAAAATACGGATCACATTATGACCTTTATTTAATGGTTAATCTAGGTATATAAAGTGCTAAATAAGTACAAAAATTACAATTTATACCACAAAAAAACAACACTATAAAACACAAATCTTTTTTTTATCCATAAATAAACAGGTTTTCATGTGGAATGATCATCTTAGAGACAAAATTAAAATTAATATATGCTAAATTTTTGTGATGATTTTACTATCTTGAAAAATTTAATACTTTAACGCAATTCTGAGAATAAAACGTTGTGCGTATAAACGTAGGCAAAAGCTGGTTTCTTGTATTTTTTGTTATAAAAAACTAGAACCTTTGACGAACAAGATAGATTGGGAAAAAAACACCAAGCTCAAATATAACAGTACTGGTTTTTTGTGATTTAGTTGCAATAATTTCTTCTCCAAAAAATAATGCGAGACGGATTTTTATTGTTTATTATACAACTAAAATGCAATTAAAGCATTATAAACTATAGCACGTTGGGAGCAATTACATAGAAAATGAAATTCAAGGGTAACTAAAAAAAAATATATAATAAATGTCGAAATAACTTATTAAAACAATCTCTATAATGGCTTATTGTTTTTCTATTTTATAAGTGATGATACTCTTATATATCAATTATTGTATTGTAAATACAAAAACGCATTTGAAATTTAAATATTATAAAAATCACATATTTTTAGTAAGAGTTACATGTTTTTACATATAAAAAGAATTAGTATTCAATGAAAAAATATTTTTTTGAATATAATCAATATAAGCTTTTATGTATTTATCACACAAATTGTGATTGAAATAAAATTATTTCATAAAATTTTCAATATTTCATCACACTATTTGTAGATTAACATATAAAAATAATTACTTTATCTTTGTGGAATTAACAAAGAAACTATTTCAAGACAGGTGCAATCTTTTTTTAATAAATACAGAATTATAAACTCTGCGATGAGAATTATTTTTTCTGGATTAAATGAGCTTAGTTTTTACATTTTTTCTTAAATGTTTGTAAAATAAAAATTTATATTGAAAATTTTTGTTAAATTATTCTTCTATGTTTAAATTGATTTTTTATAATCTCGTTTTCCAACAAAATATTATTTCTTTAATGACATAACCATCATACGAAAGAAAAATTATATCCAGATCCATTAAAATATTAAATTTTTAAAGAAAAGTTTACAAAGATATTACATCAATAGAACTTTTTTTTCAGAATTAGGGTAACTTTCTAAACTTTGAGCAGTCAAATATCTAAAATAAATTCGTGCAATAATAGTATCATAAAACTAAAATAAAGGTAATAAAAATTTATTATGGCATATAAATACAATTTATACTATACATTCTCGTTGTTTTTTCAAGACAGATTACTACGATGACATGCAGAAATATATGGATTCAAATTATAGACGCTGTTATATACACTTATTACCTCATTAGCAATTTTTTCTTGATAAAAAAGAGCAAAATTTTAGCTGAAATAAATTTATGCAATGCGCAAGATCCAATCAATGATATAATGTATAGCAATGGTAAGATCGACTTGCAAAAAAAAATTAAAACCCCTTTTTAAGTAAACTTTTGTTTCATAAAATCAGAAAAATAATATAGTTATAAATTTCTATATAAATACCTATTGTGTCCGTTATTTAGTTCGTATGAAATTTTGTTAAAATGTAAATTTATGTGCATAAATATAATAAAAGTGACTTTTTATCTATTAATTACGTTAAGAATGAAATAATAAATCATTTCATATTTTGCATTTTTTTTTCGTAACTTTTTAAAGCTTTAAATATTTATTGCAGCATTTAAAAAAATAAAATTTATCCGTATTAATTTTTGAAAGACTATGATAGATAAAGTTAAAAACATAAAACTTAAAATTCGACCATTACATTTATCAGAAACATCTTCTTTTAACAAATACTTTACCAAATCTAAGAGTCTCTAGGTTTATAAAAAACACAATAAGACATAAAAATGGTAAATATTTTGTTTAATAAAGTTTTTTTACGTGTTACAATACATTAATTTAGATATTTAGTTTTTTTGCGCATCTAAAAATAATATAACTCAAAGAAACATATCGTATTATTAGAAAATTTATCATTCCAGCAACGTAAAAAAATTAAAAAGCAATTCTTATCAAAAAATTTTATACAAACTTATTTCAATCATATTGGATTTTTTGTGAATGAGAATTGAATGAGAGATAAATTATAATCACCAAAAAGATAAAAACTTATCTAGCATTGTAATAATATTATTTTTTGTGTCTTTGTGATAAGACAGAAAAGAAGTATAATATTTGCAATAATAACTATGAGGATTTGTGAGATTTGCGATTAAAACATATAGCTGTGACCCTTTGCAACTTTAACAAACATGAAAAATAAATAGTAGGATCTAATATATTTGATTACTTTTCTATCTTGTGTATATTTTACTTATTCGGTTTAAAAATCGACAAACAGGCTAGTTTTGTAATTTTATTGAAAGCTTTTTGTTTTTTGTATAATTGCATCTAATGGCATGGTAATTCAGTAACCCATTTTTATCAAACTAACAGACTTATTACTTGATATATCATGAAATGCGCCCAACATTACGAAAAATATGCATCATGTCTTCAAGATCAGATATTCAAAATTTAGACATAAATTATATATATAAATTTTACTTTTTCAGACCAATGAGGGAATTTTTTATGATTTTACGGTACTTTTTTGTTGATAGATGCAATAAATTTTTTTTACAAGTTTCTTATAATATTAGTGAATATTTTTATAATTATAAAAATTAAAATATCATTCTCTAATTTATATTCAAATTCATAATATTCAGATCGGATCTTTTTAAATTTTCTATGTGATATAATGATTAATCATGCTGATCACATTAATTCGTTCCAGAACTTTTTTCAAAAAAGATTAATTCTCATAAAAAAATGCATATTCTGTTATAATTTCTTTTGTTTATGCGAAAAATAAATAGATTAGATACGATAAAATGTGTTTGTATATATATTCTAGTGTAATGCGGTTTAACGATAATAAAAACAGCTTTGTGTGTCTGAAATTCAAAGGAAAATTGTGAAAAAATATATACAATTTTCCGTATTAATCAAATCGTTATTCAACTATTCGCTTAATATATAAATAATATTGCATGGGTAATTCTGAATGAAGCGATTTGCTACAATATAATTCTTGACTTAACTAAAATTGTAGAAAAGTATAAAAAATTAAAATTTAAAACCACCTTGTTGTAAATCTGATATATTTTCTCAATTGTAGATATGTCTTTTTTTAGCTGTTTAAAGTTTTAAAATGATCAATGATTTTTATACAAAAAATGCTTTAAAAAAGCAAATATAATAGCAAAAAAGGCAAATATATTATAAAAAACGCATACTGCCTGAATTTTTCGTTTTTCTCCGTTTTTTATGTAAAATAGCTGTTATAATGAATATTAATAAATTTTTATTTTTAGTTAAATGTATTTAAAAAGAACCTAGATATATTCAAATATTTAACAAATATAATTGATATATTTTTTTAATTTTAAAAGAATTTTCGGGGAATTTTTTTGTAAACGAACATGCATCCCTAAATTTAAGAATTCAAAAAGAACTTCATACATTTTTATATAAAACAAGTATTCTAAATAGACATAATATTGCTGTATTTTATAGTCATGCAAAGCACAAGTAACTACTAATTCTTCTTTTTAAAGAGAGAGTATCAATATAGAATACATTTAATACCATCTTAAACACAAATTTATTCTCTGAACATATGATATTATCGAAAAACTATATAGAAATTATGTGATTTTACTATACCAGTTTAAAATAATATCAAATTACATTGTTCATTGTACTATATTACTCTTAATAATTTTGAAATGTTGCTAAACTTAATTATATTATCTATAAGTCAGAACAGTTTTCAATCAGACAAATTTCGATTTATAAAAATACTACATAAAATCACATCGAACATACATAAGTATAAAGTTTTGTAATTAAATACTTGGCAGCATAATGTCTGCAGGAATTTTCAATTTTGCCTGAAAATAAAATTATAGATTAAAGTATTATTAGATGTGTTATATACAGTTTTTCGCATATTATTTATCTACATAGCTATAGTAATGATCAGTTGTTATGCATGACGACAATAAAAGTTTGTGCTATACATGTAGTATATTTTGATTTTATTTAAATTATATTTTGCTTATTTGAGTTTTTTTAGGCATTTATAGATCTTATATTATTATTATATGACTTACGTATATAATCTCATTTAAAAGCATCAATTACCATAGAAAAATAATTACCGTTGGGTAATGTCTAAAAAATAAAGGTTTTGTATTGAGAATAAAGATAAAAAAGGTGGAACAAATTATTTTTCTTATATTAATAAGTTATTATAAGGTTTAACAATATTTATAGACGAATTTCGTTTTGAATTTTAAGAATTTAGTTTTTCCGGTATAGATTATTATTTTTACCAAACATCATTGTGTGACATCTAAAGTTAACATGCCTAAAATTCTTTTTTTAAAGGATTGAATCGCTATTCTGTACTTTTAATTGATGTATAAATAGTTTATGGCAAAAAGATTAAAAAGTGATTTAATCCCCTTATCACGTTTTACTAGAATAATTTAAGGATGCTGTTATAATCTGTAATTTCTTCAATTTAATTCCAGGGTTTTTAGCAGTATATATCAAGCCATGTAAATCTATTAATGATAAAGACAAAAAATACAAACCTATAAGGTACATAAGATTGTCAAATCTATAATGTTATAAAATCGATGAGATCGGAGCATAATTTAAAATACAATATAAGCTAATTTTATTTTTTTATTTATCTATAAATTTATTTTTAAAAGAAGATATAGATTCATATAAAAAAAGTTCGTGCATTCCAGATTTTAAACTGTTTAAACGCTAATAAAAAGAAAATCATAATAAAATAAGGATATTAAGTAGCACAAATGAATATTAAAATTGGTTAGAATAATCAAATACGTCTGGCTGAAATAGTTAATATTTGGTTATACAAATTTTATTTGTTCATCGAAAAAAATTCTATAAATAATTCAGACATAAATGATTTCTAATAAATTTTAAATTGTGGGATATTTGATTTTGAGATTTTTAATATTGTTCTGTCAAAACTTTAGATTTTACTAAATAAAAGCTTGACAGATGCGTCTTACTACCACATCATCTTCATGTTGTTTAAAATCCATGCTTCTTATTTCATATTTTCTAATACAAGTGTCTTTCATAATCTTATTGCTTCGGTATATGGAGATTCTTCATGAGTAATACTAACTCATATAGATAAGGATTATAATGATGAAATCTTAACAAATACACTTTTTTTATTTACTTATATATATCTTCTTTTTAGGAAATTCGCATTTTACTATATAGAACTTTTGATCATCTAGTGTACCCTTGCATGTGATTCTATAGTTTTACTTCCATCATTTTATTTTCAGTATATTAGATTTATTTGCTGGACTCTTTTATTTGGAAGATAGTAGTTTTATATAGACTTTCATATGTCGGTTAATTATGGTATTATTATCACTTTGCACTTACCCGTATTCTTTCTTTACTTAGTAGATTTCATTCCTGTAATTGCTAGTTTTCGGCGTCTTAAACAGCAAACTTCTAAATCGTATCCAACTTCGAAGTCCTATTAAGGGTATAATTCTAGTTTTGACAGGCCGCCCCTTTGTGAGCATCAATCGTTTTGAGTGAATTTATATCATACCGGGTTGCGTTGCTATTAAGACTTAGGCTATTTATATAAGTGTTTCTAAACCAACTGAGTCAACGCATCTTCATGTTTGGGCATATATCGATCCAAAAATTACTATAGTATTAATTCTTACTGTTTGAAAAGCCAAAGGCTGCGAATCTTTTGAGGTACTTCATATGAGAAAAAGACAAAAAAGATAGATACTGTGATGATTCAAGATATATTTGCATATGAATATGGTAGTTTTTAATAGCATTAAGTATCTTTTTGGGGTATAATATATATAATAATATATGGTAATGAGCAAGAACATAATTAATATTTGATTTGGATATTAGCGATCTGATTAGAAAGCTGATTTTATATAAACACACGGTTTTTTTTCTTTACGACTTTGAAGAGTTGTCTTATCATATACTTAAGCAAATATATTGTTGTAATAATATAGATGCGTGTTAAAATAGATATACAATGAAAATTCGGAAAATTTTCAAATATTTAAAAATCTATAAATATAACTGTGAGTTAATTATCTCTTATTTACTATTTTTTAAGCAGTATAACATTTTTATGTTTATTTTAGACGAAATATTATGCCTAAAACATGCAATTATGACGCAAGTATGAAATAGCTTAGATTAGTTGACATTGTCTATAACACGGGTCATATAAATGTTGATGGTGGCTATAAGAAAATTACTAACATTACATTTGGTTTTTTACTTCTTTTGATGGTCTTTATTGCTTTGTTATAAGTTAAGAACAAATTTACACATTGCGAATAGAAATTTAAAAATATTACTGTATTTTGAAAAAATATCTATCTCCGTATTTTTGTAATGTCATTTTTCTATGTGATATTCATTTTTCGTATTTTTGATGAATATAATTTTGTTACTAAAATTTCTCATGCGTGTAGTTTATGGAATACAGTTTAACTGTTTATTAGAATTAATCCAATTACTATGATGATCTAACGTATATTTCTAAAGTTGTGCCAGAGACTTCAAATTTAAATTATGAATATAAAAACTTATTTTGAACGCCCCTCAGTTAATGGATATAGAATATGAGTCAGATTCTAGTAATAATAATTTAATCATGCATAAAAGTGAGGCTATTATCTTGAACTATCTTTAGCAGTTTCTTATTCTTTGACTGAAGGTGATTCTATACTTAGGCCACAGGTAGTTCACAAGTTGGTTATACAGAAAATGAAGATTTTTGTAGAGGAGTGTAATAGAATGAAAGAACCAGAATAGTAATTATATCTGAGAATTAGGTGTCAAAAGATTTTCTAATTATACTTGCGTTGGATATTTGATCGACAATATACATTCTGCTATAAAATCATGCATAAACTAAAACTTGATTTTAGTGGTTAATCAAAGAACAAATTTTTTGTAAGAAAATACTATCACCTGGATTTTAGATAAATAAATAGAGCTTTAAAATATATATTTAGATATATAATGCCAAATTTGTAACTTTATAGATAAAAATTACAATAAATATTTTTTTCTTTCATATATGTTTACCGTTTATATATAGATTTACATTTTTTTAGTTCATTCTTTAACCCCCTTTTTTATTGTAAATTGAACCTTTCTACAGCCCATTTATCAAATCTGAAATTTATGATAGGTGTAACGCACTTGTTAATTTATTGTGAATTGATTTAATGGTTGTAAGTTGTCAAGTTTTATGCCTCTCGGTAGCCTTAAGACATAAAAGGCGACAAAAAATTATATATAAATCATTGTTTTTATAATTTCATTATAACTTTTGCATAATGAGAAATCATCATTTGATATTTTCAAACTTATATTTTATTTTCAGAAAAAATAAATTATATTGATTACGGCTAGATTATTTTTAGCATATAATTCAAATATATTAAAAAACTGGAGAATGATTTTGTTATGGCGTAAATATTGGCACTTGAAAATTCATCATTATCTGATATGGCTTAATTATAAATATGGATTATAAATATTTTCTGCTAAATCTATAAAAATAAATATGGCAAGCAGTGCTCTTCTTTATTCATGAGTTAATTTATTTTGTGTTATTTTACTTTGTTCAGCAAAACTATTGATTATTATATAATTACAAGAATAGCTTAATGCTTCCCAGTGGCTCATCATCGTTACTATTCTATCCAATAAATTTTCTTTCAAGACTTATTGACTCAGGCTTTGCATTCAATTTTATCTAATTGTGTACCTTTCATCCATCCCTATTTTCTCTATATACAACTTATGGCATATTACAGCCAAAAAAAATGTTTTATCGTGTTTAGTACTATCATATGGATTGCTCGAAGTGTAAATTTACAAAATGTTTAAATTAGAAAAGTAACTTATTTAAAAATTTTATGATTCGTTTTAAGGTGAGGTTATTATACATATCCAAGATAAGTAGCTATAAAATATAATTTTAAGAAACAAGATATTCTTATACTTAATTTTAAGACAGTTTATTAAAACGTTTTTTTATATTTTTCTACTTTATAGGGGTGTTTCCATATCTACGTGAAAATTTTCGTAGATACACTAAAAAAAAATGTTCACATAGATTACAAGTTGAAAGCATAGCACAAGTAATAATTTATATAACTGGTTGAACCTGTAGAAACAGAATGAATTGTTAATAGTGGAATTAATTACCACTCTAGAATAATAATATTTTATAAATCAATATAGATGTATGATACGTAAGGTGGGGGGTCATTTAGGGCCTATAAACGTTTTTAATATGTTTTACCTTGATAAACCATAAAATCGATAAATATATTTTAAAAATTTATAGTTAGAATTCATCTTGGCTATCAATAAAAATAATTTTTAAGAGTAGCTTCCCAACAATGTCGCGACAAGTGTCTACTTCTAATGTTTTTTTTATGGATTATTTATATTAAGAAATTATATGTAAATGCTTCTTGCAAGTAAAATACAGTTATCTATTTATTTAGATGGTATTCACTTTCTGACATAAAATGTTAAATATTCATCTAAATTTTCTGATGGCAGCAGTATTTTTGATATGTGATTTCAAGACATTGGATTCTTATAATTATAGTATTTGCAAACTATGTTTATTTTTATTGGAACTTTTTTTTGATTTTATTGATTTTAAGCAGCATATATTTTAAATACAAATTTTTTTGATCTCTATTATCATAATGTGTAAATAGCGATAAATTAAATGAACCAATTCATGTGATTTTTATAAGGCGAATACTTGTCTGATAATGAAGCGAAGAACAGTTTATACTAAATAAATAAAAAATCCATTTATTAAAGATTTTTTACCGCTATATTTCAATTATATTGAATGATTTAAACTATATTTCATTTTTTATATTGAATAGATTACTCATTCTAAACATCTTAAGGTGAAATAATAGTTTCTTTTTGGTTTATACCATTTTTTTTAAACCTATTATAATCTTACATGATAATGTTTGAATACATCAGTGTATCTTTAAACAGTATAAATATAATAATAATTCCTTATAGGTTTTTATTCCTTTTTTTGAAGATTAATACATAATATCATCCATGGTTTTTATGATTATATTTAATGCTTTGATGGTCCGTTATGTATTACAAAAACAGAAGAATAATTTCCGAAATTTTTTTACAACTAATTTTCAAATAATAATTATATAATTTTGTATGAGTTTCTTGTGATTAAATTAAATATATTAGTGTTTAAATATAAATTATCTGCCAGCTCTTAATAATGATACTCTTGAGAATAATTAAAATGAAAATGGTTGATGCGTGCTCTATGTTTATATATGCTTTTAATTATTATGGAATGCATAACCTGTTTATCAGTTCGTTTAATCTCTAAAATATTTAGCTAAATTCTTATATTATGTAAATCGAGCCTTTGTATTTTTTTAAGCCCTTATCCAAAATGTCAAATAATTTTGATAAACAACGCCGAGTATTTAGAAAACACAGTTACCGAGGAATGATCTTGAAAACTTCAAAAACTCAATATAATTAAATTTGCTGCCCTTAAGCCATCAAAAAGACGACGACATATTAAACGTGGTGTTTCATCAAGAGAAGTTACATTAGTAAAGAAATGCTTACAGTGTCAACAAGGATGTGTGAATCCAAAAGATAAACCAAGAATTGCTAAGACACATGCGCTTTCTATTATAATTTTGCCTTGTATGGTTGGTAATCTTATTGGTGTTTATAATGGAAAGGTATTCGTTCCTCTTGAAATTAAACCATAAATGATAAGTTATCGGTTTAGTGATTTTGTAGCTACGAAAAATACTGGTGGGCATGAAAAGCCTGGTGTTGGGGCTACTAGCAATTATAAATTTACTCCGTTAAAATAAACCTATTTACATAACATTACCATTTAAAATTCAATCTAATTGTGCTTCTAATTAAGTCTGAGTATTCATATAATTTAAATAAATTAATAATTCAGAAAAACGTTTGATATAATAATGTCAGTAAATATTTTTTATTCAATTTATACGCGAGTAAATATTCCTATTACAGGTTAAATATATTAAAATTTGATTCGAGTCAGTATAAGCTAAATTTTATAATTTGTACTCTATATATTTAGACTATATTTTGGTAATTAATATTTCCGAACGTTAAATATTTTTATATAATAATCGGTATAATTAACAACATTCTGACTATAAAATCAAAAGAAACTTAAGGGTTTTTTATTTTTTTTGTGTCAATTAAGCTAATTTTATTATTAAACATTTTTTTTGTTCTAAATTTTATTACACGTAGCTTAATATGATAAAACTAAATTTTCGTGTTATAAATAATAAATTAGAAATTTAAAATGTTTTTTACTGTACTGTAATTTGCTAAATTTTTTTTATTGAATATATAAAAATAAATTTAATATGTAAATCAAATAAATAATGATAAATCCTCACTTTTTTTTTGATTAATCATGCTTATATATTCAATTGTTCATATTTTTAAATTTTAGTTGCATGAACAAATTTATCTTATTCTAGCCTGCAATAATTAAGACGAGTTTATAGGTTCATCCGTTATTAATATTGGTACAAAAAATAATGAGATATTTATATATATATGATTATTAAAAGTTACTTCTATTTAGAATAAATTATGACATCATTATAATACATTTATATATTTTCTCATTTTCAAGCAGTAAAAAATCAATTCATTATATATAAGATTTCCCTGTAAAAGTATAATTAAAAATATGCAGAGCTTTAATTTTTATAATGTTGCGAATTTCAAAGTAGAAAGAACCGTAATAAAAATTTTAATATTCGATATACAAAATATTTTTATTAGTGGATAAATTGATTCTATATAAAAATATTATCAGAGGCAGATTTGTATATTCAAAAAAAAAATTTAATTCGAATGGTTATTTCAGTTTTTTTTAAAAAAGCGATTAGCACGATATTAAATTTGCATCAGTAGACACTATAATCATCGGGTATTTTACTATGAAATATGATACAGTAATATTATATTTTACAGCGCCTGTTTTGGTCATGATTAAAATTGAATTCTTTCAATATCGTGCATTGGATTTAAATTCCACATCAAATATATTTTTTCTTATTTTAGGTAAATTTTTTAGGTAGCTTTCCCAGAACTATATATCTTATTGATTAACTTTTACGTTAGATAAATATTCTATAACAACAATTCATTCGATAAATAGCTTTACTGATCAAAAATAATAAATTTTCTACATATTTATAATGAAAAAAAGTAAAATAGAATTTATTTTTCTGATTGAAGTATATTTAATATTTCTGATAACTTTAGATTACTATATTTAGGTTAAAACATCGTTTTGTCGGCAAAATTGCTGCGAAAATGTATATACAGAGCTCGGTTAGCCTTAAATAATATTCAAATAAAAAGTAGTTTTTAATTATTTTATTTGAAAAATCCATTTTATTAAAACGTATAAAATCATGATTAAAATTTATTATATTTTTTTATTTTGTAATCTTATGTCTAAAATATCCTTGCCATGTTTATTTTTTATTTTGGTTGAACGAGGTGACTATATATTGTTTGTTGTAAAATAAAATATGTACCATGTTTATTTTTAATGCTAAAAGGATATTTTTAAACATTTCTTTGCAATTATTCCAACAATATAGTTATTTTTATTTCTAGAGTAAATTTTGATATCGTTTTCAAAAAAAATATTTTTAGATTTTTATAAATTAAAGTAGAATGCGAAATGTTAAGCACTTTACGTCACAGAATTGCAAAAAATATTTGAAAAAGATATAAATGAAATCTATCTTTTTTAAAACAATTAAAAAAAGAAGCCTTTTAGAATTTTAGAATGCCTAAAAAATTTATTTTTGTCATGTTAAATCTTCTTTATATGATTGGTGTCTGACAATATATATATTAATTGAAACGGTTAAAATTTATGCTAATTTTAAAATATTAGTAAAATTATTTGAAACACAACCATTTATTAATAATTTTACTTCTGATAAAGTCCAATTGTCCTACAAAGAAATAATTTAATTGGTATTCAAAATCAGTGCAAAATTATTAAGTATCTTAAACATAAAAAAAATTAATTAAACAGGGCCATTAAAAGACACTCTAAAAAAACAAATTTTGATCAAATAAATTTTTTGATTTTACAAATAACATTTATGCACACGTTCAATATAATGAATGTGACCAACAAACAGGTACTAGAAAAAAATAGAAAATCCGCATGATTGTGTAAATTTAGTAACTATAAAAAAATCAGAAAACGTTTATTTTTTCGAAGACATTAATATAATTTAAAACATGTGTAATAGTGTTAGTTGAATATACTGACGGCCCTATGTGCCACAAATACATCTCTTTAGATAATATAAAGGGTATAAGAAACAAGCTTTTTAAGAATTTTACAGGAATTGTAGCTTGAGATCGAAAGAAGAAAGCTTTAAGAACTGTTAACTGACTAAATTTCTTGGGATGTTTTGTTTTTATTTCAAAAACTATGATGATTACTTGTTCACCATATCAAATGTAGCGCAATGTTGTACTTAATTATTATATAAAACATTCATTATTAATTATTAATATATTAGAAAAAACATTTAGATAGCTATCTAATTTTTCGGGACATGAGTTCAATACTTCACAAGGAAATGTTTGACTTGATCTTACATTTCTTTTTTTAATTAAATAAAATCCAAAAATGGTATAGTCTAACAAATAATGTAATTAAGAAAATAGTAATTAAGCTGATCTATGAACATGTACTCATTTTTAACATCAAAAAAACACAAGAAAATGAAATTTTTTCTAAATTATTCTATTGAATATAGCTATGGTTGAAATATACAAAAAATTCGCATTATTTAAGAAACTCATATGGTGGTTTAGTATTACAGATCATTTTTAATTTGGTTAAAAGAGTAAAAAAAGCTATGATTGTTTACTTTATGGTAATTTGAACCGTATTTACTCAAAAGTTGGAAGATAAAAATCATATTACAAAGAAACTCAAATTCCAAGCGAAAAAAAGTTGTATTGATGGTTTAATTAAACCAGAAGTTTTAAGGATAGATTTTAAGATTAGAATAGCGACTGTTTATCATTTATAAATATAGTAATGGGTAAGTTATACCATGCACTTTTGCTTTTATTTTTATTAACTAATTTCTTTGCATTTTAACCACTGCGAATAGTAATATTTTTTTGTTTTTTATTTAATCATTTTTCTATTTGCTTTACGAATTATATGCTTTTAAATATATTTTAACTACTTTTAATTTTAAATTTTCATTAATCGTTAGAAATTACTTAAATGATTTTAAAGGGTAATTTATTGCAACAAAACCTTTATTTATAAACTAGTTTAATAATTAATTGTCTAGCTTTTATATTTTGAGTATTTCTATAGGTTTAATATGTAATTTTTCAAGTATAGGTTTGCTTTGTGAGTAATAAAAAAGCCTTATCAAGAATCTGTTGGCTAAATATTTTTTTTTGGTTTGTTGCCCTATTGTTTTATAAACCCTTTTATGGTTACTTAGTTTATAACAATTATATTATGTATTTGTTTAAAGTATTTTTATATTCGGCTAACAAATATTATTTGTTTATATGCTTTTTCGGCTCAATTTGGTATTTATATTTTGTAAGTATGATATTTACATTATGAGGCTTAAAAAAAAATAAAACTATTATATTTTTTTACATAGGCGAATATGATTTTTATATACTGTCATTAGATTTATCAGATGTTACACATAAAAAGCTTATGATATTATACGAATATATAAGGAGAAGTATTATTTTTTTGCACATTATTATATAAGAAAATATTTATAATGTTAAACGGAATATAATAGACACTAAATTGTCAATTTTAATACATCTTGTATAAGTACAACAGCGCAATATATTCAAAAAATTCTAAAATGGTATTATTAGTAATCGCTTGAATTTTATTACAAACAGTTTTTTGAATATTAAAAATAAACCCTGCGCCTTAACAAAAATATTATTGTAAATTAATTTAAAGGAAATTCGTTTTATATATATATACTAGTGTATAAACATTTGCAAATAATTCATTTGATTCTGTAAGAACTACCGTTTTTTATTAAAAAAAAGTAAGAAGGATAATTTAATCATAAATAATTAAATCTTAAAGTATTTTACTATAAAATAAAACTTAAATGTTGATTCTTGTCGAATTTTTATTGATATAATTTGATTTTAAACACTTAAACTACTTTAGCAAAAAAATGTTTTCCTATAATTGAAATTGTCGAAAAAATTATTGGAATTGCAGATAATAAGAATATAGATCTTCAATAAATATTCATTACTTTCGATTTTATTCATAGTACATAGCATTTAATTAAAAAAATAGCAAAAAATACCTCAGGATGTTTTTAATTGGAGTTTAGCAAGCAGAAAAAATGTATAAATATAATTTCATTATTTTTTGAATATCAGAAAACAACAAATTTCATCTAAATTCATTATCCAATGTTATGAATACATAAATACATAACCTACAGTTTTAATTTGTCAATAACCTAAAATTCCAGCATCATATCGGATTATTAAAAGAGTTTTGAAAAAGGTATTTCAAATCAAAAATAAGAGAATATTATTCTATATTGTTTTTAGGAAAATTGAAAATCCAAATACGTGGCTTATATTTTTGCTGAACAATTTTTGTATTCTAGGGCTTGATAAATATTTCGAAGGATCATTCTATATTAAATAACATGATAAACCTTCCTTTAAAATTTTTCTAGTTAAAATTAGCCATACATATGAAATTTTTGTTGATCTAAATACCTAGTATATTTTTTAAGCTTATCCAATGCATATATTATCTACTAATGTATATGTTGTTAAAATGAAACGAATCTGTGGTCAGTAACATATAATTTTTATTATATAATCAAAGTGAATTATAAATATTCGAAATATTTAAAGCACCGAATCATTCCGAGGATTAGTGGATGACTAAATAGGCCTCCTTGTTATATTAAAATAAATATTTTCGTGCTATACTCTCATTATTCCTTACATCTTCGATTATCAACGAAAAAATCTTGTGCTTAAATTTATAATTCTCTTAAGAAGTGGTTTTGTATGGTTAAGATATTAATTTATTCCCAATGTAATATTTTCTTATTAAAACAGTTTTCAATATAAGTTATAGACAATTTAAATACAGTAAATATGCATATGAAACATTCTTCCCAACATTTGTTTAAAGTTTACAATATAAACCATGGTCAAAATGCAAGAATAGTAAACATAAATTTTGTATCAAATGTTATATATGTTATTTCTCCTACCCCTCAATTAAATAAACAATCACATCAAATGTAATTCTATCAAAATTTAGAAGGATTTAAATGGGGCCCCATTAATTGTTTTAAGAAATATAATTAGAATTCAAATTTTTATAGGAAACAATGTAGACTGTTCATAGCTTCAACTATTTTTCAAGTATAAATCGCAATTAATGCTATTTTTAGTCACTTTTGAAAAGCCTTATAAATTTTTTTATCGGCGAAATTTTGTAGATTAATTTATATGCATTTAGCTATGAGACAAAGCGTATTTAGACAAAAAAAATCCTTTGAAATTTTATAGGCTAAATTTACGGTGATTTATAATAAGATGGTAGGAATTATTGTTTTAGTAATATTATATTGTGTATTATAATACAGCGATTTATGCGGTAAACTATTTAGATGATCTATTTCGTTTAAATTTTAACATGAATTTATTTCTTTGATAAAAAAACAATAACTAATTTGGTTTAAACTAAACAAAATTCAAATAATTTTCTCTTATTTCCTCGTTTAAAATTTACATGATTTTGTATTTTAAATATTTTCATCCTCCTAAATGAAGCTCATAAATAAAGTGTCTACACAAGTCAAAAGGCATAGAAAAGCACATTATGATACCTCTCAAAAGAACAGAAGCACACATATGTCATCAATGCAATCAAAATATCTTAGTCAAGAATACATGTTCTGATCTTTTGTTTTTGCTCGGATGGCTCTGTTTGTGCCATAACTGGGAAATTTAGGGACGCAGATGCAATTTGACAAGTGTTTCGCGCAGAAATTATGCTTTATGTTGAAATTTTTGAAAAGATTTTCTATACATAAATAATTGCTGATGCCATTCCTGCGATTAATCTTTGCATTACGGCTTTTAATTTGCAACATGGATCTCGAGTATGAGCTATTAACAAAAAAGCGTTCTCATAATCTTCAATAAGATGTATTGATTAGAAGATAAAACGAGGCTGAAGGTATTAAAACTTTATAAATAATATTATACAATATTAATTCATTTTTATAATAAAAGATAATGTTCTATTCATTGAAAATATACCATATTCCATTAATTAGTGTATAGTGGTGCAAATTGAATTTAATTATTTAATGAATTACAATAAAAAACTCTGCAAAAAAAAACACCGAACATTTAACGCACATTAAAAACGCATTCTCTGGGATATATTTAGAGATTTGCTTGAATGAGGCCCAAATTCATGTTAAACTTGTTTAAATAAATTCAAATCAATCTTAATTTATAATAAAATTGACTATTTTTTGTGCATAGATGATAGGTGATGAATTTAGTTGAAAAATAAAGTTGCGTCAATCGCATCAAAAATAGTATTGAGGAAGCCCTTGCTTCATAATTCTTTAAAAAAGAACAAAATTATAGATTCTAAAACACGGATTAGAATTAAGTAAACATCTTATTACTCAATCAAAAAACAGAAAAGACCACCATTAATATTATAAAAATCAATGATGTATATTATTTAGGCCTCAAAATATGCAATATATTTAATAGTCAAAAAACTATACGAAGCACAAAATAAATTAATATACTTATCATTACATCTATTTTTGCTTAGAGCCAATTAAATTTAAAAAAAGATAAAAAATGCGTAAAAAGTCATATGGGGATATAAATTGGTAGTTATGATTTATATGGTGCTTACTAATTTTTATAAATTCGACTTTAACGTAATCTCATCAATTTACAAGGTTTTTTTATTGCTATTTCACTAGATTTTATAATTTATCTTAATTCTGCAATTAATTTTGACGAAAACTTACAGAATTTATCTATTTTTTTGTAAATAAATTTTCGCGTCACTCTTTATATTTGTCACGAAAATCTTTGATTCCATCTTAGAAAATATTTACCAAATTTTTTTAAATCTATTATTTTTCACTATCTCTGTGAATTTGTTTTTTTAAGGCATATATAAATTTAAGTGTCTCTATCGAATGTATGTTGTTTTAATTACAAGCATCTATTCTTAGAAAAACCATTTTAATTTGTATTTTACTACATAAATGCACTTGTATTTTTTGCTGAATTGATTTTTATCTTTGTAAATACAATATTAAATGTTTCTGTTTACATTTATGCTTTGTTTTGGCCATATTTTATATTAGATTTTTGAAATAATGATTAAATGACAGAAGATGTTTGTATGCGCTGTTTTCTAGATTATATTGGGACAAAAACATACTTAAAATATAAAACATTGATAAATTAAAGAGTGTATGAAAAGGATAATATATTTTGGTTTTATTTTTTTATTTTTATGAAAAAATAAATAGATAACATGACAATTGTTAAAGCACAACCCACTATGCCTATTATAATACCAACATGCAATCCTTTTTCTTGCGCAATCTGTTGCGTGTCATTTATCACTTCATCTGGCGCTCCCTGTTTTGCTTTTTTTGGACTTCTATAAGGCACTTTCACATGTTTTCTTTTTCGCACACCATTTAGTAACATCGTTTCTGTATCACTCTCCTGTTCTTCCACATATTCAATTTGTGTACGTTTACTGGCATCAAAGTGCCCACGTTTATGATGCTCACCACTTGAAAAATCTTGTTCATTCTGCACGGCCGAAGTCGAACACTTCCTGTTCTTCACATGCTGCATATTATTATAGTTTTGTTTATTATCATTTTGTTTATCGAATTCTTCTCTCAATAAATCATAGACATCTGGTAACTCTTTTTTATCGAATTTATGCCCGATACATCCAGCGGGACAAGTGGGTAATAGATCTTTTTTTATAGTATACTGTGAAATATAACAGTCTTCATCCGAATTATCAATTTTTAAAAATTTTTCACCATAGTCATAAAATATCTGGTCATTGGTATTATTCGCATAGCAAGGATGATCATAAGCTTGGGCATAATAAAAGAAATTCATTTCTTTTTTTGTATCTTCGAACTTAAAACCACAATAAAATGTGCACAATAAAATGAACTCTGTAACCTCAATAGCTGTTATGTTTATATATTTTTTGTAACTTATGTCATTTTTCATAAATTCAATATGAAAGTTATCATCTTTACTAAATAAAATTTTATATTTGTTTTTAATTTTCGAATGAATAAAAAACAAACCGAAATCTATGTAAACAACCACCCCAAAACATACATCTTCTTTAATATCTAGCCCTGCTTTAAAACAAAAATTTGGTCCCCAATTCTTATCACCAAATCGCACGAATAAATTAGCATCTAATCTTTCCCCTAAGATACTGTTATTATATATAGTGTATAAAAATCCATATAAAGATTTGATGATTTTAAAGTGTTCTGCAACGTATTTTTTTACAACGTATATGCACTTAGCCTTAAGATCTATGTTATTTTTATCCGGATGTGCAATAAACTCATGTATTGTATTGTAGATATTCTGCAACATCTTTTCTGTAACATCTACCTTCGAAGGAACTTGCAGCATACGATTTTCTGCAATAAGATACGAGTGTTCATTGTTTTTTCTCAAAAGAGACAAGAAATTATATGAATTTACATGTCTCTGTCTGTTGAAGCGTATTTTAAGTTTTTCATCAAAAAATTCATTGTTTTTGTACGTTTCAATTTCTATTTCCGACGCATCTTCCTTTATCTCACCATTTTCATTAGCGTTCTGTTGCTTTTCCGACTTTTCTGTCCCACCATATGTTCCAGTTGGATCATTAGATTGTGATAGAACCATTTTAACATTATACAATAATAACAATACAACGGCGATTGGTGTAATCGTAAATATTCTTAACAACATAATCACAATAATTTTCTTTGACTTTTTGGTTTTTTTATGGGTATATTAAAATTATAAAATACTTATCACCCCTTTAATTTTTTCTTTAAAAGGATATAATGATTTGGCAAACAGAATCTAAATAAATAATAAAATTATATATGTAAATTAATATGCCATTCATGATCTACTTTTCTACTGGAAAGTTTTTACAGATAGATATTCTAGTTTTTTAATGGTAGGCATTTGATTTGATATTTTGATAAAATAATTGTTATGATTTCAACTGATATCATTCTTGTTGCTTAATTTATCTGCATATATGAAAATGTTACAGATCAAGAATCATTATCGTTTATAATAAGAAGTTCAAAAATAAACATATCTTACCAGTAGATTCAGAAAATGCCTCAATAGAAGCTTTGAAATATTGCATTTAACATATTCTAGAAATCGATTCTGATGTATGGATTGCTAGTTTTATGTGTAATTTTGCCAACAAATTCTATTTTCCCTAATGGAAGCATTTAAATATATATTGAATTTTTCTTTTGTATAAATTTTGCGTGACACTTTTTTTGTTAAATGATTTAAAAAAAAATGTATGCCGCGTTTAAGTAGAATATTTTATAACCCTTTGTTCTTCTCTGCAAAAGAATTTCTTGTAATATATATTTTTATATTCAGAATAATATTCAAATGCGTTCATTAAAATTTTCAATCTACCAATCGAAATTTGATTTGTAGAATAAAATATAATTGTTTGCATGAATAAATGAATATTCGTTTATGAACAAGAATAAAGATATTTTGAATTTAAAACAAAAAACGGATATTGCATGCTAAATATGTCTAAGCTCAATTTTTATATCACTGGAGCAGTGATTTTCAAATTAAAATTCATCGTTTATGAAAATATTTAGTCTACTTTTTTAAAATCAGAATGACTTTCTAACATTAATATTTATAATTTGAGAGTATGTTTAACTTTTCATCTAATGTAATACATTATTTTACGCTACATTTAAATTTTTTTGTCGTCAAAATAGCGTTTCAATTCTTAATCCAAGGCTGACTTTGGTGAATTATGTAAAACGAATGATGACTCGTTAATATTTAAAAAAAAAATTCGCGTAAATTCTAGCACCAGATAATATATAACCATGCCGAAGGAAAGCCTATTTAAGATCTATACCAGCCACATAGGGTAAATATAAATTGATAAAATAAGATGAATCATCCGAGAAACTTTAAGCTTTTTTTATTGATTTAATGAACAAAATTATTAGCCTCTTATAAAAATTTCTTAAATATACATTATGATGAACGACAAAATCTATTTATTGAATTCTGTAGGAATCCAAGATATAACGTTGTAAGTTATAAAAATCAAGTATCTTGTTTATAACTATATCTTTATTTATGAATTACTTTTCTTATTCATGCAGTGCACCAGACATCATCTTTTACAAATAATATAAATATCCACAATACAATATATAAATAAATATTTAAAACAGTTAATAGCAAGCGAAAATATGCAAAAGATGTCGCATAAATGAGCTCCATTGTATATTAAAAATTATATTTACAAATAAAAAATATAAACAAGGTTTATTAAGTGTATTATTAGTTAAAAGAAGGCGCACAAATATAACTCGACTCGAATAAAGCCAATTTCCTATGAAATATGAAAATAGGCGATTTTAATGGATTTATATGTAATTAAAAAAGCGCTTATAATAAATTGCGTGCGTTTTAAAAAAATTCTTGATTTTATGAGATTTTAGTCGCAAATATTTTTATTTCTTTTTTATGTTTGTTCTCTGAAAGCGAAATATAGTGGAAATAAATATTTATTACGATAAAATTGCCATAAAGATTTTGTTTTTTTATAAAATATATTAAAAATATAATCGAAAAAAACCATATTAAACATAATAAATCACAAAATTACACATAATAATAATATGTAATTTATATCAAAAATATATATCTTTATATAGTGTGCAAAACATGACACATGAAAAAATATTAGTTTTCCTATTTGTTCATTTGACTGCAATTTTAGACAAATTTTAATGTAAAATAATATTATGACTCACAACAGAAGTATTAATACAAAATAATTTTGATTATTGTATCATTTGAACTATTTGTTGTTAAAGCTCCGGCGTAATAAATTACAAATTTTAAACATAGATTCTTATACATCTACATATAGGACAGATCAGAATAAATATGATTGCTAAATATCATCATGTGTTATATGAAATCTCATATCATGGTTTATATGAATAAGATTATTTTCTCAATAACTATATAAAATACCAAAATAATTTAAATAAGTGCAATTATTGTATTATATTGAATTTTGTATGATTTCGTTTATCATTTTTATTTCGATTTCTGCACACAAAACAACTAATTATTATATTTCCACTATTAATGTAAGGTTTAACTAGTTTTTTCATAAATATATAAGTTTTCATATACAATCCTGCCTACAAAGCACATCTTTTTACTCAACAAAACCATAAAAAATAGGATATCTGAAAGTAAAGAGTCTTTATAATCCAATATTTCAATATAAGATCCTTTATGGTTCAGTATTATATAAATGCAAATATTTAAACACAAAAGGATCGTTTTATCATTTCTTATTTAATGATGTTTTAAATTGGCTCAATAGAGCGGGATTATCATTATAAAATTATTTAAACACAAAAAGCAATGTTTCTAGATTATTCAAATTTTATTCCAATTATTTTAAATATGCTTAAAAGTCGATAATAGTGGGGTGGTATGGTTGAGTGGTTTACAAGTCAGAATCCAGTTTGAGGGGTCGCGGGTTCCACTTCCACCCACTTAACTAATTATCAAAACGAATTTACTCTAAAGAAAAATACCCAAGGGGGCGGCCAGTAAACAATAAAAGATAAACCATAAAGCATTGAAAAGCCAAGAGAAATAGGAGGTTTCTGTGTAAGCCGTTGAACTGTGCCTCAAGAATGAAAAAGATCCCACACCATTCAGCAAGGATATGGGTACGTGTAGAGTGTAGTTGTAGCTTTAACTCTTAGCGATGAACTGTGTAAAGAATCTCATCCCCTCCACATAATGACTGCCACCTATGAGAAAGGGCCCAATCCCCGGTGATTACGGGTGACAATGAGTGCTGGGGGAGTTCCACAGAGAGAAGCATCAGTCAAGTAATAGTTTTTATTAGTATAAAGCGAACTTCCTATAAGTAATAGAAGCAAAACATAAATAAAGAAAGTAAATTCGATTAGAATTTACAAAAGTCGATAATAGAAATTATTAATTCAAGGTTGGTAGTTTTAATGTCTCCTCATCAGCTAGTTTCTGCGCCTTCTGAAATATATAAAACATAAATACCAAATTTTTTTTGCTTGCACTCCCCTTCAAGAACCAATCCAATTTGTTTTACATATGTAATCAATAGTGTTCTTATATAAAAGTTTTATATTTTATTGTGCATCAAAATTCGATTCCCTGCTGTTCTATGCACCTAAGTGTCATGAATATGCAATATGGTATCTAAAAATGTTATATGCGTAAAAAATACTCAATCCAAAATAATTCTTTGGAAAAATCTAACTTATAATATTTGCTCTACTCATTATGTTCACACCCGAATTATTATCAAACTTCACGGTCGATTACACTGATGTACGCATGAATACCTATACCTGAAAAAATTGACTATATTAAATGCTTTGGCAAGATATATTTTCATTTTCGTCAAACAAACATGGTATTTAAAAAATCCAAAATAGATATGACAAATCACTTTATTATTGTAAAAATTTGAATCTACAATGATATTTTCAATAAGGCCAATACTAATATTATATATACGTTATAGACTTGGCGGCAGAAGAGAAGCAACTTATTATGTGCTTAGAAAAACAAAGAGTATAATAATTTGTAAAAATCGATGCGGTCATATGTATATCTAGTTAGTGAGTTGTAATCAGTTATATTCGAATAAAAAATGATATTAAATTTTAGTGCTTAAAACAATATAAATGGTCATGCCTATGCTGGTTTTTATATGTGTATTCAATTTTTAAAGATTATTATACATAATAGACAAAAACCAACCAAAAATCCACTGATCATCGTCTTTTAATATCTTACAAAATAGCTTTAAGCGTCTATTTACAACGCTTTGTTTCTAATCTACATACTTAGCATGAAAAATATAAATACATACCTTAAAATAGCCTATGATATCTCTATTTTGATGGAATGGGGTTTTTATCTATTATTGCACATACTAATAATTGCATAATATTAGTTAAAAATGCTTTTAGGCTCAAAATATAGCATGAAAAATACGTAATAATCACTAAAAACTTTAGAAGGACTTCATATGAATTTTTTTATATTTTAAATTTTTTTCAACACTTATTAAAAAAATATTAACGGTGTTGACAACAACAAATAAACCACCGCTACGGCAAACATCCTCATGATGCCAATACTAACTTTAAATCTATACTTGAGTATGATTTTCTTGGAATTGGTTTCTGGAGGCCATTCAAATGTAAATTTATATCATGAGGCTTTCTTTTTCTATGAGTCGGCCTAATATTGTTTTGCAGTATTCTTAGCAGCTAGACGAAATTTAATGCCATTTTTACCCAATAAAGCTCTTTAGTTACAATAAATTAACTTTCATATATTTCAATTCTTCAAGTTAGATTATGTATTGGAAAACTCCCAACCATCAACACATTGTCTGTCAGGCTTGTAACATAGATATCAATCAAAAAGGTTTTTTATTACTTTAATTTCATATATAAAACCAAAAAAAAACATATAATTTGAATCTATATAACACTGGCTTTTCTTTCCCTGGCGTTTTTATATCTAAAATATATGTCATTAAAAACAAAATTATAACAGGTTATGAGAAAATGATAAAAATCGAAATGAATTTTTCTTTAGAGACTAATTAATTTAAGTTTTAGAATATTTTTAAATAAAACGATAGATTAAAATTATCAATATTTTACTTCAAAATACAATAAGATGGTAATAAATTTTTATGCTCATTTTTAATCCATTTAATAGTAGCGAAATCTTTAAATAATTGCAAATAATAATAGGGCGCAATAGTACTTTCTGAGGGTCTATAGCGAGATATTACATTTACTTTAAGTTTAAAAATTTTAATAAACGTATATTTATATTCTTAGCTATAAATCTTGAAAAAATATAAACCAATTATTATAAGTTTATTGTAAAAAGGAATGCGTCTCATTAACTCCGATTTTATTGGTTTATAAATAAAAAAGTCATGGATCAAAAATTTTATCAAATGAATAAAAAAAGGCCAAATAATATCTTCCGTCGTTTAAAAAAAAGTAATTTTGCCACAAAGAGTATAAATATATATTTGTGGGTGGGAAGAATTTTTTTATCGAATTCCAGATTATTGGGGAATCACAGATAGAATTTAATAATCTCTAATATTTCGTGATTTCATTAATAATCGAATCAAAACGGCTAGAAAAATGTTTTTTACAATATTTATGAGAAAATTTCAGATAGACAGTGTTAAAATATTATTTATAGGGATGACAACTGGTTATATGCAGATGATTGCAGGTCGTGAAAAATAAAAAATTAGAAAAGGATAAAAATTAAGATTGATTAAGAAGAAAATCATATATTTAACATTCTAATAATTAGAAATAAGTTTAAAAGGTGCATTTGTTATAAAGTTTCTGCAAAAAAAAATTGTGAAGCAATAAAATATATATAAATAAGTAATTGGGTCTTTCCTTTTAGAATAAACACATGAAAATGATTTTAAAGGTACTTGAACAAATTTACGCATTTAATTATCCCTCTCTAATATATAAGTCTGTTTTAAAAGTAAGTGGTTGAATGTAAAATTATTTTATTATTCATTATGCATGAATTTAATAACAAAACTAAAATATAACCAAATACAGTAATATATCAAATATATCCATGAAAAATGATTTGTTTCACAGCTTCATTGTTTTTAAAAAAAGTTTCGTGGGAAAAATGAGTATTTGCAAGTATCCGACAAAAATAGGCACATAAAAATCTAAAAAAGTAGGTTGGTGTCAAATTTATATTCCTAATTAGTATTATTTATGTGCTTAGAACATTCACAAAGTATTAAAAATTAAAAAATGCAAAAACCAAAAGAATTTGTTAATGTATACAATATTTGAAAATAGAAAAGTAGGAATTGCCTTTTTCTTAACGACTAGTATTTTTTATATCATACTTGAAGGAATAATCTTGCACAAAAATTTTCATATACTTAGGAACACAAGGGATTATCCCTATATTCAGCCTACTGGCTATAGTACTGCCTGGAATTTTATGTATACAGTTTTTGCAATATTTAGAGTAACTTTATTCGACGATATAGGCCAAGTTTTTATTTATTACATATTCTCATTTTAATTATTATTAAACTAATTCTATCAAGTGAGTGTATTTAGTCACTTCCCTCTCTCCGTTGTTTAATTTGTACTTTTTTTAATTCAGGCCACAATAATGACTAAAAGATGCTTTTTTTTTCCACAAAAACATAATGTTTAGGCGCCATAATGTTATCGGGGCAAATTCAAAACAGATTAGAGCTTATACCGTACGAATGATTCAAAAGGCAATGGGGGAAGGTGTTGTGGTATATTTAACATTTACAACTATCATACTTGTTGGTCCAGGAGAAGTTCCAACTTGCATGAAAAATATATCAATATTTATGTTGATCTCCATTTTTATAGTTGTATTTACAAGTAGAAAAGAGGATGATGAAAATAAATATTATAAATATGGCAGCATAGCTCAAATGTCGCTTCTCATTCTTCAAATATACATGAAACCCTGCATTCGACATATTTTTTCGCAAGATTCTCAAATTCTTTTGCATCTGGTTTTAATTTTTTCAATTCCATTTTTTTATATTATAGTGCAATTGTTCGATTATTTTTTATTTAGAAGTGGTTTAAAACAATTTTTAAATCAAAGAAGTACCTTTATGGATCGTAATTTAGAATGCTCTGATGAGCTTAAGGATGATTTCCATACAGATTAAAAAAAATAAAAACCTTTGATTTACTTTAAAAAGCTGGTTTATCATGTTCTCAATAGTATACATCATTCATAGATTTTTTAATGTTCTTGAAATCTAATACTTTATATTATCTTATAACAAAATATAGCGCATATTTTGTTATAAGATTTTTTAGGGTTAAAGCTTATATATTGACTTTTTGAATCTGAAAAATTATTGTATTGCAGTTTTCTCTTATGCTCAGATTTTTGTGTTCATCTGTTTTGAATTCCTTAACACACAATTATAATTCTTTCTCATGCTTAAATTTTAAAAGAATATATTTTCCAGTAAAAAATGGTATATATGTTATAAGGGTCAAGATCAAAGTAAATTTTTTTTTATAAAAGAATAAATTGTAATGGAATAAAAAAACGATATTCATGTTTATAAAGTAACAATCTATTTTTTAGTTTATTTACAACCTTTTTTTTGTGTTGTATAAGAATTTTTTTTCATCAGCAAATTTTTGCCATTTAAAGCTTCTAATCATGCTAGATCTGATTTTTTATTCGTGAAAATTAGTTATATCATTATAAAAGAAATAAAACATTTAGAAGGTATAAACCAATTTTATAGATATGATAAATTATTAGATGTGGTTTGTATCTAAATCTTAAAATCAAAATCAAAAAAAAACAAAGAAAAAACCTTTGTGGAGGGTCGAAAACAAATTTTTAAAAAAATAAATTATTAATTTGTGACAATAAAATATATTATTTGTCCGAATCTCTTGCATCTTTTATTAAAAAATGAGAGTATGCTAATGATGTAAAATTTCACAAAAATAAATCGTATAGAAATATAGAATCATATGTCAACAAATAAAAATTATCAATAAAAAGTAAATCATAAATAATAATATAGTATATTTATAGTAAAGTCATTGAAAACTATATTTTATTAAAATAGAAAAACACAGTAAAAACATTATTACATATAGTTTTTGCAATCGCATTTTTTTTAGACAGGACTGCTTGATTTTGTGCATAATAGAAAAATTTATGATAATCGTATTTTTACATGTTTTGAAATTATAGAGCATCAACCGACACGCATAAGTCTTAAAATTTAATTGTTCGCAGTGTTGAGATTATTTGTTTGAAAATCTCGTAGAATGTAACATAAATTTTGGATAAGACTAAAAATTACAGTGTCAGCATAGAAAGAATAATGAATTTAAATTGTTTAAATTTATTTTGCATTTTATTATAGTAAAAATATCGCATACAAAGGCTCGAGTAACTCAAATGAAACGTTAAACTGATAGTCAAGAGCAAATTTAACCTTAATTTTAGAAAAATTATTTACAGCTTTTTGTAGGATTTTAATATTTATAAAAGGAGTCTTTAAACTGGTTTAAATTTATATATACGTAGAAACAATTTCTACAACTCGTTTTATTCTTGTTGCAACAACGTGAGTGTTGTAAGTTCATTTGTTTTATATGGGTATTTATGAATATCGAGCACTTGTTTATCATAAATTATAAGCACACATAACTACATCTCAAAAAAAAGCATTAATAGCTATAGAAACAGCAAAAATATATATTTTGATTTTTCACATGTATAAGATTCAAATTTTATATTTGATGACTTGATATATCAATATTGACATTTTTTTGTAGAAATATGTGTGAAAAAATCCATAAATTAAATTTTAAAATTTTTTACATGAACACAGCCTGTTATTGAGTTTTAAAATCAATAAAATCTATATATACGAATCCAATCAATATAGCCATAAAAAATAATATTATAATTTTTTTGAGTGCTATTTTCATATTGGTAATGTATTAAAATTTACAAAACATGTTTTGTTGTTCCTAAAGGCAAAATGGACTAGTATAACAATAAAAGCGATAAAACTACATGATTTTTACAGCATAAAATTATAATGTCCTTCTAATATGTGTTCTATGTGAATGTAAGTTTTGTCTTTTATCTACGAAAGATATTGTCTCACAGGTTTAAAAAATGATTCCTTATTTTTTGGGACATCTTGCAGAAAATATTAATTTTTTATCGAAAATATCAATTAAATTTATGGAATACCATGTGATTCTAGAAAAGATAATCTACATCAACTCAGAAAAATACTCTTGTGGTTTTTTTCATTTTCTTATAATTCTGATCTGTACATTAATTCTTTACGCTGGGGTTTTAATAATGCTATAGGATTTTATCTAAACAAAAAATTAAAACTTGTTCTAAAAAAGTAGTGCGGTGTTAGTGCATATAATATGTTCTTAATAGGAATATAAATTGCAGGTTTCATTACAAATCATGTTTTTTTTTATAGGTAAATATTTGAAATCTAAATACAATATACAAAAAAATGGAATTTATTGCAGAAATTAGATTGAATAATGTTCTTAAAAATGCTAATAAATCTACGAATAAGCTATTTTTGCATTTTTTAATGTTATATTTATATTTCTTACAATAAAGCCATCGATTTTACTAGATTAAATTTTAAAAAAATGTTTTATTTGGTTTATAACATTCCAAAAATAACAGTTCCATTTGAAATCTTGAAACTACAATTTTGGCAAATAAATATTTATTCTACACCAGACTGAAAGAAAAGTATGAATTTTAACTCAAAGCACTACTAAGATTATAACTTCAGCAAAAAAAATATGTGACGTCATGATCTTGATGATAAAAATCTTTCAAAGAAGCGAATAAAGTTTTATAAATGTATGAAAATTTTAATGATTATTGTTTCAATAATAATTTTCTTTTAGATTTCGAAAAAAATTACCAGGTTATATATTAAACCACATATAAATGTTTTTTTACTTTAGTTTAAACATTTAAGCCAAAAATTAAGATTTCAAAGACTAAGCCAAATATCTATATAATAAATTATCAGTGTTTATTTAAAAATGTCAGCACTTATTATATGATATTCTTCTTTTTTATACTCTCTTCTACTACCATGTATTATTATGAATTTTTGGATTTTTAATAATACTAAGTTTTTTTTGTCTTTTTAATCCAAAAACATATAATAGAAATTAAAAAGTGCTAAAAATACAGGTTTTTCTATCTATAGAAAAGAGTTGTTTTGATTTATTTTTTCATATTTTCATGGCTAAGACCTAAATTTCTTTTTTTGAATAAAGTTATGCTTTAAATTTCTACGCCAATTTAAATTATATATATTTAGCAGAACTTCATTTAAACTGTAGATTAATTTTTTGGAAAGTATTTCTGTTAATAAAAAATAAATTTGTAGATAGCTATTTCAATAAATAAAAAATCATATTTAAAAAATATAGTTATTTTGAAAACTAAAGTTATTTAAAATTATAATCATGCTTATAATGATCAAATTAAATATATTAGAAGCAAATTTATTTTGTGTTTTTGAAGTATGAATAAATTTTTTGATAATCGTTTTCAGAGCATCATTCTAATTTAATAAACAAAGATATATTTGGAAAACATTTACAAAATTTCTGCATTTTTATGAAAATAAATGATTGACGTATTTGTAATACTTGAATAAAAAACGATGAAAAGTTGAAGGCTATAATATTATATGAATTACATGTATAAAAACCATTTTAGTAATATTTATAGTATATGTTTCTAAATTGATCAAAAAAACAAACTTAACTTTAGTTACAAATTATTCTTCAATAGATGGCACAATCTTTGTTTTTTGCACCATTGTCTACAATAAATAATAATTGTGAAAATATGTTATTTGTCAACACCGTTTTTGTTTTTTTTGTAAATTATTGCTCTATTATCTTTTTTTGGTGAAATTTATATATTTTGACAGCTTTTGTTATATTTTATATGTAAAATAATAATCATTCCATGATTTGCATTTTCAAATTTAAATATTTTTAATATCAATTCCGTGTACTTTATGCATTCTATATTTATGTTTGAGATTTGGATTACTGTAGATTTTAAAATTGTAATTTTTAGCTCGAACATTTCAATTAATTTATGACATACTAGAGTCTTTTAAAATTTGTTTTTTGAGCTTGATGATTTTGAAATCCTAAGAATTTATTTATGTTGCGGATGGTCTTATTTTTATGCGATTTGTATATAAGTTCTTAGACCTCTTTGGTGAATTTACATAATTTTTTATGCTCTATCATCTATATAATTAATTGAAATTGGTTTAATATTATATAAAATTACGAATAAAAGTAAGATTATCGTTTAGTCAGTCGATTAAAAATATTTTTAGATAGTCAAATTTGATTTTTATACAACAGGGATTATGAAAAACTAAATGGAGCTCTTAAAGCAGAGTTCCCATCATATGTATTATAATATTGTGTCGCATTTTAAACTAAGATTTCTAATTGATTTATAAAATATAAAGTCTATTTTTGTATTTTACATGTTAGTATTACATCTACCAAACGGTTGATTTTTTATAAATAAGAGACAAATTTTCTTATTTTCTGTTGATCTACTATTATATTTCTCGTTTTTGGGGGTTTTTTTATGAATATTGGAAACTTTTGCTTCTCCCTGCTTACTTACGTGTGTTTCTATACATCATCTATAATCAGTTTGATATCCGCGGATTAGACGTTTTTTATCAGGTTTGGCTGATATGGAGGAGGAATCTATTTTTATATATTTGTTATATTTTTCTTCACAGGTTAACTATCTTGTAACATTCTACACTTACATATATACTTGCAGAAAATAATAGGCTAAATCAAATTTTCTCGTACGTATCCGCGCCTTATAATTCAACCTCCTAGTTTATTCAGGGTTTGTCTCTCTCGTTTGGGTTTAACTTTCCAGTTTCACCATACAACTACTTAAAGGTATTTCTTAGATCAATAAACACATATGAAATATGGATCGGGTTGCGGTTTGATTGTTCAAAACGCAAAAAGCTCTTTTTAACCAACTGCACCACCATGCCCCCCGAAAAATGGAAGAATAAAAATTTAATTAATAGTAAACAGGCAAATTACATCACGAAAGAAAAAAACAATAAAATATTACATGAATATTCAGAATTAAAGTAATGGTAGGCGCCATAAATTTGTGTTAAAAAGCTAAATTAAATTATATAATATTTAATTTCATCTTAAAATTATTTAGAAAATATACTGCCAAATATATACAAATCATAATACGAAAATTAAGAATAATCTTCTATAATATATATAAATCAAATTATTTATCCGTTAATTGAATTGTAAAGTATTTGTTTTGGAATTTCATTGTTTTTGAAAATTTTGCATTAATAAAACCTTTGTGTATTTTATTTTAGTAGATAGCACTTTCCGTTTGTTTTACGTATAACTAATATTTGAGGCCGTACTATGAAATTCAGTCAGCTAGAATTCGACTAAGACAATACAATAACTTACTACAGTTTTTTAATCAAAATAACTCATTAATAAAAAATCATCTGTGTAAAAAATTGATCAAAAATCAATTTGATATTTTTTTTTGTTTTTGCAAAAAAAAGCTCAATTTTTGTGAAAACTCGTTTTATAAGATAAAAATGTTTTTTTGTAATTAATATAATATTTATAGCTTCTAGCATTACTTTTTCTAATTCTGTATATCAATAAAGGCAGTAAAAATGGATATGTATATATGTTTTTTGTTAGAAACTCAATTTAAACGTGTTTTCAAAAAAAATTGCCAAAGGATAAAAGAACATTAAAAAGCCATTTTTGCTGCTATTTTTCAAAAAAACGCACTTTTATTTAATTTCACTATTCTATGCATTATATTCTTGACCACATGTATAAATACAATACAGCCATTTTATTATGATTTTCTAATACTTACATATAAACTAAAGCGCTACAGGATTGAAATCTATAAGATAAAATTATATTTAAATATTTCTTGTATATTTGATTTGTCATTGTTTATTAAATATAATCTATATTTTATAATGATGATATAATTTTAATATTAGATAAAAATATAAATATTTTCTAATTTAAAATATGTTTTTAAAATTGATATTCATATATAAAAAATTATTTTATGTCTTTATATGATAGAAGCATTTATGTTCCACATGTAATTATTGATTTTTGTATCATTAATATATAAATACTTTAAATGCCTCCTTATATTATTAGTACAAGAAATAATATTACTTATTAATATGCTAATATTTAATCTGGAATTCACAATTTAGTTATGAAGGTAATTTATTTTAATCTTATCTGGACTTTTATCTTTCTTTTACATCTATAGTGTCTGAGGCTGAAACATACTGAATGACCCAAGCTTAAAAATTGATAAACAATTTAATATGGCTAAAATAAAAAAGTCATCATATGTACTTGAATTTTGTGATAAAACAACTTTTTGAGAAAGAAGAATCCTTACTTTTTGTTTCATCTTTTGCAGATTTTCTTGATTACGACAATACTGAATGGTATAATACAAAATATGCTCTATCCGGTGAATCTGAGAAAACAGGAACAGATTTTACAAAAATATTATACCCATTGAAATTAATAACAGATCAACTCAGGCAAAATATTATTCTAGATCTCAATATTAGATTTGAATTTCATTTATTTTATAGATTGATGTGCTTTAAAGCTTCAAATATGGGAATAATTGATAACAAAGACATTGGATCAATAGCTGATAACACAGTAAAATATATTGAATATGTTCGAATTAAAATGGAGGAAATGGGTAAAATGGTATCTAAAAACATGTACAATAATAATTTTATTTTAAGACATAAAATAAAAGACGAGAAACCAACGGGTGATTTAGGCTGAGAATTTAAATACGAAGCAGATCAATTCATCTATTTTAGGAAATATTAAACAAATTTATATCATGATGGACGAAATGGCAGTTCAAAGTAATAGTAAGTTTCTTTCGCAAGAAATAATGCTTGAAGATAATCAGTCGCAATTCGTTCAAAATAATGTTAGTGTATAAATGAAGTGATTTTTGAAAATAATGATGTGAAAATTTTTGAATAAAAACCGCCTGAAGTATATGAAAATGATTTATGATATTTTGATGATTCTAATGTTAGTTTTTTAATTATAACATGTTCCAATTATTCAGTTAATCTCAAATATTTATGTTTGAAAATAAAAATATATTATTTTTATAAAGAGAGATAAAAGCTACGACTGCAGTTTTGCTGATATATTTTCCGATAATATAGCACTTTCAGCATGAAAAAAATGGCTTTTATCATATAAATGAACAGAATTCTATTTATAACTAATATTTCATCATATTCAATCTTTGTCAACTCGCAGAAATGATATGATTTATTACAAGATTTCATTGATGTTGGTACGCTTAGATCAGATCGCTTTTATTTCTTATTAAAAAATTTGCAAAATGAATTTATTAGTGTTACTAAAAGTGCTGATATAATCACCCAGCTTTGTTTTCGGTATGTCAATTTTTCTATAATTGAATACGATATGCACGAATATATAGATTTCATGCGCATTAAGCGTCGAAAAGCCATGGTAAGTTACCAAGGTATTTATGAACCCCCAAAAAAATTCCTGTAGTGTTTAGCGTATACAGTAGATATTCAGAAAAAAATGTCTGTTTACGAAATAAAAATAATAAGCAATTGTATTGATAGTATTGGCATCAATAATCTAGCGATAAAAAATAATCCAGAATATACAGATGGACTAAATCCACATGTAATTAAAGGTAATAAATTTTTAGAGATGGTGAGAAAAATAATAGCCACCCGAGAAAAGATCTACCAGTATGTTTTCTTCTTTATAAAGTTTTTTTTTAAAGAAAATATGATACTGATCGAAAGTCAATCCGCCAATCAATATCATCCATCTATAATTATGTTAGAATTAAAATCTATTAAGAATTGTTCAATGATTACAATTTTACTAGATAATTTATAGTCCTATGAAGGTCATGAAGATATGTAAAACATTATATGCATTTATAAGTGTAGGAATATTAAGATCATTAAGAAATATTTACGATTACTACATTCGAGAAGTTCTATTTAAAGATGATATTCATGTAAAAATAGATAATAAATAATCTAAATATTTCTATAAAAATTAGGCAATATAATTATATAATTTTACACATAAAATAACTAAATTCGTGATTAAATATCGATATTGTGTTTTAAACAATATTTAAATTCGTATTTCTAGACAACTATTAGCATTGAGAAGTTAAAAATTATCATTAAAACGTTTTAAGCATGCGTGTATTTCCAGTGTATTTTTTTATGAATAAATACACGAAAAAATGTTGAGAAAATTTTTCGTATTATTATAAAGGTATATTATACATAACTTACAAAATATTTGATTAGACATCGTTTACGGTAGAAATACAAAATTTATATAGACCTTGAGAAAAAAATATTCCATTGTTGCATGGTTGTATATATCAGAAAGATTTTCTATATATTTTGTCTAACACTATACGAAAAAAAAATTTTGACGTTTTATAGCGATGAAAAGATCCTTTATCTCTTATGTGTGTTATTTTTACGCTTATTTAATTGCAATATATACATTATTAATTTAAAATTTATCTAGATTAAAAATATGCCAACATTCTAGTTGTATATATATTTCTATTCAGATTAGTACATTAAATATATTCAATATTTAGTTTTCAATTAAAAGTCTTTTAACGTGCCTTAAGATGGTATTATTAAGTATCAGTAAACTATAATCTTAGTTAATACGCGTAAAAAAAATTTATGCATGTATTATCACACTATTCTTTATTCCTATATTTCATAATGAAGGCAAACATATTTACATTTTTAATTCTTTTTTCTGAAAAATATATGAGATGGTATTAAAATAATGCGATTTTTTATGTTGTAAAGTCTCTTTAATTGATATAATGAAGCAAGATTCTATTCCGTGAACTTTTTAAGACATCATAAATGTTCACTTTACTTTTATGACCAACATAATTGATTTTTTGATATTAATTTTAGTAATTCGTATTTATTTTTATGATAGATTAAGAAAGAGAAATAACATATCGTAAATAGTAAATAAAATACTAAATCGCAATAAAAATCGATGAAATATTGTTTGAACTGCGTTTTTATATGGATTGGATTTTATGAAATTCACAAAATCGTATGAATTGTTCTTAAATTACATTCAATGTCTCTGATGATTTCTTTAAGGCAATTTCATATTAAAAAGAAATAAAGTATAGTAAGCCTTGGAAAATTATGCATAAAGGTAGTGTTTATGCTTTCTTTATTTATTATCTTTTTGGTTTTTACAAGTAGATTTTTTTTAACAAAAAAACTTCAATTTTACAATTCGAAGATAAACTACTAGGCATCGAAAAAAATATAATAAACAACGAACACATATAAAATTTTACAGTATTTTTAGAGTTAATCGAGAGTGTTTTGATAATAATAGAAATGATGCAACGTCTTATGCTTCTATAGCTATTTTTTATCCGCTTCTTATAGAATACCTTATAAATGCATAACTTTCAAGGGATTAACTGGACATATATTAAAAATTACGCTGTAAGTATACCTTGTTGGCTATCTATCTGAACATAAAATTCGATTTAGGTAAAAAAATCTTGCACATTTTAGAAATTCTAATAACTATAGTAATACCAAGAAACATTTGAATCAAAAAAAAGTTTCTTCGTGTCTCGCTCGTGTTATAAAGGCTACTTATTTTTATTTGATTGTATGAATTGTTCTTTATCGTACTTTTTTATTTAAAGTAAAATGAAAATATTATGACTCGAATTTTACATTTGCATAATATAGTTTCTATGCATATCTGGCTCAATTTGTTTTTTTTAGTCATTAACTAACTTATATTGTAATTTTTATCTTAAAAACTCTGATAACGCTTAAAATATATATTACTAGGTTTTGCAATACAGAATTTTCACTGATAATTTAGCGAGCAAAAAAAAAATGCATGTTTATTTAATTTTACATGCGATAAATCTGTTCGTTCTAAGTTATTTTACTAGATATGTATGAATATATATATTCTTGCAACATTTCTAGATACGATATTTAGAATACTGCAATTTTAGGTAATTTCATATATTATAAATCTGTTTAATTAAGCAAAATTTCTATATTTGTATTATATTAGCCTAGTGAAGTAAACTTGCGTTTAGTTACTCTATTTAAGATTAAATACTTATCTAATGTTTATGAATAGAATTCTACTCAAAAGAAACAAGGATTATTTTTTATATTCTTAATATATTATAAAATTTAACCTCTAAAAATGAGAAAAATTCGTTATTTAATTCTAAAAATAATGCATAATAATGCAATAAATCTAAAAAAATATCGCTTTTAGATGGTGAAATTTAATTAAACCTTAAATATCGTTTAAAATATAAAATTTCGCCACAAACATTGCAAATAAATTGGGATTTTCAAATTAATATTGTGAAAAGAGTTCATTTTTTTTTGTAAGATTTTGACTAAATATATATTTTCTGATATTGCGTGACTTTTTTTCTGATGTTAAAATACCAAATGATTGTGTAAATAAAGTTTCGTTTGTAAAAAAAAATATAGAAAGTTTAAGCGATATGATAGAATTGAGTAACATATTTTTTGAGATCCTACTTAATATCTTGAATCGCTGCCCATAAAAATAATGTTTTCACGTGATAAGGGTGTGGTTATCTTTACATTACTTTGAATATAATTTGTTATCTTTACTTTTAACATTTAAAAATTAATATTAAGCATAGAATCGAGTTTTACATTGTATCTTAGCATAGCAGGTCATAAACTTTAAATATTGTGCTGTGTTAGTCTATTGTAACTAGATATTATATAAATTGTGTTCCAATATTTAACCTTTAATAAATATTAATCACAAATTTTTTGTTATTTTATCATATAAAATAATACTTCACTGTTATTGATAATTTAATGTTCTATATTTAAAAAAAAAATAAAGGGATTAATTTGAATATATAACTATAAGAAAATACGATATGTAGATAAAAATTATACTTAGCAATGAAAAAGATATTATAGATATTTTTTAATATTTATCATACATTTTTTTTTGTAAAATATATGCTTTTGTAAATAATCATAGGTATTTATACATATTTAACTTTATAGAAGAAATTCTTTAAAAATAAATATCATGCTAACATCACCGACTCCGAAACACTGGAGAAAAAGCAGCAAGAAAGTTTATTGTGTAAAATAAAAGAAAAACCATTACACCAAAGCTTTTTGAAACTAAGAATAATGATATGGTTGATATTGTTGGATCATCAAGATGGATAAAAGATGGCAACATTAAACCAAGTGAAGAAGGAAAATTCTGTTTTATTCAAGACAGAAATGGTTTTTCGGTGAGAGGATAAAATGCCTACATTGTAACGAAGTTTTGAAAATAATTGATCACCTTGCAACAAGATGCAAGAAAATGTTAGGGCATGATTACACGCGAAGACATAATGAAATAGTAAGATTTCTATATTTCCTTCTATCAAGACGATACAACTTCAAGAAAACCAAAAAGATCAGAACTCACTCAGTACAAGAGATCTGCGAAAACGAAAATGCAGAAATAAAAGTTGATACCCGAATTAAAACAGATATTTTAATCAAACAAAATAGACCTGATATTTTTCTATACGATAAAAAAGAAAATATGATTACGCTGATTGAAATAAGTATAACGAGCCTTGATAACTTGACTGAAGTTGAGAATGAAAAATATAGAAAATATGACATCTAGGCAAATGAACTTGGTTTAATTTACAAATGTAAAACAAGAATAATACCATATGTGATGACTTGGGATGGGGTGGTCACAAAATATCATAAAAAATATGTTAAGGAGTTAAAAATCTCGGACGAAGTAGAAGCATACATGTAAGCTCTCACACTCCGCAAGACACTTGAACTCATATCATTTGAGAGAAGAAGAGCAGTTGATGAAGATAGATCAGAGGAAGGTGTCAAAAGATGCATCAAGGAGTTGTGCAATATTCCCAACACGTCTAAATAGATATTATCGATAAAAAGAAAATCAACCCATAAATAAATAATAAATAGAAGAAATTCTTTTAAACGTAGCCAAGAAAATTTATATTTTAACATATTTGAAACACAGTGGTGTGTAGTTATTGAACATTTACGACTTCTGTTCTAAAAATAATGTGGTACATTTTATCTACTTAATTATGCAATAATTTGCTTACTATTTGTTTTTTAATTAAAGAAATATATTCTTATGAATCTTTACATTTATAATCAAACAAGTTTTATTTTGCTTCCGAATGGAAAACAAATTTATTATCACTGTGTTCAAAAAAGGAGTTGCCTACCTCTTTTTTTTAGTTATAAACGCAGTTAAAAGGCTACGAATGCGTTCATTACTTATATAAGTCATCATTGGTTTATTTTCGAGTTTAAAACGCCTTTAAGTGCTATTTATTGTTTAAAGTACCATTACGTTGCTTTATATACAGATTATAATGCCAGAAATCACACGAAAATACAAATGAAATATGTTAATGCGCGAAAATTGCGGCTTTTCCAATTGACATTGCACGTTTCATAGCAGATATTACATTTAAGGCAGCAATACAAGTAAATTTAATTTTTTGAAAATTGCCATTCTCATCTATATTATTTATAACTATCATTGATTTCATAAATGTTGATACAATGCCATTGTTCCTATTAAAGAATAGACGAAAAAATTAACTGTTAAATTGGTCATTTTATTACTATCGATGTTTAGAAAATCTATTGGCCACTTTATGTATTTTACTGCCTAAAGAAGATTTTTACATATCATAAAATCCATAAACAACATATAAATTCGTTGTTCGTTTTAAATCGGCATAAAATTATAAGTAAATCATAGCAAAATTAGCATGATTTAAGCAAATTTTAGTAAAGTTCAATCTTAAAAGAAAAAAATCATATCTGTACAAAATGCAGGTATATATATTCATCATATAACAACTTTATTAAACGGTTACTGTTAAAAATCCAGTACTATAAAAATTTAATCAACAGTCAATCTCAAAATTTTAATAAAAATATTTATATGAATTACAAAAATAATAAAATTATTGTTCCGGTAATAAAAAATATATCAATAAATTTTTTAACGGTGAAATTTTTACAAATTTTATAATATTTTCATAAGTTTAAATATTTATCATTATGCATACATTATAAAATATGGACATGCTAATGACGTCTTAAAAAACCGAAAACTTTTTTTATATATATGTATTTAGTTAAAAAAAAATGAGCAAAGTACACTTTACATTCTTATTTAAAAATATAAATGATCTTGTAATCCCTACTTTTTTTCATGTTTTTAACGCATTATTTTTTGTTTTTCCATGTTTTTTATTTTTATATATAAGTTGTTGTACATATAGAACATGATATCTGGTTTAATCATATTATCACAGGTGTTAAACTCTAGACGTACAATTATATGGATAATTTTTAGCTTTGTTATGATTGTATAAATTTTAAATCATCATTTATTATATGTCTAGCATTCAATAGAAGAAATTTTCATGTTAATTAATTCTTAAATATTATAACATCATGCTATTATTTTAGACAATATCATGTGATTCCATTTGTTTCTATATTATAACTTACAAATGAAATATCAAAATTGTCACGTTGTATTCTATGTAAATTTAAAATTTCAATATCAAAATGTAAGCTTTTATCTTTTCAAATATACTTTGCCTTTATAAGAAAAAATACATGATATTATTATGTAACTACACAGTATATATCATAATAATCGAAATTGCCGAATTTATTTATTTAAATCAATCATACAAACAAGTAGAAAAGATTCCATTCAGGCATGGAGTCTACATATATATAGTTTTGTTATATAAATAATAAAATCTTTATTTTGGTATCATATTTAAGATTCTATTTATCAAAAGAATTTTTTTTTGAAAAATACAGCATGAAAAAAATACATATTCGGTGTTAAAATTATTTCTGATGTAAAAATTAGTAAAATTATATGGTTTTTTCAAGAATTTTGTTCGTGTCATGTAAGGATCAAATAATGTATTAAGCTTTGATTAAAATAATAATATTACATCTATCATGAAGTTTCTGTATTCTTTTGAGAGATTTATACAGGATTAAAGGAGATAATCGCGTTGACCATAAAGAATTAGTGAATTATATACAAAAAGGGAATATACCTGTTTAATATGCAGCCACAAAAACTATGCCTCATTGACACCTATTTTTACATAAATTTTTGTATCCAATTGATTGTAAATTTTTATACTTACCTAAAATTCACATTTATTTACATATTAAAGTATTTTTTATTCATAATTTTTTATTGGTGAATTCAAACGCTCCGTGCTTTTTTTATCTATTGCTAAGGATCATAGATTGCGTGAATAGTATAGAATATATGTTCTTTGTATAAATCTAAAGAATCTTTTGATCTTCATTTTTGCAATGAATAAAAACTCGTATGGATGTTATCTTATTACACTAAAGTAATTTTATTCCATATTTTTTTAGTTAGTTTTCAGCTTCAAAAATAAAAGAAAAAGGTTTTCATCTTATCATTAATTCCACCCATATTAACATTCTTACTGCAAAAGTTGTATATTTATTTTTTTATGGATATTCCCTATTAAAGACTAATTATACGATATTAAGTATTTTCTATTAATTTTTTCTTTCTTATGCCATATTTTTTTGAATATCAATTTTCATTTATGCTGTATAATTTCTCGCTTGTTAATAAATATATAGGTGTGTCAGAATATTTAATTTTTGAAATGAAGTCATGCCTTCGTATTTGTTAAAGTATATGAAGTTTTGTCTATAGATTTTCTACAGCTTTTTTTTTATTTCGGTTCAAGTATACTTGGTATTTGATTTTGCTTTCTATTAATGTATATGGTATTGATTTTTCTGGAACTGAGAAAACACTGTATTTAAAGTTTTCTCGGTTCTTAATTCCCTTCTAATATTTATATATACACATAAACTCATATATTGTTCTTATTTGAATAACAATCCGTTTTGTGCATAATAAAATTATTTTCGCTTTATGGCATTGATGATATATTAAGAGCGTAAATTTTGCATGATTATAGTTAAGAGCATTCTTCTACTATTATATACGTTCTTATGTCCATAATTCCGCATATACAATGTATTTTATCTTCAAAGACCAGATTGTAATTTACTTCGATCCACTTATCAGCAGACCATACAGGTTGAGTCACTAGATTGCAAAACTGTTTATGCCCATGTACCTTAGACAAATACTTTAAGGTTTTTTTCTAAGGTCTTTAATATCATGATATTGTTTTCTCTTTTGTTATTTGTTTCCATCTCGATTTTTATTATATTATTTTGGATCTTGCTAATGTAAAATTTCTACGCGAACCCGGAGATTGTTTGAAAAATACAGATATTATCGTAAATATTTTTTTTTGTAAGATGTGCAATTCTAACATATTACTTGCGCCTTCTGTTCCTAAACGTATGCGAAATTTTATATAGATTTGTTTTAAACTTACATATAGTTGTTTTATCTTAAATTTTAGCCCGTAAAATTTTTATTCCACAAACAAATTTCAGCAAAATCGTTTTATTGTAAATTAATATGCGTTTTTTGTATCAATAGAATACATTAAAGATAAATATATTGATAAATTTACGTTTAAATTAAATTAGTAGGACTATTAACTTATGTTCTTACAAGATTAATAAATTTTAACGTGTTAAATCAGAGCAGGAACACATAAGTAAAATATTTTTTTTCTAAGTTCTTTCTATAGCTTTTTCTGTTTTTTAATATCATCTACGTAGCTTTTTGGAGTTTAGGGGCTTCTGAATCTGTAATACATTTGTGATAAGATTTGTAGTTTTTATATTACGCGTAAAAAGAAATTGCGTAAATTATTATAAATATTTTAATTACAATCAAAATTATTTTATTAATTTATACTTAAATGATTTATTTTACTGCATACTACCTTCTTAAATCTTTTAATAGTATTTCTTCTGATTGTATGCTATCATAATTTAAAAACGAGATTATGCGCCCAATCAAAAATCCTCCTATTTCTAATTATCGTGATTTAGAAATAATAAATATTGCATTATCATGATTCTCTATGTATTTTTTAGTTTTATTTCATTTTAGCTATCTTTTGGAAAACTGTGATCTTTTAAAATATCTTAATCCATTATATATTCGAATTATGCTTCTGTTGTTAGAAAGGGCTATTTTAATGCTGTATATTACATCTATTTCAATTATACACGAATAAAGATGGGTTAGCCAATAAAAAAAAATTTTTGTCTACTGTAAATTTGAAATAAATAAACACTATAAACTACAGGGAATATCAGTTTTTGTTTTTCAGAATTGGCACATATATGTGTGATTATGGTTCTTGAATCCGCATTCGGATCGTAGGTCAAATATTTCATGATTTAAGATCATAAATACTATACCGCAAAATTTTATCAATAATAATTTTTTTGATGTAAAATATTATCACGAGTCAATAGCCTAAATGAAAAAATATTCTGGTAATTTATATTTCAATATTGTCAATGGGGGAATTTCATATGTTTATGGATTCTACAAGTCATCTTATGCAATTAGAACGATTTTAGGATACAAAAGTATGGGCGTTTATGAGTATTATATTGTAAACCAATAATTGTTTCATTCAATTTGAACACAATCCTAGTAAAAGCTTCCAGGATTCAATTATATTTTGATACACAATAAATCCACTATAGTTGTTTTATAAGATATAAAAATTTTTAATTCTTTAATTATTAAAAAGAAATTATTTTATATTTTGAAAACGTGTATTTTACTTGAATAAGCATACCAATTTGACGAATTTTACCGATAAACTTCTTTTAAAAGAATACTAGAAATTTTTTTAAACTGATAAAAACCCTATTTTAAGTTTAACTTGTTTTTTTAAAATGGTTTATAGTTAATTCCAAATAAATGTGTTCTATCTAAATACAGATGGAGAATAATAATTCCACGAAAAATAATAAAATGAACCTATATTAGGAAAATATATGCATTAATCACAAATATTAGCAAAAGTTGAAAATCAAATGAAATAAATAATAAAATAAATTAGATAAGCGAAAGCATGGTAAGAAAGTCGATTAAATAGGATAAAATAACTATATATAATTTTTTAAATTTCTGATGATAGAACAAAATATATTGAAAAATTTATCTACATGATAACAACGTTTTCCACTTTCAATTTTAAAATTAAAAAATTTAAATTATTAAAAAAAATGCGGAAATATCGCTCAAAGGCATCGAAAAAAAATTGACAAATGAGAATAGAATAAAGTCATGGTTTTTTATGATTTTGATATAATTAAGACAAATGCATAATTAATCTACTATCTACAGATAAAAAATAAAAAACCACTAAATACAAAAAAAATACATGCCTTTATAACCTAAACTTATTATAAGAAATAATTAAGAAAACAATAAATGCGAAAATATTTTAATATATATTAAAATGAGGTTTTTCAATGCTATTCATGGAAAATAATAAAAAATCATGATAAAACCGTCCTAAATATATTTCTATTAACTTTATATGTGTGTGATAGTGAAAATATTCATTTATACATACATTCTTGAAAATTTTTATGTTTTTTAAAACTTTATGCGTATTATTTATTTCATATTATAAATCTTTTTTTTTAAATCTAAGATTGCGTAAAATTTTCTTAAACTTAGAATTTTATTTAGAATTGTCTAGTCTCAACGTATCCGATGATTATCGCAAAAAAAAAATATTTCAGTTAAGTTGTTCTAATACATCATATTAGTCTTATGATAATAGTTTATCAACAAAAAATATGTAAAGACATCTCTATGTGGTATAGCATCTTAATCATATATATTTTCTCCGAAGATTCTTCATCATTAATATTTTCAAAATTATCTAAATAGTAAATGAGTTCACATGTATCTGTGTTTGTATTATGAATTTTGTGGATTCTTAGCATATTTTTTTTGCATTTTGTAATCGTACATTTCAATCAATTTAGCTCGTCAATTTTTGTTTGTAATTTGTATGTTATTTAAATCTTCAATTGAGTATATTTACCATATTTTTTTTTATCTTACAGGAAAAAATCACGTAAACTTCTATCAATATGAATTATTTTTCTTTTCTACTTAACTATTTTTATTTTTAGTAAATCCGCTAATTTCTTCTGCTAAGTGTGTTACGATCATTATGGGCAACTCACAATTCTTGCCTTTATAAGAAATGTGGGGCATATTTACCCTAATATTTTTGTTAAAATAATATGTTTGTATGTTCATCTTTTATTCTTTTGCAGGGGATCACTTATTTACATTGCTTTTTTACAATTTTGAGACATAATACCTTTATCTAAGTGCAAATTTTAGCCTTAAAAAATCAATTATTCATTTTCTTAACTTTTGCATATCACTTTTGTCGAATTACCTCTAAGATAGGGTTTTTATCACCATATTATATTTAATAATTTATAAGGCTGTTAGTATATTTTTTCTAATACCACGAAACAAATTTCTTTTTTTACTGGGTTTTAAATAGTTACAGTCAAATCTTAAACTTTATAATATTTTTAATGATTTTGGGTTCTTTATAAATTATTTTTTTTTTATTTTTTATCTCTTCACAACGTGTTGTCTATAACTTAACTGTAATATGGGCTACTCAATCATCTTCTCTGCTTAAAATACGTAAAAAAATAACCACTTTCTCGTTGCATAACATAATTTATAATCCATTTAAGCCTAAATGTTGTAAACTATCCTACTGTGAACAAAAAAACAAATTATATTTATATATATACACAGTTTAATATTTTAAGCACTATATTTTCATATGAGATTTCATAGTCCCATATTAGATATTACAAAATTATCTAATAGCAAACTATATCGTTTCATAGCTGTAGTTATATTTCCTAATCCAAGTACAAATTCATCTCTTCTTACATATTTACGCGTGTAATACAATAATTTTTCACTAAAAACTGTAATAATATTTTTATTTCATTATCGAACTTGAATTTCTGTGTAAATATATATAAATGCTTTCATCGATTGCTCCATGTCAAATTCTATATTTTTCGCTAATGCTGAATTTCGGTTTGCCTGATTGAAATAAATTCCTTTGTATCTAGTTCAGAAAATTTAGAAGATAATTAGAGTATAAAAATTAGAACAGAGATTGAAATAAAATTTTATGATTTTCCATGATTATGCTTGCAAAAAATATATAAACAAGAGAAAAGTTATGCGTCAAAATGTTTGAAAAAAGAGAATACTATCAAAATTTGATAATATGTTTTATATTAAAACGAAAGAAATGTATTTATTGTATTAAAATATTCAGAATGTTGTTACAACATCGATTATAAATTTAATTGATGATTTCAAATTTATAACAAAATATCAGACTAGGCTAATTAATTACAAAATAATTATTTCCATATTATTTAAAATTTCGATGATATACATAAGCTTCTACTTAAATAAACTTCAACACAATAAGATTACTGATAAAGTAGGGGTAAAACTTGTCTTCTCTATTTTATTTTATAGTCAGTACATCGATGAATAGTTTAAGGCACTTAAAATTACAAATTAAGATGAAAATAAAAGCACGACAAACTTAATAAATGCATTTTTACTGCCATATTCGGGAAAATACTAAAAAAAAGAAATCCGGCTGTTACATTTTTACATAAACCATTTCATCATATTGAGCAGGTTCCCAATCAGTAGTTATCAAAGAAAGCACACGTATTTACTATTATATGCGAACCAAGCAAGTTATAAACTATCTGTAACAAACTAACGTTATTTAAAGCAATTTTATGAACGATATTTTTAAGGCAGAAGGATTAGAACTTTCCATTTTGTTTGCTATGCATATTTCAAAACAATTACATACATTCGAAAAGTACTATACTTTTACTACTCACAACATTTTCTAAAAAAGTGTAGCTTTAAGTGAATCTTTTATATTACTCAATAAATCACATCTTTAAAAAATCACGAATTTGACTCAATTACTTTTCTATTATAAAGCATATTATTTATTATACTTGGACCCATTTCATAATATAATTTCAATGTAACACTGTCGTAATTCGATCTATAGGTTTCTTTAAAACGGCTCTTATCTTCGAATTTGACTTACAGGTCTATTTTTTCTTAGATAAAGTTTGAGACAATATATTCATATCAGAGTACATGAATAAACGTTACTAACTAGTTTTAGCTATTTATTCTTAGAATTTTTAACCCACATTGTATAGGTACTTTTCCTTTTTATAAGTATTATTAGTATCTTCATATGCAGAGCTTTACTTTTAAAATACAATAAATAGATCGAATCAGCATTTTATCTTGTTTTTTATAAATAAATAAAAGATTGTAATTCATTATTATTTTTGAAAAAACAGATTTTTCAATATTTTTTATGTTAAAAAACATTTTATGAAAATCAAAATGGTTTTTTTATCATTTTATGTAGAATCTGCGCTGTAATTTTGTTATATTGTCATTGTGAAGATGCGATGAATTATTTCGCTGTTACTTGTTTTCATTTAATATGATGCAATAGTTTTTTTTTATTCAAGTGTTTTTTAAACCTCTAGCTTGTATTCTATGTTATTTAAGCTTTTTTATTTTTAAAAAACAATATCATTATCGCAAATTATACCTTAATGTTTATTTATATTATAAAATTGAGGTTCGCAAGCGAAGTGAAAGCATATGGACAGTATTAGTATTGTAATAAAAACATGCATGCATATTTCTTGAGCGTAGAAGATATATTACAAAAATAGTGATGACTTGCTTTAAAATATTAAAAATCAAGATTTATTATATAGGAAAACTAAAGTTTTATGAATGTAAAAATTGTTTGTATAAAAATAAATAAGCCTTATAATATATATAAAGATAATTTTTATTCGCTTTTATAGATTTTATTCTACATTTAAAATATTTTGAGTCCCAATTGTATAAAAAAAACGCTATGTAACATAAAGTGAAAAAATTCCCGTAAAATCCATATTAAAAAAATATGAATCAAATTTCATGTGAATACAAATATAAATTGCATAAGATACTCAAGTCATTTAGTAGTAAAAAGAACACAAAAATTCTAATTATTATGCCTATAAATAAATAACGTCATTTTTCTTACATTATATACAACATTTTAGTGCTAATATTTCATTACCAAAGTAAATCCGAAGATTCTGCTGAAAGTATAGCAGAATATGGATGTACTTCTTATGTTCTGATCGCTCTTTTTCAGAGCTATAAATTTAAATGTAATTTTTTTGTAAGGTATTTATGAAGAATAAATGGCAAAAATTTTATCATGTTTTATAGATTCAAATAAAATTCAAATCTAAAATCTTTTACTTCCGAATTAACAGAATAGCTTAATATACTATGCTATTAATACAATTTTTGGATATAATATGTACTTTCTTGTTTTTTAAAATATAATCTTAAAAATTTCTCTCGAAATACTCAAAATCTACTACAAATATAATATAAATATACTTATATTAGTTGATTTTAAGATTGTAGGCATTTAAATTATGTGATTAATAAATTATACATCCTTTTCTATATAAATAAAATTAATAAAAATATAAAAACCAATTCTGCACAAATTTATTTTGTAGAATTTATAATATAGAAATGTTTTAAGTGCATAGAAATAAGTATAGAAAATCATTATACATAAAATATACTTATTATGTAACATAATTTATATATACGATTTAAAATCCATTATTTTTTTTTGTTCGTATTTTTGACTTTTACATAAAATCAATATAAACATTTGCAATTTCATCATAATATTTTTTAGCTGCTAATTCCTATCTTAACATACAAATTTTATAATACATATCTTTTTCTTAGATTCTTTGTGTCTCTTGTCGATCGTATATTCTTTTTAATTTGTATTTAGATAGTTCATACAATTTACTCCTCTATCAATTTCTTTATCAGAATTTCTGACTATTTCTATATTTTCCAAAAATAGTTTTCATTAATGAGTCTTATCGAAGCTTATTTTAGAAATTAATGAAACGGACCTTATAGCTTTTGATGCAATATTATTATATAAAAAAAATCAATATTGTTTTTTACCCCATACTAATATTCCAAATTTCTTAGAAAACGTCGATTGGGTTTAAAATTCATTTAATGTTACTTTTTATTTGGGTTCATGCATGTTTTTTGAGACAAATTTCATTTTATTGCGATTTTTCTGTACTCAAATATGTTCTGAAGTAGTATAATGTGTGTTTTTAGATAAATAATCCCGTGCTTCTTAATATATCTTTTTTTTTGCTAGCGATAGTGCCTTTTATTTATATTTAACTCGAGTATATATGCTGGGCAAGAAAAATATATTATAATTTATAAATGGTGTTTTAGAAGTATTTTTTTTGTCAGTATTCTGTTTTTCATTGCCCTATACTTAGTTACAGTATTATTTTGCAACAGTATTAATTAATGAATAGTATGTATATATGCCCACCATAATTTATTTACTTGCCAAGCTATTTCAAAATAAAATTGGTACGAAAAATTTGTCTTAACATAGTTTATCTATGTTTTTGCAATGATACACTGCAATTTTTTATATATCTAAATATAACTATCTGGGTTAACTCATTGTAATAACGATTTCTAGCAACGTGGGATTTTTGAATATTTATCAGATAAGGAACTTTATTTTTTTATTTGCAGAACGGATTACTTTCCTATTCTTATTTCATAAACTAATTTACTTCATTATAGATGAAGAGGAATACCGACTGAAATCGGAAGTATTCAGACAAAAAATTGAATTTAGGATGATGATTTGTATAATAAGCTTTGTGTAAAGGGATTTATTGAAGAAGATTCATATTAAAGATTGTTTAAAAATATACAATTCATTGGTACCAAGGCATAATAGTATATAAGAAAATCTCTGAATTTATCATAATATTTATTACCGCATATATTTTTTTATGAAATATTTGTAGTTATAAATATTATGCTTGTTTTTTCAAGTGTTAAAAGATCGTTTTTCTAGATGATATGAGATAGATAAATATTCGGACAGCTAAGATAGAAATGAAAATTTAAGAATTTAGTTATTAAAAAAGAAAATAAAATACCATGCAAGAAAGTGTAAAAAACTGTTTTAATTATACAAATTATCAATAAATTCTTCTAGCCGATAATACGTCAAAATATTTTCTAATATCTGGTGTAATTAAAAACGATAAATATAGGTGTAAAAATAATTATAGAAGAAAAATTTATTTAATAATGATGTTTATTTTATGATCTGGAGCATTGAGCCTAATCACCTTATGATGCTGTATTACTCGAACGCATAATAATGTGTTCGATTATCATTAAATAATTCGGAGATAAATCATCATAATTTACAGTGATATAAGACCTTTTTAAAAGCATTTTTGCTATTGTTTCTAAAAGTAGCAATTTTGAGTCGAAAATTCTGTTCTGAAAAAATATAATTTTGTTTGAATTCCCATGTACTTCTTTTATCCTTCCTTATCACATCTCGATCCAAATGATTACGGATCGTATGAAAAGAAATTATTTTTTAGAATATTAAATAAAAAACAATCTAATCTAGGTGTGTTCTAATTAAGATGTTATTCGGAATATTTTTCTATGCTTAATAAATCTTTCATTATTTGCCATGAATTCGTGGATCTCTCTTACGTTTGAATTAAAATCTTCATAAGATCGTATATTAAAACCCAAATTACGTTCTAAGAAGCTCTTTTTCAGTTATTTCGATCTTCTAATCTATTAAGCAAGTGAATTGTACTATGACATAATTTCATGTTATTTTTGCTCTCCTTTGATGAGAAAAGAAATTTTTGTATGAACAAAATTATAATTTCTATTATACTAACACGCTAAAAATTATAGTGCGAATTCATAGTTCTATATAAGTTTGTTGCTCTTTAGCTTAAAACTATAAGCTTTTCGTGGTAACAGCCAAATTAATCGCGATTTGAATATATTCTTAGTTTGGTGCTTTGATTTTTTTTTAAAAAACAGAGGCAATCTAGTCTTGTCTTACATTTTTATTTCTTCGCATCTTTTTTATTTCCATCCAGAGATAAATTTTTGAGCATTGTAAAGGTTTTGAGCATTTTAATTCTTGATTTATCAAATAAAGCATTCGAATGCAAAAACTGTCATCTATTTTGTTAATAATATTTACTTTAATTTTTTAAAGATATCATAACTTTATAAACGTTCCTTTTCCTCTTTTGTCTTTGAATCACATATCTATAAACAGTTACTCTTATAATTTGTTTTGTAATATTTTTCTAGACTGTTGTAAAATAGATGAATTTTTAACGATCGCAAACCTGATGCTTCTTCACTATAATATCTCTCGAATTTTCTATTGTCTTGTAAGGAATATGCAATAAGTTTTTATCATTACTTAAACTTATTTTCATGCATAGTTTTGATAACTTTTGGGTTGGTTTCTTATTTGATCGTGTTTGCCGCGAATATATATTATATCGTTTGTTTTGAATATAAATTTATTACTAGCCCTTTAATCAAAGCGTCCGTTTATACATGTTTAATTTTGTCATAGTCTTTGCATTATAGTAGCTTTCTATTATAAAAACCCATTATAATGTATCGCATATATTTCTAAAAATCCGAACCCGAAATAGTATTTCTAGATTCATAAGTTTAATCTTTGTTTCTGAATATAATTTTTAGAATAAATAACCTTTTCATAAGCAAATGTATCGATACTCAGAAATGACTGCCTCTTAACATCGACATCTTCGAATTTAAATCCATAATACCATCGTGTTTATAATAAAATTTGATTTTTGTTATGTTTTTTAAAATGAGTTAGAGTCTTTTGACTATTTCTAAAGAGAATCGGCATTTTTTGTGCATTAATCATCTTATTTAATGTACATTAAATAAATTATTATATTGTTTAATTATGTTTGAAAAATGGTTTAAGAAAATGATATCCCATAAACACACCTTTTAACATAAAAATAAAGAAAATTCTTGTAAATTTTATTTATCTAAGAATTAAAATAAATAATAAATTTATAACATTTCCATGGAAATTTTGCGCCTCATGGGCCATATAAATAAATAAAAATAGATTGTGTAAAAATTTTATATTTTACTTTATAATGCCTATTACAAGTAATTTCATTGCTAAAAAATTAACAGTTAACGCAAACTCTTCTTTTTCAAGGAAGATTTTATATCTATTTTTGTATTTATAAAGCTTATTTCACAATATAATTGTATTATGAACACATCTGTCACTAACTTGAAATATAAAAAAATATAGTATAAGGGCATATATATGATTCATAGAATTTTTGTTATATAAACACTAAAAATACTAATTTTATGTTTTTTATTTTTTTCCAGTTAAAAAAATCAATAATTTTGGATTCAAAATAAAATGAATGTGAAATATAATACATTCTTTTGTAATACACCAAAATCTAAAAATTAAAAGCAAACTTAAGATAAAATATTTTTTAACAGGTTAGTTCGCCCATTTAAAAATGTGGTCCATATTAACTTATAAGCAGATTGAAAGTAATTATGATTTTTATAAATCAAATTTGATATTGCTAAATGAACATTTAAATATTTTATATTTATGGCTATTTGTCATAATTTATGTTTTTGCTTTCAGGCACAGTTTGCTTGATTCTCTACACACAGTGTATTTATACTTTTGGCTATCTTCTCTTCTCCAAAGTCTTCTTCGATACCCCACCTTTGTTCGAGACCTATTAATTCAAGGTTTTTTCTCAATCCCAAGGTTTGTATATATGCCTCAACCTGGTTCGGGATATCTAGTTCCTTCTGGTACCTTTTATGATATCTTGTAACCACACTGTCCAATGTTATTACATATGGGATAATTTTTGTCTTGAACTTGTATATTAATCTCAGCCTAAATGAACATTCATATTATTACATAATTGAAATATGTTTACAAAGTAAAATTAATCTTTATCGATAATAATTGCGCCAAAGGAACATACAGATAATTCCAAAATTTTCATTCTTTTTACATTTGTACTTATTAATCTAACTGTCTTTTATATAAAATGGAATCTGGTGGAATTATCGTTTGCTAAAAGATGCACATATAATCATCAATAAATCACTAAATTTCTTCTGTAATATAATTTATTCAACCATGTGTACTTTTAATATTTTTCTTGCTTTTATTTGTTATTCCTAACACATTAACCCAATTTTTGTACATTATCATCAGAGATTTTCAAAAGCGATTTATAAATAATTTTATGCTAAATACTTAATTTTAGACCTTTATGATGATATTGAAAATATTAAACCAATATTCCGATTTTATTTTATTCTTCTTATTGATGGTTGCTAGTGAATATTTTTCGCACATAGGTACTTTTTATAATTTCAATTCATAATTGTATATATCTTTTACTCCTCGGAAGTATAATTTAAAATTAATATTATTATATTTTTGCTATAAATCTTTGCTCTTAAGTTTTTGTTGCGTTTATTATATATGAAGTTCATTGTATACCTGTTTAATTTTTTTGCAGAAATTATAATTGAATAAATAAAATATATACATGAATTTCATAATTATTTTCTAATATAGTATTATTTTAATGAGTTAGAAGAGAAAAATTGATAATTTTCGCATTATATTATTGATATAATCAGCGAGAATCATCTAAAAATAAATGCAAAAATATTTTGAGTTCATGCTGTCATTTAAGTCTAATTTCGGTGATTATGATTTTTTTTAACTTTAGATTAGATCTTCAATTTAAATCAAGAAATTTTTATTTATCATCATTTATATTTTTATTCGTGAACTTTTGTTTCAGAGATCCCTCATGTATAGTTATCACTCTTGTAGTTATTAATTTTTTTATAAAATTATATAGATACAATTCTTTACTCTTGATGTTTTCATTTATAAAATATAGAAATATTTAGATATTTCATACCAATGTGGTCATTATAATGTATTTTCGCGGATTAATAAGCTGTATATTTTAATGTAATGTTAACTAAAATTCAAATATACCCCTATAATTACCATTTTTTACTTTATAAACAATATTCATAAAATTTCTATGTAAATCATGTATCTAATATTAGTCCATATAAATATAACGGAAGATATACAAAAATAAAGCAAAAAAAAATCAATTGAAAAATATGGCACGACCGATAGCGGAAATTAAAATTTTAAGTTGCATTTCTGTATATATCTACCATTTATTAGAATATATTTGGAAAGTTTTTTTTTAGTACTTCAAGATGCATTATTTTCCCTTAGTTTTATTATTGAGTAATACATCAAAGCCTAACTATAAAAAAATTGAATCTTTTATGCTAAACTTATCTTAATTACACACCAAATTATAAATTATATAGATGAACTTCATATTATGTAATAACTCTTTTAACAGTTTTATGGTAAAAATGAATCGTTAAAATCTTTGGCATAGTTAAATTGAATTTTTATTTTATTAAGCAAATTTGATTCGATATTTTTCTCTCTTTCAGTATTCCAAGGTTGAAGCAATCATATATATAAACGCAACTTTCTTATTGTATTCACACATTTGTAATTTTTGATACAAATAAGAGATGAATCATAAAATTTTAATTACATCAAAGCATTTATTCTTTTTATTGATATGCGACAAAAAATTGATTTTATATGCAATCAAGTTATGATTTAATATCTTTTAATTTGCGGTAAATATAATATAAATAGCTTCTATCATAAATACTAGCTAGAAATTTAAGTTCTGATTTTTTATTTTTTCATAATATTTATACAAAAGTGCATGTTTACATTTTTATGATGAAAAAAATTTCGGTATCTTTCAAAATTAATAGGTGAAAATTTTTATATGCTAAAAAACGCGTTAATTTGTAGAATTTCTATTATAAAAGTTAAATTCGATTCCTGATCCAAATAAATCATTTATATGATATATTTAGAATCAATAACTTTTTTTTTGAATTTCATTCGCCTATTTATAATCAATTGATTTTATCTTAAGTTAAGTTAATAACCCCTGTTACATTGATTATCGTAGAGATAATTTTCAGGTATCAGTAGTAAAATAAAATTAGTTATAGGTGGGTTAGTTTTATGTGTTATTTAATTACATGCGATTTTACCATTAAAAAATAAAAAACAATCAAATATCATTATAGATACGAAAAATAAAAAAATATTATATATGCTGTGTTAGCGATATTAGCAAAAATTAATTTATACAATTTATCAATTTATACAATAAGAATAAAAATTGTATATGTGATATAATCTATAAATTATAATTAATTGTAATTGGGCACCTAAATCTAAATTAAAAGCATGAATTTTTAATATTTTAAAAGACATAATTATATTTTTAATATTTATATAGATGTAAAATCTAATTGCAAACAGAATTTTGTATATAAATAAGCATATGGTCGTCCATTTTTTTTTATTAAATCTATTATAATATATAGAATTTTTATGATAAAATAAAGTGGAATCAGCAAGGCCACGAAATAATTTATCTTATAAAATAAATTAAGGATGAAATAAACACTTTGAGAACCATACGTGTTACTTTGTTCATACTTAAATATAAAAGCAAACTTCGGTCAAATTTCTCATGTTTACGCGCCAAAACTTAGGGTTTCTCTAGATTTAAAACCAGCTGTATAATTTTTGCAAGCAAACATTTTTTACTGTCAATATCAATAAAAATGCGCTTAAGACTTATTATTAACCTTTTCTATGATTTCTATTGTTTGTGTATATCCTTTAGCTTCCGTTTATCCCTTAATTTCTTTATATACAGCTTATGTGTTACTTGAAAAAATATTGCATGGCATATTATTTGCTTAAAATTTATGTTAGTAAAATTACTCTTTATTTTAATGATGAATAAGTTTAACTCGGTGATTTATCGATAAACTATATAAATAGAAATAAATTATTTGAATAGAATACACTATTGTTACATATAAAGAACACACTAAAAAGTATTTATATAGAAAAACTATATATATAAATATGCCAACCTTTAAAAGAGTACATAAGTAAAATATTTAATAGCCTATAGAGAATTTAAAGAGCTTAATTACGCCTTTATGTGAATTTATATGTGTTCCTCGCTATTTACTTTCTATATTACTAAAAAAACTTTATAAATATTTCAAACTTCAATATGATAACCTGAGCAAATGGATTTATGTGACTTTAAGAAGTAAATGAAAACAGAGACGTCTTCTTTGCGACATACGATTCCATATATACAGAAAAGATTTTTTTTGTATTTTTTATTAATATAGTTGTGATTTTGCATTATGTACGCTTATAATTAATTTTTAAAAAAAGTCGATAATTAATATCTATAAATATATCCCAACTATGAGTAAAAAGTAACCATAATAGAAGGGTGGCGATGTATGAGTAATTTAAACATTTGACCTATAATATTTAATTCAAAATATTTGGATTTTAATCCACCTTACGCTAGGGCATATAAAAATGGATAAATTTTAGTTCTATGCCATCTTGCTTCAAGGTATGCTACAAAAACTGTAAGACCGACCAAAAAAACTAATAGCTATAGGCTATAAATATTGACTATATTGTAGCATTGAAACAACTTGAATTAATTGATGTATGTGATGACAAAGTAATTTAGGTATTATCATAATGTTTTCATGTTATGATGACGCGATTAGCAGGCTCAATATTGTTATTCTTTTTTTCTGTAAATCAAGATGAACGCATTAAAAAAATCAATAGTAAAATTTTGGTGGCGGTTAGTTATAAATCATTTAAAATCAATACATGTTGTTTAAATTTCTGTTATTTTTTGTATAAATTTTTCATGTTTTTTTTACATTATTTAATATATAAAAAACGTTTTACATCGATTATAAAGCTTTTAAACAAATCAAAGTAATCAAAAATAAAAATAATGGTTTTAATATTCCTGTGTATGAAGTTTAGTATTTTTTGTACATTTTTAGATCTATTTTGCTTCCATGTTAAAACAGCAGAATTTTAAAATGGAATAAAATAAAGCGTGTTTCTTTTAGCTAAAAATATGTTATTGAAAATAACAAATCCTAATTTACAGCATCTAAAACAAATTTTTATGCGTGAAATAATAAGTTATTAATTTATACAAAAATTATAAAATTAATGATTTTTGATTTTTCCATTTAATCTATATTTAATATTGTTAAAATTATTTGTACAAATCTTAGTGTAATTTTTTTTATGATATGTTATGTTTTCAAAAATTTAATTTTTTTTGTCATAGAAGATTTTATGAATCGCGTTCCTGAATGATCGGAAAAGCCCCGCCAATCTATATTTTTTGTTCACATATGTTATAAAAAAGAAGAAATCCACCCCTCTAAAGAATTTAAAAATACTCTTTTACTCTCATAATTAAGAAAACTCGGATAATTCTAGGAAAATAAAGCTATTATTGTAATAAATAAGATTATAATTTTAATTTTTCGAATTTATTTTTTTATTCGAATTTGTGTTTTGTAAAGTATGATATAATAACAACCTTCAAAAAGGTTTTTATTATGAAATCATGCTTTCTCAATTTATTTATATATCTTAATTAATATAATGTGACCATTATTATTTTATTACTCAGATCTTTAATTGTGAATGAAATTAAGTTATTTTTCTATTTCTAAAAAGGTCTCTAACCCCGAATACACCAGACAGTTTTTTCATAAAGCCACAATTTTTCACATAGTTCTTATAACATAGATGATGCATTCTTTATGGTTATAACTTGTGTGCTCGTATTATCAAGAAAACTGTTTTTTGCGTAATTTATGTTCGGAAACCAGTTCTTTATTTTTATTATAAATTTTCTAGAATAATGACAGCTCAGAATCTTTTTTTCTTAAATTGATTTTTATGAATGAAGATGATGTGGTAAAAGAGGCATAAATATCTTGTATAAGTAAGTATATGTTTAGACCAGAAAAAAATGATCAATAAATGCTTAATATTTTGGTGAATATGTTTTTTTATATATATTTTAAGGCAAAATTATTCGATATAATTTTGGTTTTTGTTAACAAGCACAACTTGCTAAATCTCTCGTACGCACAGTGTATTGATGTTTTAGTTATTTTCATATCTCAGAAGTCTAACCTTAATAACTTTCCTCATATAAAACACGTTAATTCAAACTTTTTCGCAATCTCATAGCTTGTATTTAAGCCTTTATCATTTTAAACTACTTCGAGTTCTTCCACATACGCTTTTATGATTTTGTGAACCTCACCGTACTATGTTATATAATATGAAATGATTTTTGTCTGCATTTGTATGTAAATCACACCTCGGATTACGATCAGATCATCCTTATAAGATTTTTCGTTTTAAAATATATTCATGTTTTTATTACTAGTTCAAATGAATTGTATGAGAGTAATAAAGCTCTTCTTTTTATCAAATATAAAAATTTAAAATCTTTCATTTGATAATTTAGATCGGTTTAAATTCTTTAGTTCTACTTTTCTCTCCGCAAAAATATTTATCATTATTTCTATGATGAGTTTCTATATGTTTTTTTTGCAAGTATATTTCCTTGCTAGCATAAAGCGAAGACGGTTCATTTACGTATGACTCCTTGTATAGTCATGGCCAAGCATTTTTTTTTATATATACTTGCCAATTGATTGACTGCTTTATTCTAGCCGTTACGCTGCGAACATTTTCATCTTCATCTAAGAAACATTCTATCATCAATATAATTGAATTGAAAAATATCTTAAGATCAAATTTTTTCATCCTGTAAATACTTAAATGATCCTAGTATTTCTAGCGTTGAATCTTTTTGCACATTTATGAGTTTTTGATCATGTGAATTTTTTTCTTTTACACGATAAGCTCTAATTTTGCTTATATTTGTGCTCTGAAAACCTAGGTTTACTATTTTGTATTTTTTCATTACAAAATCATTTATTAAGGCCAGATGCGTCGCTTTGTTCTTTCCATGGTGATTGTACTCTTTCTTGATCTATTTATAAGTTTAAAGAGTAAACTATAGTTAAATACTTTTTTAGATAGGTCATTCTTTAGTGCATGGTTGCATATGAATTATATTTTTTATCAATATTCCCCAATTTTTTTGTCTAACATGCTAAAATATATTAGCATCAGCTTTAATAGCCCTACATAGTAGTTGATAAATGATATTGCATTTTCATTATCTGCTTTATTAAGATTTTATCGTTCTGTTTAGTTTGAAATAAAGTTTTGACTATGTTTCAACACACAATTTAGTATCTTATGATTGTTTCAGCTACGCTCTTGATTTGGAGTTTTCATGTATTTCTTTTTATTTGTAACGGTCATTTTTATCTATTAATGTGCAAACAACTCGGCTGTTTTAGTTGTTAGTAACAGACTTTAATAGGTTTATTTTTATCCTTGCATTTGAAAATTTTAGTTACTTCATTAGACATGGTTTGAACTTATTTTCGTTCTTTTACAGAATCTTAGACCTGTAAATAAAAAGAATAATATTGGTTGTGAATGCTTTCTTGTCTAGTTTAGTATCTGCTGGTGGATATTTTTCATTTAAACTATGACTTAGTGGATCCAATATCCCAAGATAGTATTCAATTATATAGAAATACAATAGAAATTTACAGTTTATTATGCTTATGTGTAAGTTTAATATAGATAAATAAAAATTTATGCATATATAAACTTAAGTAAAAGTTTCTATAAAAAACTATAGTGGAAGATATCCATATGAAAATACAAATCTAAAATAGGATCAGCAATTCAAATTAATGTTTTTTATAAAAATATATTAGATGAACAAAATACTCTACTGCTATGAATTAGAAAAATATGAAAATCTGTGGATTAAAAAAAATATTGTTGATGTGGGTAAACAGGAGCAATTTGCTCGTCAAATTTTTCGCCTGGTCCTAGTTACGCATAATAAATAAATTTGTTAAGTTTTATATATTAATTACAAATTTCTTGCTGAAAACTAAGTGAAGTATCATTTTAGCATGATTTATAAGATAACAACAAGTGAGAGAACATAGACATACATGACGATTTTATGGTAATATTTTAAATCATCAAATATCGATTAATACAAATTTAAACTATCAACACTAAAAATATATAGCTGAAGCTTGGGCCCGTTTGATATATATTTGATCAAGAAAAACGTTATTCAATATATCTTGAAAGAACAAGTAGATTATTAAATACTATTTTTATAATTGTTTTAGAAGTTGTGATGAGCAAGCCTTTTTGAATGCAATATAAAGATTTCATTATAAACTTTTATATGGCTAAATATCATATAAACACACGAATTAATTTAATACATCTTATTGATAGAATTGATAATATAAAATTCAATCATTGTAGACAAAAAAATACGTTATATTTCTTTTACATGAAATTCTGAAATTTTATAATATCTTTATATACAAATTCAAATTAAGTACTAATTTAATTAATCTTAATTTACATTGCAGAGCAAAACAGCGAAGAAAGATTAGATAAGCTTATAACTCTTGATTAATCTACAATCCAATGTATAAATCATAAAAATGAGTCTCGCAGGTAACTGAAAAATGATATATTGAGCATTTTATCATGAACAAAGTATATTATTTGCTTTTATTTATTATTTATAAAATTCTGATATTTTAAATAGGTACAGTATTCTACATCATGTAATTTAAAATTGCAAATTAATTGATTATAGGAAATCAACGGATGATTAATTTTACAAATTTCGACTGCTCTTGGAAAATTTTTTTTTGTTGATTGTATATTTCATATTTTTTGCATAAAACTATTATCGATTACTTTAAAAGTCTGTTTACGGTAATGAATTTATAATATCATATCGTAAGTACCGAGTTTTTTAAAAGCCCTGCATAACCTAATAGTAATTAAATCAATATAAATAAAGGTAATTTTTTGTTGTTATTTATATAAAATTCAATTATAATAGTTTCAATTCAAAAGTTCATGTATATTATAATTATTTATTAATAAGATATTCCACGAGAAAATTTGATAATCGAGAACATTCAGATACCTAGAAAGTGGTTTCTATATATCTTGCAAAGAAATAAGTCTTAATGCTGGTATATCATTTTTTTACATATAAATATGTAGACCTATATAGAAAAAAAAATTCGACATTAAGTATAATAATATATTTAACCTAATATATAAATAGCTTTTTCTATATTTATATTAATCGAAAGAGATTGTGGCTCTTTTTTCTTCAGAATACTTAATTTATAATTCTAAGCGATTCTAATGTTAAAATCATGTATTCTATTTATTCATGTGCTAGCTTTCTTTTTATCAATTTTATCTATTTAGAAGTGGTCGCCCATTGGAAATATTTTAAAACACTCTGATACATCTGTTATCCCCATCCCCTGATCTATCTTCATCAACTGCTTTTCTTCTCTCAAATGAGATGAGTTCAAGTGCCAGTTAAAATAATAATAATGTTTTATTTTAAAAAAAAATATTGATATCATTTTTCTTGTTTTTTTGCTTCATGTTCAATCTTATTCTTCTATAATTTTCTGATTAACATAATTTTTTTAAATAAACACGGAAGGTCCTAAAAAAAATTTCTAATCGAATTTACTATATTTATTTATGTTTTACTTCTATTACTTTTTATAAAGTTCGCTTTATATTAATAGGAACTATTTCTGATCTGATGCGTCTCTCTGTGGAACTACCCCAACACTCATTGTCACCCGTGATCACCGTGGATTGGGCCCTTTCTCATAGACGGCAGTCATTATGTGGAGGGAATGAGATTCTGTCTACTGTTCATCACCAAGAGTTACAAATACAACCACACTCTACACTTACCTATATCCTTGCTGAACGGTGTGGGATCTTTTTCATTCTGGAGGCACAATTCAACGGCTTACACAGCAACCTCCTATTTCTAATGGCTTGTCAATACTTTATGGTTTATCTTTTATTGTTCACTGGCCGCCTAGTTGGGTATTTTTCTTTATGATAAATTCGTTTCGGAAATTAGTGGGGTGGGTGGAACCCGCGACCCCTCACACTGGGGTTCGTCCTGTAAACCACTCAACCATACCACCCTAACACGAAAAGTGCTAAATTTAAATTTATGAAAATGATATAAGCTTTAAATGATGTCAAAAAAAACTTTATATCAATTTACAGAACGTATTTGACTAATGGTTCCTTTCAACACATTATCTTAGAAATTTTCCTGATGGAATACACATCTCAGGACTTATTAGTTCGAGTGTCTATTTCAAACCCGTATTTTTGTAAGATTCCTTCCACTTCAGTTGGCATTCCTAACTTTTCGAAACACGACTTATCGTATTTTGTAACCACCCATCCCAATCTATGACGTATTGCAATATTTAGTCATATCTGAACCATTATTTGTATATGGATTTTTTCGAATGGACTTGGTTTAATTTACAAATACTAAACAAGAATATAGCATATGTAATGAATTGGGATTGTGTTTAGAAAATTTCATATAAAATATGTTAAGGTGTTAAAAATCCTGGACGGACTAGAGGAATACATACAAGCTTTCGGACTTCGAAAGACACTTATACTTATCTTATTTGAGAGAAGAGAAGCACTAGATTAAGATAGATCAGAGATAGGTGCCATAAGATTGATTAAGGAGTTACGCAAAGTTCCCAATGGGCTAACTACGTCTCAATAGATGGAACGTATAAAAATAAACGGAACCTACAAATAAAAACAATTTACATTTTTATTAGATTAATACACATAAAGTACTATTATAGCACCAGAGACAAGCATAATTTATTGTTTTACATCCAACTAGATTTTCTAATTACTTATATGTATCAGAATATAATGGTTAACTACAAAATTAGACTTACAAAAATGCATAAATTATGAAAGAGCAAAATTTATTAAATAAAATTTTCCATAAATCGTCTCTCTATGATAAAAAAAAATCTTAAAAAAAGATTGTGTTCTTGCAATCAAGTGTATAAAATGTTCTAAACATCTATCAATTTTTATTTTGCCTTTGATTTACGGAAATACCGAAAATTTAAAACTATTTAAAATAACAAAGTCTTCTATATTGGTAACTAGGTTTTAAAAATCAAGCGAATGTAGGGCATCAAAAAATTATAAAATAAAACTATATGATGGATCTAAAAATAAGACTATAATTTCTAGCATTGGAATATTTATTGAATACATGTAATAACCATTTATTAATGGAAATAAAGATGTACTAGATGTTCAAACAGCAATATATATTTACTTTTCACAGGAAAAATACATACGACTATCGTTTATTGATGTTAAAGTCGGAGAAATCAAAATATGCCATTTAAAATTAGCCTACATATATTGCATTATAATGAGTAATCAAACAGAACGGAAACCAAACAAGCATATATCAAACAACAGAAGCAATATAGATCTTACGGTGCATGCAGAAACGACTAATTGGTATATTACTATTCAGGCAAATCAATCAAATGTCCGCCGAGAAAGAGCCGTATTGTGCCCCCTTAAAAATATTATTGTACTGAAAGGAGATACTACATATAAATTACTAGAATATACTATTTGTTTTTTTTTGGTCTCTATAACCACTAATAGCATGATATGTTCCAAATTTTTATGAAAACCACTGTGCAGATATGAGTAATAGTTTCTAATACTGATGGGATTTATATGTTGGTTTCATTCGTTATATAAATTTTTTTTTCTGTCAATTTGCTTGATTTTGTATTTTTATAATATTATAAAATGTTCTAAATGTGTTTTTTTAACTTATTTGCCATCTATTGCAACAAAATTAATTATTTTAAGCATATATTTATGCTGAATTTATTTTATGAAATGTTCGTTTATGATTTTATAGATATATGAATATAGTTAAAACACCATATCAATGCTTATTTATCTCTTTTATTAATATTGTATATATTGATCATAGATAGCCTTGAGGGTACTTATAGGTATATATAATTTACTTCAATTTGGTGCGGTTATAAATTTGGTTTAAAAGCTTTGTATAGTTGTATTAGTTCAATCGCAACACCATGGTTTCACAAGAATTGACTATAAACGAGGAATACCATCAAGAAGGCTGTCTGTCGAAACTAGAAAGTAAAACTATAAAAATGTTTTAAACCGATCAAATATATGTAGAATGCTGTTAAAGGTGCCGTTACGTGATCAAACATTGAAAACCCCAGCTTCCGTTTAGCATAAAGATTTTTAAGTGTAGAGGTGGGCGGTAACAAATTCATAGGCGATGGATAGTATATTTCATGTCATCCTTCTACAATTTTAAATCCGCCTAGTACAACAGACCTAGCACACGGAGATCAACTGGTCACAGAAAACGTAATAAAATACACGCGGGGATGCATCTGATAAGCAAAATTTCATCATTTCATGTGTGAACTTACTAAAAAAGATAAATAAAGGTAAAAAAATCCAAATTTATAATATTCACCCGCTTTATAAAAACCAGTACAATTTATATAAACAAAGGTAATAATCATTATCGATATTGTCCTTCAAATAATATTTTGTTTGTAAATTTTTTATTAAAAAAAATTATATATTTTACGAGCATTTATATATATCATTCAAAATCGATTCAACAAAGGCTTGAACTTTTTTATGTCAAAGGTTTAACCATAACCAAATAAAATTGTGCTTCTGTTTCAAAAAAAAATATGTTTGATAATGAATAAACGTATATAAATGCGAAAATTCTACAAGTATACTGTATTTAGATTGACGTTTATCTTTTCTGCTCACTTAATTGTGCTTTTTGCTAATTTTCTAAAACCATAGAGTTATATATTGCCAATTTTAGTATCATTATGGTATACTTAAATCTTTGTTATGCTTATTATGTTTATAATAAACTTGAAAGTTTAGATATTTGATCAATATTGATGTTTTACGGTGTTTTGTATATGATGGCAATATCTTTTAATCCCGAGCTTAATTTAAAGCTTTAAATATATATTTTTTTATGATTTTAAATATAATATATAACTTAATATTTTTAAAAGGCACCTATCTGAGAACTTATGAATAATTTAATATGATTTTGTTTTTTTTGTTGTGCAAGGAAACTAACTTCAATTATATTTTTATGATTAAATAATATTATAAAGAATAAAAATCATTTTAAAGTATTTTATATTTTTAATTTTATGAATTTTATATTAAAATAAATCTTTATATAAATATTATACTGAATTATTTTTTAGTTCCACTTACTTTATGTGATTTCAAGACAATATTACGAAGAAAAAAAAAGTTTCTGAGATATACGAAAGATTTTTTTTAAAGGAGAAAAGACTTCGTTTATTGCCTTGTGGGTATATACATGGTCAGTTCAAAAAAATAATTGTTTTTTTTTCAATAAATATTGCCTTGAATAGATAAATATTTGAAAATATATTTTAAAAAACTATAAAAAAATCAGCTTTATTATGTTTTTTTTATAATTAAATATGATTTATATTATTATTTCTTGGATTTCTTGCTACATTTTAATATTTCAAATATAAGCAAATTTAGATTATATGAAAATCATAATACGCGATATATTAAAGGTATACGATGTATTATTTGATATTGTAATATTAGTTCACAATTATATGTTTATTACTGCATAAATTATTTTTATTTTTTATGCATAGAAACATAAACATCGAATATAATAATACCCAAACTAAATTTTTAATTAGAAATGCATTAAAATTTATAATTATAATAGGAAATATTTTTATTTCGGGGTTATTAATCATATACAATCGGATCTTTTACGATCCAGATTTTATATCAACTAGATAATTTAAATCTAGTTTTTTTTGTTATACAATCCATATTTACATTATAAGCCGATTATTTCCACCTTAGTTTGTATTTACATGCAATAAAAATTCTTGAATTTTTTTGTGCACTTGTGTATGTGTTCATTCAAATATTTTATATGTATATTATTATTTTTTATAAATATAAATGATGATTTCTATATTTGGAATTAAATTTTCGATAATCCCACAATAAAGTTATAAAATAGCTGTATGTCATATTTTTATCAGATCCTAAAAACATACTTAATAAATCTGCGATTTTTTTTTTCTGAATATTTAAAATGATAAATTTATTTTAGGTTGTATAGAATAACATTATTCATTATTTGTCAGTATATATCGGGAAAATTTTATACAAAGAAAACTTTGCGCAGTTCTTTTTCTGTCTACACCATAAAATCATAAAATCTTGATTGTAAATTAATTTGCAATTACTTTATAATTTTGCAATCTCTAAGATCAACTAGAATTTCATGCCCGAATGGAGTATCTATTTAACTATGCACGGAATTTTTTATTAATCGTTTTGTGTAATTTGACATTTGTATTTATCTATGAAATATATTTTTTGTGCATTCACGCGTGTTTTGCTCACGTATTAATTTCCAATTTCTAGATATAGCCTCAAAAAAACAGAAAATAAAAAAAATATGGTAAAATTATTCAGCATCTTAGTTTTAAAATTTGAATTTGTGCACATTTTTTATATTTCTGTAGACATTCCTTCTTTATGCGATTTATAAACGTTAAAAACACTATTGAAATTGTTTTTTGCAATAAAAATTTTTTAAGTGATATATATAATGCCTTTATATCTGATTCATATATTTAGGGAAGCAAAACTAAGATTAAATCACTATTATTTACAACTAAAAGGTATTAGATACTTCCATGACTTTTATCTATGTGATTTTTCTCATCGATAAAAAATTTATGGAATTTAGAGGTTAAAGTAGACTAAATCAAAAATAAATATTATCTACCATACTAGTTATAGATTTTATGCTCAAAACTGAACAATTAAAAGTTGATTAGTTTTTTTCTCATAGAAAGGAATCAAGTTTTTGCATAATTTTATAATTACATATTTGTGTATATATATTCCTTGTGGGCAAAACAATTTAGATTTTATGCATTTATTTTTTTTCTTTCATACACGGTTCATATTCTTACGGATTATTTTTAAAAAAATATGTTTTCATATTATAATCCGTTTCTTTCTACCATGACAGATTTCGTTTCATCTACTTTAATTTGTTAGCCTGCAATAGTAAATATATATTATTTGGATCATAGGTTGAATTTGTATGGTTTTGTGATATATAAAAGAATACCATAAACATTTCAAATTATATGTGACTATATATGAAAAATTGGAATTAAAATTTGAATTACTGCATTTTCTTTTCAATGCTTGTTTAAAGAAAACAAATTATATTTTAAGAAACATCTGAATATGCTTATAAAATATCATATGAATTATTTAACTTGATCGATCGAAAAAATAAATTAAAATTTGTCAACTTTTTTGTTGTATGTAACTACCAAGAAATTTTAAATTAAATTTTGTTTCTCGATAAAATTAAAATAGAATATATAGTGTGTGTTTTCTCATGAAATAATTCGCATTATGAACACCTCTAATTATTTTGATATACTGTTTCTTCTTAATTTATGTAAAATGACAGAAAAATAGTTATATGTATTATAGAAAATCTTTTGCGGGTATTTCAATTGACAGCACTCTTTTTACGCAAAACTTATCTGAACTCTATAACAATCATAGTATAAATTTATATAATTTTCATCTTAAATCTATTTAATCTTCTCAAATACTTATAATTGAATCCTTTAGCATCTCCTTTAGCTGTGATTTTTACGTAATATTATAAGCTATTTTTGTATATGTGATTTTAGACTTTCTCTATAAGCATAACGCTAGTGAATACACGTGTGCACAATATAAACCTTGCATTTTATTTGATCATCTTACATTGTCTTCATTAAAAATTTCATTTCGTAGACACATATATCAAAGATTTTCAAAAATCGATTATGGTGGATTTATGATTATATTTTGACTTTTATTTGTAGTTCTTCTTGTTAATTGCATTAATTTTTTGATATTAAGATACCACACCATCATATGTTACGACATTTGATATAATTTACGCCTTAGACGATGAATTTATACCATCAAAGGATGCTAGTAAATCATATTTTCACCTTTTTAACGTTCTCATTTTTGTTTATACTATAAACACAGTACAATCTTTTTCTATTATAGATATTCATTTTTATTTTTGCAGTAAATTATTTAACTAATAAAAATTCTATTATGATTTACCCAGGGTATTAAAAGTTAAAAATGGATTCAGCAATTTAGAATGAAGCAAAAAAGGTTTCAAGTTGCTGTTTTACAATATCTAAAAATACCATTGTAGAGTGCACCAAATATTTTTAAAGGTATGAAAATATATTCTTTCTTATAACTAATACTTTGAATCTATTTAATGGGCAGCTTTATTATCTTGTATTAATAAATTATGGATGGTTAAAGCAGAAAAATTTTAAAAGTAATGTTTTTATTCATCTCATAATCGTTGTACTTTGTATTTAATTATAAAAACAACGGATATATTATATATTTAATAATTTGAAATTTAACTTACGCTGTGAATTTTTCGCACTCTATTTTTTATTCAATATAATCTATAAAGATATTTATTTATGTGTGTCAAGCGTGATATATTCTGCTTTTTCTATTATATTGCAAAGTTATATAAGTTAAAGACAAAAACTATCCAAATTTTTAGCATCTATGATATGATTTATTAATTAATTGCAGTTTATATAAGAAAATTCCTAATGAACATAATTTAATAGAAAAAAAATACAACATCATCTTTCTTTGAATTCATATGAATAAAGGCATCTTAAACATGAAGAAAAATTTGTGATTTTTGTTTTAACAGCAAAATAGATTATATTTATAGCTAAGTTTAATAAAAATTAAATTTAAAAATTGTGATATTGCCCCTTTATTTACAGTATTCTATTAATGTGCTTCTGCAAATAAGCATATACAGCTATTCTCAGCTGTTGAAATTCTACATTCTTTAAATTTTTTAATTTGTTTAAAATATCCTCTTTTATTGCATTTTTTTATCTGTAATATTATACGAAAAAGCATAATTTCCCAATGCATCATATAAAGAAATTTACATTTTGATTTTATTAGTTTTATTGCAAAAAAATTATACTTAAAGCAGAATAAATATAAACTATATTTTTTAATCGAAATTATATTATTATAAAAATATCTAAAAATCAAATATTGAAAATATGTTTTATCTGTGAATCTTTGCTGGTCGCATTATTTAAATTAATATACATTTTTTATAAAATCAGTTAACATTATACTAGATTTTTTATTTAGATAACAACAATCATTTTATTTTAAATCTTTAAAAGATAAATAGCTTCCTGAAAATTTTTTTCAATCAGCATAATGCATTAAGATATTATTTCTATGGTTATAACGGTATTCTAAACCCAGTATAAATGATGTATAATTTGACCTTTATTCTGTACTACTTTTATAATGAAAATTTGTTGGTATTTCATGATAAAAAGTATTCAATATATATATTTTAACCAATTCTAATGCTGAAATTCGATCATAACTTGTTACAATCTGCATTTTAAAATTTTTATGCAAAAACTACAATATATAATTTTTTGTTTTCTTTGATCATATAATTTGTAAAAGAACAAGAAAATGACAAAAATCATTTTATTCTTTATGCTATTCTATTTAAAATATTCGCATATAGCAAATCCATTATATTCATGGTTTTAAATTTATTTTATATTAAGGGGTATGGCAAAACAAGAGAGGAGAACTACAAAGAAAAACATTCAACAACAGATTCTGTAACGTTTATATCAACTAAAAACCAGCCTGAATCACATGACGCCACGCCATAGACACACATTTCTTCTTACATCCATGGCCATCTGCAAGAATACACCCGCCGAGAAAGAGCATTGGATTCAAGAGGCTTACGCCTCGATCCAGAAACAATACGTAAAAATGCCTAGATACGGCTGAAAAGTGTTCTGCAAAGTCACAGTAACATTATAAACTGCGTTATAAGCATGCCAGAAATTAAAACCAAATCATCAAAGATTCTTAAATAAAATGATAGAAAAGAAGACAAGTCCGGAAGTTCAAGAAATAGAAACAAAAAAAACAAGTCATCATGAGGAAGACCTTAAAACACTTAGAGGTTCATTAACCTCGATATATGCTTAAAAAACATTTCTTAGAGTACCGACTGACTTGGAAAATTTAAAAATCATTAACCTCCCATGAACAAGAAAAATACCACATACTAAAATAAAAAGAGATGTCGTTGTAGTCATTATTAAGCGGTTAATATACATATCGCAAACCATCCCCCGAAAAAAAGTGCGATATAGCAAGTATCTTAAAAGCTGTCCAAAAGAGTTATGAAGAATGAACATCGAAATAAGCCGAGTAATAATTAAAACTATGCATGATAAAAGAGGGAAAATAGAAGGTACAATCAAATAAATGCAATACTCAAAACTCACGCAAGAAACTTAAGAAAACTATAAGAAAGTCAGATGAAATTTCTAAGAAAAGTCATGGGACAACAAAACAAGATACTTGACAACAAGAAAGATGACCTTGAAGCGACTAGTATAAACAATGATGCGATAAGAATTATAAGAGACAGATAGAGCAATACGAAGGAGAAAAGAATTCACAAAAGCGAATTGCCAGTTCGAAGTCAACAGGAGACAATTTTACAAGGAATCTACAGATATAGTAAAACTTGAAATCAAACATAAAAAGTAATTATTATAAATTTCTGGTTAAATATGTGCATTAAAAGCCCAAAAAATATAGACTTCGATGCTTATATAAGCATAAACGCGCAAGAAAACACGCCATAAATATTTTTCATCTGCGAAAATATATTTTTTCAGATAATAAAAAACCTACCCATCGTCATGCTACAGAATGCGATCATATTTCAAACTGTTTTAGCGAAAAAAAATTACAAAATTTCGCCAAATTTGAATATAACAGTCATATCATTATGCCTTTTAAACAAAGAGGTAAATAGTTGGTTCTACTCTGGGATCACATACCTCGTATCCAAACAAGAAATTTAAATGGATCAGAATTCAGGCCTATAACATGCATGTCAAAATAATACAAATTGACAGCCTAAACTGTCACAATAATTTTACAGAAAGACGTTGAAGCCCGATACTACTATCGGAAAACTAAATTGGGGCGGTTAAAAGAGTACAAGGAGCTAAATAGAAGACAACTATAAACAAAACAATCAACAATGAACACGATTACGAATTACACGTATTAAAATTCGACATAAAAAAAGCATTTGATTCAATCAACCACGAGTATCTTCTTAGATGCTATTAAACATTAGCTCACAGGAATGGATGATCATCTTTATATCTAAACTGAGAAAAAACTGGAAATTTTTTCTCTGATTCAACAATTAAGAAATAATGAAGAAAAAATTTGAAAAGGGGATTATACAAGAGGATAGTTTATCAACACTACTGTGTGTTCTTTCTATGGATCCGCTAAGCCGCCGATTGTAAAGAAAATTTCTTACAAATGCCCATTAATCTTAATAAAAGGATTAAAGATCTAATTATTTTCTTTTCATTGATGATTTGTAGATTTTGGCGAAATAAGAAAGTAACTTTAAAATAATGTCCAATATAAAGCGCAAATTTTCGAATGTACTGGAATGATAATAAAAATGCCTAAATCAGCTACTTACAATCATAATTTTAAAATATTGTCACGGTCATAGAAGGAAAAGATGGATATATATATATATATCACAGAATACTGGAAGATTGCCAAATGAAAACTAAACACATAACGATTGTTAAAATAATAAAATATGTTTTAAGGATGGATAGCATATGTAACTCAAAACTTAATTAAAAATATAATTACAGCGGTAAATGAATAGGTATATTAAATATAACCTACTACATGGGTTTATAAAATCTAATACCATAATGCTTTAGAAAGATAGACGATTAAATTAGACGAATGATAATAGAAATTTTAATACACTTAAAACCTTCTTATAAAATAAGATTATATCTAAATGAAATGACTGAGATGTTGATTAGATAATATGGGGTTTAAATCTACAAGTTTACTATACCAGATTTTTAAAACTCGACATTGAAAGAGGAATAATACCCAAAAGCTGCATTATTCGAATTTGATAATCAAAGTGTGCCCCCTATCCGTATTAATTATTTACTCAAAATAAAATACTACTTGTTGACATAGATCGTTTAGCGCTTGAATTAAAACAAAAAAGAGTCTATCATGTATAATTAAACATAATAAACTCTACTATGTGCATAATAATTCAACGCTTTACATATAAAAATCCGTAAAGTGGTTACAATATGGAAATATCAAACCATCTGAAGAATCTAAGTTCTGCTTTACTCGGGCTAGAAACATTTTCTTTGGAGAAAGATTAAAATGTCTGCATTATAACGAATCTTTTAAAACATTCGTCTACGTGGCAAGCCGATGTAAAAAATGTTTGATCATGACCATACAAAGTGACACAACGAAAAAGTAAGAATGCAATACTTTATATTTGCATGATAATACAATTTATAGAAGACCTAGAAAATACGCTGACACTCTGACAAGAAATAATTGAAAACCAGTCGCGAAGATCAAAGTAGATACAAGAATAAAAACAGACATCAATTTATAGAATGACAGACCTAATATTTTCGTATGTGATAAAAATAAGAGCTGAATCACTCTGATCGAAATTGGCGTGACAAGTTTTGACAATATAAACAAAGTTGAAACCGAAAATACGACCTGCTAGCATCTGAGCTGTCATAAATATACAAGTGCATGACAAAATTTATCCCATATGTTATAAAATAGAACGGTGTGATGACAAGATATTATAAAAGGTTCTGAAGGAAGTAGATGTCACGAATCAGGTTGAGGCACATGTCCAAACCTTGTTATTGTGATAAATCCTTGAATTAATATGTCTCAAAAGAAGGTGGGGCATTGAAGAAGTTTTTGGAGAGGAGAAGATAGCCGAAAATATAAATACGCTCTGCGCACAGAGAATCAAGTAAGAGTGCCTGAGAAAAAAAACTAAAATTATAACTAAAGATTTAGCCTATGAATAAACAATAAATAATATGCCAATTGATTTTTTAAAATTTTAATATAAAGGCTAAAAATTATAGAGTTCTATAATCATAAAAATGAACGAGCTGATACAATCGGCTGTCCTAATTCAGTATGTTATTGGAATTTTTATATGTATTTTACTTGTCTTAAATTGCGATCTTGAGCTTTGTTTATGGTTATCTATACTATGAAAATATTCAAATTCATTTATATTTGCTACAAAAACAAAATAGAATATTTTGGGGAAAACACCCATAAATTAAAATTTCATCTCAATAATTTTATATTATGGTAAATTAAAAGAGAAGATTCATTTGGTCTGGCTTCAAAGGACTATAATTAGCCAGTTATGTTCAGTATAATAAATTAATAGGGCGTATTGATCCGAATTATTTACTTTATAGCTTTTTATTTGCAATTATAATGATAAAGGGACATTATCATTCCTTTTTATGGTTTTCAAATTTTTTTAAATCAAATTTTTTCCTTTTGGCACACAACTATTTTAAATTTCTGTTTGTAATTACGATCATGTCTTATTATAAATAAATTTATTCACTGTATTTATTTTTTCGTGGCTAATTTGATTATTAGAATTCTTTTTGCTATCTTTTTTAACATTCCATGGCTCTAAAGATAGTTAAAGTCATTAGTGGTAAGAACCATTGAATTTTGTAATATCATTTAATCTATTCAGCTAGATAATCAAAATTATCTGATCAATTCTATCATAAAAATAGATAGAAAATAGTCTCGGGCGAATATATATAATTTATAGCATTTATTTTTATCAAAAATAAAATTTATTTGTGCATATTTGGGTAAACTAAAAAAATGAACATTAATAGCTATGACCTTGATATCAACTTAAATGTCCTTAAATATATAATCGGGTTTCATCGAGAAACTGTAATGAAAAATGTAATTTAAAATAATGTGTTCATTCATTGTATACAATTATTATATTTAAAATTAACTTTTTAAAAACATTAGTGATAAAATATGTTATTTTTATTAACTTATGAAATTCATGGTTTTTAAACATATAAAGTGTACTTGAGTAAAAATAATAAAAGACGATATGAATAATTTGGTGAGAAGGCTCGTTGTTTTATTCATCTTCACACACTCTTTAAAACAAAATTTGTTGCATGGTTGTAAAACAAAATATAAGAGAATAATAAACATTTATGAGATGATATTTGGTATTTCCTAGGGTGTTATTGTTATTTTTTTGGTCTACTAATTTATATATATAAAAATATAGAATCATGAAATAAATTCCCAGAAAAAAATTATGGTTCCTTTTTTTCAAATATCTCATCATTGGGAGAGCTGTTTTTAAATCCCCTCGAGATGCTTCATCCGAGTCATGAACAATAACAGTTATAGAACATCATTTTCAAGAGAACGAAACCTAGGATGCGATTCTAAGCAATTTACCATATAAGCAAAAATTATTTAACATCGGTACAATATATACCCCACAGTTTTTTTCAAGTAAATAAACATTTACATTCCTTTACTCACAATTCTTGCTTTATGATTTCCTTTTGAAATTGTGGATCAGTTTATAGAATCAATATTTTATCAAGTGATTTAGAACAAAGGAATTATCATGGATATCATTATACACTTGTGGAGAAAAACAAAATTTTGAAGTTATTCTGAGTTTATTATACTTTCCCATTAATTTTTTTGTGGATGTATCGGCTGACTCTATTTCATATTTCCATCCAATTATCTTCGCATTTGGAAACTTTGACGGCAATGAAATTAAGAATTTTCCGTATTTGAATCTAAGATCTAAAAACTTATGGATTATTCAGTATTGTAAACCATTTTCCATTTTATTGGAGTTGGATTCTCTGGAATCACATGTGTTTATCAGTAAATTTATGTGAATGTAAATGCTGGGGAAATCTTCTTATAAATTGCTTGTCCATTTAGAAGGTGAATTTTTACACAAGTAGAAGAACTTTCAAATAAAATATAAAATAAAAGGATATTACTTATTAATAAATGAATTTTTCATATATTCGATGCTGATTGTATAACCAAAGACAGTTAGGATGCTACGTTAAGATTTAATAATTAAATCCACAACCATTGTTTGTTAATTTGACATAATTATATATTTAATTTTTACATAAGGTCATATATTAACACTTTTTTTTGTTCACGTATTTATATAATTTTATACAGGTAAATCTTTTTTGATTTTTTGAGTCCTTTGGCTTTTATTTAAAAATATATAATCAACTTTTACTGATTTAATAATTATTTACAGGTTTTTATCATGATCAAAGGAACAATATATATACCTGTGCTGTAATTTTACGATATTGACTCATTTTCAATAGAAACTTAACAGATTCTGCATTAGTTTAACTTCGCATTTTTTATCTGATTATTTTCAAAAAATCAAGATTTTATGTTAAATAGGTGGCTCTTTTATTTAATATATGACATAATTTCCAAATAATTATTTACGAGATAATCAAAATAATTTGAAACATTGTAAATTATCTAAATAGAATGATATATTAATATTTCAGTTTTTTTTTGCCTGATGTATTTTAAAAAAACAAATGCATTATTTTTTAGCTTTATAAATCGAAAATTTTGCTCTATTGTATTGTAATGTAAATAAAATTGATTAAAAAACCCAGGCTTTGTTCTATGTGCTTCATACAACCTTAAATATATATTCTGATAGTAGGAAATTTTTTTAAGAAAAAAGTTATTCTATATTATTAACTTGGAACGGGCTGGTGAGTCAATTTTATAAAATAAACCCGAATTCACAAACCAGATAGTGTAAATATTTACAGATCTTGATATTCGGGTTTAAACATTAAATAAATAGGTCTTGAAAGGAAGAGAGATTGAAGAAGAGAAGAATGCCGTAAGATAAAAACCCTGTGCATGGGAATACAAGAATGTATACTCGAAGACACAAAATGGAATTTAAGCATTAACTTAGCTCAAGATCATTACCTGTATCAGATTGTGGTAAATTTTTCTCGTATTTAACTATTAAAACGTCGAGAAAAATAAATTGACATGTAAATTTTCCTGTAATACGGAATACATAATGATTAAAATTTTGTATAAAATTAATCAAATATTTTTGAATGGCCCTTTTTGTTTGAATATATTGAAAATTAGAACAAATAAAAATAATATATTGGCATATAGGCATATCTGGTTTACTATTCTATCTATGTAAATATTTTTTGTGACTTTTCGATCATCAAATTTTTATTTTAATTCTTTTTCCTAATTTTATGGGAAATCGCAAAAGATTAAGTGGATTTACATGTATTGTTTGCAAAAAAAAATAGTTTGAAAAGTGTTTTAGATCCGATTTTTAAGATGTTAAAAATTCCGAAGAAAAATATTATTTTTAAAAACTTTATATTAATTGAAAAAAATGTAGCACATATATTTATGTATTTTCCTGCGGGTGTTTGAAACAGAAGTTTAATGATAATAAGATTTGATATTCTGCCAGCAAATATTTTTTTTGAAAGTGTAAAGACATAACTATTTAAAACATGTTTTTTTTAATATATTTAAATACATTTATGATATACCTATTGTTTTTATAATACATAAAAAGGCTCTTTTTTTTATAGAGTAGAATGTTTTACGGTTTTTACATGTTATTAACTTCGTAGTGAAGATATATTATTATAAAAATAGATAATCACGAATAATAAATCATCACAAAAAATGATGCAATAACAAATAAATAAATGCCATGTTCTATCTATATAGTACGAAAATAATTTAATAGAATATATGAGTTTACATTCGACGCAAGAAACTAATTTGAAAAAGCTGTATATAGTTTTAAAAATATTTTGTATTTATTATAATAAAGAAATATTTATATTATAACACCTAAATATGTATTATTTGTTGTCATAGTTTCAGCTTTAATCGCATAAAAAGTGCGTTGGGATTTTAATTCATTGAATCATTTTCATATTATAATACAGCCAAAATATAAATGCTGCAAAATTTCTAGGAAACATAGATTTCACGGTTGTTATATTTTTGTTTTTTCATAATAAAAAATATATTGGGTGAACTTATAAAATATTTTTTTCGCATTTTTAAAATTTCAAGATGAATATATCTTAGATTTTCTATCATGAAATTATGATAAAAACATTACTGTATGGTTAAAAGATTCGAATGATTTATTAAAATACAATTTTTACATACTAAAATCTTCATAACCGAATAACACCTTAAACTAGAATACGGTATTTTACCTTTGAAAATTTTTCTAACATAAAAAAATTTAAGAAATCTACACATAAATATATGATTTTGTAGAAATTTCGTTTAAAAAAAAGGTCGTATTATTATTTATTATTGATTAAGAACGTTTATATGAATTAAAGAACGCCACTTGCTTGAAGTTAATATCACAAAACGAAAAATTCGTGTAATATTTTTTACTTCTACATGCATCAAATCTCTTTCACAATAAGGAAAGATTTATTGGTTATCTAAATATGTACGATAATTATATTTATATCTTATTTTGATGAAACAATATTACAGACATATGTTACTATACTTTGTGGCGCAACCCTAAAATTTTAAATAACCATTGCTCTAAATGCCTATATTGTTTGCCTCTTTGTTTAGAAATCGTTGAAAATAAAAAGCTATTGCATTGATGAACATATTTTTAAATATTTTAATTTATGCTGTAAGTATCCATACGTTTGTTCTTTTATCCTTAAAAACAAAATTTTAATACATATTATAAAATATAGGTTCTAAAAGCAAACAGAAATTTTGTAGCCACTTATATAGATTGGTAAGAACTCTTATGTAGTTGGATCATAAAAAAACATATTTCATGATTTATTTTATGAATTTGTTATTTTGGCATCGACAGAAAATAATTTATATAAATCAATGTAAATATTCATTTTATAAATTCAAATATTATATACCAAGAAAATAATTTTTTAAGTCTAATCTTTACTTCTATAGTTAAAGGCATTTCTATTTATGGTTTTTTTTAATGATTATCAATTTGAATACGAAGCTTTAATATTTAAATTTATGCGAAATATCATTATACATAAAATATTCAATAAAACATTTCCCGATACATAATTAAATAGAACAAAAATAAGATAAGTTTAATTATAGGAACCAAATTATATAATCAATTAAATAAACAAAAAATAAATTCTTTGAACTGAATTATTAACTTGGAATCTTGTAAATTAACTATTTTCTAGTGCAATCGAATTAACTCTAGTATCATAGAAATATAAAAATTTTTGGGTTACGCAATCGTATTCTTTCGGGTATAAAAACTGAAAAATGTCAATTTTAAATCTCTCATAAGATTTTAAGGGCGTTTTGCTTGAAATTTTAAAACATGTAATAAAGCACATATATTTTTTTAGGTTTAAAAATACTGTTGCAATGTACAAATTATTTTTTTTGGGGTTCATAAATAAGTAATACTTTTACTTGAATATTCTTTATATATAAGATAAGATTGTATTTTTCGACTATTACAGTAAATTATCTAAAAATACCAATAGTATCTATTTTAATTATTAAGTTACCAAAAATGGCAAGAATGATATAAATGGGAGGCCAGGAATTGTTTAAAAAAGGGACTCTATTTTTATAACTCAAAAAAAAGAATGTAGGCGCATAGTTATTAGTTATACAAAAATGCACTTTTTATTTATTTAAAGGCTATTTTTTACATCTAACGTGTATTTATTCAAAAAATATATTAAGAGATGGTAGTTATTATTATTTTTTATGTCAATTTATATTTAAAAATATTCTAATATGTCGCAAGTTCATTTACTTTTTTCTTGATTGTTACAAACCATAACTTAACAGCAATCCATGATCAATAGCGTAAACATATCTGCTAAACACATAAATCATAATGTCACATCAAAAGATATTTGCGTTGTATACATAATAGGAAGTTCATGTTCAAATATAAATCATCTAATGATTTCATGCAAGTTTTATACGAATAAATTCTATCATACAATGTTCTAATGTTGCTGTTTAATATTGTTTAAAAAGTAAAATACAATTGTATTAGTGATGTAATTACAGAATCCTAAAGGATATTCGATGATTGATTGTAAATCGATTTATTTCGTATTTTATGAAATTATATATAGGCTTTGCACTTATATCATTACATCAGCCCATTAGATGAGCTAAAGATATTAGTATATCAATCGGAATTCGTACTTAACAATTATGCATAAAATATTGACATAACGAATACATAATAATAAATTAGGTCTGTTTTTTATGATTCGATTATTAAGTTTGAAAATTTCTTATATCGATATTGAGGATAAAGATATGGTTTCTTTTTACTTGAATTAACCAAAGAAAATTACATGATTTTTTTTCTATAAGTTTTCTATTATCTTTTTATAATCTACTTCATTAATCGGGATAAGTACAATTTTTATTGGCAATAAATTGCTGAACTTACAAATAATCATCCGCATTTTGTAGAATTTTTTCGTTTATAGGTTTAATCTTCCTAAATGAAATCGAATTTATTTGGTCTTTTAGTTTGCTTTTTGATTTTCATGTAAATATTTTTTTTATTTTCTATTTTTCATAATTTTTGACTGTGCCACTTTTTATGTTATATTAATTTTGCTTATATCTGTAATATGCTGTAAAATATATTGTACTCGCAGAATTCATCTTCATTTGTACCACTTGTAAAAATACCTAGAAAATATTTTTTATGATTTTTAAGATGAAAGACATTATATCTTTAACTAAATTATTCCAAGAAAAAAAATTGATTAGTGTATTATGTTTTTTTTATTTCATAGTATTTTTTTACATATTAAATATTTGCATTATAATTTAAGTTTTTTATATGTTATATATATTTTATCAGAGATAGTAGTCAGCAAATTTTCAGAACCCACTATATTGAAAAAAACCAATCTGTCTTCAAGAATTTTTTTTGTAATCTTGATTTGCTAAATGTGATCAACATATTTTTCTATAATAATTATATTGTCTTCAATCTTCTTGGAAAATTAGGCCAGAATTTGTTTGTGCAATCTTTTCTCTTTCATTAGAGTTGGTCTATGATTTTCCCGATACAAAAATCACTAAACAATGGTGTGTCTTTTAAGTTTTTTATATTATTTATTAACCTTTGCGTAGAAATATTACAAATAATACAGCATAAATACTTGTTTATTATTTTATAAAAGTATGATTATAAAAATCTGTATTTTTATAAGAAAATTCTATAGGCCGATTTACATTCTTTTATCTTGTCATGTCAATCATATTCAATTTGCATTATAATTATTGACACCTGTAAATCAATCTTTTATCTATGTCTATATTGCAATATTTTAAAGATTTACGCTGGCAAAAAATAAAAAAAGCCACAACCACTGTTTGAGCAATGTTGATTGTCAAAAAGCTTACTCCACCTGTATTTTTACCAATAACATCAATTGCCACAAGTAAAGTGTAAACTATATTAAAGATAGAAATAGTTTCCATAAAAAATGTAAAGGTATTATGAATCCTCATGTTTTTAGAAAGAAAAAACATCTGCATGTATATAGTAAAAAGTATTACTTTTGCAGTAATAACTAGCTTAAAAATAAGCCATTCTGCACCCTTAACATTAGACCACCAAATATATAACTTTATAATCAAGAATACAGATACAACTCTGCCAACATGTATTACTTTTCTCCTTGCTTCGAAACATTTACTTATAGCTTCACTTTTATTTGAAAAATAATTTTGCGTTTTGATAAAATTATCTTTCAAGTTGTGAAAAATAAGGACAACTAGTACTATTTGAAATATTTGCAACCCTATGCTAGCGAATGTCAATATTAAAAATGTTTTAGTGCTGCCATCTTCATTTATCGAAACCAAAAATACAATGATGACCATTAGTGCAATAAAAAGGGACGTGCAACTAAAAACTTTCAAAAGAAAAACTTCAAATGTAAAAAGAGCTTGAATTATCTGATATAGGCTAAGATTTATAAAAATAGGAAGACCGATGAATAGAGAACGAAATTTTTCGGTTTCTTTTTTGGTGAAGAATTCTCCATATCTTATTGCGAAAGCTACTAAAGTTATATTTCCCAGCCAGCAAAGAATAAAAAAGAATCTATAAAGATCGATGTTTTTGCTGTGTTGCTTTACATACATTATTGTTTTCTTTATGACTAAACTGGTTGTATAATATGTTTTTATTCCAGATAGTATCAATGCTTCTATAAGACTTTGAATTTTTTATATTTTATATATATTAAAACCCCGAAATAGAAAAATGATGGCTTACAACGTGTTAATGTAAATGAATCTAGATATATAAATTAATTTATCTAAACAATTTGCAATAAGATTGTCCTTAAAAAGGTGTAAGTGATAAGAATGTCAATTGGTAAAATATGGATTTGACGATTTCTTCTTATAAACTATCTATTAAAGGACTCAAATCTTAAAAAAATTACAAAATAGATTTTCTAGGTTTCAAAATTATTACTGAATAATATAAATTGGCAGATCGAATTTTACAAATTTATTTATGCAATAACGTTTCATATTATTATTTACATCTTGTTGATAAACTTTCATAGATTTTTATTACTAGAGTTTTATTTTTACATAAGGTTGATTGTCATCTGCGTTCATTTCTTGTTTTAAATATTTGTAAAACACAAGGTTATTTAGGCTCTTAAAAAAATAATAAACTTTCAAAAATTTAGAGTATACACACATTTATCAAAATATTTTTTGAATGAAATGGGGATTTTAGATTTTTCTTATGAAAATCTTTCATTCATCCTTATAGATGCATAAAGTAAAATCAATTTTAAAAATTTCAACACATATAGATCTTTACATCAATATAATTTGTTAAATTCGTGCTGTATTCAATCATTTTTGCAAAAAAAGTCTAATTAATGTCTTTAAGTCCATCATTTTTTTAGTTAGTTGAATTTTCAATTGATCTTGTTTTGCCTAATTTCGATATTTCATGGAAATTTCAGCCGTCTATTTTCAAAAAGCACCATAATTTCGATCAGGCAATAATTTTACATTTAAAATAATTGTATTATGCAAAAATAATTTACTTTACTTTTTGGCTTTTGGGAAAGACTCATAACTCATCCTATGAAACATACAAATATATTCCTTTTTCATTTTTACTTGGTATACACTCTTCTATTATAGTTTGAAACCCTACCAATAAGCTAAATATCATTATAAGTTAAGTTATTATTTCACCGCTTTTTTTATTTAGAAGCGACCAATATTGAATTTAAAAATTTTAAGCCGTATAAAATTTTGCATATTTTTGAAAGATAATATTTGATTCTAATATATAAATAATTCAGAAACCCTAAACAAAATGGAAATATTTTATACTCATTGTTTGATTAATGCGCAGTTTTTACTCTATTTTAATACTGGGTAATATATTTAATGATATTATACATGTAAAAATATTTTGAGAAACTTAACAATAATATACTTAGCTTTTTATAAATAAGATATATTTTTCGGAAATAGATTTTTATTATAAAAATTGTGTTTCAGTCTAAAATAATTAAAAAAATATATGATAAAGAGGATGCAGAATTTAGCTTTAAAATTTGTTATTTACAATCAATCATATGTTATTACATATAACTACGTAATAAATATATATTTAATACCATTAAGAAAATCTCAAGGTTAAATTTAGCGCATTGAAGATATCTATTTTCAAATATGCCATAAGATAATTTGCATATTATGACTATATGTATAAAAACATGATTTTGGGCTCAATATACGATGAAACCATAGAAATTGTATGAATTCTTTATAATCGATCTGATCATATTGAAACTACGATACATGAATAGGATTACATTTAAAAATCTTGCACAGATAGATGCCGAATGGGGCTTTTAAAAAAGAAATCTATTGTGAACTTTAATAAAAAAATTTATATACGAAAAATATTGTATAAACCAAATAATATATCACAATCCAAAAACACATGTTCGCAAGAAAAATGTGAATCATCAAGTTATTTTAGAAAGCATTCTCTATAATAATTTACTAAATGAATATGTGTTTTTATATTATATGAAACCAATACATTGATAAAAGCGTAAAAACATATTTTTTTTTTCTTTTCAAATAGAATAATCGCAAATTAAAGAGTAAAATTATGATATTTTCCGATATTCTTATCTTTTAAATTTCTTTTTAATATTTGATTTTTATTTACATGTATATTCCCCTACTGGTATAATCATAGATATAAAAATATGATTATAAAACCTTTCTTTCTTTTAAATTCGCACAATTTTCTATTAAATTTAACATAGATGTGATTCTAGCTTTTTATGCAACTTGTGAATTAAGCTGGATGTAATATTATAAATAATGGGTTATTCTATTATCTAAATTCACGGAAAGCATCTGAACTACTACATTTATCTAAAATATCATAACAGGTGATGTAGCTAAAGAACTTACGAAACATAAAAACCCATAGCCCTATAGGAAGGGTGAACGTGAAGAAGCGTAAGGTTAGGTTTAAGCAGAGATAAAAATAATATGTACCATATAAAAATTATCATCGATAATTTCAAAATAGAATCTACTTTTAATTAAAAATCTTTCGATTATAATAAGTTTTCGAAGTGAAATTTAAAGGTTAACATCTTCATAAAAATATAGTTATCTTGTGTCTATCGTTTAAGTTTTACAAAAAAACGGTTTTATTATATTCATTGATAAAAATAAATTTTATTTTGTCGTTTTAATTATATTTACATATATATCAAATAAGATGCACATATTTGTTATATTTGTGAAATATCTTTAATTATATAAATTTAAAATTTTGCAAAAATAATTTAATGTTGATAAATTTCTTATATTTTTAGTTTTAAGTTTATTTAGTTGGGTTTTTTTGATAATCTTTATTTGGTGTTTCAACTATAACTTTTATCTTTGATATTTAAAAAGAGTTACTAAACATCTATTGTGATATTGAACACACGAAATTGTAAAAATTTAAATATCAGTAAATTTATATGGTTTATGGAGTATTTTTAGTTTTTGTGCGAATCTATGTTTTACTTAATTAAATTCATTTATTATATTTACCATGATATAGATTAATTGTATAGCCGTCACGATTAGATGTAAAATAGTGTTATGTATAAATGAAAAGTGAATACTTGCAGATCGTAGGACATAATTTAAACATCTTTCCTCGATATTCCTTATTTCGATATTTTTTTTTTATTTTAAAATTTTATATATTTCTTGTTAGTAGTCTAAAGAATAAAGTTGGCTATTGCTCATGGATGCATAACGAGATGCTAAAATTGCTTTATTACATTCTAGAAATAAATTATAAATCGTTAAGAATATAAGACATATCCAGCTGCACTGGTAAGTAAAATTGCTCTTTTATTTGATTTACTTGGCGTATTTCATTCACCAGAACGGAATATAATTACATTATCGACATATTTGAAACCATAATAAGCTATCAACAAAGTTAAAAACTTAAAATACATATTATATAATATGCTAGATAACGATTTTTGATTATTTGACAATCTTAAGTGGAATGTTATAGAATAAATCTTAATATTTGGCATGTGTAAAACAATCATAAAAATTGTGAATCAATCATATTTTATTACAAATCATGACATACCACCATTTTAATGAAATCCTAGAATCGATTAAGCTTAAAGAAAAGCAAGGCGTGAAAAATATATGTTGCAAGAGCCGTATCTGCACATTTGGATACTTATATGGTAGAATACCAATTCAATTGTGCTTAAATGTTATATCCAAGGATAAAATCCTTAAATAAGATCATAATTATAAGAATTGTTTTTAATAAAGTTTAGTGTTATGATCATGTAATGAATTTATAGATATTTTGGAAATTTTCAAAATATGTAAAATAATTCACCACGTACAAATTGTTGCTTTATCGGAAATGTCTAATATATTCAATATATAAAATTTATTAAAATTATAGAAAATAAATTTTCTCATGTGCATTTTGGACCACATATTCATAAAATTAAAAGTTTTATAACTTTTTATAATAAATATATAGCTGTTAAATTTCGGATTAGGTGCAGTAGTCTCACACATATTAAATAATTTGTTAAATATTATAAATATTTAAAAATACATTCGTTTTTTATATCTATATAAGCAATTTCTGCCGATCTTTTTATATCTCTCATAAGGAAAAAATATTATTTTTCACAGAACTTTAAAACAAATGAAAATTTTCTATAAATGCAAGCTTGATGCTGTAAGTGGGGTCAATAAATGTATCTTGAGTAATATAAAAAAGGTTTAAATATAAAGTATGCGTGTCGTGCACTGAGCATGCCCGTTTCAAATTCAAAAAATATACTTTTTTGTTATACGTTCATTCTTTGAAGACATATTCATAGCCTTAAATCACATCACAAGAGTATTTTTATTATACATTTTCATTCCTATATTACTCGATCGATGTAATCATTCCATTACTATGAATACAATATCACAAATAATCATATTCTCACCGGGAAAATGATACAAAAAACATTTTTGACATTCATTTGATGTAACTGAAATCATAGTTCAATGTAATATTACCATGTTCAAATCTAAATACAAAATGCATCAAGAATATTAAACTACAAAGAGAACAGTTTTCTTTTTTTTGCTGAAACATATGACATAATGCTAGCTGTTTTTATAAATTGTTTTCTTCGAAAAGGTGTTTTACTAAAGCTCATTACATCTGGAATATTGTTTTTTTTGTTTGCGGCTGTAAAGAAAATAGATATCGATGATGTATTTATAATACGAATATCTTTACTTATTCTCAAGACACTTTATGCCACAAATATATGTTTTTCATGTGACCCTAAAGGAATTAATTTATAGACTATTGAATAATATCACTCGAATTGATCTTAATATTCGAGAATGAAAAGGATTAAGAAATTAAAAGATAGTGCATTTATAATGGGTTTCTTTATCTTAATAAACAGTAAATTATTGTAGCGCACTCTAATTCAACAAATTCTAGATTTAAATAATTTTTGGAATTAATGATAAACATTTTTATGCAAAATTTAAGATGAAGTTTTTAATTTTTATTTGTTACTGGTATACATCTTCTTTTTAGAAAAATCGCTTATGACTATAAGAAAAATTTACTTACCTGGTGCAACGTTAGCTTGTGATTCTTCACATTTCTTTTACCAATTTGATAAATGTGTAAGGCTTTCACGGGTGACGTCGACACGGAGGGGGTGTGATTCTATCTAACTTATTTCACTGGTAATTGTGCTACCACTATTTCAAACTTGCTTATATATTTGCTATACGGTCTAGGTTTAATTATATGTTCGGGCTAATTTATTGATGTCTTACATAGAAAACCCTACTAATTTTCTTGGCTTGTCTGTCTTTACATGTTTTTGCTTTCTTAGTTTCGACAGACCGGCCTCATGCGGGTATTTCTCGTTTCAGTAAATGTATTATATCCGGGTTGCATTGTAGGTGGATCTAAGATAAATAATTATGATTTTGTAATATCTATTCAGTTTTTATTTATATATTTCATTGGTTTATTTACAATAATTACATTTACTCAATTACATGTTTTTGTAACAATTAAATATATTTTTTAGACGCATATAATAGCATAGGTACATACTAGACATAAAAGTATTGATTTTTTTTATAGAATATACCTGTTTGATGTGTTTATGCACACATAAAAGGATATAAATTGCATAAAATAATCATCTGATATGAAAGACTACAATTTAATGAATTCGAAATAAGCATAAAAATGTAGAGTAAAATTAGCCAAAAAGCTTTTTTAATATAATAAACCATAATGTACATCGTTTATTTTTTTCTTAAAAGGGCCTGTATTACAAAAATTTAAATATTTTCTGTTTAATTATGCCCAATTCATAAAAAATAAATAAATTTAAAAATCCTCTAGAATGCATTTTTTATCACTTATTTTATATATTATATGATCACAGAACATTACCTGTTTTCAAAAGCAAAAGTTTGGATTTATTGTGTTAAATTTTATATAAAAAATTTTATTAATGCAAAATAAATATAATACTTTTATTTTATTTAAAGATTTAGATGATACAAAAGCATTTAAAACCTTATATCCCGTAAATAGGAATAAAGGATTTAATTTATGTGTTATAACTTAATTTTCAGAATTGTTAACAATTTTATATTTTTTCTAAATTGGTTATTATATTTGACATCTCACAATCTTAGAATTAAAAAAATGTCTTTGATTAGAAAACATCTACATAAATATTTACTACCATTCATAATTGTTTTTTGCAACACTTTTGTTGTATATTATTTTTATTTATTCGTGTAAAAGTTTGCAAGCTATATAGAGCATATTTATAAATTCATCTTCTATTTTATTTGTTAATAATATATTCCATGTATTCACTATATTAAGGTCATATTTTAAGCTATAATTTAAAATTGTTTTATTTGTGTGCTTCTTTTGTATTGATGTCCTCCACTAAATTTTGCAACTTAAGAAATTTATTATTATAAATATTTTTTTCAATCTCTATTTATATGAATTTATTGCACATTTTCTGCAGCGAAAGTTCACTTTCTTTTTAAAAAACATATCTGTGCCTCTTAAAAATGCTCATGTGTATATTCAGCCGTTTATAATAAGTCGATTTTATTTAATCATACATAGACAATACTATACAAAATTTCAATATGTTAAAATTAATTTGTTTATTTATATTAATTTGGAGGTTCTTTGTTACTTTTTGCATTTTTTTCGCATAAAATCTACTTTTTTTTATCTCTTTTAATGGCCATACTTCGAAAACTGAAAATTTGATAGACATAACTTTTCTATACAATATTAAATTTTGATAAAAACAATCACAAAATATATAAGTCATCTACTTATCATTATTCTCACTATTGAAAATATCACAGCACTGCTTTTTTTGTCATCATAAGCGCATATGATGCAATTCTATTTATATTTGATTCGATATACATATAAAAACCCACATTATTACGTATTAAATTGATTTTTATAATTTTTTTACGGATTTTCTTGGTATTATGCGTAAAATGCATCGGTCTTAACTCTGTTTATATACATTATATATTGTTCAAAAGGTTACTAAGGTAAAAAAAATTCAAGAGATATACATTCTATGTAAAAGAAAAATGATGAAGCTGATTTTCAAGACTAAATCGTATTTAAGCATTATTCTTTGAGAAAAATACACTATTAGGCTCTTATCTCAAAATCACTGAATTTTTTTATAACTTAACAATAAAATCTAATATTCTCGGGAAAAAGCAATGGTGAACTAAAATAATTCTATTAGAATCATTCAAACTTTAATTTTTTTGTGTAGCATATTCTTATCGGCTATTTTTATCATGCTTTTGATATTATTTTATTCGCTTGTGAAAATAAATAAACATTTTTAATTTTTAAGATATAAATTTTTGTATTACTTATGGTTTTTTGGTATCATTTTTGTTTTTAAAACTTATATTTTATAAGTTATTTGCACTTTATTCTTGCATAAAGAATGCAAATATAGATTTAAATAAGAATGTTCTATCTATAGAATAAAATCACAAGTCCGTTTTTTTAAAGCAGTTTCTATAGAAAATACCCGCCAATCAGAATTATAAAACTACAACTTAATTGTCGTGTTGTTTATTATTGCGCATTTGTTCAACGATTTCTTTGAAAAGAAATACATTGTAAAGTAAATAAAATTTCTACGAACACATCAGATAAATACATAAAAGCAAACAGTATTTATAAAATAAATCACGTGACCCTTAACAAAAATTAAAAAATTTTGTGTAATAATACGAATCAACAAAATGTTTGTTTTTTTATAATATAATGGTCAGTAGATAGTAGTTCACATTTACTCTTATTTTGAAATATTCATTATCTGCATAGAAGCTCTTATTTTATTTTTTCGCACAGATATTGTTAGAAATAATACCGTTCCCAACATTTATAATTTGTTAGAACAATTTTATAATAAATCCAAAAGTAAGAGCGTAAAAACACTTTAAATATTATATATAAAACAAAGAATTTTTATGTATGATTTTTATAGTTACTTCATTTATATAATATTCTATTTTAAGTTATTATTTTTCAACGATTTTATTGCATAGTTTTTTTTATATATTTAGTATATATGTGTGAAATTTCATAAGAAATAGAGTGAATATTCTTTGCAAATTCATTTCAGTAATTTGGTAAATCAATTAAAAGCCTCTTTTTTAATTAATAATATATATCTTTTGTATTTTAAAATTATAAGATGAAAACGAGCTCCTCTTTTGAACACAGAGGAGTTTTCTTTGCACCTGCTGTAGCTCTGAAAATTATATAATTTGCACTGAAATTCTCTTAATCTATATTATCCTTCATCATTTTTTATCTATAAAATTGTTTGTTTAATCTATGAAATCATTATTCAATCTAAATTAAATCAATTTTAAAACTATAAAATATTTCTATTCATGCAAAAAGCAATTTGTATTTCCATAATGATTTATGTAAATTAATGCAACCTCAATATTTTATTATATTATAATAAAAACCGAAGTCAAAAAATTGTTCATTCATAAAATTACTTTTTTTTTTATTAACATTATATACAATGAAATTTCTGCAATATTGTGTTCGGATTGTTCTCATGATTAACCTCTCATTATAAACCGTATTTTAATCTAAAAATCAATAAACTCTGGATATTTAGAATTATTTAATAAAACGGATGAAAATTTTACACTTCACATTATTTAAAACAAATTATCACAGTTTTTTTTTGCTTTATTTTTGTTTTTTTCTGGTAAAAAAATGCATGATTAAAATTTAACGGATGTTTTTGAGAATATAAAATAGCTCGCTAATATAAATAAATCCTGGTTTCTTCGAAAATAAAAAAACATTTCATAAATATACTGATATTTTTTTATGCTATAAACATATTTTGTTTTATATTGTTTTTAAATTTTTGTTTATTGAATTAAATATATTTTTATTTCCTCTTTGTTATATTTTAGATTCTTAACATTCGAAATCGACCCATTATAATTAAAATACACATTTAACAAGATTTCTTTATAAATATTTATCAACGTATATTTAAATCTCCAAGTTCTAAAAAAGTTCAATTTCATCAAGACTTAGAGTTTTTGTAAAGCATATATAATGTTAAGTAACTTGTGAAATGTGTCCAAAAAAGTAAATTTTCATTTCCTGTAGAATTTGTTTAATTCAATATGGTGATATCTCTTCTCAAGATATTTCAATATCTCAATGAAAGTAATTTCAATATCTCAATGAAAGTAATTTATATTACAGTGAGCTGTATAATATTGTTAAAACCCATTAAATTTTCTTATTAATATATACAAAAAATACAAAAATTATAAAAATTGTCTTTTATTTATTTAGAAAAAGTGTAAATACGTAAATATTCACAGTATAAGGACGCGCACTTTATTAAAGAACATTTAAAATAAAAAGGGGAAGGCGAAAAATACAAAAAAGTATTCATATTGTTCGTAGAAGTCAAAGGAAGAAGAGCGCGATATAAGCTGAAAAGATATTTTTAAACGCAAAAAACAACTATATTATATACAATATAATATAAAGTTCTAGTGTTTGATTTGGTTTTAAAATTGAATAAAACGGGAATTGAAAAAATCGCTGCATAAATATATGCGAAAATATGCATAAAAAAATAATGGGCTGGGGGTATTTGAATCATGAATCTGTAAATATTTAAAATTATGCATATGTAGCGCGATTATTTTCATTTTTCTACTTTGTAAATTTAATTCATATATAATCAAATCTTTTTTGTTTCTGAATAATCTCGTTAACAGAATATCCCAAATTTGGCTCATTTATATCATTTTTTGATATCTTATCTATGGAAATTTCTTATTCTTTTTTTTGTATAACACTATTGTCTTTATATTATCGGGGATCTGTTTACGTTTAGAATATTAAAGATTTTTATATTGCGCATATATTTAAGTTGATTATGCATAAAAAATTATGCTACTGTTTTTTAAAGGCGTTACTACATTTTTTTGGAACAGTTCAAAGCATTTTATTTATCTTTTTATGAATTATCTATTTGATTTAATTATATTTGCCGTTGGATAACTATCAACCATAATTATGGCTTCAAAAAAGGGGATAAAGTTTATAAAACGGAATTGGTCATTTATGTTATATAATACAAACAATAAATCCCCTTGTTCCTTTATCAGAAGAATATTTAATATTCTTTAAGTACATATTAATTATATTCTAGGCTATTTGTTAATTATCAAAACTATATAATTGAGATAAACATTTGAACTAGTATGTATTGAAAAGAGTTTGTATCTAAAAGATGTAAGACAAGAGGATATATTCCATAGTATATAAATTTTGTTTCTATTGGAAGTCAATCACGTCAAGCTTGAAGAAGAAATCTTTAATTTTAACGCTAAAATTAGCCCATGAATAAAAATATTATCTTTCGGGGCTTTTTTTATTTTCATAGATCATATAATGTTTTTTTTCTTGAATCGATGCTATAAAATTTAGAATGATTCGATCTTCTCGCATTAAACTATGCATTTTTTACAATATTTATATAAGATCAAATTGTGTTCTATACAGGAACATTATTCAAAAATAAAAAAGCTATAAGAGCACTATGATAAAATTAGAAATATCTAGTTTTGGTATAATTAGTAACAAAGGTCAAAATATTCATTTATTTACTTTTTTTTCATTTAAATATTTTAGATGATTTGGCTTTTGAAATAGCAGATCTTTTTATAGCTAACCTCCAAATACCTTTGACCAAATTAATGAATGATGTTATTTTCTTGAAAAAATTTCATTAGAAATATGAAATTATAAAAATTTATAATCATATGTTAATTAGAAAAACCAACGATTGTTTTTAAATTACTGCTTTTTTTTCTTTTAAGTGCAGATCAATGAGATAATCTTTATGTTTCGTAAAACTATAGATTAAGAAATAAATACTTTGTTTTTTAAATGAAATAACATTTTGATGATCGAATATTTAGTTTTAAAGACTAATTTATGTTGAAATATATCAAATTTATCGTACTAATTTACTTTCTATCCAAAGTTATTTTATAAATTATCTAAAATACCTTATGTACTTTCAGACATTTTTCAGAATCACGATATATTTATCACCTATAAAATACTATATATTTCTAATATCTATGTTATTCTTAACTGATAAAATTAAGATTTACAATGCCTGTACAGGAATGTCAAAGTAGAGATAATAAAAGCGATAGAAAATCCACCATATTCCAAGATATTCATTCAATCTACAGATTATGATGAAAAATATATGAATAACTCAATTTGAACAATCATTCTTTATATTTCTTCAAATTATATTCATATTTTTTTGAGTAAAAATACATATTAAAATTTTATATTATTTTCACTTATTACAGTTAAGCACAAGTATACAATGGAATTCACATATACATTAATGCGAATTATTTATCTAAAACTTAAATTATCGATCTCAATTTATTGCTAATATGGAAATTAGTTAATGAATTTTTCTTTCGTTCTTCTATTTAAATATATTTTTTTGCGCTCGTATAAGGTCAAGATGAAGTCTTAGTTATATTAGACGTTATTAAGAGCTGTAAATTATATTTTTTTGTACAATGGCACATAAAATTTCACATCTATGCATTATATATATTGAACTTATATTATCAATCTCAATTTGTAACTATTATTGAAATTGTGTTATGTAAGTTTCTTCCTCTTCTACTTTAAAGAATTTATTTGTGCTTGAATAGATCCATAGATTATCTCACTGATATTTATAAGTTTTTTGCCCTGTAAATTATATTTGGTTGTTTTTTTAGTAACATTATAACGTGAAAACCTTCTAATTTTGCATCTATTTGACACCAAAATGGTAATTTACCTTCTAAACAGATCACGGCAATAAACCTACGTTAAAATGTTTTATTTAGGGCTCTTGTGCGGATATACAAATTGTGCGACATATTTACTTAATCTATAAAAAATTACCTTAATTTGTGCAAATGATTTTTTTTATGTGCTCTTGTCCGGATTAACAAACTAAGCAATATATTGTACAAAATTTTATATAAGAAACTTGGTTTGTGTTAATAATGCTTTTTTATGTGATCTAGTGCGGATATACAAACTTTGCAACATATTTTTATAATTAATACATTAAAAAAATCTTTTTTTGTGTTAATAATCGAGCCGCTCGTTTTATTTTAACACTAAATGTATATTTTTAGCGTTTTTATTATACACAAGATGTTAATTTTATAAATTAATTATTAGTTGGCACCTTGTTTTATTTTTAAAGGTTATATTAGCAGGGTAATTTTATAATAATCTAAAAATATAGTGTGAAGATGTTAATATAAAAAGGTATTAATGTATTTTATAGTATATTTAACATAATAATTGTGCTATAACATCTTATTCTAGGAAATCATAAAAAGTAAAAAAAAATATTCATGTTAATAGATGACTAGAAAACACATAGTTGTCTTTATTCTTAGTTCAATATTTTCTTGGATTTTTACCACGATTATTATCATTTAAAAAACCCATTTTTGATGAATTTTTTTAAGAGAAGCTGCAGTAAATATAAACAAATAATTTACAATTTTATGGTGAAATGAACAAAGTTATTGTTTTGGTGTTCAATAAATAATTTCCCACGTTTAGTATTGGTTTATTTAAATATTTATTATCACAGAATGAATAAATTTTATACAAACAATATTTTTACGCCTAAAATTATACTTTATTTATATATTTATTATTGTTTTAGTGGATGAATTTCATGATTTTATACAAAAAAATATTTTTAAGCCTAAAATTATACTTACTTTATATTTTATTATTTCAAAACCTATACTAACGCTGATTTCATAAGTTTCTTAGTTAAAACCTTTTTTTGGTAGATTGGCAGTAATAAAAGCATAGATGAATTTTCAGGCACAAATCTTTATATTTTTGATAGGTTATGTAAAATTGCTCTTTTTTTTATTTTTTTCTTGTTTTATTATTTTTCCTGCCTTTAAAGCTAATTGTCGGAAATTCACTTTGAACAAATATAAATTCCTTAGATTTGTGATCATTTTGATTATATGGTTTGGAATTATTTATATCATTGGATAAAAACACACCGTGATTTTTGTTTTCATAATTACTTTTGCTTTCAATGAATGATTCCTGAGTATGTGTGCTTTTTGTGCCTTTCAAATTCGATTGCGAAGTCTTTTCATTTGAATCTATTGGAATCCAATGTGATATGGTATGAAATGGACTATTCAAAGTTCCTGAATTATTATTACTTGTAGATGTAACTACTAGTTGGCTTATATCATGTTTTATATTGTGATTTTCGATATTTTCGGGCATAAAACAATCGCTGATTATTTTCTGATTAATAGGATCAAGATCTGAATAATTTGTATTATTCCTGGACTTTGAAGCTGAAATATTATACTGGCGCTTTGTTTGATTTCTGGAAAGATTAGGATTGCTTTTTCTTTGGTCTTCTTTTATGAGTCTGTCCAATAAATCATCGTCATCACTAAATAGTTCTTCTATGTTTTCTGATGTTTTCACGGTAAGAATTTTTGTGGGAATATCTGGGTTGCTTTTTCTTTTGTCTTCTTCTATGAGTCTGTCCAACAAATCTTTGCCCCCACTCAATAGTTGTTTATTGTTTTCGGTTGACTTTACGGTAAGACCATAAAATGTTTCATGGTCATTAAGGTTAGTTGGAAGATGTTCATATTGATCGAGTAGCGGTAATTCCATGCTATCTAACCAAGTGCTGTTTTTTATGTTTTTGCCATATATTAAGCTTGGTGGTGACTTGGAATAAGTTCCATTATATCTTATACTTTCAATAATATCTAATTGATCAATATAATTTTGATTCACTTGATCCAAATTTGCTGGTTTTTCCGTGTATGCATTATTATCAAAATTTATGTCGAATTGAGCACTACATCCGGAAATTTGTGGTGGTCTTATGTAGGAATCTTGTGTATTTATACAAGGGTTTACATGATATGGTTGATCAAAATTTAAATTATGGTCTTTCTGATAATATGAAGAATGATTTTCGTTTTGATGTAATATTTTTTGTGTATTCTGGAAATTCATTGGGTTTTGTGTTGGATTAGGCCAAAATTGATAATTCATCTGGGGTATAGTATTTTGAATGTAATGGTCATGCATATTTGTATGCACAGATTGGCTGTTTGTACCAGAATTTATCTTTTCGGCCATAGATCGACAGTTTAGCCCAAAGTTTATATTTCCATGTATAGATTGTGAATTAATATTTCCATGTATAGATTGTGAATTAATATTTCCATGTATAGATTGTGATTTAATATTTCCATGTATAGATTGTGATTTAATATTTCCATGTATAGATTGTGAATTGATATTTCCATGCATGGATTGTGGATTGATATTTCCATGCATGGATTGTGGATTGATATTTCCATGCATGGATTGTGGATTGATATTTCCATGCATAGATTGTGGATTGATATTTCCATGCCTAGATCGCGGATTGATATTTCCATGCATGGGTTGATATTTTATACCTGAATTTATATTTCCATGTGTAGTTTGATTATTCGCATTGTTAAAAATGTATTCACTATTTATATGCTGTCTACTGTACCCATGCATTTGCTCTTGAAACAACTGTGGATCGTTATTATACATAGTTGGATTGGGTATAAACTGACTTTTTTCATCATAATGCATTAATTGTCCGCCCATATACTGTACAATATTTCTTTGCATATAATTGTTTCCATTACTGCTGTTAATATTCAAATTACTATGAATACGACGATCCATATTCGAATCCAAATGCTGTCCTTGATGTGATACGCTACTAGTTTTCTTTTTTGTTAAAAACGCAAACTCGATATACATTAATATTACCTTATGCATCATCTCTTCTAAATTATTTTAAAATTTTTTGGGCAAATAAAATATTTGATAAATGGTATAAATAAATTTGAAATATATTTCTTTCCGATAAGAAATATTGATTTTTGATGGATGATTGATTAAAATATATTAATGAGTTTTAATGCTGTAGTAAAAAAAATATTATAATACAACGCAAGACACTTAAACTCATCTCATCTGAGAGAAGAAGAGCAGTTGATCAAGATAGTTCAGGGGATAGTTTCAAAAGATGTATCAAAATCTGTACAATTTTCCTAATGAGCTGATTACGTCTAAATAAATAAAATTGATATGATGAAACTTACACCATCAGTAAAAAATCAAGATAAGAAAAATACATTAAAATCAAATTTATTAGCAGAAAGACATTCTAAGGATTTATCCATCTGAAAAAAACTATTATGACGAGGAAGCGGGTATAAAATAAGCATTAAATATATTTTGATACTAAATGAAGTAAAAATTGTTCAATTACAAAATAATTGCAGAATATATTTTTGTATAGCCATTAAAAGCTCCAAAAATTTAAGATTCATTATAAACAAATTCTCAGAAAAATATCTTTATTCTAAAAAAAATATTTAAATATGTTTTTAAAATTATTTGTTAATTATATCTATGATTTCTTCTTAAAATTTTCATCTATTGAAACTTGGTCCGCCTACTGAAAATATTGCACAACTCCTTGATGCATCTTTTGACACCTTCCCCTGTTATTCTTCATCAACTGTTCTTCTTCTCTCAAATAAGATTAATTCAAGTGTTTTACAGAGTATGAGTGATTACATGTATGCTTCTACTTCGTCTGTTATTTTTAAATCCCTAAGATGTTTTTTATGGAATTTTGTGACCACTCCATTCCAAGTTATTACATATGATATTATTCTTATTTGACATATATAAATAAAACCATGTTCATTCACCAAGATGTCATACTTCTTAAATTTTTCATTCTCAACTTTAGTTAAGTTGTGAAGGCTAAATATACCTATTTAAAATAATGTAATCATGTTTTCTTTTTTATACTATAGAAAAAAATTAGGTCTATTTTGTTTGATTAATATTTCTGTTTTATTTCTAGTATCAACCTTTATTCTGCATTTACGTTTTCGCAGATCTCTTGTACTGAGTGAGTTTTAAAATTTTTGGTTTTTTTAAAGTTGTATCGTCTTGATAGGAGAAAATCAAGAAATCTAAAGATGTTATTGTACCTTTACGTGTAATCATTCCCGAACATTTTCTTGCATCTCGTTGCAAAGTGATCAATTACTTTCATGACTTCGTTACAATGTAGCATTTAATCCTCACACCGATAAACACATTTTTGTTTTGAATAAAACTGATTTTTTCTTCTTCACGAGGTTTAAATATGCTGTTTTTTATTCATCTTGATGATCCAACAATATCAATCATAATATTATTTTTGCCTTCAAAAGGTTTTTAGTGTAATGGTTTTTCTTTTATTTTACACAATAGACTTTCTAGCTGCTTTTTTTTAAGTTTCTAGGAATCTGTGATATTGGCATGATATATATTTTTAAGATGTTCTTTAATTGGTGATGTGTGTCTTGTTATCTTTTTCTACTTTATATATTTCAGCCACTCTCGGTGAACCGTTTTCAAGCAAAATTTTTAGCTGGTAGATCATCTTCTCGGCTTTAAATCCAATATTACATAGCCAATGCCTAGTTCATTTCTCTTTGCATAAAGCCTTCGTTCATTACTAGGCTGGAGGTGAATAGAAAATTCTTTTAAAATATCTCTTATCTTATCATCAAAATTAGTGAAAATTCATTTTTTTTAATCCACCTATATGGTAATTTACGTGTTATGTTTCTTGTATATTGCATAGTTTTAAATAAATTCCCCACATTCAGTTTAGTCTTACATAAATTTCTTATTTGATTTAGTATTTGTCTGCAATATATCATAAGTTTCTAGCTTATGCCACCTTTTTCTATTCTTATTTACTCATGAATTTTTATATGCTGCCGGAAATCTAGTAAATATTGCATAATCTGCGCATATTCCATGGTTAGTGGCAGACTTTTTTGTTTATTTCAAGGCCTACTGCATTAAAGAAGGTTAATGTTCCATCCATCATGAGTTTAAGTGTTTACGGTGTTTCATAATTTATTTGAGATCATCTATGAACAGTAGATGATATGTTGTGTAGGATTTTTCATCATTCATTACACGTACCCCGGGTGAGCGTTCTTTTGATTTTTTACTCAAGGGATCAATATATAATACGAATAAAAAATATAACGGACTGTTTCTTTGTATTATTACCTCATTTAAACTTTATGCATGATATCTTCAACATTTAACCTTAAAGATATACTCCATTTACTTGTAATCTTTTTTATAAAAGACGCTATCTATATAGGCAGGAACCGTTCTTAATACATGAATGCAGATAGTACTTTACTATCGATTCATTAGCTTTTCTCACATCAATCCATGTTGTATATAGATTTTTGACATGTTTTTCTTTAGTCGCGAATTCACACGAGCCCTTTCTTTCGCACCTTATTATTTCTAACTAAAAAATATAAATATCTCACCTTGTCTCTACCTCATATTTAATGATTTTTATAAACCGCTTTTGTCGTTAACTTACATAAATTTAACATTCATGTAATCGGTCTAAATTCATTTTAAGTTGTAAAATCTTCTTTTGGTATAGTATATGTCATACCAGAGTAAAACAATTCTTTCGAAAATTTATTTTCCAAAGAATTGTCCGATATCATCTGATATAAAATTTTATATGGGCTAGTCATCTTTTGTATAAAGAAATTAAAGATTTCATATGTGCATCAGCTTTTGCAGTTCGGCTGTGATTGTATATGTTATTAAATTCAACCTTTGTTATGAAGCTTATGTTTCTTGTTGTTCTATCTGTAAGAATGGCATAGGTAATCGTTATAAATATTTTTGTCGTTATTTTTTGTATATTTTTCACATTTTCATCTAAAAGTTATTGATTTGTTCATTCGACGCTTCGATTGTATAGTTCTTGTTTTCAGTCAACCCTCTATAAAAAAAATCTCCTATAAGCTCAAAGCAGTTATTTTCTCTGGTTAAGTCGCATCTTTTTTTGTACTTATCTATCTTTTTATTTGATATTTGGATTTTTTCCGTATACACGTCAAACATTTTTATAAAAAAATCATCTTTGTCATGGTTCATGTTTCATGATTGAATGATTTTTCTATTTTTTTTTTATTTCCTCTTTCTTAACTTCATTGAGTTTATTTTTATATAGTTCTAGTCCATCTCTTATTCTTCCTAAAAGCTAAATTTTGCTAATATTTTCAAAATTTATTCTTTGTCTTGTTTCGGTTTTTTGTGTGACGTTTTTAGGTATGTTGTGCGAATTGTAGCAAGAAAGCTATGTCGGATATATTCTTGGAATTGGGGTGGATTAAATTGTAACCATGATCTTATTAATAGTTATAAGAATATTAGAGTCAACTTTGTAGCTTATAATATTTCATGTCCTTTAAAAATCTTCGATGCTGCCTTTTTAAGCTTTCGTATATTTTTTTAAACTCCCTTCTACATAAGTTAAATCTTCTATACGCTTTAATTCCAAACTTGGGGTTTACTTAATTTTGTTCTTATGAAGTTTTTGACGTTTTCGGCATCAAATCGTTTGACAACCAACTTACTTACATTTTGGTCTATTAATATTATCATCGCTCTTATTTTTAGTTCCTGTTGGGATAAATATATATGGAACTTTTCGTTATCTTTTTTTTTGAAGTCCCCCCATTCAAAACGTAGCATACGATAGAACCGTATTAGCATTTCTGCAAAGGCATCTTGAACTATTCATCCAAAGAATGTTTTGTCGACATGAAGATCGATTCTAACGTCAGATGTCCTTTTGATTTTTTCAAGATGATTATTGCATATTCCAATGCTACCACATCATACGTTGAATTTCTACTGAATCTTTGCATTATTTGTCTTTTTAGTGCTCTGCTTCGTGTTTTTTTGTTTCACCGATTGATCTTAATCCGTTTAATACTTATAATTCAATTATATCAACCAAAAATGTTTTAAACAAAGTCCGATTTATTACAAAAGAATTTTCTGGCTCTTTTTATTTTGATTTTCCGGATATTTAATTTTATAAACTTCATTTTGCTTATACTTGTAAAAATAAAAATACTGTTTTTTTTATCCATGAATACAATGTATAATTTGCAATTTTTACAGGTATTTTTGTAAAGTATAATTATTTTATATAAAAATTCCATCCTTTTTTTCGTGATATTTTATGATGGCAATTCTGTAAAACATAACATCTTACCACTAATATTTAGATTGCCTGATTCCAGTATGGAGATCGACTCAAATTGTTTCGAAGCTGTAAAAAGAAGTTTTTTTATACTTTATGGCTTTTTTTTGTCATGTATCAAAGAAATCGATGTTTGATGTATAATTTGCTGTAAGGCGGGATATATTGCTGTTTTGTAATTTAACAAAATCCTTGCCTGAGTATGGTTAAGCTTTCAATCCTTTGTGTTTTTTACTAATGGATTGAATGTTTTCATCAGATTCTCTTGAAAATCTAAAAAAAATACATATTTTGCTCTTTTGGATTGTAACCAAAAATCAGGGGCTAGTTACATCTCAAAATATATTGTGATTAAAATAAAGGCTAAGATATAAAGAAAGTATTTTTATAAATACATCTATTTTGGAATGTTTTATTTATTCGGAATAAAAAAGTAAAAGCTTTCCGTGGATACTTTATATTTTGACGCGGCAAGTATTGAATATTTAGGAGCCTAAAAATATTTAATTTACTAAGAGTATTCTAATTTAAAAAAAGACGTGCAATTTGGCATAGTATTTCCAGAAATTCGGGTAATAGTGGGGCTCAGATACATCATTAGGAATATTTCGATATTGCTTTAGTATTTCAAAGGATCCGATTTCTCTGTTTATAACTTCAAAGAATTTGCCTATTTACATACTTTAAATTAATTTTATTGTAATCATAATATTAAGCAAAAATAAATGTAGCTTTAATTATAAAAATTCGAACTTTCTCAATTCTTCCCCTATAGTATTCACAACAATTGGATCCTCCTTAGACCTTACTAAAAAACCACTTAAGTTATAATGTATTTTTTCAATAAAATCACAATCACAAATCGAGTAAAAGTGAAACATTAAATTTTCACAGATTTTCTTATAGTATAGCTTTAATAACTCGTGACGAGCGCTGTTAGCTAGTGACTTATCCTCATCAATAATCATAATAGAAATATCATTTGAACAATCTTTGAATTCACGAAATATATCAGCACCATAAGTCATTATGAACATTTCTTTTTCTAACATACAAGTGTCTTTCAGTACATGAAACAATCTATTTTGAGACATAAGCGGTTTAAGATTGGCACATAAATTTAAAATTGCTCTTATTAAATATTTTTGATGTCCCAAATCTTCAGCTCTCGCATGCACATAGTTTTCTATGCAGCTATAAATTTTTGGTAAATCGATTTTAAAACAAAAATCCTTCTTTACATTGAATTGTATTGTTTTTCTAAGTGATAAATAAATTATTGTCTTCGGATTAATGTCAAATCGAAATAAAAATCCCTTTTTTAAATCTGAGGATTCACTGCGAAAATTCAATTCGGATTTTTTTTTAAATTTAACATAATTCCGCATTTCTTCTTTGTAAAAATTGTGATTGGTAATATTCGGTATTTCAGTAAAAAAAATATTCAAGTCTTCTTTGGTTTTAATCGGCCAAAATTTGGCAATTTCATATGAAAAGATGGTGGTTTTTATATCATCTCCAAATTTAGTTAGAAAATTTTTAACATTAGTATATATTAGTTTAGGGAAGTCCGATTTGCTCTTTTCTATCGGAAAATATTTTATTATCTCTTTTTGAAGGAAGAAAAATTCTCTCTCGAAATACTCAGACATTTTCGGATGATTCTCTGAACATATAGATTCTTGAGAAAATACTATAATATTTTTCATATTTGTGTAAAGTCGTTGTAGTTTTTGGAAAAATAATTCATCAAGATCATTTTCTGAAACTTGAAAGCAGTAAAAGTCCATTGTTTTGTCATCACTAAAACTATTTTCGAATTGGTATTCATATAAACCATTTTGCGCATTGAATATCTTACCTAATTTGAATTCGTAAAATATTTCTAGGCCCAAATTCGAATATAGTTTATTTGTGAGCATAAAATCAGATTTAGATTTCAAGTTGTTCCAAATTTTTACGCATAAATTTATTTCTGAAAAAGAATACAATGCATAGTCGCATAATAATTTTGTGTATGTACCTATATCATCATCACCATCATCTATAATTAGCACTATATGGCTTGGAATTGTGATATAACTTTCAGCAATGTATTTTATTTTGTCATTAGTTGATATTTTAGGATAAATCAATAAGGTTCGAATGATTTTTGTAATATCAGAATAAATATATCTCCTTGAAAGTGCGATTACCTTATTATTTTGATACAGGATTTCGAAATCCAATCTATCTTCCTCCCTGTAATCAGTTTTAAATTTTCGATCCCCACATATTATCAAGTTTATGCGATAACTTTCGTCAATATAGAATTTAGGTTGAAAATACATCATGTCAATCAGATCCGAGACAATTTCATTATTTGCATCTTTTTTTATCATAATAAAAGTTGTGTTTGAATTTAAATCATCATCATTAAAGCATCCCAGAAAATCGATTGAATTAGGTATGTAATTTTCTTTAAGCATTCCTGAAAGAATACTTTCACAAGATTTATATCTTAAGCCGTATTCTATTGTATAATTAATCTTGTCTTTATTATCATAAATAAATTCGGCATTATCACACTGCTTTATCAAATCTGAAATTTCGTATTTAATTAAATCCTTTAAATAATATAGCGCACCTGGATTTATTTTAATTACAAGTTTGATTACCAACCATTCATTCATATCATAAAAGTGCTGTCTATTTATTCTAGCAATCTGATGAATGAGTTTTTCTTTATCGATATGGATATCGCGCTTAATAATGTATTTTGTTATAAACATGTCTTCTTTTTTTGTCTCCTTTACAATTTTTTCGAATAAAGTTTGTGGCAAATCCTCAAAAAAAAAATTATTATTTTGCGCAAATAAATCAATCGAACAGATTGAAAACTGAATTAATAAAATTAAAAATGCTGTAAATCTTCTTCCGCCTATTTTTTTATTTATATATATCGATTTCATTCTTAAAATAAGATTGAATATATTCTATTTAAATAATTGTTGACGTGTATCATTGATAGATATCAAATAATTTAATAAAATTGATCAAGAAAGATTTAATAATTTAATATAATTTTTAGAGGTTTAAATTTCTCTTCAATTTTGTTCAATGTAATTTTTACATCAAGAACGAAATGCGATAATTTTGATTGTTTTGGAAAAAATATACCACTTTTTATCTGGCAAAATAAAAAAAAACTTATTTATGTACGAATAAAGTAAAATGGGTGTTATTAATTTAAGAATTATTTATATGAATACATTATGACTTTTTTAATCATTTAAAGATATAAACTCAGACAAAAATATGTTCTAATCTTACATTTTGTAGACGAGAAATAATAACTTTGATATTTATAAAAAAAAATTGTTCCAAAGTATCGGATGACAAGTTAAAAGATGTTTTACAAAAATTTCTCTTATTTTTCTAAATTAAGAAGTCCATGAAAATTCAATTACGATATTATGATGATAAGAATATGTCCTTCTAATATCACAATCAGCTGTCATCACATTTAAAAATTCAAAAGGAATCACCTGAAATACAATGTAAATTTATTGTATTAGTTCACATAAAGGAGTAATACCATTATATTTCTTTATTTTTTTAACACATTCGGTTAACTATTCTAGACATGGTTAAGAATGAAGTTAAAATATCTATAAGAACGCCTCTTGTAGACATGGTTCAAATATACCGTATCATTTGTTTAAGTAAGCCAAATTGCAAAGATCTTACTCATTTTGGGATAAAAAATGAAACTTGAAAAAATATCTTCAAGAACTACTGCATATAAAATTAGGTGGAAGGAATTATACTGGATAGTTTCAATGTGTGTTATATACTTCTAGATTTCATAGTATAAATAATTTAATAAATTAACAACGCACATTCTTTCTATAACTCAAGAATTCTAGTTATGTTTATAGAGACTGATAACATAATTTTAAATTTTCTAAACAAATACCCTTATATTGCAATATATAATATATATTGGGATATAAATAGAAAAAAATCGATCCGATGTTTTTTCGCGTACATTAGGTCATGCAGATAAAAATAGTGATAAAAAATCTTCCAAAAAAAAAACTCTTTGCAAATAATGTGAGACTTTGGTGTGTGTATATTCTTTCCTTCTCTTCTTAATTCTGAACTTTTTTATTATATCGATCTCCTTCTATTTTGTCCACTAGAATTACTGATCTTTAGCTTAATTCATGGGATTTTACATTTATTGAACGGGGATTTCCTTTCATTTTTTTGTAAATACTTGTTTTTCAGAAGATTTATTATGAGCAATGGCAATCACAATAACAATACAATAAATAAAAAGCATCACATACCCACTAAAAAGTATGAAGTAATGAGAAAAATTAATAATATTCAGTGATTTTTTTAATAAAATTGCCACTCTAAAAAAAATCAAAATGTAAAATTTTATAAAATTTTTGGATTCTAAAAATTAGATTTCGGGATGAAGTATTCGATAAAATATAAAAGTGCAAATTTTCACAGCTAATAAAATACCAATTACAATTAATAAAAATACAGTATCATGTAGGATTCAGAGTTTACGAATACAAAATGTACTTGGAGAAATGTAATTCAAAGATTATAAAAACACTAAAATCTATGTACAAGAATTTACTAAGCTAAAATTTTGAAAAATTTATAAACTACCTTTTTATTGAATAAATAAATTATATAAACTATGACGATAAGTTCATTCTGGGCTTACTTTATATATTTTTATTTAATGATGGATCTTTCTTTTGCAAGTTTATGTATCATTAATATTTCTTTAAAAGCAAACCAGATATTTTAATATAAAAGACAAGTAAATATTGGGCAAAGTAGTATATGTGCCATCAAATCTATAAATAATTTTCTAAATATGCTGTATTTTTACATTTTATATCAAATATGTTCTATTAACTTTATATTCTTGCGTAAGTTTTTATCTAAAATTTGAGTTTATGCAATCGCCATGTTTTTTTTTTATTTTTACTTAAAAGAATACCTATAAAAAAAATACACGATATTGCAATGTATTTTTAGAATATAAAGCAATAAAAAATAAATAATGCGATGAACAAATTTAATTTTGTTTTTTTTATGCAAAATAAAAAGATTCATGCTCAAAGAGATTGAAGATTTGGGTAAAATAAAGAATTGAAAACACATATTTATAAGAAGACAACAAATTACACCATTGAATGCGATTGAATATCATGATGATAGACCGCTATCTATCCATGATGTTTCATTATAAAGATAATTATATTTTATACTCATTGAAAGTAGCTTAGATTCATCATAATCATCAGCTAGCTATATAAAAGAATCATAAATTACAACATATCTAAATTTTAATATATATATAATCACCACTATATAGGAATATTGATATTGGCTTAGTTTTTGGATTATATACTTCTGGTGCTTTATATTGTTTAAGTTATGCTCTATAAGTGTGTGTAAAGTGTGATCGATTTCAAAATAAGTTGAAATGTTATGCCATGTATCGATAGCCATATGTAAATTTTTCCATCGATGCCTTAGATAAATCAAGTATATGGAATATTTTTACCAAATTATTCCGCTGAATAGAAATGGTATCATTCTTCAAATTTTATGCGAAATATTTACTTATAAATATGCTAAAAAAAATTTTAACCTTATTCCTTCTTATCATAAAATGGTTCTTGAACATTTAATTATTCTATGTGACAAATATTGTAAAACTTTAAATATATCATGTAATAATTACATGATAATTCAGAAGTAAGTTGTTGTACATTTATAGTATTCAACGTATTTTCTTATTAGATGCCCACACAGTATTCTTCTTGACAAATTTTTAGATCATAGTTTCTATATAGAGAACTAGTATTAGTCAAAAAGGGTTAATTCTTTATGCTGATTTGTACATGGTAAATATATTATTTCTTAAAATATATATTTCTTATATTTTTACAAGCTTTATTGATTGTATGAACTACTTAAGTGCATCATAAAAACATGAATAGTACGGAGCTTTGTGTAATACATGCCACTTTTTTTCCAACAGCATTTATAAATAGATCCTATAGAATTATGCATTGGTTGACACATTTCTCGATTATTTTTTATTTAAATTACATTGAAAACTTAACAGATAGTTATGATTGATTATAGCAACATTGTTTATTTTTTGAAGATGTAAATAGAAAACAAAGAAATTATGCACTGAAGGAAAATTACAATAAAAATATCGAAATTTCAAAAGAGTGAGTCTACCATAATCAAATTTCTATTTAGAGATTCTTCCGGCCAACATTTTTTTTATAAAATAGCTGTTTTAGGCCGTTGAGAAATTCTATATTGGTTAAAATGCATATATGGAGAATTTCATGAACATCATGCATTTAATAATCATATTTAAATAAAAAAATTTAAAAAATAAGAAATTTACTAATTTATTAGTTCATTGTCTTTATTGTGGGCAAAATGTTTACCTAAAAGGCTTAAGATATTATTGATATAGTCAAAATGCCATTTCGTAGTTTATATAAACAAAACAAGATGATTTTATATGATTTCTTTTATAAAATTTTATAAATTTAGCTTAATTGAACACAAATTTTATTTTTTAATTGGCAGAAGATATTTTTTTTCTTTTAAATTTATATATTATAAATATAAACTGTTTTCTAAAATTCAATTTATTAAGTCATGTTTTTAAAAATCATAAATTTTTATAGTAAGCTATATTTATACATATGCTATTTATTTCTGTTTTCAAATGGATGGTTCTGAAAACTTTGAATTACATGGTTATTTGAAATTTTAATACTAATTAAGTACGATTTAAGGAAATCATTTTAAAATTGTGGTTTTGCACTTACAGTTAAAAATTATATATAGCATATCATTTATTATTTTCTTTTATTAATTTTCTTAAAATTAACATAGTTGGTAAGACATGTAATTATTTTATTTATAGGTTAAGTTTATTTTTATCTATTTTATCTATTTAAAGGTGTTCAGCCCACTGTGAATATTTTACAACTTCTTGATGCATCTTTTAACACCTTCACCTGTTCTATCTTCATCAACTGCTCTTCTTCTCTCAAAAGAGATGAGTTCAAGTGTCTTACGGTGTGAGGGTGCTTTCATGTTTGCTTCTACTTTATCCGGGATTTTTAATTCCTTAACATCTGTTTATGTAATTCTGTGATCGCTTCATCCCAAGTCATTACATATGGTAGTATTCTTGTTTTAGATTTGTAAATTATACCAGATTATTTGCCAAGTTGTCATACTTTCTATCTATTCATTCTCAACTTAAGTTAAGTTGCCAAGTCTAGTAATACCTAGTTCAATCAACGTAAATATATTTTCTTTTTTATCGTATAGAAAAATATCAGGTCTATTTTGTTTGATGTATATGTTTTACTTCTAAGATCATGCTTTATTTCCGTGTTTTCGTTATCGTTGATCCCTTGTATTATGTATATTCTGATCTTTTTGCTTTTATTAATGTTGTGCCGTCTTAATAGGAGAAACTGATGACATCTTATGATTTCATTGTGCCTTCTCGTGTAATCATGTCTTAATATTTTCTTGTCTCTTGTTTCAGAGTGATCAATTGTTTTCGTATTCTCGTTACAAAATAGGCATTTTATCCTCTTACCGAAAAATTCTTTATGTTTTAAATAAAATTGAATTTTCTTTCTTCATTTGGTAATTTTTACTTTTTTTTTATCCATCTTGATGAACCAACAATATTAACCATATCATTATTCTCGACTTCAAAAGTTTTTTGGTGCAATAGTATTTCTTTTATTTTACACAATAGACTTTTTGCTGTTTTTTCTCCCGTGTCTTGGAACTGGTGATACTGGCATGATATATATTTTAAGATATTATTTAATTTGTGAAAGATGTGTCTTGTTATTTTTTTTTACTTTTAATATTGCAGCCCTCCTCGGTGAACTGTTTTTACTGCTTTCAAGAAAATTTTTATGCTGATAGGTCATCTTATCGGTTTAAAACTCAGTATTACATAGCTCAAGATTCCACTTATTCCTCTTTATATATAATTTTTGTTTATTATAGGTTTAAGTGAATCAAAAATTTGATTAAAATATCTCTTATCTAATCATCAAGTTTAGTGTATTCTAAAATTTATAATATAAATACGTCTATATGGTAAATTATGAGTTATGTTTCTTGTACATTTATGGCTTTCAATGCATTTACACCATTTAGTTTAGTCCTAAATAAATTTCTTGTATAATTTAGTATTCGTTCTGAAATTACATGATAAGTTTCCAGCTTATGATCCGATATTCTTTCCATATTTACTCAATAATTTGCTTATGCTGCCGGTAATTTAATAAATGTTGCATCATCTGCGCATATTAGATTGTTAGTGGCAAACTTGATTTTGTTTATTTCAAGGCCTACTGAATTAAAAAAGGTATATGTTTCATCCGTCATGAGTTTAAATGTTTCTGGAATTTTTGTATATAATTTGAGTCATCTATAAAAAGTAAATGATTTGTTTTATAGAAGTTTGCATCATTCATTACACTTACCCCGGATTGCGTTCATTTAATTTTTTACTCAAGGGATCATATCAATACATAGAACAAATAAACAGGGTGACAGACTGTCACCTTGTAGTATTACCTTATGTAAACTTTTATGCATGATTTCTTTTTCTTTTAATCTTTTAGATTAAATCCATTTGCTTGTAATCTTTATTATATAAGACGTTATATATTAGGGTGGGTTCAAGTTTTTAATACATGCATGTAGTTGGTTATATTCTACCCTATCAAATGCAATATTTACATCAATTTAAGAGATTATTAGATTGTTGCCATGTTCTCTATTTGTCGTAATATAAACAAGAGCTTGTTCTTTTGCTCCTTGGACGCGCTTTATGGTTCCTAACTTATTTTACCTAACTGTTTTTCTTGTATTCACCTCAGATTGAATGATTTTTGAACCCGCTTAAAGTCGATAACTTACATAAATTTCACATACATGTGATTGGTCTGGATTCATTTCGTATTTTGACGTCTTCTTTGGGTTTAAGATATGTCTTACCAAGTAAAACCATTCTTACCAGTATTTTTATTTTTCAAACATTTACCCGAATGAATCTGACATATAAATTAATATAGGCCTGTCACCTTTTACATGAAGAAATCTAAGATTTCATATGATCATTCAGCTTTACAGTTCGGCTGTGATTTCATTATGTTATTAAATTCAATCTTTGTTATAAGGCTTTTATTTCTGTTGTTTTATCGGTAAGAATGGACATAAGTAATCGTATTAAATATTTTTGTCGTGATTTTTCGTATCTTTTCCCACATTTTCATCTAAAAAATATTGATTTGTTCAAATGACGCTTAGATTGTATAGTTCTTGTTTTCAGTCAGCCTTCTATAAAAAAAAAGTCATCTATGCAGCTCGAAGCAGTTATTTTCTCTGGTTAAGTCACATCTTATTTTGTACTGCTCTATCCTTTTCTTTGAATTATTGATTTTCAGTATACGCATTTAACATTGTTTTTAGATGATCATCTATGTCTAGAATTATGTTTCTTGATCGCATTATTTTTCTTACATTTTTATATCCTCTTTCTCAACTTCTCTGTGTTTGTTAATTGTATAATTCTAGTAAATCTCTTATTCTTTCTAAAAGCTTAATAAGTTTTAATTTTATTCAATATATATTCTTTCTCTTTTTTCGGTTTTATTGTGAGGCGTTTATAGGTCTGTTATGCGGTTTGTAGCAAGACAGCAATATCGGACATATTCTTGGAATTTTGGGTGAATTTGTTTGTAACAATGATCTTATTAATCGTATGAAGAATTTAGAGTCAGCTTTGTAGCATTGGATTTTTCTTGTCCTTTGGCATTATACGATGTTTGCCTTTTTTATGTTTTCGTATATTACATTAAATTTACTTCTACATAAGTCAGCTCTTCTATATTCTATAAGACCAAAATGATATGGTTTATTTAATTTTGTTCTTTTGGGGTTTTTGCAGTTTTCGGAATCCAATCATATAAAAACCGATTTCCTTACATTTTAGTATATTAATATTATCATCGCTCTTTTTTTTAGTTCTTTTGGGACAAATTAGATTAAAATTTTAAGCTGTAATATTTTTGGATTACTCCCATCCGAAGCGTGGCATACGATAAAAGCATATTAGTTTATAGTCATAGTCATCATGTTGACATAAGTTTAAAGAAGATTCTGTTGATGTGAAGCTCAATTCTAACGTCAGATGTAATGTTTTTTTAAGGTGATTCGCGCATATTCTAATGCTACCACATCCTTTCTTCTAACATGAACAGTTTTAATTATATTTATCTTTTATCACAAATTATTTTTTTAGGATATCTGAAACACCTCAATCTTTCGAGTTTTTAACAATCCATGTCATGATTGTGGACTAATTCGGATTTTGTAAATAGTACAGAAACAAAATCATGAAAAAAGTTCATAATTTTGCATGCATTAGTAATAATATCAAAAGAATAAAAAATACAGAAACTTAGTTTGTGGTGAATTTGAGTTCTATTATGTTGTCGAATTTTTCATTATTATTTAAGTAAAAAAAAAAGCTATAATTAGTTTAATATTATCATCTGCGATAGAATTGCATATATCACAAAAAAAGGAATCTTTTCAAAAATCCTTATATATTTTCTTGCGATACTAAAATAAAAAATAAGGGTATATCAGTTGAAATTAAGGCAACACAGGTTTATAATATTGAATATTTCATAATATTAAAGACCTATAAATTGATGTAAGAAAATGTCGTGCAGTTCGACATAATTTAAAAAAAAAAAAAATTTTTTTAAAAAACCATCTAGCTCCTGATAAAAAAACATAGGGTAATGGAATCAACAATTCTATTACACTCAAACATAACAATTATTGGAAACTTTATTTGTAATATTATAAGTATTTCTTTCGGAATAATTTATGTGAATGAACAAGAGCAAACCATATATTGGTCTTTTAAAAGTAAATAGAATAAGATAGATTTTTTTATGAATTATAATTTTGTTTCGAAAATACTTTATCCATTAAAAATAAGCATCTTTATGCGGCTAGATTTACCTTTCGTGTTATTGTATGTAGAAACTCAATATATATTAATTAATGAAACGGTATATATTATAAAAAATTATAGATTTTTCTTAACGAATACACTATTTAAGCAGAGACTGGTATTATCTATATATGCAATAAATATTTATAATAATTTACTTAATTTAGCTTTAGAAATAAAAAAAAGCAATCCCAGTATAAATTCTAATTTTTGTGTGTGGTGTGTTTTTTTGATCATAAATTTTTCTTTTTTAAACAATTTTAATGATAAAAATATAAGAATCAAAGCGAACTTGTTTGCTTATCTATGCCGATAAATAGTCTTATTGTGCACAAGAATGGGCGTTTTTGTGTTAAATCTGCGTTATAACTTGTCTATCTATCATTGAATATTTTATAAACTTGATTACAATGATAATGAATATTAATAAAACAATCTTTTCTTAATGTTGAGTAAACAATTTGTATAAGACTTTGTAGCATGGTTATGATATTTTATCACGTAGAGACAATTTTATAATTTAAATAAATAAAATAAGGGGTAAAAAATGGTTTATTTGGCAACAAATTTATATTATTATAATAAAAAACTAATATACGTATTATGGTACCTATAAAGAAGCATGCTAGCTTGGCGGGATAGATAAATCAAATTCTTATAATTTTGTAATGTTTCTTTTCCCTAAGTTCCGAAAATAAAAAATAACCTTCCATCCCAAAAAATATGATATTATTAAATGTAAAAAGTCTAAGGTATACAGAATGCATACAGATTTCAATATTTAATAAGGGTAGCTATAGTTGTGATCATAAAAACAAAAACAATACAAATACATAAAATATAAAATAATACACGTAAACAACTATATAAAAGCTCTTCTATAGTGGTTTTTCTAGTTCTTTTCTCAAATATTCGGTTGATAGTTCTTCTAGAAAGCTTAATCTATCGAATTCATCCCCTGTAATGCACAAGTCGTAGTTAAAGGTATTTTTAATTTCGAGTATGTTGATTTCAAAGGTTTTATTCGACATTTATATTGGTCTCTTAATATTTTATTCTTCTATCGAATGGTTTTACTTATTCGTTGTTATAATATAATCTTCCTATTTTGAAAAAAATTACTAGTTTATATACCCAAATATAATAAAATTTATCACTTGATCATTTATAATTCTTTTTTTTTGTTTTAGAAATGAATCTTGAAAATCTTCACATTTGATCATCGAAAATGGGCATAATTTATTAATTTATCGTGTCATATGCCTATGATTAATTAAAATAAAATAAAATAAAATGTATATAATTAAGCGATGTTTCTGGATTTTTTATAAAATTCGACTTAAAAAAGGCATTACAGTGTACACCCGTCCATGCTGTAGATTTAAATTTCCACTTAAAGAAACTAAGGGATCAACAATAGTTAAGAGCAATTGTGGTAATTTGTATCCAATTCTAACGATTTATTTAATGTGATGAAAAATGATAAAAAAATACAGTAATTTATATTATCTTTGACAAATTGTTATCATTTAAATTCATTTACATAGTGACTTCTTTAGAGTTCTTATATTTTGTAGACAGAAAATTTTCATGTAAACCTCTTGCTGCTTCGTGAAAATAAGACGATTTTTATGTAAATAATAATTGAAATATAAATCTTATAAACTGATATACTAATTCTTTTTATATAAAAAAGTATATTCTATATTATAAAACTTATAGAATGTAAATCGAAAGCAGTCGATTTAAGAAAAAACACTTTTTTATTTCTGCTGAAATATGTTTACTATTTGTCTATATTCAATATCTTATAGGTATTTGAGGAAATTTAATCGGTGTTGATAAAATCTATTTCAAAAATAAGAGGTTTATTCGTTCCTTTATAGTTTGCCTTCTAACTTCCTTCTAAATTTAAATAGTAATAAAAAATTACTTTTTGAATCTTTTACTACTATGCTATATTCAAAATTTTAAATTTAATATTTTTTGTAGCTATGCATATGTTAAATTGAAATCTATTACACGCTATTAATTACTAAATTAAATAATGCCATAAGCTAGAAATGATCAATGTTATTTTTGTTTGTCCGAATTATTTCATTCGCATCAATTTATGCTAGATTAAAATTATTATAATTTTAATTAGGATTCTTTTTCACAATTTATTCAAAATAAAGTTAAGTATGAAAAATCCGTACTATTTTTTTTGAATTTGCCTAGTTCTAATAAAAACAATAATAGAATGCCAAAAATAGTATCCTTCCATGTAAACTTTAAAATGCTGAATATAATTTTTTTTTAATTGGATATTATATTCAAGACTGGTTTGAGTTTTGTTTTTATTTTATATTTGATTTCTTTATAAGGCTGACTAAATCCTTTTCTACACGGAAAAGCAATTTTTTTACGATTTTTTATTACCGAAGGATCTATGGGCAAAAAAAGATTCGTTTTTATTTAAGTTACAATTTATTCCTATTATTTAAAATTAATCAAAATTTAAGCTCGTCACCACTGATGCGCTTATGCTATATTCCTATAAATTAATAAGCAATAAACCCATATCGATACATGATGATCCTATAAAATAAATATTATATTTTTTATGTTTTATATATACAATTTTTAATATAGTTCAAATTGTTTTTTGGTTTTATAATTTAAATATATTATTTATGTTTCGTTGTTTTCTTTTTATTTATATCTTTACAAAACATTTCAATATTTATTTTTTGTTTTTGTGGGTAATTTTAAAATAATTATATTATATTAAAATGGCTGTTTTGTCTCTAATGGCAATGCGTTTTCAATTTAAATTTTGAAAAATTAATTCTTAAAAAGAGCATGAGAAATAGGGAACAATAATAGCTTTTCTTGTACTATTTTGCAGTGCATCGCTTTTTCAATATTTTATAATATCTTCTGCATGATTTAAGGTTATTTATAATATATAAATATATTTTTATGCATTCTTTTGTTCTAATAGTAATTTATTTTTTAAGTGAAAATTTAGTGTGCTACATTAATGACAAGATATTTATTAAACAATTCATATTTATCTGAAATTGAAATTTAATTTTTTTAATGTTTTTATGGAAAATAATTCATATAAAAAAAATCTTTTATATGTTTCAAATGTTTTCGATCAAAAAGAATAGTTTATTTAGAATAATTGTGCATCAGAAATGCAATAGGTTGGATTTTGTGCCAGCGAAGATTATATTTTTTTGTGTTCTCTCATTTTTTTTATATTTATGCACGTTTGAATTGGAAAAAAAACTGTCCTAATTTGCAAAATTTAAAATTTTCAATATATTTTGGTATGTATTCTGATTTCAGCTAAAAAAACCATTTTAAAACCTTTACTTATATATAAAATAAATTTTATTGTATAAATAAATATTGATAGAAATAACAGAGCAATTTAAATGTTTATTTCAAATTTTATGTAACTGGATTTTTTATATAGATAAAAAGAAAACAATTTTGTATATAAAAAACTATAGCATGGCTTATATTATTCTATGTCGTCTTTTAATACTAGCGCTGAATTTTTCAAATGTTTTCTTGATGGTCTGATGATGATTATTTTATGCTATGCTATTATAGGCTTGAGTTTTTTGATCAAAATCAATACATTCATCTTTTTTTTTACTTTTAAAAATTATTCAAGGTACTTTTTAAATTACGTTATCGAAATTAAACTTCCTATAAAAATTAGGTTTGTTCTTATTTACCTTATAAATAAATTAATTCTAAGTTCAAAACAAGATATCATATTTATAATGCTCTTGAATCGCTTTTAAGAATCATGAGAGATTTAAGGCTCATCTATAATGTTTAAAAAATATTTAAAAAATTTATCTGATTGTTATATTCACGATATTAATTTAATTTATCAATAATACTGATTAATTCAGCAACGTTTTTACTATTTATAGTTGAAAATTGAATATTTATTTATACATATTCTCAATTATAATTTAAAATGGGGTTTCTTTACATTTTAGCATTAATCCCCATTAATTTCTGCAAATTCTTGTTTCTTTTTTATTACATTTAAAATGAATTCGAACCGAATTTGATTGGATCACATATCTAACTGATGTGTGATCTAATTTACTTTTTTTCTTTGATCTTACTAATATGTACCCACAATTAATTCTTATCTTTTAACCTATGTGAGGTCATAATTTATATTTCTTCTTATCTTTAACTAATATGTCAAATAAAATAAAATTAACTTATATTTCAACCAATATATAATCATTATGTTTTTTTACTATTTGTTCCTACAAATATAAATTTTTTTTTTCTTTTAATTATTTTTGCCCAAATTTTTATTTTGTTGCTTTAGATTTTTTATGGGCTGATTTTAACAATAAAATATTGTAATTCATATTTCTATAAGGTGTAAATTTTCTAGACTAATATTTATGTAAAATACAACATAATTATCTAAAATTAACGAAACTTCTAATATTTTTTTTTTGAATACTTTGCTATATGATTGGGGTGAAGCTCCTAATGAAGTCGATCATGTATTTTGGTGATACAAAACACATCTATTACAAAATCAATATTTATTGCCTCACCCTTGGTAAATAAATCCTAATATTTTTATTTCATGTGTAAAGGTTAAAGTTTAAATCAAACACAGACTAATCCATACTCGTCCATTGTATATTTCTGGATTATTAATTTTGAGTAAAGTTTTTTTAGAATATTTAGGTATAAATGCGCTGTTTGTGAAAACATATTTAATTAACTATGCTAAATGTTCTGTATAAATAAACTTTTTCATTTAAAAATTCTAGATTTTCATTTTTTCTTAAAATGCCAAACTAATCACATGAATTTTTTTATTTTCAATATTTATCTTCTTTATAATTGGAATCTATATGATGAAAAGTTGGATACAAAAAAAATATTAAGTTTTTAAATTTTTAAAGTCATTAATATTGATGCATAATATGAATCTCGTTATTCGTCGACTAATTACGGTGCTGTAATTTTGGATTTTTTCTTGCAAGCACAGCGTGATTATTTCCCGTGGGCACATCATATATTTATCATTCTTGGCTGTGTTCTCTTCTCTGTCATCTTCTTGATACCTCTCTTCTTTTCAAGAACTATTAGTTCAAGGGTTTTCCTTAATCCTATAGTTTGGATATATGCCTCGATTTGTTTAATTCAGAGTTTTTCTGGTGCCTTTTGTGATATTGTGTCATCACTTCATACCACGCTAAGAAATACGCTATAATATCACATAACCATATAATTTTCATTTTTAATTTAATGTTTATAAATATTAGTTCACATCTATGATTTAGAGTAAGAAAATATAATTTTCTGTTGATATTATACTAAATAAATACAATTCCAATTATTTTTTCGTATTATTATACGTTTTTTTTCGAATTTTTGTGCTTATAAATTCAATTTTTTATTTATAATTCAATATATATGGATATTTTAGTAGATAATAGTTAAATTCTTATAAATATAATTAAAATAAAATAATTTTTGTATTAACGCTAATATCTATAGATATCCGTATTTTTAATTTAATATATAGGTTAAACTAAAGTGAAGAGGATATAACCAAAAGTATAAATATGATGTCTTTAAGGAAATTATATTTATACTCAAAGAGAGAATCTAAATTTACAATGCATATATTAGCCCATAAACTAAATACTTTTCTTTAATTTCATAAATTGTGGTTTAAAATAATTATTTAATTTTTATAATTGGACAAAGAAAGTTAATTCATGGTAAATTATTAAATACGGTATATTAACATTTTTCGAATTCAATTTTTATTAAACAACTAATGAATAGTCTTCTCGCGTTTCAAGAGAAATCATCTTCTGTTTTAGATAGATGGATTTAGGCATTAGTTTTGTCCACTCATGTAATCCCTTTGCTATGGCTAAAATCGCAATTATGAAAGGCGGTATTAAGCCTAGTTTCAAAAGCAAGTCTGTCTTTATTTGACCGAAGCTGAGGCATCCTATTACATAAAATGTTATCAATAGGACACACATTGCTTTCGTTTTTTTTGGTGTTTTTTTCTTGACAAAGGCGGCAGCAATGGCTAAAATAAGGCAACTGATGCCCGCTTTCCATTTCATATTAATTTTAGAAAGAAATACTAGCATGAATATTAGTCGTAATAGAAAATTTATGGTTATTTTCCCCAATTCTTTTTTATATTTATATCCGCCATATCGAAACTCATCAACTAAAGAATTGATAGTTTTAGTGCCATCAAAGATAAAGTAAGGTAATAACCAAAGTGCTCGATTTATCGCTATAATATTGTCTATAATTAGGAACACCAAAACATACTGTGATACTACCAACATTATTTTCCCAATTATAACAAGGCAATTATATATTTCTTCAGAATAATCATCTTTTGATTCCCTGAGTATTTTCAAGGTTCTTATCCATAGCATACATAATAATACTGCTGGCAAAATTAATGGTGTGAAAATTATCGAGTACTTTACTTTCAGAATATCGTTTTCTTTTAAAAAAATTATCAATGGAGTAACAAAGTATAATAAAACTATGGAAGAAATTGTCCCGATCATAGCAATTAAGTTTGTTCTACACAACAGTGTTGTATATAAAAATATACTCTTTTCATCTTTTAAATGGGATAATCCGTTGTATCCGAAAGAGTCATAAAAGTCTCTTCTTTTTTTATCACGAAGAAACATATAGGCTCTCCCTATTCTATCGAACTTTTCGTTGCTTCCATTTTTTGTATCTGGATGGAATTCTTTTGACAGATTATAGTATTGTTTTCTAACTTCTTGTGTCGTGCATCCTTTGTGTAAGTAAAGATCTTCATAGAATGATTGATTCATTGTAATTATGCATTCAATATTGATTTTATATATGCAATCGCTGAAAATTTGAAACTTTAATTAATTTTTAATTTAAATCGCAAAAAGCCCGCATTCCTAAAACAAAATTGTATTGAAAAGCTGGAAAATTGGTATCTAAGATTACAAGATATTTTTGATTATAGAAATAAAAAGTGAAAATTTATTATTTTTTAAACATTATTAGATGTATGGATAGAGAACGAAGTTAAAAATTTTTGTAAGAGTATTTATATTAAATTAAAGAACTTGGGAATTTTAAAATATATATATTGTATCAAATTATAGAAAATGTTACGTGCTTTAGTCATTAATCTGTGTTTCACTATTTAAAACATTCGGGTATGTATAAAGTTAAAGAATAGCTCTAAATGAAAAATATGATTTTATATATCTCAAGGTAAGTAGTTAACTGTTCATTTATAGGTTAATCATGGTATTATAATATTTAGATTTTATCTTCGAACAAAACTAGATAATTTATATTATATTTTTATTTATGTATTAATCTTGGTATTATAATTTTTTTGATTTTCTCATAAAGCATAACTAGATAAATTATATTATATTTTTAATTATAGGTTAATCTTGATATTATAACTTTTTTTGAACATTCATCGAATAAAACTAGATAACTTATATTATTTTTTTATTTATGGGTTAATTTTGGCATCCTAATTTTCTAGATTTTCTCATAAAGCATAGCCCCACAACTACCATTATATTTTATATTTAGGTTAATCTTGGTATTATAATTTTTAGATTTTATCTTCTAACAAAACTAGATAACTATTTATATATTTTTATTTATGGGTTAATTTTGGCATCTTAATTATTTTGAACATTCACGAATAAAACTAGATAACTCATATTATATTTTTACTTATAGGTTAATCTTGATATTATAACTTTTTTTGATCATTCATCGAATAAAACTAGATAACTTATATTATATTTTTATTTATGGGTTAATTTTGGCATCTTAATTTTCTAGATTTTCTCATAAAGCATAGCCCCACAACTACCATTATATTTTATGTTTAGGTTAATCTTGGTATTATAATTTTTAGATTTTATCTTCTAACAAAACTAGATAACTATTTATATATTTTTATTTATGGGTTAATTTTGGCATCTTAATTATTTTGAAGATTCACGAATAAAACTAGATAACTCATATTATATTTTTATTTATGGGTAAATTTTGGCACTATAAATTTTCACCGCAAACATAAGTGATTTATTTACCGTAGGTACATCATATCTACACTCTTGGTTATATCTTCTTCGATACCTACCCTCTTTTCAAAATCTATTAGATCAAGGGTCTTCCATAATCCTATAGTTAGGATATAGACCTGAATTTGATTTGAGACTTCGATTTACATTTTTTATAATTCAAATAATGTGTATTAGTAAAGGTATTATAACATTAAAATAATTTTTTCACAAATTTTAAATTCATATATTACTGATATTTAAAAACACTATTAATTTAATTAAATCAACGTCATAATAATTATTTTGACAGAAGTTTTTATAAATATTGGCAGAAATATATTTTTCTTTGAACAAAATTAACTATTTTTATTCATTTCAATTTGTGAAAGAAGCGAAATAATTTATGCTCCTTTAACTTGACCAACAATAAAATCAAAATATCTCATTAGTAGCCATCTTATTGGCATAAAAAACATACATTTTAAATTTATTTTTAGCGCAGATTGAACATCATCAAAAAAAGAGAGATGGAATTATAAAAGCATTTAAAACGACAATGGCAATTTTAAATATTCAGTAAATATAATACACATTATAAATTATAAATTATTTTTATTTTTTCTTTTATTTTTGCAAGCAATATATATAATTTTATCGGCTATACCATTTTTTAATATCTTGATTGAAATAGAAAAAATTATTTAACTGCCCAAATAAATTTGTAATTTTAAATAAAATTATTGATGATGAATCTTAGTCCAGAACAGCACAAAAAACTAAAAGAACTTTTTCCGCAACATGAAACCAATTATTTCACTAAAATTTGCTCATCATTTAACACATTCGAAAATATGATTGAGTTCTTGTTAAATGAAAGTCAAATACGCTGTGAAGAATCCGTGTATTTAAACAGCAATCCACACCCAGAATTATTTGTAAACGATTCCATATGTAAAAATGAAACTTTGAATACGATGTCTTTTGCTGAACTTCTTTATAATACCAAACGAATAGATAAATTTTGGATGAACAAGTCTAAAACTATTAGAGTTTCTGAAGAAAATTATGTTTATAACTATCCAGATCTTTTTAACAATAAATATTTTGTTAAGGATGCCAATTTCTCGGAATTAAGATCAAAAGCGAATGAATGTTATCAAGAATATTTAAAGCAGAAAGAATTTGAATTTAAAGGCATGGATCTAGCGAATAAAAAACGAATAGACCGTGGAGGAAATACGATTTCAATATTTAGAAATCCACCAAAAAGTCAATGCAATGGGAGGGAAGAAACAAAATATATTGAAAAAATCATTAATACTGATTTTTTAGGACAAACATCAGCAGAGTATTATCAAATGTTTGAAAAATATAATTATGAAGCTTCAAGAATAATTTTATACAAATCTATACTGAATAGAAAAATTGGTAACAAATTACATATACTGGATTTTCATTATTTGTATGTAAAAGAGTGTTTGTTGTTTTTAGAAGATTATATTTACGTTTACAGAAAGGAGATTAACAATGGATTGAAAATTCGTATTATAACCGGTAATAGTGAGAGAATTAAACCGGCTATTGAACATTTTGCTGCTAAGAGGTTCATGGTTTGGAATGAAGATTCTGTTAGTGTAACCATTTATTATTTGGAAATATAATTCATATTGAATTTAGACTATTTTTATAAGCATATATTTAAATTAATAGAAATTAAATTGGAAATAACATTTGTATCCCGATAAAATATCTTTTGATGGTCATAGATTCATACAAATAAAATTATAATAATAAGATATCTTTTGATGGTCATATTTAAATTAATAGAAATTGAAATAAAATTATAATCTAAATATAAAAAATATCTTTTGAAAGCATTTCTTTTAATTAACAGAAATTGAATTTGAATTTGAAATAAAATTATAATCTAAATATAAAAATATCTTTTGAAAACATAAATTTAACTAACAGAAATTGAATTTGAATTTGAAATAAAATTATGATTTAAATATAAAAAATATCTTTTGATGGTCATAGATTTATAAAAATACAATCTGAAATAAAATTATAAAAATAAAATAACTTTTGAAAACAGTTATATTTAAATTAAGTGAAATTGAAATAAAATTATAATAATAAAATAATTTTGGAAAGCATAATTTAAATTAACATAAATTGAAATTTACATAAAATTATAATGATAAAATATCTTTTGAGTGCATAATTTTAATTAATAGAAATTGAATTTGAAACAACATTTTAAATTATTAACCATTCATAATAAGATCATCAAATTTTAAACTATAGAAATAAAATTATAATTTATTAACCACCATAAATAAAATCATTACTTTTGAAATAAAATAAATTTCATTTTCGATTATCATAAGGTCATCATTTTTAGATCTGTATAAATTAATTTTGGAAATAAGAGTTCAACTTTTCTGACTTCACCCATAAAATTATTTATGGGTGAATTAAATTTTAGATTGCATTTCACTTAAATATTTTCTTGATACTTCTTTCTAGCTAATATCTTATCAATCTTCTTCCAATTATCTTTCTCTTTCATGACTTATTAATTCAAGTATTTATTTCAACCCCACTTTTTGTACAAGTTTCTACTTCAATAGGCATTCCTAACTCCTTAATATACGACACATTGACGACCACCATCATTAAAATTTACAAATATTTAGCTGCATTTATGGCTAAAGATAAATTCATCGAATTGTTTTATAACACGATTGTAACAATTAAAAAAATATCCATATTATATAATTTTTTGCCTTTTTAGTGATAAATTTGTATATAAAACTTGATCAGCATGTTTTCTCATGTTGACAATAATAGTTTATTAAAACCCAAGATTGTAAAATAAATGTTGTTGCATATAAAAATAAATTTTAATCATGGATTAGGTTGTCTCAATTCATTATATTCCTTTACTAAGATACATTTATTCTATTGGAATATTACAAAACTCTTTAATACATCTTTCCTGATATATCGATATCAAATTATAGGATATTAATAAAAATGAATTTGTAAAAATTTGAAATGTGTTCGATTTAATCCCTTTTATGTTCTATTAAAATGGTTCGTTTTAATTGGTATATTCCAAAATATCCAGTTGACCATTGTTCTTATTTTCTAGTTCTAAAACAATAATTTTTCAAAAATGTTTTTGTATTAACTGCATATAACCAGAATACAAATATTTCTGTTCTATATAGAATTATGAAGAGCCTCAAAGTCAAAAAAAAAATAGATGTAATTGAAGGATTAGTAAATCCACACAGACAAATAATACAAAAATATAAATTCATAAAAAAAAAATATCTTGAATACTTTGAGAAGTAAATTAAATATAAAACATAATTTTAGAACCGATTCTTGTTAAGGTATTGAAAATCATAGATGAAGCAACCATGCAAACTCTCACACTTCGCAAGACATCTGAACTCATGTCATTTGACAGAAGAATATCTGGTTGAGGCTTCAAAATATGGATTAAGAGAGTTGTGCAATATTTCTAATGAGCTGTCTATATCTCAGTAGATGAAATCATAAAAGGAAGAAACTTGTCCCATAAATAAAAAAAATGTAATGTTGGAACCGATCCTTATACATCGGAAATTGGTATTTTGTTAGATCTGTTGTATCGCAGGAAAAGTTTGGAATTCTAAAAAATAAAAATCATTCTGTCTTATATGAATTTTTCTTCTAAAGATCCCTTTTCTTTATATACCATTTTATTTGTTAAAATTATGATACTATTTTCCGGTAATATCGATCCTTAGAATTTTTATTTTTACACATCACATTTAAAATATTTTTTTTATATTTTATCTTGAAGAGTAAATTCGATCTTTGATGTTATTATTTATTTAATTCATTTATTCTATTTAAAACACTAATTATAAAAATTAAGTGGTTAAATGTGGATTTTTATCTTATTGATATATTTTAAAATGAATTTTCTAAACCACGAGCTTTATTGTCCTTAATATTTTTATCGCAAAATTTTGACTTTTCACGAAAATTTATTGGTCATGTAAACACGTACTTCACAAAAAAAAATACAATTAAATCACAACTTTACTTATTAATATTAATAAAATATTATTAGGGAACACATTCTGCTATAAAAATATATTCTACATTACTTTGTATATATGTAAATATTAGTCAGGATAATAAAATATAAAGAGCAATCATCTGTCATATAATTATCAAATTTTAAATAAAAGATATAGAATAAACATTTAAGTGCCATATATATTTTTTTTATCAATAAATTATATATAATTTGCAGCATACATACTTGATATTTCCATATAAAAAATTAAAGTAACTATAAAAAGTTATTCATAGGAAAATAAGAGATTTTATTTTTTATGGTAAAATTTATTAGTTTAAAATCACAAAAACTTATTATAACTTTGTTAAAAAATAATAATTTACGGCTTATTTCAAACCGAAAAGGTTTTTGTTGTTCATACTTTCAAGGTAAAATTTCTATCAAAGTTTTACATATGAAACTAAAAAATAAATATTTCCTGACTCTCGACATTTTATGCAATTAAATAATCGATTGTTCTAGAGTGAGCATAAAATTCCAAATTTTTTTTCTTTAAAATTAAATACCGATAATGGAAACCAAAAATTATGTATTTACGTGTTTTTAACATAACTATTTATTTCAAATATTTTATTATTGCACTTTATTATATTAAATTATGCCTCCGGATGCATCAAAAGAGTATATGAATATACGTTGCTCTATCACCATTAAAACAATTCAAGCTAAAAATCTGGTTTTCTATCAATGTTTAAAACATACTTTTTTATTTATTTAGATATAAAAAAAAACCTATAAAATGTTTTTTTTTGTGATGTAAAATACAAATATTCGATTTGCATATGCACAATGATATTTTAATTTGCAATGGCATATTGTATATGTTAAAAATAAAAAATATATTTGATACTTTTGCTTCTTCGAGAACTATCTATCGTGCACCACGAGATTTATTTCAAAAAAAATTATAGAGAATTTACATATAAGTAATAAAAACCGTGTTTTTGATTTGCTAAAGATTTAATGATTATTTAAATGAACAAAATTAGCATAGCATTAGCATATTTAGAATTAAAAGTTGTTGGAATTTCTATTTTATGTTCACAAAGATTTTATCAATTGAAAATTAGATTTTTTCTTGATATGAAACATAAGTTTTACTACATATTCTATATATAATGCAAAATTTAACTTTTTTTTTATTTATATTAAACTTGGATCATCCCTTTTCAATCTAATTTGATAGATGAGCCGATAAGTTCACAAAATATATGAGAATTGCCTGTATTATCAGATTTTTTAATATAATATTTAAATTTTATTCATATATATAATTATATTTTTCTTTTAACACTTGTCAACTCTTAGATAAATTTATGGGCTTTAAACAAAAATAATTTATTTCCATAAAATATTTTCTGCTTTCATTATTTTTTTTATTTTTAGATTCAAAATTTATTAAATTGTTCAATATACATACATTATCTTTATATTTCAAAGATGTAATTAAGGTTTTTTTAGAATCGAAATTTATTATAGTGTATAACAAGCATAAATTATCTTAATGCATTAATGGAAAGGTTTTGGATCATAAGATCTTATTAAATAAAAATCTACATATGTGTTTCATTTCGCTATATATCAAATTAAATAAAATATTGATATTTTGTTATGCGGTTTAGTTCTTTCCAACAATACGTGCTGTTCTTTTATTTGTCGATAAAGTTGCATCATTATGGTAAAAAATCGAATATTATTATCCATGTGTAAAAAATAACTTGGCTGTAAAATAATAATCTGCGAACATCTATCGCATAAAATATACATATGAAAGAGCGTGTCTACATTTTTGTTTCGTATTTTCTGGCAACATTTTTTACGTCTTTATTTAAATGTGTTAAGTGAAGTAAAAATCATTTAGATAACCTAGAAAAATGTGATATCCTCGATATTCTCGAATTATATATTTAAAATAATGCTTCGCCAACTTAAACGCAAAGGAATAAATTTATGTATGGAATCTTAATATTAGGATATTATTGGATATTTTACCCTAACCGAAAAAAAAATTGGGTTGGTTGAATTTATAAGATGATTGGTATGTATAATTGAATAAGTTAAAGTTTTCAATGGATACCTATAATTTACAATACATTGAATGTGGGACTGATTGAATGATTTAACATTTACTTTTTATCTTATAAAAATCAAGATGAAGTTTATATTTTCGGGTCAGATGCTGTTTAAAAAATTTTAATTTAATTTCCATCAAAATTTTTATGAAAAAATAATTTGATTCGGAGGTCTAGATCTCATTTTTTTAATATTTCTACGGATAACAGTATTTTTTAACGAATAAACTAATAGGCACTGTAAATCACGAAAAACACTGTTTTTTATTAGAAATGCATAATTGATTTAGTAGAATTACAAAATATAAAAATTATTACCAAATGGCTTTAAATAGTCTCTTTAAACTAATATTCGGGAAAAAATACAACGGTAAGTTTTATCCAAAATATATAATATTTATCGATACTATAATTTTTTGATCATCATTACTAAATTTATATCAAATCCTGCTATTTATTTTTTGGATATTTAGCAAACATATTTAGACATTTTCTCAAATAAAAGATTCACAAATATTGTATAAACAATTTCATTATAATATTCTCAGTTCAAGTGTTTAAACTATAACCAAATTTTTTGTATATGTTAATAATTTTTTAATTTTATTTATTTCGTAATATAATAACGTGAAATTGGTTTCATTTCAAAGAAGACGACAGATTATGAAGTTTTATTCGTAAATATGTTTTTTAATTAATTTAGCTAAAAAATAATTCAGTATTTTAGTTAAAGTTTTGTTCACAACTTATTTGATCAATATATCAAAATATATTTTTTGGAGGTTTACATTTGATACGAACTTTGTGCTTGATGCTTTATTTCGCGAATCTTATGAGAAATTTGATATTTTTTGGACTTTATATTTCGCATAGATATTGATTCTAAGACGAAACCCGAGATTATAAGTTGTAAATTGTACTGAAATATAATAATATGCCATTTTTGTGCGATTTTTTGTGTAATACTATTTAAGATTTTAGATAAATACCTTTTCCAACCTAACTAAAATTAATTCTAAACTTATTTTTACCAATAAGATGTTTTACTGTGTAATGTTTAAATAAATATATTCCCAGCGTATAAATCAGATATTTTATATATTTATTTTAATAGACTTTTTATATCAACAAAACATGTGTGTGGTCAAGACATACATATTATATCCCTAACTTAATAATCTGTTTTTATATATACTTGGGTTTTAATATGGCTAAATATATTCTAGGGAATATCGGCGTAGTCATTTCTTCTAGAATGCGACTTATTTAGAAAAAAAAAGATACAAACATCTATTAAAATTATAATTTCTTTCTGCGTCAACCATACGACTATAATCTGGGCCCGTTAGTTTATCACATTTTTTGAAAAATAAATAGATGCTGCATTTTTATTTCTTCTCAAATTTTCTTGGTTTTTTCTTAACTTCTAAAAAAAATATTTAAAATGGTTTTACACATCAAATTAAAGAAAAAACATTATTTATCTTTAATTTTATTTCAATATTTGTTTATCAAACAAATAAATAATTGATATTTAAGGTCTAAAAATTCATTTAATAATAAATATATTCTTCTCGTAAATCGCATGATATATTAAAATCTTGTATCCATGTGATTTAGATTTTATTTGTAAAATCCATTTAATTATTATCTCTTTTTCTATATTATCATGGTATTTTTTAAATAACAGATTTAAACATATATTAACTGTGTATTTTATTGGCTTTTTAGTTAAACATTGTGATATGATTCTATAAATAGTAGAATAAATTTCGCTTTATGCTTTTTTCCATACTTTTTTAGTTCTCTAAACATTCTATACTATAAATATATTAAAAAAATCTTAATAGAATATTAAGCTGTTTTAAAATAAAGAGAACATATTCCTTGTAATATTTTATATATCATTATTTAATAAACCTTTATAAATTTTTTGTGCCTTTTAAATTCAACAAAAAATTTGAAGCTCAACTAGAGTAAGTAATAGAAAACCAATACAAAGTACATAAATTCAGCATTAGGGTTTAAAACATTGAAATTCTATTGTGTAATATTTTTATGGTTAAAAAAATAAAGATTCTTTTACTTAATATCTAAAGATTTTACGAGCTAGCAAAAAATAAATCTGCACTTGAATTTAGAACGCCAATTTTAAATGTTCTGTATATTTGCGATAGGTTGTAATTTATTCAAAGTTCTTATGTTGTAAAATTATCAAGCAATTGTAACTTACAGAAAATTAGCCTATTTATTAGGCTTTGCCTCATTTATGCGCATTCTGCTGTTTTTATGATGTAAAATTATAATTCTTATATTATAAAGTATAAATAAATGTATATTCGTATGGCTATTTCTAAAATATTGCATAATCGGCATCTAGAATTATAATTAATACTTGAAAAATACCAACCAAATTTTTGAATTTTATATCGATCTATGTCTAACATGACTGCATTTATCCCATCTTACAATTTTTTTAATAAGTAACATGGTTTTATTTCCACCCGCATGTAACTATTCCTTGAGTATAGCGGAAATACAATATTGAAATAGAAAAAATATATGTAATTAAAGGTATTTCTAAAAAATAATTTATAAAATAATTTATCATTTGAGAGAAAAAGCTTTTTTTATAATTTTTGTGACTTTAAATCATATCTAATGGTTTTTTAACTGGCATTATTATCTTTTAACTCTTGATCACACCTTTTCAAGGCATAAAATAAATAATTTCACGTTTTGTAGAATTTCGCTCTAGCACTCTATTCTATAAATGTGATACAAAACTTTCTGTGTATAAGCAAACTTTTTTTTTCCTTATCGTAGATAGTTTTTTCATGTTATTATAATACATATCACCACTCTTTTGCTTCTATGTGTTTATTTGTTCGTCTATTTTAAATATAATTTTATTGGTAGTTGATTTATTTTGTTTGAAAATGCTAGATGCAGTCTTGCATCTTTATACTAGGATCATCTAAATAAACACTGAATTTTAAAGAAAATTTATCTTGGTACTTATAAATTGTGATCATAAAAATTAAATTCGTATATTTTTTTTATAAAATAGAATCAAGCAGTGTTTTATAATTAGGACTGTATAAACTCATATTTGGTTTGGATCTTGTCGTTTTACTCATCCAATTTTTTTTTTACATTTGTTTAAATATTTCTGACGCGATTGAAAAATTAATCTTGTACCATGCAGTAAGCTATTTCGGATCAATATTCCTTATCCGAATGACAATAACCACGGCTTCGAGAATCTTTTTTTTATAATTTCTATATTGGTTTTGTATAAAAACACTTCAAAGAAAGTACTTTGGTGTGCACATCTTCGGTCATCATAAAATATGAAAAATATTTTTTTCGCATTCTCTGCCTTTTTTTCACCAAATTAACTGCTCACATTTTCTGAAGTAATTGAGAGAGTATCAAAGCTATTAATGGTATTATGATGATATTATTCGCTAATTTTGGAGCTGATTGTTCTCTGAACTTTTTATTCTCGTGAAATTTTCAAATTTTATATCAGTACGATTTTTAGTTATCGTAGAAATCCAAGAAAAAAGTTATTGCAGCTTTGGTATAATGCGTAAACAAATTTATTTGTGTAAAAAAATTTAGTTTGGAATTTAATTAGAAAATTGGTAGAATATTATGTTTAAAGAATTTTCTTTATAATATTCCACTAACGAATTCGTAAAAAATTCATCATTGGGTCGATAACATACATTATATCAACTTGATCATTTATTTGTGTCTTTTTTAACCCTTGCGAATAGAGGTATCGATTAGAAAGTATAGCTTTAAAAAAGCACAAAAATAAGATAATAGCACACAATTAAAAATTATGATTCCATATTTTTCTCAAATAAAACTGGAAACGAACATTAGAGCCTTGTATTTGATGTGTCTAAAATTTTAAAGATGAATCCGAAAACCACAAAATTGAAATTAAATTTGTGCAAATAAGGCTAGAAAATTATAAATAATTATATAGTGACTATTCGCTTCACTCAGGCTCAAAAGTATTTTCTGAAATCGAATATAATTTTTCTATGATCTAAATAAAAAATTTCAATGCATATTTTTGTAAGGATTAACATGCACCAGTAAAATAACAGTTCACGTTAAATTCTGAGATATGTTTTTAAAGAAATTAATGTGGTGATGTAATATAAACCAGGATTTTTTATTTCTTGTAATAAGAAAACGTTCTATTAATAACAGAGATATTCGTTGATTGATACTGAACAAAAAAATAAAAATAATTTTTGATTTTAAAACACGCTATTTTTCAACTCTTTTGCATATAGTATACTTTAAACTATGTTGTAATAGCAAAAATAATTGCAATAAGTGTATTTTTTAAAAAATAATTATTATATTTTTATTATTTTTACTTTTAAAATGTATAAATGCCAAAAAACTTGAAAAATATATTTTCACATAAATTATTTAAAAATCAACAATTAATCAATATTTTAAAATTTTAAGCAAGCGAACAAGTAGATACCTAGAGTAAATACGTTTTTACAGAATTTATAACATATCATATATATAAATATAAGTATACTCCATAAAGAACCACGGATGTGTTTTTTCACATAAAAAGATGGGTTTTTATTCGCAATTTTGTTTAAGCATTAAAGTTCATATCATGTGCGCCTGTAGTTAATTAAGGTTATCATCACCCACTTGTTTATTTTATTTTAAAATGTATCGAAATATAAAACTAAGTAGTAAATTTATAATTTATTTGAAAAGTAAGTCTAAATATAGTAAAGCGGTAATATATTGCGTACTTATAACCGAATTAGAATGTATCAAATTGCATAAGACCCCTAGAACCAGCTTTCACATTTAATGGCGTAAATTATATGCAAGACTGTGTTTATAAACGTAATAGAATTTTTGTGGCACATAATTCCCATTGATATATATTTCTAGAATCAGACTTATTTTTAAATATTATTTACTATTGATAAAGCTGTCTTGAATAATTGCAATTATAAAATAATAGGCACTAAATTACAGAGGTTGATAAATGCATAATAGAATAAAATCCATTGCTATGCACCAATGAAGTGTATTGTGTGATTGGGTAGCATAATTAATTTCGAGAAATAGGCCACGAGAGAATTTACCAATAATAGATATATAAACATTTTCAGGCTTTTAGAATGCGGTGTTTTAATTTACGCGCCAATATTTTATTATTATTTATTTAAAAATGTTTTATAAAATTTATAAATTGACAATAACATAAAAGAGCTGATAATTTGAAAAGTTGCATGAAATTCATGAATCAAGATTTCGATTTTCAAAGCAAATTTTTTTGTTGAAACTAACTTTTATGGCAATTTGAGCTAGATAGGGACACTTATCATACCAGGTAAATGAAGTTCTTAATTTTATGTATTTCAATAAATTTCTTTATAAAAACATTGAAAATCTTTTTAAATTCTTATACATATACAAAATGGATAATTCTGGATTTTGGGGATTTTAATGCAAATTTGATATTAATATTAATTTTAAAGTGTTCACGTAATATATTTTAAGCTCTAAGTATATTTAAGAATGTATTTTACTGGTGTTTTGATATAACTTATGGTTAAATATGACTAGATGAAAAGCTAAATCACTAAAAGAAAATATTATAAGAGTTAATTAAAAGAAAGTTTCACTATCAATGAGACTTCAAGCAAAAGTATCTGTAATTAAAGAAAATCTATATAAATTGCTCGTTTCGCTATTAAAGAAACTTCAAGCAAAGGTTTTTTTGATTCAAGAAGTAAATATATATTGCAAGTTTCGCTATTAACAGAACTTCGAGCAAAAGTGTTTTTAATTAAAGGAATTTTTGATTTCAAAAGGCACATATTTAAAAAATTATTAAGGTTTCTTCTTGCAATTATACTTTTTCATTTAATATATAATTTATAATATTTTGTATTTTCGCCATTAAGTTTCTTCTATTATTCAGAATTCTTCCTAAAATTATAGGTTTTAAATATATTAAAACAAATAATACAAATTTTCTAAATTTTGTTTTATTTGATTCTTTACAATTCTTCTATTTATAAAAATTCTTACTAGCTTTTATAACATTCTTCCAATTACATTTTTCAATAAAAAAATTGCGTATCACAATTAACTTTCATGCAAAAAAGCCAATGTTTTATTTGACAATATTTTGTATCCTATTTTTTACTTATATATTATGAAAAAAATTAAAGAATGAAAGAATGTTGCTTGAAAAACTTGAAGGCTGATTTTTTATGATAACTCATGAAAATACAAGAAATTAAGGTCATTGGCTCTGAGAGTCGCTCATATGTTTATAAAATAAATTTGTGGGATTTTTAATAGTCTTTCTTATATTTTTAAGTGTTCCAAGTAAGTGGGAATTTTAAACACACAAAAGAGGATAGCTACGGGTAGCGAATTGAATAGTAAATTGCGCATTTACTTTTATAACCCATTAATTAGATTATTTAATACTTTTTACTTAGAAAATCGACAAAAAGGATATTTACCAAAAATTAAGGTATTTAAGCTTTTTTTATATAAAAATGTATAATAAAATAATAGTATTAATTTTATTCGGATGAACAAATAAGATCATAATTGACGACTAAATTAAATCATAAATTCAAAAATAGACAATCACACATAAAATTTTATGTTTGATATCTTAAAATGCATTAATATAATTTTATTACCTATATCTCTGATTCAAATGACTGAATTACTAGCATTTTCCTGCCTATGATCTTTATGAAATTTAGGGCTATAAATTTAGAATGATTCATAGAATTGAATAAATCGATTTATGAAACTTATAATTTTGACATAAAATTGAATAAAACTAATTTTCTATATATTTTAAGCAAAATATAACTTATATTGTCTTTAATATTCATCTAGATCCGTATTCTGTTGAAAATTCAGACTTTTAATATGAAAATTAAATTAAAATATGCATTAGAATGCGAAACATGGGGTTAAATGACCTTGAAAGAGCTTGAATGAATTTATATATATATTCTAAATTAAAACGGTTTTGAAGCCTAAATAAAGTTTTATTGTAATTTTTTATTTAATATTCGTCTTAAACTATTATTTATTTATATTAATCAGAATTTAATATAAATTGATCATATATTTCTAAATTAATTATAAATATTTAAAATCAAAAAAAAACTTTCGAAAGTTTCTTGTGTATAAGAGTTAAAACTCTGAAATATATATATCCATCTGCGATAAAATGATTTTTTTATAAAAATATTATGTTTTTAGGAAAACATACATAATTTCGTTGTTTTTTTTAGTGGGTCGCTTTTCAACTAATAGAATTTATTTTCCATGGGGATGTATAGTGAAACATAAAATCCTAAATTTTGTTTGTTGACACTTGTGGAGCATTTTGAATTTTTTGTGTACAAATTTGAATTTTTATGTGCAACTTTGGATCCTATTGAAATAATTTGTAAATATTATCATATATTTTAACTTTGGTGTTTCAAGGTGATTGCATGATTTAAAATTTAAGTAGTGTAACAGAAATTAAAAACAAGAATTTTCCATTGTTGGGATCGTAAATTTCAGTATATTAGCACCAAATTTAGTTCGCTTCTATCTTCTCTTTCTTTACATTTATTATTATTCTTTATAAATAATATGGAAGTGTTAATATACATCATACTCACGATAAAATATATTTTATAATTTATGACATAAGTTCATATAAAACGTTTTATGATATTTTAACAATTATGTACTTATAATAAATCCATTAACATAGTCTTAGTAAATGAATATTGCCCTAGCCAAGAATACTTGCAGCAAATCCAAATAAACCCATATATCACTGGATAAATATATATATCCATTTAAATTATAAAAAAAATTCATAATTTGATTGAAGACTTGAAAATTTTCATAATATAATAACCATATTCAGGCGGTTTGTAGGAAATTCTTGATTGATTTTTTTGATTTTCAGTTGTATATTTAATTTTTTAGTATGTGGAAATTTTTAAGATTTTTTGAGAATATGTATTATAATTGTTTTCTTGAATGATATTACATATCTTTTATTTACAGTAATCATACATTCGTCGCTTCTTCACATAAAAAGCATTTACGTGGGACAACCAAATTCACATTGCCGAAAAAAAGAGTGAGTAAAAATACTACCGCACCTCCACTCAAAAACACAACCAACCAATATTTAGCGCCACTACCCCATCCCTTTCTATCTTTAACTTCTTGATACTTGTAATTCTTACTCACTTTACAAATCAATTCAACCAACTTAACCACAAGTAATGCAATTGCTGCAAGCCCGAAAACATTTGTTTTCATGTAATAAACCACAATAGATCCAACAAGGATAAGAAAGTATAAAAGACCGAACAAGAAATTTACCAAGTTGTCGTTATCACTATACAACAAAACATCAGTAAAAGAGAATGGAAATATTCCGAGACCAGCAGATATTAAAAGCGATGCGATTGAGAATGTACCTTTTTCAGCTGATTCAGAAACGAGGTTGATTGGGACCAGACCGACAATCGCAGTTGAAAACGCGAGCATAAAAACGCCAAGTTTGCACCATGCAAGATATCTTCCCTGCAAGAACTGGCCTAAATATGACATTTGTCTCGATTCACTTCCATTTTTTTCTGTACCTACATTTCTATTTACTAGAAGATCGGTATATATAGAATACGTTTTTATTATGCATTCAAACGTTACAAAAATGGCGGTAAGGATCTGTAGATATTTTTGAGCAAGAATATTTTCATTAAATCGGGGACAGAACTCATATGAAATGTATGAAAATACAAGAAGACCTAATAGAAAAACTTCAATCAAGCTTGTTGTAAATTTTATTTTGTACATTGTGGTCGATGAACTCTCCGAAATATCTTTTGGCCCACCAAATAATGTTTGGTTCGTCTTGAATTTATTGTTTATTGAGACACCCATTGAAATATTTTGTATTTTTCTTGTATTAATTATGTTTTTTTTATTTCTTTTTAAATCTACTTTATAAAACTTATTCTTGATTTGTGTTTTGCGATTTTATAAATACCTTTTAAAATTGGAATATTCTATTTATGGAATTTGGTTATCTGACCTCTTTAGGAACTTTCTTTAATTTGTACCTTCATTTTTACTTAAAAGTATATACAAAGGAATTTATGTTTAAAAGTTTATATCAGGATGATGTAATCTGGAATTTAACTTATTATGTACACTCATAAGCTTAGATTGTATAAATTACTTTTATTTTCTGAAATGTATTTCCTTATTTGTTTTTCTTTCTAGATATGTTATATTTTTTGAGTCTCACATAATCGTATCGAGATTGATATAAGTTGAAATTCAACCAAATTGATTTATAAATATCTCATCCTAAAAAAAATCTTTTTTTAGGGTATTAAAACAATATTATGTTTAATAAATCGATAATAACCTTATTACTTCGCTAAATAATGTTTTAGCAAAAAACGAATTCTTTAGCCATTCGTGAATTTATATGAAGGAAAAGGTAAGGTTTTCATATTTTATCGAAAAATATTTTTTTTCGCTTTTAAAATTCCATGATACCGAATGTATAGCGTTGAGATTCTATTTATAATATAATATAAAATACGAATTTTGTTATTTTTATTCAAAAAAATTGAATATAAAAGTTATATTCTGTATTTTTCACTTTGTCATGAATATTATTGCCGCATGTACCTGGACTTATTTTTCCGATATAGAAATATCGTGATATTGGTCTATAAAATATTTCATTTCTATAATTAAAGAAGTCAAGAACCAGAAAAACTAGCTATAAATTCTTTTTTACATTTTTTAAACCGAACAAAATTCAATGCGAATTTCTAAAATTATTACATATTCTGATACAAAAAACATAATATATACAAAACATTTTTTATTTAAAAATCTGAACTAGCCCATAATATAATATAACTTTTCTGTCTTTTTTCACAAAGAAACTGGAATTATTTATGTATAATTTGATTTATTCCGAATTTTATATTTTTTATATTGGGCAGTACATATATTTAGTTGGAATTTTGATATTATTAGAAATGATGCTTACCAATTATTAAATTAAATTTATTTTTTATTATACACAAAAATAAATCAACCTGGTTCTTTATTAATATTTTATTTAAATATTTTTTTGCCACTGAAATTTATTTATATCGTTTTTTTTTCAAATTGATATTTATCTTGAAATTACATTTACTTTGTTATACAACTTCGGGACATATTCTTTAATTTGTGTCGCGATGAACGAATGTTTAAATCATGATACATTTCATATAAGATCACTTTGTAATGGTGGGATATCGCATAACATGAGATTGTGCTGTCACATAATAGCATAAGTCGTTTATTATATAGTTAGGAATGTCAACCAAAACTGATGTATACACAGAAACAATAGTAAGAAAGAAAAACCTGAAATTGATAAGTCTTGAAAACACACCTTACATGGACTAATCTTAAATATAAAAAGATGACAAGAAGCATTAACCCAATTTCCATGGAACAATCATAAATTTATCAAGATAAAATTTAAATAGTTTATAATCAAATTTACCTAAAAATTAATCAGTAATACATAATATAATATTTTATAAACTTTTGCGCCATTATTTTGGCATAATTACATTATAAAAGAAATCAAACGCGAAATATAAAATGATCTTGATTCAAAACGATGCTAAAACTGAATCTTTTTTTCATCGAAAAAAAGTTGCGCTACTAAATCAACTAGAAATTATTTGTTCTCGATGCTAAAAAGTGCTACAAGTTATTCATTTTTTGCCATTTACGAAAAATTGTGCTACAAAGACACCTATAAAATTTTATTGGTATATATTAAATATTGATAAAAGATAGAATTTATGGATAGTTAGATACAAATACCCAAAATTGTCATTTAAACAACATAGTCTATGTTGTCTTGTTTTATAATTTTAAATTAATGCTTTTACTTCATATAGAAGAGTGTTATAAATAATCTACGCTATCGTTCAATTTTTTATTTTAAACGTAAATTACTTTCATCATTTTAATAGCAATTTATAATTAGGCTAATTCTATGTTTAAATTGTCTTTTATAATATGGTGTATTAGGAATAATTCTTATTAATTCAATTTGTAAACCAATAAAACTCAATTGATGACATTTTCTGGGTACAAAATTGCTTTTAGGTTCAGAAATATAAGAATGAATCCGACTTCTCTACGCCATCAAAGAACCAAAAATCAACCATTTGATGTAAAACAAAGTTAAATGGAAATACATTAAGCACTAAAAAATAAACTTTTATAATTTCTACTTTGATTACCGTAAAAATATTGTACATAATTTATAAATAATTTTTTGTCATTCATTTAAATAATAAGTTTTATTATTCTATAATTATCTTCTTTTTTTAGTTTATCAGCAAATTTTTATATACTTCATTTCAAACCATGAAATTTTGTTTGTAACAGGAATTCAATTGGAAATTTTCCGAATAAGTTTTCTTGGTGAAATATACACTTACAAATAAAAAAGAAAAATTATTAACTTGTTTGTTTATAATAAAAGATGATTCTTGTATTTTAAAAATTTGGTTTTGATGAAATTATTGGATATTCTATATATAGATCAGGAAGATAACATTGATGCTGTGGTCATTTTTGAAAAGCATAGTTATAATATTGTATTTCATAGAACCTTTATGGTACAAAGGGGGTTATTTTGATGTTTAAATCTATCATATGATTTGTGTATCGCATACAGAAATGACTAAAAATACACCATAGGTTTTTATCGTTATAATGAAAAATAAAGGATAGTTTTTTTCTTTGAAACTTATTTATGTTACCTTGATAAGTCCTTAAAGTATTTAAAATCGTCAACAAATGATCATAATATATATTTATAGGGCTTAAAACCAAGAAAGGTAACTTATGAGCATAACTAAATTTTCACCACCTAAAACACCCGATTTTTATCAATAAAAATATTTTAATATAGTTTTTCGTTAATATATCTTTAGTTTTGGGTTATAAAGTTTAAGGATATACTTTTTGGAATAGAATTTTTAATAAAATTTGGGCGTGTATGGTTACAGGATAAATTTCGCAATCAAAGACATTAAAGCTAAGTAGAAAAAAGATTATCTCTTTACACTATATAAAATAGAAAGATTTAAATATGTTTTGATAAACGACCGAAGATCTTTCCATTCGACACAGTATACTTAATTTTTAATATTATCGATACACAATTTGTTAATATATTAAATTTAAGCAAGTGTTTTTATGATGCGAACCCACGTATACGATATATAACTTATTTGGGACATATTATGCCTTTATTTTCTCTATTAAACATAATTAAAGTTCTTTTTATTTATTTTATAGACACAGACTTTTTTTTGTTTTTGAAATTTAAAAAAAATATTTGGGACGTCTGTTATCGTTTTGAAAAGATATAATTTGGCAAATATCAAAAAAAAATGATTATTAAATATGCTATTTCGATAAAATCTAGAATTTAGATATTGATACACATGCACGTTTTATATTTCATGAAATTTCTCCGTCGTTTTAATCATTTTTAAAAAACTCGCAATATATATATTGCCATCTGAATTCAACATAAATGCGTTCTGTGTTTCTTAGATATCATGTATATAAATAAAAGGATAGTGAATCTTAGTATATGACTATTTTTATTGTCTAAAAGATGGTTTAAAGGATAAGACGGCCTTTCGAGCTGTATTTGTTTATTAAAAGACTCTTTTTTTTATTGTATTTGCATTTTAATATCTTAATAAAAAAATCTTATTATTTTAAGGAATACAAAATATTATGTTCTGGTGATATAATGTTTCTGAACTTTCATTCTATGACAATTTAAACATTATATTAGCTCGAAATCTAATTTTGGTACTAGCACGTCAATTCATGTTTCCTATATGATAATACTATTTATAAAGTAAATATCGAATTTTACACAACATTTATTTATATTATTTCCTTTTAAAGTGATAATTTCTATTTTAGAACTACTTGTAAACCAAATTTCAATTTTTTTTTGTGAAATACAATAGTTTCAAAGCACCAATATTAATTTTAAAAGAGCTAAAACTCTTTTGAAACAATGATATGGGGTTTTTATGAATATAATAGATGAATTTAGGGAAAAGGTGAAGCTTTGAAGAGTGCCGCGAAGTTATGGATTTTTAAAAAATGTGATTCGTAAAGTCCGACACAGAAAGTGCTTTAAAAGGTGCCAGAATCCTTTTGGCGCGATGATATAGGTCTTTTTATATTATTTAGATAATTAGATTAGTAAATATAGTAGCAATATGCGCCTTATGTTCAATTATGTATTTATAAATCATCAATACAAGTGAATATAGTTTTGATCGACGTTATGTATATTTTTATAGATTTCTGAGAATAAATAATAAATTATATATTTCCAGAATTTAATTAAAGCAAGTGAATTATAGTTTTGATATACGTTATTTTTATTGTTTAAGTTTCTGAGAATAAATAATATATTTATTCAGAAAATTAAATCAGTACAAGTGAATCGTATTTTTAATCTACGTTATTTTTAATGTTTAAGATCTCTGAGAATAAATAATATATTTTCCAGAATTTCATTATAAAAATGTATTCTAGTTTCGATCTACGTTATGTATATTGTTTAAGATTTCTGAGAATAAATAATAAATTATATATTTTCCAGAATTTCATTATACAAGTGAATTATAGTTTCGATCTACGTTATGTATATTGTTTAAGATTTCTGAGAATAAATAATATATTTTCCAGAATTTCATTATAAAAATGTATTCTAGTTTCGATCTACGTTATGTATATTGTTTAAGATTTCTGAGAATAAATAATATATTTTCCAGAATTTCATTATACAAGTGAATTATAGTTTCGATTCACGTTATTTTTAATGTTTAAGATCTCCGAGAATAAATAATAAATAAAATATTTATTCAGAAAATTAAATTAGTACAAGTGAATTATATTTTTAATCTACGTTATTTTTATTGTTTAAGTTTCTGAGAATAAATAATATATTTTCCAGAATTTCATTATAAAAGTGAATTCTAGTTTCGATCTACGTTATTTTATTGTTTAAGATTTCTGATAATAAATTATTAAAAGAAATATGAACAAAAATCATTACATTAGCTTAAACCTCTTCAATAAATAGTATTTTACAGAAAGAAACAATTTATACCAATTAGAACTTTAAAATTAGCAGAATTTATTTTCTAATCGCGAAAAATCCCAATAATGAATGCAAAAAATTTCAAGTGTTTCTAATATAGACTGATTACGGGCCATATTTTTTATATTCATGGGGTGTTTATGACCTATAATTATATGGTTTATACCATAAGCCAAAAAAAATCAAGGTTTGTGGGATGGCTGGAATATGGGCGCGTACATATAGGTAAGACTATTTGTAAGTCTCTCTAACTAATATAATTTCTGATGAGAAAGACGGTAGACATGAATATATTAAGGGAAGATACAGCAAGGAGTTCTTTGATGCATCAAATTGAACACACGCGTCTTATAAAATAAAATCGATGAATTCAATAACCCCAACATGCAAAAAGAAATTTACGGATAATAATATCGAAACTAGGAGTATGTTGTATTACGAATAAAAAAAGAATTGTATAAATACAGGAATAAAATTAATACACTTATTTGTAGATAAATTATAGTATGTTGAAACAAAAAAAATAAATTATATTACTGTGGTATTATTTTTATATTAAGTTGAATCACTATGAATTTTTGTTGTGTAAAGGCATAATAAATTACGAAAGTCCAAATTTAATATTATATTTGAGTATTTTTGAGCATCCAAAAATTTTTAAGGCTTGTACTCGATTCCTGGACATTAGTTTTAACTCTTTATTTTATATGACTTTTTAGATGATATTTAGTGTTATAGTGTATCATGTTTAATTTTCCACTATATTTTTATAATTTTAGTATTGTTTGACTTTGCATTTAGGTAATATTTGTAGTTTGTGTCGTTGATTAGAAACAAAACCACAAAAACCAATAAATATTTGAAAGGTATTTGGAATAATGTACAAAATATTTAGTTAGTTATGATTTAGCACTAATAAAAAAGCAGAAAGCGTGCATATTAATTATCTAAATAAAAATACAGCTTTAGATACTAATGTGTTAAAGCAATAACATTTAAATTAAAACATGATGGTGGTACTTACCGAGTTAGTTGTTTATAGTGAGTCATATAAATGCTTTCATTTCTTACCTCTTGCAATTCAGCAATCAAAATAGTAATACATTTAATGTTTATGATTGAATGAAATATAAAATGAAGGCGCTCTTATCATTTAAAGTCGAAATTTAGCAATTATAATAATAATTCTTTGAATATTTATGATGAAAATAGAATTGATTTAATTCTTATGAGCCAACAATTCAGTAATAAAAATAGATAAACCCTTGTGTTTAAGATAATAATTAAAATCTAAAATAAATATGATATTTACCTGTGCCTGAAAATTTAGCATCAATATAATAATACTTTGAAATTTATGATCACGTAAAATATGAAATAATTTTTTTTTCACTTTAAAATAAAGACCCGAAATCATAAAGAAAATATCTTATGTGAATTAATTATTTATGTAGAACCAAGAAAAATATTTGGGCTAGAAAATATATCATTAATTTTTAAGTATTTATTATTTTTTATCATTGTGATTATTTGAAATTTCTTATTATAAATAAATTAACTATTTTTTAATTTGGCTTATTTTTTCATTTTAATAACATCATTAATGCTTTAAGTATTTTTTATTTTTTATCATTGTGATTATTTGAAATTTCTTATTATAAATAAATTAACTATTTTTTAATTTGCTTTATTTTCTCATTTTAATAACATCATTAATGCTTTAAGTGTTCATTATTTTTTATCATTGTGATTATTTGAAATTTCTTATTAAAAATAAATTAACTATCTTTTAATTTGCTTTATTTTCTCATTTTAATAACATCTTTTATGTTAAGTATTTATTATTTTTTATCATTGTGATTATTTGAAATTTCTTATTATAAAAGAATTAACTATTTTTTAATTTGGTTTATTTTTTCATTTAATTTATGCCATTGATAATTAAATTATACTAATCAAAGTTCGAAGATTTTATTGAAGGCTAAAAACAATTTAATTTATGTCTCTTCAACACGGCAAATATGCTATATATTTTATTTTTAATATATGCTGCTTCGTCTTGTTTGAGTATTTGGTGCATTGAAGAAAATTGTAAAATTTATGTGGCTATAAAAATATTGAGCAAATCTGTTTTATAAGCAAACATAAATTTTGTTTGAACCATTTTAAATGGCTCGAGATCAAATTAATACATAAATAAATGATTTAAATCATGTTTTGTCTAATATTGCACATTTTTTTAAAAATTGTTCATTATCACGCGATAATAAAGATTAAATTATATGATTAACACTTTGTTTATTAATTGAGAATGTATATTCACATCTTTGCATCACATAAAAGTAAAAAACTGCAGATTTTCTATCTTTGATAACATTAAACAAAGAATATCAACACGATTCAATAAAAAAAAATAGCCTAGATTGATCCTATCCTAAATATAAACTTTAAATTACTAAATACATCTAATTAAAGTAACTCATTTTGGAGTGGAATATTAGATTTTCTCTTCAAGCATGGGGTGATTTATTTCCTGAGAATAAACTATATATATACTTGGGTTTACCTCCTCTTATATACCACACCTCTTAGGAAGATTTATTAGTTTTTGGATTTTCCTCAAAACTATAGTTTGAATAATGCCTCGATTTAGTTTGAAATTTGAATTTTTCAAGCTTTGATAACTGTATTTATATAAATAATTTTTTAATATTGCTTATCGCGCATACAGAAAGAAAAGACAAGATTCGTTCTATGTGCCATAAAATGGGATATAATCCTTCAAGTCGTATATTAAAGTGTATATCAATAAAGTTTAGGCTATGAAAGGCATTTAAATTGATAATTTTTGAAACGTGTGATGCATAGAGGATAGTTGTCAAGAGGAGAGAAGTATTAATAACAGTTGTATATGAACCTATCTAGAGCTTAGCTTAAAAGAATTTTAAGAGTGAAGACAAGATTAGTCCATAAATAAAAATTTATATAATTTGGATCATAAAAGGTCTTAAAAATTTACAGCATCAAAAGTGAATTATTATTCATGCAATTATATTTCTCAATAAAAAATATTTTATTGCGGGAATTCTCTTTTTAAACTGCGTATTTTTTGGTATATTTTTAAAATAACAAATAAAAATTTATTTTGGCATTGATTCTTATAATTTTTTGTGTAAAATTGATTTATGGGTTAAGTTTCTTTTTATCTATTTAGATGTAGTCAGTCATTGGGAACATTGCACAACTCCTTGATACATCTTTTGACATCTTCCATTGATCTATCTTAATCAACTCCTCTTCTTTTCTCAAATGAAATGTGTTCAAGTGTCTTGATTTTTTGTTTATAAATTGATTTTATGCTAAATATTTGCATTCAAAACCACATGCGGCATTTAAAAAAAATTCTAAATCCTTTTTGCTTATCATTCTTATAATCATTTTTAGAAACACATAAAAATATAAAGGATTGTTTAATTTTTCTAATATTTAAAATATTATTAGCTAAAAGAAAATCAACAATCGCTGTTAACTCCACGAAACCCTAATAAAACGATCAATACGACATTAGTATATTAAATTAACTAATATTTTAAAAGCTTACTTAAAATAATCAAAGAGAAATTAAATATTTTTAGAATTAATTTTTTGCATACTAAAAGAATAAATAAACTAAATATCATGCAAAGCTTAAATAAAAATATTAAACAGAAATTAAATCTTTTTATAATAATTTTTTGCATACTAAAAGAATAAATAAACTAAATATCTTGTAAAGCTAAAATAAAATCATTAAACATAAATTAAATATTTTATAGAATTAATTTTTCGTATCCTAAAATAAAATGATTAAAGAGAAATTAAATATTTTTAGAATTAATTTTTTTCTATCACAATAATAATATAAACAAGTAAAATTTTAATATTTTAAATAAATTAAATATTTTCTAGAATTAATTTCTTACCTTCCCAAATAAAAATTTTATGCCCTTCCACATATAAAAGAGCAAAAATGCAAGAATATTACCTAAAGATCCGTACATCATCTACAACATACCAAAGAATCCGAATAAACCCTGATCGTGCCATAATAGGTTCATCTCCACAAGCCGATTTATGTATATCAAAACCGATTGTCGATCCTAATCACCTTATTGTTAATGCTCGTGACCGTACAATGAAATCTTCTGCTGGTAGCGTTGTTTTTATGCGACCGTATGTATCTGAAGTTGTTCCTAATCAGGTTTATGCTTTTAGTTATGGCGAAGTTATTGGAGTTTGTGGTGTTTATTTTGAGGTTGAATGTAGTGAAAATTTAAATGATGTTCACGATGGAAGCAAGTGTTTTGAAAAAGAGAATAATATTGATAATGTGTTTAATAATGGTCAAAGTGTAAATGAAGCTAATAAAAGTTTGGTGGATGATTTCACAAAGGATTGTGATGATCCCAAGAATGTGAATGTGTCTTTTAATAATGATCTCAATGATGTGAATAATGATCTCAAGAATGTGAATAATGATCTCAAGAATGTTATTGAGTCTTTTAATAATGATAACAAGGACATAAATGTTTCTTTTAATAATGATCATAAGAACGTGAATGATAACAAGGACATAAATGTGTCTTTTAATAATGATCTTAAGAATGATCCCAAGAGTGTGGATGAGTCTTTTAATAATGATCTCAAGAATGTGGATGAGTCTTTTAATAATGATCTCAAGAATGTAAATCAAAATATCGATAACGATGAAGATTCAAATGAAATAAACAATATTTTCAACGAAAAAAACAACAGTTTTAATAATGAAGAAAGACTAGAACCAACCATAAATACAATCCACAATACGATAAATGATAAAATACTTGATGCCAGTGAGCAAAAAAATGAACAAGCTTGTTTCAGAAAGAATACATATGCAAATGATGATAATATCATAAATACCAAGGATGAATATAATAAAGTTAACTCAGGTGTAAAAGTAATCGATTCATATAAAAAGGAAGTAACAAATAATATCGTATATCCTTCAAATGTAAATCACCCCGAGATTAAGAGCCAGGTGAAAGATTTCATCCAAAATAATGGAACTGGTATTTCCTGGTGTGATTGTAACGAGAATTCTCATTTTAAGGAAGATGTTGATGAAAAAACAGCAACTATTAACGTAATTTCGACTGACACAGATACTTTAAAGGACAATAAGAGTAAAGTTCCGAATACAAACCAAATAGATTCATTTAATGAAGTCTCATCTAATAAAAAACCAGAATTCGAAATGCAAAATTTTGGAACATTGCCGGATGATTTTTTTGTCAAAGAAATAGAATCAACAACCACCAAGGATCATAATAACGAAACAACAGAAAAATGTAAAATTGCTGTTCAAATCGAAAAATCACATATTACAGCTAAAATTGATGAATATAAAGATTTTGAAGGACAAAACTACACTATTGAAGAGCAAAAACAAGAATTTCAAATAAATAGTCAAGAAAACGCAATTAAAGATGACCAATCAACCACCATAAATCAAAATAAAGATAGTTTTGATGAAAATGACACATCAATCGATATTGAGGACGGTGAAACCATAGTGATTGACTACAACAAAATAATAAAAACCGAACAAGACTCCCCACTTCCAAATACCAAACAAGAACTTAAACAAATAATAAAAGAAGAATTCGACGAATTAATTAAAGAAGAGCTCGGCGAAATTGTTGAAGAAGAATTTGAGGATATGATCACAAACAACAAGAAAAAAAACGATACTGTAATCGATGAAATTAGAAAAGAAGTCGAAAAAGAAATGAAAAACACTAAAAATGAATTATATGATGTTTGCATAGACGGTGTAGCAAAAATTCAAGGCGATGTAGTAGAATTCGTTGGAAGAAACATCAAAGAAGAAATAAAAACTGAAATCGTAGGCGAGATTGTAGACGATATACGCGATGAAATACGTGCTGAAATACGAGAAGAATTAGACGATATTGATTCGAGAAAAGGCGAACAAGAAAACATACACAATAAGTTGGAAGATATGACAAAGGTTTATGTACACGACAAAATATACGCCGATGAGAACAATAATAACATCGAAGAAGAAAATAACATTATCGACAAGAAACCATCTAAAATAATTCAAAAAGACGGAAAGAAAAGAGGAAGACCATTTGGATCTCTAAGTAAAAATTCTAGCAAAGAAATATCAACAGAGGAAATTAATAAGAAAAGAGGAAGACCAAGTCTAGCTTCAAATACTGATGAATGTGCTGATATAAAGATAAAAAGAAGACCAAGCTTGTTTAAAACTGATTTCAACGAACAAAGTATCGAGGATGCGGGAAAAAGTAGTAATACTAGTTTTTCTCTTCCAAATGAATCAATAAAAGATTTCTATTCTGAAGAATTTAAAAAGAAAAGAAGAAACCGACCTAGTTTATCCAACGAAAATGAAGATAATAGTGTAGAAAAAAAGAGAAGAGGAAGACCAAGCTTAGTGAAAAATACAGAAGGTGAAAATGAAGATAATAGTGTAGAAAACAAGAGAAGAGGAAGACCAAGTTTAGTGAAAAATATTGAAGGTGAGAATGAAGACAGTGTCGAAAAAAAGAGAAGAGGTAGACCAAGCCTAGTCAAAAATATTGAAGATGATAATGATGATAGTGTCGAAAAAAAGAGAAGAGGGAGACCAAGCCTAGTAAAATCAGTTGAGGGCGACAATGAAGATAGTATTGAAAAAAAGAGAAGAGGTAGACCAAGCCTTGTCAAAAATACAGAAGATCAGAATGAAGACAGTATTGAAAAAAAGAGAAGAGGAAGACCAAGCTTAGTGAAAAATACAGAAGGTGAAAATGAAGACAGCATCGAAAAAAAAAGAAGAGGGAGGCCAAGCCTAGTAAAAAATACAGAAGATCAGAATGAAGACAGCATCGAAAAAAAGAGAAGAGGAAGACCAAGCCTAGTAAAATCAGTTGAGGGCGACAATGAAGACAGTATTGAAAAAAAGAGAAGAGGTAGACCAAGCCTAGTAAAAAATACAGAAGATGATAATGAAGACAGTATTGAAAAAAAGAGAAGAGGAAGACCAAGCCTAGTCAAAAATACAGAAGATGAGAATGAAGACAGTATTGAAAAAAAGAGAAGAGGAAGACCAAGCTTAGTTAAAAATACAGAAGATAGTATTGAAAAAAAGAGAAGAGGGAGACCAAGCCTAGTAAAATCAGTTGAAGATGATAATGAAGACAGTGTCGAAAAAAAGAGAAGAGGTAGACCAAGTTTATCTAAATATAATGAAAAGAATGAATCTTTAGAAAAAAGGAAAAGAGGTAGACCGAGTTTAAATCAAAACCTTGAAGTCAATGAGAATAAAAACTTTGATGAACCCAAAAAGAAAAAAGGAAGGCCAAGCTTGTCAATATCTAAAGATAATGAGAACAATAAATCTGTAGAAAAAAAGAAAAGAGATAAACCAATTTTATCTAAATCTGAAAAAAGGCAGCAAAATATATCTGGAGAAAAGAGCATAGAAAAAAAGAAAAGAGGAAGACCAAGTTTGAATCAAAGTGATAAAGATGATATGGCAGTTTTGGGCGAAAAAAAGAAAAGAGGAAGACCAAGTTTAAATCAAAGTGATAAAGATGATATAACTGTTTCGGGCGAAAAAAGGAAAAGAGGAAGACCAAGTTTGAATCAAAGTGACAAAGATGATATAACTGTTTCGGGCGAAAAAAGGAAAAGAGGAAGACCAAGTTTGAATCAAAGTGACAAAGATGATATAACTGTTTCGGGCGAAAAAAGGAAAAGAGGAAGACCAAGTTTAAATCAAAGTGACAAAGATGATATAACTGTTTCGGGCGAAAAAAGGAAAAGAGGAAGACCAAGTTTAAATCAAAGCGAAAAAGAAAAACTTATATACAATTTAGAACAGAATGAAAAAGATAAAAATGAATTCTCAAATGAAAGTGATACCCAAGAATCATCTGAAATGGAAAAAAGGAAAAAATCAAGTCTGTATAAATCTAAAAATGACGACGAAAAAATAAAATCGCTAGAATCGGTTTTGATTAACATCAAAGAAAACAAAGATGACAAATTCAAAGACTCATTATAAAACATAAAATAATTTCCCGATATTAAATAAAATAATAAGCTTATAAATATCACTTATTTATGATATTCATATTCCATTTGATTTTATATCTTACATAACAAAGAAAGTTATACAATAATATTAACAATTAAAATTAATCAAATAAAAATCTCTTGCTATAAAATATGTCAAAGTGTTTTGAAATAGTTGCTGTATTGCATCTTCAAGCAAAAAACTCTCTAACATCGGAAATAATTATTTTAACCATACCTTCTAAAAACAAACAAACCCTTTCAGTCACTGTTATTGATTTTACACCCAACCAAATTTTTGATGCGAACTGAAAAAAATCATATAATAGAATCACATCAAGTATATACACGCGCAACTGGTAATTAGTTTACATCCTTATACTACACAAAATACTCAAGGACGATAGAGTGATCGTCTGTAAAAGAACACAGTTTTATATTTAAACATTCTTTCGTAAATCAAAACCGTATCACTCACGCGAAAATTGGTGTACTTAGTATTGAAAACATAAACATAGTTGAAAACGAAAAATTAAGCAAGTATGATCTGCTAGCATCCAAACTGTCATTAATATACAAGTGCAAGACAAAAATTATTCCATATTTTATGACTTGCGACGGTGTGGTAACATAATATCATAAAAGGTATTTGAAAAAATCGAAGTAACAGACGAAATTGAGGCAAAATACAAACCTTGGGATTGAGAAAAACTTTTGAATTAATAAGTCTTGAACAGAGGATAGGTATTGAAGAAGATAGCCGAAAGTATAAATACGCTGTGCGCACGAGAGACCAAGCTGCTTGAGAACGAAAATCTAAAATCATAACAAATAATTTAGCCCTAAAATAAATAAATGTCTTTTCTTAAATCAAAACGCTAAAATATTCGATATATCATATCACACTAAAGAAAATATTTCTATGATTATGTTGGATAATTTTAAAATAAAAGAACATGAAATTAATAGTGAACTGGGAAATATGCTTTTTTTTATATCTAAAACACAAAGAAAATTTGAGCCATATTTAATAATAATAAAAAAAATAGAAAAGACAAAACCAGCTAAAAATAATCATAGAAAACTATCTTCATCGAAAAAGTGCTGTTTGTAAATAATGGGATTATCAGTGTAAAATTAAAAAAATAATGATGACTCTGTATTCAGTGCACGTGGTGAGATAGCAGATCTATGGCGGCCCTTCTAACTGATACGATATTGTCTAACTCAACCTGCCGATTAATAATCAAATATGAATGTCGGAAATACGTATTTTGGGAATGTTGAAAAAACTACATTGCATACGTTGCAGGTGTTTTGATACTCTAGGTCGAATGTTAAGGATTTTTTTATGTAGTTGAACAATATTAATTAATTTTCAACTATAGGAAATAGCAATTGATCGTAGAAAAAGACAAATCGAAAATAAAAAGCGGGATCAGAGACATTACACCCCCAATTATAATCAAAGACTTTCTTTTCTACGGGGTGATAATATTTCGAATAGATTAGCAATAAAATTAAAACTAAGATTAGAATTGATTATAAAATTAAATTCTTGGATTGAATCATAAATTAAAACCATTGGTAAATCTATAATATAATTAAGATAAAAGTTAGAAGTTAATTTTAAAATCGAATCAAAAATTATAATTGTGATGATGTATAAATATAGAAAGTCAAAAATTCATAAGAATTCATATATTTTACGAAAATTGTAATTCTTTGTGACTAAAATTCAAAATAAATTCTTTTATTAATTCCATTCTTTTCGAAGTCATATTTATTTTCTTCTTTTTATTTCTAATGTGTCATCATCGTTGAACAATTCTGTTGTCTAGGCATATACTACCGTATCTGAATTTGCAAAAAAAAAATAACTAAAATTTCAATTAACCTCTTGAATTTCCAGGCTCCCTAAATTTGGTGGAAAGCAGGAAAAACCGTCACCTACACAGCCCTTCTTATTAATATACTTGGATGAAACACCCCATCATAACTTGCGGCCTTGATTACTACGTTCGAATGAGAAAAAAACTCTCTTGTGGAATACTATATTGTAAATAAATCCTAGTTCCTTAAGTTTACAATATCATTTACGTTATCAAATAAAAAAGGTTTTTTTATGATTCTTTGTCCAATTTATTGGAATTGTTGTCGTTTCTTTCTTATTATGGATCACAAAAAGACAGGCGTTCGTTATCTTGATATCATATTCAATGATACAAATGCCATCAGTTTATTTGAATGATCTCTACCATAATATACTTAGACTCTATGGTTGAGATCGGTCCCGTAAACCTGAGCAGCTCTGCCAGCGTCTCCTATTTTTTTATCAACTTTTTGAAATTGTTCTATATGTGCCTTAAATATCATAATTGTTTTTTGTAAGCTCTTCTAATGGTATCTAAACTAGATATAAATGAATTTTGGGTTCGGTTTAACAATCCATATACAGAAGACAAAAAATAAATAGACAAGTATCTAAAATTATCAAAAAGCTTTGTGCCTAATACTTTTTTTTATATATGCCAAGCATAACCATAAGATGCTTCTTTTATTTACTTTATTTTAGTTCATATTGCTAAATTGGCATTTTCGCTGCCAAATCATTAATTTTTGTTCAATCAAAAGTTAAATAAATTTTTTTATCTTCCATTCTTATTATGTCTCTTTCAAAATCGATTTGCACATTTTTAATTTTCTAAAAATCATATAAAACTTAAGATCCCCATATTATGAACATAGTGTGAAGGTTTATAGGTGATTAAAATAATAGAAAGTTATATCATGGAAAACATATTTTACTAGATGATGAAAAATAAAACCAAGTTAACTTTACCTTAAACTGATAAAAAACAATTTTTCACTAGTTCAGCACTGCATGCAGATATGTGGTTATATGGCCTTGAATTAGATGAAATATATAATAAACACAATTTTTTTTATCATTCTCTTAGTTTTCTGATCCCACGGAGGAACGTAGTTTGCAATAAAAAGATGAATTTCCGCAAGAGCAGAACAAAAGCGAATGCAAACATATAGCTGATGGTATTTAAAACATAAGAAATAAAACAGTTTTTTACTTTGAATGCTTTAGAAAAAAACATCGAATCTATACATTGGTTTTATCTTGAATATTTAATATTGTTTAATCAATATTATACATGCCCTGCTTATTTAAATTTTTGAGTTTAAAATATTATAATTATATATAATAATTTTGCTTTATCATGTTTGATGATTTTATACCAGAGAAAGAGGCAGTGAAAAGTATTGATAAAGTTTGCTTTAAGGATTGTATAACACAATCTGTTTTTGAAGCATAAATGTCAAATCAAAAATTAACCTATAAATAAAATAAGTTTTTAATCATGCTTATTATTAGATTTTTTAAATTTTGTTAATTGTATCTTAGATTCCCTAATTTACCATTTTTTGCTCTATTATATTGTATTTTTTTGACTTTATTCCTTTTTTAGTTTATTTATATTTAACATTTGTTTTTTGTGTATCTATACAATTAATTTATTTTCATGCCTTTTTTTATTGTAAATTATTCTTTATTCATGCATTATTATTTTATTTCGTTATTATATTATATTGTTTTATTTTCATATCATAGTTTAGATTGTAACTTTTAAATTGGCAGTTTTAGATATTTCTTTTAACTTCTTAGCTTTACAATACAAAATTTTGATATTAAATTTTTTTTTTATAGTAATTTTTTCTGCCTTAACCACATTTTTATATAATTAGATAAATATGCCCAAATTTATCCATAATCATCGTTTACTCCATTTTATTTTACTATTAAGCTATCAAATGTAATGGGTTCTGTTGTCAAGTTGAAATATACATGTTTATTTGTTGCACAATCTACCAATAACATATATCTCTTTTATTTATCTTAGCATGCTGTTTTTAAAACGATGCCATCATTTTATGCTTATATATGTTCAAAAATTGCATTTTATTTATAAATATTATAAAAATAAAAAATAATATATTAAAGGTAGCAAATATTTAGATATTGTACCACCATAATTATAGATTCATCCTTTATATGTGCAAGATATATAGTTCAGCTAGAACTCACACTTTATGGCCATAGGAACAATGCAATTCAATTAATAGTATCCAAATTTATCATATTTAAAAAAAAGGTGAGTATACACCTGTTGTATATATATATGTTCATTAAAATCTTTTTTAATATAAAAAAAAGTTTGTTATTCAAGCTAATATAACAATCAAAATTTTTAATTCCACAAACATTCAAATCTTCTTTTTCTATATTTTAGGAAAAAAGAAAGAAATGCTTATTCTAAGCTTGTTAAAAAATATTTCACTGATTAAATTATAATATGCAATAAGTTTTTTTATGATTTTGCACTGGTTCAGTCGTGGTTGTTGTCTAATATCAAATAAATATATATTACTATAAAAATAAAGTAATATATGTGCTAAAGAAAGATTATCTGTATGACATAAGTTTATATTCAACTTTGTAATTGACATTGGTTGCGCGTAACATTTTGAATTTATATCCATCGGTGTTTGTATAGTAGAGTTTACGCAAGCCATATAATATAAATCACGGATCAAATCAATAATATCGCCAAGCTGCAAAGAATATACCGAAAAATATCAAAGTAGCCTTGCGCAAAAAAAAAGGCAAGGTAGTTACGCAAACTTACCCATGTCGCACATATAACTTACAATAATTTCAGAAGACAGATGTAAAAATAACAAAATAGCTTGCATTATTGAAATATTTACAAACAGGCAACCTTATTAGACTGGAAATAACACAAGTCTATTTTTAGTTGGTCACTTACTCAGCTTAAGTATAAAAAAACCAGTGTTCTCGCACTACCGAAATTATAATATTGAATTAACCCACAGATCGAAGCAAAAACTTATTTTAAAAATATTTTTACACCCCTTAGTTGTGGCTACCTAGTTACTAAAAAATATAAACGAATAAACGATAACTGATAAAAAAAAGTCTTTTGTGTTTATTTTATTTCTCTTCCGGAATATTTAAGTTATAATCGTAGCAAAAATACTATTGCCTAATCATTTATAACAATATAAATTCCTATTTAGAAAAAAAATCGATTTGTGAATTTAATTTTTATGAAAGTACTAATATATTATGGGATAGTTTTATTTTCAGAAAATAAATTTTGCTCAAGTGAAAATTATTATTGCTCTAAATATAACGTTTGCTTAATAATTTTTTCAGACTCATCTTCTTTAAATCTTCCTAAATACATCTTCTTCTAGCAAGACTTATTAATTCAAGTTTTTCCTCATGCTTCAGTTGATATTCCTAATCCCATATTTACAATTTATAGATAAAAGTATAAAACTTATATTATTTAAAGGTATATTTTAATATAGAAGGTACATGAAGGAACTAGATGTCACGAACCAGGTTGAGGCATATATTCAAACCTTGGGATTGAGAAAAACCCTTGAATTAATAGGTCTCGAAAGAAGGAGGGGTATTGAAGAAGACTTTGAAGAGGAGAAGATAGCCAAAAGTATAAATACGCTATGTGTTACTTTGAATCAAGCAAGCTGTGTCTGAGAACAAAAACTAAAATTACGACTATAAATATAGCCATTAAATAAAAAATACCTATTTTAATATAAATACATTCCATATTAGAATATTTAAAAAAGGAAATATATGGATAAAGCGTTTGTTTATATGTTTCGTATTAACGCATCCCTTTTCTCATAGAACTTTACTCAAAGACATTTAAACGTGATTGGAACATATGCATTATAATTTGAACATTATACATCCTTGCTATATATTATATCTATTATTAAATTTTTTATTCTGATTTATCGCTTATATATCTTGCTCTTATTGATTTACTAAATCAATGGTCTATGGGGCGATCAAAAAATTTTAATCAATGAAAATTATATAAGAAGCACTTAGGCTTTATGTTTATGTAAATATTCGATAAATTCTATAAAGAATAGCCTCGTTTTTAAGATCTTAGATCAACAAGATACAAATTAATTTTATCTTTTATCCTTTCATACAACGCAAAGCACATCTTAATCCCTGACTAACTATCAATGATTTAGTTTATGTATATTTGGGTTTTTAATCTTTAGAATGTTTGTAGTGATTAACATTTTAATGTCCTGCAAACTTTTTTTATGATCACTGCAACTTTTTAAAAATAAAAATAGATAGCACTCACCCAGATCATATTTCCAGTAATTTATCGTATAATCTTGTTTTAGTCCGGTAATAAACACCAGACAGCCTCGCCTTACTCTCTCTGAAATGTTATATCACACCAAAGACCCATATTCCATCAACTGGATGTTCTTTAAATATTTTCTGTTTGTAGTTTACTCTTCACCTTTTTATCGTTTTTGATGCACCACCGATCAATACAAATTCCTTATGATATTTTGGGGTGCATATCTGTGATATCTTCTCTAAAAGCCCCCATACGCTCTTTCTATTCACTTCGCTAAGATAGAATATTAAATTTAGAGATGCTTTTAATATGAACAACTCAAGTATATGTAAAAGCTTTACTTTGTTATGAAGCAGTTGAAAAAAACAGTATTTGACCACTCTGAATATTTAAAACCCTATAACTATTTATAAAATTCTATTCCTACAATCTTACCATTTATTATATTTTTGTGCAATATTTTTATATCCATTCTTTATATAAATCATCAATTTAAGTTCACTTTTCTTCTGTTTTTTATGGTGCATTTAAAGGTCAATAAAAAATTATTTTGGTACTAGTTAAACATGAAACGAGTTGTACCATGCTCAAAATATCAGAAAATAATTCATAGTAAAGAGCAAATAACAAAAAATTATAAATATAATCTTTTTTTATTTGAAAATTTTTTATAAAATGATTTAATCCAGCAAAAGATACGAATACATAAAATTTTTCTTGCATGTGCTCATCTAATCTAATGAAATGTATGCACAATAAAAATTCAAATCAATGAGCTAACGGAAATTTTATGAATTTTTTTTCTATTTCTACTAGAATGATTTAAAATAGAATTTTATATTTTTAACTTTAAATTTTATATTGCGGAAACTAAATACTCATATAGAACAAGTAAAAAATTTAGGTATAAATACACATATACCTGAGAATTCTTTTTTGCGTCCTTCTTGAAATCCGATGCATCTTTTTAATAAACAATCTAGAAAAATTAGGAGAAGAGTCTTTGTGTATGATCAGAACCATAAAGGTATTTTTTTTTATTTTTTATACTTAGAGTTTATAATATACGTATTTTTTTCCATATACGTTTGCTTGATCCTGGGCTATAGTTTTCGTTTTCTTTAAATTTTATATCGGGTCCAAAAACCGCACTCAGTAAGATTATATTTAACTTGAAGTAAAATAATAAACATTATAACATAGAGGAAAACAAATAATAACTATAAATCAACTTGATTTCATGTTTCCATCTTAGGATATGGTATACTATATTATATGTATATGAAAGCTTAAAAAGACCAAAATGAGATGTAAAAATAATTATTATTCAGATATTAAAAAATTTTTATTGCTTGGAAACGCTGTTCCAAAATAGTGGTTTTCAATAACTTTTGTTTTCTATTTAATAGCCCCACAAAACCCCTATAAAAGAAGGCCGGGCATCTATATAACATTTTATTTCACATAAAGGTTATGAAGGCATTCTTTGATATCTTTTTTTTGTTATTTCTTATAACCAAACCAATTTAATAATATTATTTCCTCCTTTTATCGTATTTGTATGAACTCTATACTGCGGCCTTTGTATTTTTATTAATATTAACAGACTTATGTTCCTGTTAAAGTCCACTAAAAACTTTTCGATAGGCTTTTCATCCATCCGAATAGTTGATGGAATCTTTTTCAATGTTTTTTCATAGAAATTTACAGGACTAGCATTTCTTCTACCTTCTTCGCATGCAAATTTTTTTTCGGAATTCTGTCTACACTTACGATATACTACATCCCTGCGACCTCAATTGTATTTTTTTAATTTTCACCTCATACATTCTACAATTTCACCTTGCCCTCATATTTCTTTTTTCCTAGCCCTGTTTTTTTTTGGAAAGGTTTTTCTAAGCACTCTTTACCGCTTGGTAGCGATTATTTTCAAAACGCCTGCCCTCCAACCATACCTGTATTTGTTTCTTCAATATAAAGATACAAAAAATAATCATAAAATTGTTAATTTTCTTTTGAAATTTTTTTGTCTTATCTCAAGGTTATTCTAAATATACATTTACTATTAACACCTATTGAGATCCACACTAGATTCATATTAGCTTTTTTTCGGCATTTTTTTGCAATATAATCATGTTTTTAGATATTAAATCCTTTTTTATTTATTCTTTCACAAAATATCACCTATTTCTGTTATTTTAGTTAATAAAGGGTTAAGAAACACCCAAAAGTGTAGTTATAAAATGAGATACAAAAAAAAGCTTGGGAAAGAATATAAACGATAAAAATAGGGTTTACTGCTGCTGTATTAAAAAAGACATTCTTGGCCGTTTAAAAATGGGCACATATGTGATATTTTACTTAAACCTCATTATTTCCTTTATTGTGTATTCTTTCGAAAATATAAATAGCTAAAACCATAGAGTCTTAGTATACCCGCAAAAAAATTAATATTTTAATAAGCTTTCACATTGTGATAATATATGACATCTGTTGCCAATATGTTTTGATCGGGGTTTAATGGAAAATATAACTAATCATGAAGATAAACTTACAGTAAGCTTCTTTTATCAAATTCAATAGATATACTGGTATATCATTTACTATGAAACAAGTGGTTGTTTAATTAAACCATTACACAAGAAATTTATAATTTTTTTGAATACCCTCCATACCTTCAAATGAATGAAGATTATTCTTGATGAAAGGGCGAATAAATATTTTTTTTGTATTTAATGAAGTAGAAAATTATCAACGAATTTTATTTTTAACAATTAACCAAATTTTGTTTTGAAGATATATATAAAATTTAGTAAAAAAAGCTATTATTGCCATCATCTATCTTTTTAATTGTTTGAATAAAGATTTATTAGTAATTAAAAAGCATAATATCTTGTTTAGTTGTATATTAGACATAAAAAATCAAATTTTTCGATTTTATTTTTCTACCACGAATTTTGCATATAAAAATAGGATTTATAGTATATCTTGGTCTTTTGCGTCTAAAATTGCATTTAAAAAATTACATGGTGTTTATTTAACATTCTGCAATGTTTTTTTCTTTGGGATTTCTTTAATCAAGACTTTTATCGATTATCTTATCAGCACCTTTCTTTTTTTATGTAAATCCTGATATATATTGATTAAATGTATATAATGCGAACTGTATCTACGGGTAAGATGTTTTATATATGTTTTTACCATAAATTTTATGTTTTATAGTTAATTTTTAGCATCTATGATTTCTAAATGATGATGTAACCCTCTTACGGTTTTAATATAAACAATAAACTTGTAGAAAATGATTAGATGATAAAAAAAATATTAAAATATATTTGTTTACAATAATTTTATGGATTGGGTTTCGTTTCTAATATAACAAATGTCAATAAATCACGTAAAAAATATTCGAATTTATTGCGCTAAGAAGAAAAAAATAATAATGAGAATTTTTGTTTAAAAGAATATCCGGCGGAAAAACAAATTAAAAAACTGAATTATATAATTATGAGATTTTCTCTATTTGAAGTTATAGCACAAAAATCAATGAGCTATTAAAAAAATTTTGGATTCGGATGAATACTGTATGGAAAGAATATCAAATTGCTGATCAATAACACTTTGATATTAAAAAATTTTGTGAATTTATAGTAATAGCAAACAGTTATATATGATAGTTTTTTATGCTTAGTGGAATAGAAGAAGGTATCAAACACAAAAGAGAGTTGCAAAGAAAGTATATCATTTTTATAAAACATATAGAAATTTAATTATTGTTATTGGTATCAATCTTTTATTAGAAACTATAAAAAAGTATACTAGATTTTCTAATCCCATTTTAAGGGAGATTATAGCGTGAATTATATAATGTTCTTAAATATAAGTGCTTTTGCGACCAATTTTATCTCTATTAATTCTATAACGAGTAAAATCCAATGAATAACATATGCACTCGAGAAATTTATCAAACCTTTTATAGTATAAAAATATAAATCGGAATATTTGGCATGTTCGTTTATAGAAAAATAACCCAGAGCAGAGTTTTTTTGCTTTGCAGATATTTTATCATTAATATATTGGATTAAACTGGGAATGCAAATATGATATTATGTTTTTAAGATTTAATTTTTTGATATTAGGCGTTCTACTTTTTTTCACAAATTTATTTTTTTAATTAATTGTATAAATGGTCAATATATCAAGAAGTTAGAAATTTCAACTGCAGCAGTAAAATAATCACAAAAAATAGGATCGAGGACGACACTTAAACAATAATTCTGAAAATAACGAAAGATATTGTGAATGATAGAGAAGATGGCAAGGTTGAATATAGCATCAGCCAAATCTATTCAAAAGAGCCTTCTGAACGTTCGCTTTTTTATGATTTAATAGCTAAAAATCAAGTTTACTCATAAATAAAATGTTAAATGTGCAATAAGAATAAAACCTTACCGTTACCCTGTGATATACCGCTAACCCAAATACACGGTCAATTTAAATATAAAAAGAGAATAAAAATAAATGTATTCTAAAAAAATAGCCCTTTTTTTTTAAGTTATAAATTCATTGGGGAATCGATCACTAATCTAGAAAACTTGATTTTCAGAACCAATTCATTTAAATATTGTAGCATGATAACAAATTTGAAGACTAAAACGTATTTATGTCTACATTTATTTATTTATTAAATAAATAAATCTTGTTGTCATTTTCATATTCTCTACGTATATTTGTTCAAGTGTTAGTTTTTCTTTTTTCTTTTTTCTTTTATCTTTAATGTTTGCATGTGTAAAACTTTGGATTGCTTCCTATTATAGATTTGCTGTAAAATCTTATCAAACACGTCTATTAGAGTCTTTCTCAATATATATTATACACTCAATACCTATACATTTATGTGTTTTTCTTTATACCTTTATTTGACCATATACTTCCGTGGGCATCCCTAATTTTTTTGCTTCCTAAAAAACAATTATAATTATTTTTTTGATTAAAGGATATTTCTTCTCGATTTCCAAAAATTATCGCCATTAATTTCATTAGAGAAATTTTAATAGTAGATTTTTGTTCCGGATAGAATACTAAATTTATATAAAACTATAAATTAAAACTTGATTTCTTTTACGATTTGAATTTAGAGATTTCTACGAAATTTTAGAAATCGATTGAATGAATGTCTTTTATTCTTATTAAAATTTAAAAAATTGGCGATTATTGAACATATAGTTCGATTCCATTTCTGGATTATTATATGCATACAAATAACAAAAAAAATTCGAATAAAGCTCTATATATTTCAAATTCCACAAAATAAAAGTATCAACAAATAAATTTGTTCCAAATATATTTTCTAACAAAAGTTAACGCGCATTATCGGACACGATCAATGCTTAAATTTTATTCGTTGCTTTATCGGAAAATTCAGATAAGAAATATAAATAATTTATTGATTAATTTATATCCATGTTTGTTTATTTTAACATACTTCTAATGAAAATTAAAACAGCGCAAAACAAAGACGAATATGACGAAATCAATGATTTTCATGATAATAACAATATTTTGAATTCCATGCATGTGAGAATGTTTAAAGAAAAGTCGATGAATTTACTTAAAGATATTTATAATAACTACACAGTGAGAAATGCTTCACTCACTGCGTATGAAATACCCAAAAAAAACTCGAGTAATGTTCTTTTATCTTTGCTGAAAAAATTTGAAAATAACAAATTATTAAAAGGACAACTATGCTATAGGCAGGTATCTAAATTGAATTTTCGAAAAGATACGCTATTCCAGCATCCTATCGAATTATCAAAAAAATTTATATGTGAATCATTACGCGATTCATATTCAAATCCACAAAATATGACCAATGAAAAAATTAATCTTTCGATGAGTAAATTGATAGAAAAATGGCCAGACGAAGCTATAGAAATAAATAAAAGCCCAAAAAATAAACTACACAAATTTATTATTGATGAAGTTTTATATGATGGTGATTATCCACAGCGAAATAGCAAATGTATTAACATTAACACACCAGATTTTTTTATAGTACAATCAAAAAATCTTAATTCGGAAGATTATATCCTCATTGAAAAATATATATCGGAAGAAATAAAAAAATACAAACTGAACCTCGAACAAGAATTCGAAAGACTAATGCCAAGATTTAAATCCGATCATAAAAAAAAATTTCTGTACTTAATGTCGATTCTAATGAAAAAGGATTCTGCACTAATCAAAATGATAGGTAGTTGTATTTTTAAAAGAAACTATAATTCAGTGTCAAGAAAAATTAAAAATAATATAAATATGTTAAAAATTGAAAAGGAAAGACTCAACAGCATTTATCAAAGATATAAAAGTAGTATAAATAAATATAATAGAACTAAAAAACGCAAAAATTTAAACTATATGCATTTAGAAAAGCAGAAAAAAAGCATCATGGCGCGTATTAAAAAAAATAAAGTAAAAAATGATATTTTAAAAAAAATAAAGACACGCATAAAAAAAATAAAAAAAGAAGAATGGTACAACTTTTATGATAGAATCAAGCCTTATTTCAAGCGTGATAAAACTACATATCTATTCATATTCATAGATGGATCTATTTCTAGCATAGTAACGAATTATTTTACACGTGAAAATTCGAAATTATTTCAAACAGTTTTTGCGCATCAGCTTTTTGCATATAATTACACATCCGAAAAAGCCATGGAAGAAGTTGCTGGATGCCAAATACGTTTCTGTCTAAAATTGAATTTTTTCAAAAAACGTATAGATGGAAATAATTTTATATTGTCGAAAGGTCATGATGTGTGCAATTCATATCAAATTTTGAGAACTGAGTATTTCACGATTGTTGTAGATTATTTTGAAATGTATAATCAAGAATTTTTAAGCAAAAGTACACACGGACTATCATTTTATTTAGAAAAAAATGGGAATCCAAAAGTATACAGTGTTGATCTTCTGCTAAAAGGTGTATATAACGGTTTACTCGACGTGGTTTTAATCACAGGAGAGAAATTCGATAGATATCAAGATATAGATTGCTTTACCATGCTTACCAAAAAAATGTATTTTTTTTTAAAAACTGGAATTTTTCCTTTGAAAAATCATAATTGTTGGCAGTTAGGCGTCAGGGATAATCTTTTTTATACACATATTCCTCAAGAACATACATTTGCAATACAATATATAAAAACTGATGTCAGCACAAAAGAGTATTTTGTTCAAAAAATTTTAGAAACATTATATTTTTTTCTTATTAATTTAAGGAGAACGAAAAAATACACGGTGTTGTCTATGTTGGTATCAACAAAAAGTTATTCTTTTAAAAAATTAAAACCTAAAATTGAGATTATACAAAGATTAAACTGGCAAAAATATATCATAAAATATGGATTTAGACATTCATATTGGGATGAAAAGAATAGCGAGAAAACCATAGATCATTATCCTTATATTTGTGAGTTTATAGAGTTTTCATTGCGTTTAAAAACCTTTCAAAATATTAAATATACCCTAAACATCCAACATTACAAATCTGAACGGCTTATTTCAAATCACTATTTCTCAAATATTATAGCGGAAATAATTTTAAGTTTTAAAGAGGTGGTTAATATCATAGAAAATGGTTCAGTCTGGATTGAATTCGTAATTAGTTGCATAGAACATCGTCTTAATGAAATTTTGACTGTAAAAGAGGGTGAACAAATAAGAAATTTATTAAATAATGATAAAATCACTCTACTTTCGTTTAAAAAAATGGCTTTTATCATTAACAGAAAATTATTCAGTGATGGAAAGGAGCTTATAGAAAGTGAAATCAGAAGCAAGGTAGATAAAAACAAGTTTGAAATTATATTTGGTTTATTTAATGAGAATTTTAATGAAAAGCTAGAAAGAAGTGTGTTTAAAAAAATCAATTTTGAAAATATATCATTGAATGAAAATTATAAATACGAACAGAATGTTATTAGAATTTTTTCAAGTGATGGTGAAAATATTTTACCATGAATAAGTCTTCTGTGTATTCATTTTTTGTTTGCAAAAATAAAAAAATATTATAGTAGTAAATTTCTTGTATATTGGAGATATTTATTCTACGTTTGATATGTCTTTAAAAAATTTGCTGATACTTTTATTATTTTTTTGCAACATATTAAATATTCATTTGTTATTTTCCCATGGGTCCATCTGATAATTTATTTTAGTTATTTTCACGGATTTATTAATTTTTAAAATATTTATACCTTTTCTATATAAACATCATCGTATTTACACTAACTGCACATTATTGTATTTTTATACGGCTTTTGTGTGTTAAATTAGTTTTCCCGACAGGCCCAAATAAATTTTGTAAAAATTATTTTTATATTGAAAAATGCTAACACACATTTATATCGTTTTTCTCTAAGTTTTTTTGTGTAATATAATTCTATAAATATGTAATTTATATTTTACTACATCTTAGATATTTATAATATCGATTTTCATATAATTTATACTAAATTTAAGATATGAGTGCCTATAATGAAAATAACAAACAAGTGAAAAAAATTCGCAATAATCTAATCTTAATTACACCAAAAATACAATAAAAGAAACACTTTTTGTCCCTTATATAAAGCAGAATTCAGTTTGGCATTTACGAGGTAAAAATGATTCAAGTAAAGACTATTGGCTTAAAAAATGCCCAAATTATATATTATTTCATAGCTTGATCTTTTTAATTATTCACATTTATTTTATAACTACCACGGTAAATGCTTTTCTTATACAGTTAGCTGAATTTAGGAATATATCGTTTCAAGGCACTATGGTTGCATCAGGAAATCATAATTAAAATGACTATTTTACCTCTGTAGTAAAATTTTTAGACAAAAACGGTATTCTCACATCCTTTTCATACTCAATAGATGGCATTCATTAATAAAACAAAATACAAACTATGACTCGATTAATATCGTAGCAATGAATGAATTACATATGTTGTATTCAAATTAATGGCTATTAAAATTCAATAAGTGTCAGAATACTTAAATATCTAGACTAAATAAACAAAAAGTGCAAATAAAAACAAAAATTAGAAATACAAAAGGTAAAAATATCATAAAAAATTGTAAAATATAATTCAAGAAGAAATTAAAAAAAATATATGAAAGACTAGTTGAAATAAATTTTAAAAAATCACACAGACAACAAAAAAAAACCTATAAAGGTTGAGATTATTAGAGATTGAAAAATTATTGTATAAAATTTACGTATTGACCAAAGTTTATAGTTGTTTTAAACTTTTATGATAGAGTTTCGCATGAATTAGAACGAAAATTCATGTTTTACATATAGACTTTGTCATAAAAGAGATAATATTTTTATTAAAATAATCTAAAGTAGATATGAATGCAAGAACAAACAAAAAACACCAAAATTGATAACTGCAAAAAAATTGTTTAAAAAGCATCTATATTTCGTCAAATTTAGATTAAAAAAGTATTAAAAAAATAAAATCAATCCCCCCTTAATCACAATCATATAGCATTAGTGGCTATGTTAAAAGAAAATCAAAATGACATTTTTTAAGTTTTTGAATTCAAATTTACCAATATATAAACATATTAATACATTTTTATGCTTCTTTATATCGAAAATTTTCACGATTTTATATATCTGAAATTTAACCATAATGCATATTGATATGAAGTAATCCTAAGAAAATAGTAATTTTTATAAACAATCGCTTATGTCTGACTTTCTTAGTTTTAACACAACATTGAAACTAAAAAAAGAACGTATGTAATGTTTAGTCTGGCTGTATAAGTTATTCCAAATAATTCAAAGCTTCTGGCGTCTAAAATTTGTAGGTTTTATATATATGAACGATTATAAAATATACCATGTATAGAGAAGTCGAAATAACATCTAAATTTGAATGTCTCTTAAGATAGTAATTGCAATTTTGATACAGAAATATAAAATTAATTAAATATATGTCAGTAATTATATGCTCGATCTCACCGCAAAAAATTATTTACTATGCAGTAAGTCTTTTACTGATCTTAAATTACAAATGATTAAAATTAAATTTCTTCATCTATAATTTGTCGAATTTATACTTCTACTTCAGATAAATTTGCTTTTAAATATGAAGCAAATCTGTTATAAATAATATTTTGTGGCTCTATGATCATATATACAAATTGAAGTGAGTTAAACACAGCACATTTTTAATTAGCATAAAAAAAATGTTTTTTTCTTTAACTAAATACCATAAAACATCCTTCTCCTGAAGATCGATCAGCAAAAATTCACAGATGAAAGTTTTAGCAGATAATCTTTGTGTTGGTATTTATTTATAAAATTCTACATATAAAATATTTTATTTTTTAAAGCAAATGATCACATTTTAATTTAATATATTTTTTATTTTATTTTCTAAATTATTATTTCGTTTTAGTTCTAAATTTATTTTTTTTATAATAATTAAAAAATTTCATTTTTGCAAGGTTTTTAACAGAGGAATGCATGCATTAACTTCCCGCTTTTATATAGTCATGCTTAAGGACTTTTTAAAAATAATCAAATTATATAAAAAGCAGATCATAATTTTTAATTTATTTTGAGTATAAAAGATTATAAATATGAATATAGGCTTTTAGGATTATGGTTTTTATTTTCCCACATTTATTGTATTAAATTCACCGTCATATTTGGTTCTTTCTATATTATAACATATACATTTTAAAATTCATCTATACTCTATGCGATATTTTTTCTTAGAAATTATATCATGTAGATTTTTTATGGTCTAACTGTACTAAAACGGAAAAATAACACATATTTATAGTGTTTAAGCACATAAGTTTCTTGCCTTTTTTTTTGGTAAAAATAATATAGAAAGAATTTTATTACCTAAAAATGCAAATCGATGTTGAAAATAAAAGTCTAATGCCAATAATTTTACAAAAGAAATCTTTCATAAATAATATTTGTATACAAATAAAAAAAATGTGTTTATATTTTGAATTTAATTCCCTTTAATGTCTCTAACTTATTCAAATATTTGTTTTATATTGACAAAATACTACAAGGAGATTTAGTCTTTCTAAAAAGATTTTATTGATAAATAGAAGTGTTATAAAATCAAAATTTATTGCATTTATTCGTAATTCACAGATTAATTTGGAGTTATAAATGCGTTTTGATTATGATAATTTGTTCAGCAAAGAAGGTGTATGATATCTATCCCAGTTCAAAAATAACTCTATTTACGAACACAAAAGCTGCAAAAGATACAGTAAATGTAAAATTTATACTTTCATATGGTTTTGAGTTATGAAAAAAACTTAAAAAATTTTAAACTGGATATTTTAAATATAAAATTCTACCTTGCAAACATAAAAATCTATTAGATGATGCGGAACGAGTTATTCTTTACACAAATAATTTTTTATTTTTTTCTTTATATAAAAAAATAGGATAGATATCAATAAATAAAAAAATTAAATACTATTACAATCATATAAAAGATTCGGGGCTTTAACTATGGCAAAAATCAACAATTATACCATGGATTTAATGCAGAAAGAATAACTATATCATTGAAGCATACAATCAAAAAATATAGATATTTTTTTAAAATCGAGGGTTTAAATATCTCAGCTCATAAGACATAAGAAACGAAAAATAAAATATTATGGTTTATCTCTTGCATAAGAGCGTTTATTCATCCCGTTAAATTTTTATTTACATGTTTTTTTAGAAACTTATATAGGCAAACAAATTTATTTCCCCTGTTTATCAATAGAATAATAACAAAAAAATTATTACATTAAAATATATCTTCGTTATATGTTTTAAAAATTGTTTTTCGATTTAAAACGAGCTCGAGTGGATTTTTGATGCAATCCTATCCGCTTTAAATTATATTTTTATGTGCAAATTACAATATTGATTACTGATATATATAAGATATAACCTAAACATTCAAGTTATTATTTAATTTCTTTTGTATTCACGTAATATCATAACTAGCAGAAAATTTGTAAGCACATATATACTTTAATTTTTGTTTTTTCATTAAATACATTTAGCAGAAAAAACAATTATATATCTTAAAATACTTGACTTACAAGCATATTTAGGCATCCAGTGGATTCTATTCCTAATCGAATTTGATGAATGCACTCATACATAAATCAATTTTTTTTTTAAAATACTTGAATCTAAAGTCATAGCGTAATTTATAAGTATTCTTGGTCCATATTGCTCAAACAAGAAGATTTTATTTAAATATACGGAACAGAACCAATATACAATTATACATTAGCGATTATTGATATTTAGTATTTTTGACAAACAAATCATATGCTTATAAATTAATATGGGTTATCGCAGATATTAACCATTTTTATATATTGTGTAAAACAAAAAAACAATACAAAAAGCCCCTTAATGTAAAAAAAGGTTCTTATCAGCCAGAATCTTATGAACGCAATGAATAAAATTCTTATAATAGAATAACTACTAAAATTGGATATACTATTCATTCAATCCGCTTCCCGTCCAAGTGGCAAACAAAATATATCAATGAAATATTGGATACCAGTGTCGCAGATAAAAGCCATGTTATCTGCAAATCGTTCGAGTAATTATATAAAATACCCTTTATGAGTCGCCAATATCTCAAAAAGTTAAAAATCATATGAATTAAGATGTTTCCGATGCCACTATGGACTTAAGAATCTGAAAATTTAAATTTCTCGATTGATCCTCGTCAAAAAGAAACATATATTGACGACATAAACATATATATTTAAGTTTTTTTTTCATAATTTTAAACTATTGAAGTTATATAAAAAAATAACAAAATCGAACCCACACAAAACTTAATTTCACATCAAAATATAAATACAATCTAAATACATGCATAAGAATACATATATTGACTGTAACTATAAATATATACGTTTCAAAGGCATTATTTTCGAGTATGCTGTATTACGACCTTAATACATTCTAAACTATGAAGATAAGAATATATCGACCTTGGACCGATATCGATTATACTTAGTTGGAACATAATGCTGGTAGCAAAACATAGTCTGCGTCTGTGGGGATGCACTTTTGTTTTAAAGTCATTGATAAATCATATTTTATTACACACTAGACACTTAAAATATAAATAGAAAAACTTTAGAGCAAATATTGAATAGTTACAACTATACTTTTTTTGAAATTTGCATAATGCAGCAAGGGATTATATTCAATTGTCCAGTTAAAGATTGGAGTTGTAATTTTATTATTTTGAAGGAAAACATAGTAATTTCAGCAGAAAATTTTCATGGTATTTTTAAATTCATCTACAAAAGGTAAAAAATGACTTTGGACGGGATATATTTTACAGATGGTGCATAAAATAAAATTATTAAGACAATATTTATTTAAAAAGAAATAAAAAAATGCGTTTATTTTAGTAACACGAAGAAGAGGTTCTTCTATATGAAGAAATTAACCATACAGATACTTCATAGCACATAAAAAAATTATAAAGTTTTCCGTTTATGCATATACTAATATTAAATTAATGTTTTTTTATGATTAATTCTTGCCAAATAACTACATATTTTTTTATGTGTCACAATGTTAGTTGTTTGTTGATGTTTTTATAATTTTACTATTATTGAGTGAAGTTTGAGGCCCCGAATTATTTAGAGAGCAATATATGCTTACCTAAATGCAGCAATAAATGAATGCAAATATTTAATTATAAAATATCGTTATATAATACGTACATTAATTGATCCAAAACTTTTGACCCTTCAATAATGATTAAATATTTTAATAGAATTTCTATAATATATAGCTTATGTTTGGAATAATCTAAGCACAAAATTTTACACACTATGTGGTTTTAATATGAAAAATGAATGCGAAATATATTGTTGTGAAGAAATTGCGTATTTATAACAATAATTTACAATAAGACGATATTGTATAAGCGTTTTTAGGGAAAAATAAAAAATCAAAAGTAAATTAGATAAAAAACGTCTTTTTCTAAAAAATAACATATTGTATATGATATGTGTTAAAAGAAATTTTTTATTTTAAGAATAGATCATTCAAATAATTTTATATTCCAATTTTAATGGTATAAAAATGTATATATAAGACAAAAACCACCTTTCTATCAGGTACAATGAAAAAGCATGTATTTAATATATTTTTCTTAACAGTTTCAACAATATTAGTATTTTTTTTCATACGAAAAGGTATATTGAACTATAAAAACGTTATTTTAAACAAAAGGCGCCTTAACTTTTTCTTCATCCTTTTCGTTCTGATTTTTGATGTTAAAAAATACCATGTGGCTCTTTATCGTGATCTTCGAAACATGCATTATTCAAGGCAACTAACATACATATGAAGTCTACGAAAAAAATTTTTTAGACAGTCGCAAGATATTATTGTACACAAATTCATAATTTTAAAAGTTGATTTTTAATCTTAATTTTCGGATTACGCAATCAAATTGTAAATTTTAGTTGAATTTGCTTGTATATTTTAATAGTTTTTATTTCGATATTTGATACATGATATACCTTTACTAACAAATATAATATTAACTTGTGGATAAATACATATTCATATGATTTTCATCCTAATCTTCAACATCCATCTTTTTTGATAAACCAAATGAATGCTATATTAAATAAAAAAAATATGTATTAAAAATTTAAGCAATTATGAATAATTTTTAATTCTTTCTGTTCAATACATTGTATTAAGGATATTATATCTCTCTGTTTTTATCATATAAAATAAATTGCGTTAAATACGGATATCTTGGTTTTAATGAACCTTTTTTTATATGATGTATATGGCTGATGTAAGATCCAAATATATTTTCGGTCTCATAAACCTATGGGATTTTATGATTATAAAGAGTTATGACGCTGTTTAGAAACAAAGATGTATTAATATTGACTGTAATTTTTTAATATTAAATATACTTTTGTTTCTGTTTTTTACATGTAACAAGGGCCAAGTTTTTACCCAAATAATAAGATTAAATATGGTTTCCGGTCATGATTATATTGAATTTTAACATAGTCATTTATTAGGATTCTCTAAAGTTCGGTGGAATGTTCTGTTATAGAGTTTTAACTTTTGATGCCAAATATTTAAGCTTGATTTGAAAACCAACATATTTATCAAAAAATTAAAGACAAGAATTGATATAAAGAACATCATAATATTAAAAGGGCACATAAATCAATAAAATATATCAAAAAAAGTAAAATTTTTTAACTTGGCTACGTCAATCGGGTTCCAATGGGGAAATATTCCATCATACCAATAATGTATTTAATTACTTTTACATGCGTTCGGAGATCCAATAAGGTTGTTTTAGCGTCACAATCAAGTGTATTTTAAATTACTGAATTTTTTTAATAGTTGGTCGACTTATCTGTGTTTACTGTATTCCTCGCAGCTAGGCAAAATTATTACTGTTTAGCAGATATACAAAGCCTTTGCGCAAAAAGGTTTTAATACTTCAAAAGTTTAAATCAAATATAATAGTTCGAATATTATGACTGTTCAATTAATACCAGTAAACATAAAAATTATTAAATTTCGATACTAAGTCTTCTATATGAAAACAAATTTTTATCATAAAAATACATTGAATTACATTAAATTGTGAAATTAAAGATAGTATTTTTGTGTTATTGTAAGCTTAAATAAAAAAAAAGAAAAAATTGCGACAACTGTTTGTAATATATCCAAAAAAACTAGAAAGATTTTCAAATAAATGTGATCATGCTAGACCAGCCTTTCAGTCTTTTTTTAAGACAGTAGTTCGTACCCAATATTTTTTTATAAATAATGAAAAGGTATAAACAATGGTTATGTACTTTATTATGAAATTGTTTCAATAATAACGTTTTTGCAAAATCGCAGAAATATGCTTGTAATCATAAATATTTAATTGCAACAAACGTTAAAGTTTAAACATATTTATGATGTTTTTTGTGTGTTAAATGATAATCATATATTTATTTCTGCTCGAAAAGCCGCACAACTTCTAAGCTGCAAATAAATATGTTTTTAATTAATCGAATTCAAACAAGTGTGTATCTCATATCTAATTTTTTACTCGTCCATAGTTATTTTAGTCTGAAAGATTTTCACAATTAAAGCCACCATAAATTCTGTCCCAGATATATGTGCATCAAGCAAATAAAAAATAAAAATTCACTTCTTATGCAATTTTTTTACTGATATTTTTTGTTTATTTTTATTAAATAATTTGTTTTTTTAATCCAATATAATTTTTAAGAATCTTCTTCGTTCACTATAAGCATGAACTCCTTTTTTTACATTTCAGTAGTTTTTTTACATAATTAAAGAGTCAGTTTGTTTCTCTATTATTTTACGCATGAAATGGTTTATAATTGATTAGGATATTGCGCATTTTTTTCTTATTCCACCCATTGCTTATAATAATTCCCACACTTGTGCCAAAAATTCAATTTGAATAAGTGGGTAAAATATTTAATTTCTGGAAAAGCTAAACAATTTTTTTGAAAACTATAAAAAATCTTATAATTTTTAAGGCCGTTACATTTATAAAAAGCAGATTTGAAGAGCTTTTTTTTCTTTTTATGAAAAAAAGCCAAATTTTTTTTATAGATAAACATTCTAACTTTCTTCAAAATTGATAATACAATTCTATGAACTGTTTAAAATATATTAGATTCAATAACAATTTAAAACTTAATTCAGACTAACAATGCTATCCCATGAACATCTATATGATAATTTATTCGATTTAAGAACAACCTGCTATTGCTTCATTCACAATTTATAAATAAAATTCTATGAACTATTAAAGAATATTTTATTGAATTTAAGAACAACCTGATATTGCTTCATTCACAATTTATAAACACAATTCTATGAACTATTAAAGAATATTTTATTGAATTTAAGAACAACCTGCTATTGCTTCATTCACAATTTATAAATACAATTCTATGAACTATTAAAGAATATTTTATTGAATTTAAGAACAACCTGCTATTGCTTCATTCACAATTTATAAATACAATTCTATGAACTATTAAAGAATATTTTATTGAATTTAAGAACAACCTGCTATTGCTTCATTCACAATTTATAAATACAATTCTATGAACTATTAAAGAATATTTTATTGAATTTAAGAACAACCTGCTATTGCTTCATTCACAATTTATAAATACAATTCTATGAACTATTAAAGAATATTTTATTGAATTTAAGAACAACCTGCTATTGCTTCATTCACAATTTATAAATACAATTCTATGAATTATTAAAGAATATTTTATTGAATTTAAGAACAACAATAATCTATCTACCATGAAAAATTTATAAATACAATTCTATGAACTATTAAAGAATATTTTATTGAATTTAAGAACAACAATAATCTATCTACCATGAAAAATTTATAAATTTAATGCTCTGAACTGTTAAATAATAATTTATTAGATTTAAGAACAACAATAATCTATCTACCATGAAAAATTTAACTTTTTTTAACAAGATTTTATGGTTAAACGATATACAATATGTCATTATGGTTCTGAATATAATTTATTGATGATAAACACTGTTATATACTATAGAAATAAATTTTAAGGGTACAATAGCGTGAATATAGAATACAAACACAAACTATGGAATTTATCCCGTATACAGTATCCATATTCTATAACTTTTTATATACAATTACGTATGCATCTTTTGTTGCAATATTATCTTCTTCCACATTTCTAACACTTGTATCGTTGTAACACTTCCATTGATTGTCATCTCTCACGTAAGCGATATAGTGGCCTGAATTATATCCTTGCCCCAAATGGCATCCAAAAGAAACACACTCGTATTTTATATTTTCCCCGAACTCCACTGTGTATTTTTGGTTTATATTATTTAAGTTTGGTTTTTCATCCGATATACTCGTTGATTCCTTCCCAAGGACTGTATTTTCCGTTTTTATTCCAGTAGAATTCAGACACTCGGGGTTATTTTGTATGTAATCTTCATGGTTTTTGTTATTCAAGTGTTCCGCACTGGGAAAATATTTATTTAAATTTTGGTTTTGAGCTTGAGAGTATTCATTATCCTTTAGATTATCAACCGTTAGATCGATATCCCCCTTAATTTTTTTTTCATTTGTAAGTTCTCTAAAATTCCATGGGTATAGTTGGATGTAGGCATCATGTTCTTCATCTCCAAAATGTTCACAGGTTGGGTATTTATTGTCTAATGCGTTATTACTTTGATACTCATTTTCCGGTTTTATTATTTTTTTATGCTGATCATCAAAGTTGGAATATTTCTTATCGTCTCCGTCTTTATGGGCACCTTTCTCTTTGTTTTTCTTTTTATTTATATTGTATATCTTAATGTCTTTGTTGATTTTATCAAGTGCTTTACCGTTTGCTCTGACTTGAAATCTTTTTAAGATGCACAATAAATAAACAGGGTACCTTTCTATTTCTATTTTCTTTGTATGTGGGGTTGACATTTTACATTCCCCGTTGCAGAAAGGAAGTGATTCTTTTTCGCATATGTATTCCTTTTCTTTGAATTTTTCCACGCAATCTATTATTGATAGCGGTTGATTATTTTCTGTTTCATATTCATAGACAGTTTTGAATTTTGAATCGTTTATAGAAATATCCACTTGGACTATTTTTATTTCCGAATATTGATAATTAATTGTAGAAAAAAGACCATTCTTATCTGTTACTGTATCTTTTAAATGTGCATCGTTTTCATTATTTATAATTTCACCGATATTCTTTGAATTCTCCGAGGCTTCACCCCTGCAGCCATCATCATAATATTCAGCATTAGACTTATTTTTTAAATTCTGGTTAAGATCGCTGTTATTATATTCATCGTTATCAGTATTTTCATTGTTATTGATAATATCATTATGTCTGCCAAAATGATTGTACTTATATCCACCTTCACCACTAATATAATTATCTAGTTCACTGGGGCTGCTATTGGGCTTATATTCTTCTTCACTATTAATAGTATTACTATCTGGTTCGCTAGGGCTGTTATTGTATTTATATCCACCTTCACTACTGAAATTATAGCTATCTGAATCTACATCATACCTAGTTTCATTTTTTAAGTATTTATTATATTCTAGTTCACATGGGCTTTTATTGTATTTATATTCACCTTCACTGCTGGCATTAAAATGATGATCATTATACTTTTTGTCATTGGGTTCATATTTGTCATTATTAGTTTGATCCTTATTATGTTCAGTGACCTGGCAATTTGAATCTATAACGGTGGTTATATTCATTTCTTCTTCTCTATTTTCAGTGTTTTTGCATTTTAATGGTTTCTTGTCCTCGAATAAACTATAATTTGCGCTAGTATTTTTTATTTCTTTATGGTTTTTGATGTTATTTAAATAATTTAACAAATTGTAAAACCCTTTATTATCGCCATTTAACGGATAAAACATATTACTCGTTTTATATGATCTTAATTTAGGGCTGGTTTGATCATTATTTTCACATAATGAATCCAATTCATGATTTATATCCCTAGATTTAAGGTTATCGAAAATTCTAGCATCATTCTTTCTTATTAAAACAACATCATCATTTCTTCGAATTGAAATATCATCGTACACTAGATAACGGCCCTCAATATTTTTAATTGGTGATGATTGTAATGAGCGACTTATATTTACTATTTTTTTTGACAAGGTATCATTGAGATCGACATTTTTTTCTGATGAAGGTAAAAATTTTATGTTATCTTGGTTACAAAGGGATATATCCGTTGTTTTCTTTCTATTTGTATTTTTGTAGGCATATTCCTTTTCAGTTTCAAACTGGTTATCACACAAATTCGGCGTGATTCCCTTCTTAATCCCACAAAAAACATCATCAACGTGAAATTCATTTTCATCTTTAATATCATGAGTTGAATCAATAGAAAATAATGTATCTATATTACTTATTTTCCCGTCCCCCCATCGAGTTTCTTTCTTGCATAGGCTATTTGAGCACGTGTTTATTTCTGGATTTGAATTATTTTTGTTATGAAAAAACCTTTCTTTGCATAAGCTATTTGAGCACGTGTTTATTTCTGGATTTGAATTATTTTTGTTATGAAAAAACCTTTCTTTGCATAAGCTATTTGAGCACGTGTTTATCTCTGGATTTGAATTATTTTTGTTATGAAACAACTTTTCTTTGTATAAGCCATTTGAGCACGTGTTTATCTCTGGATTTGAATTATTTTTGTTATGAAACAACTTTTCTTTGTATAAGCCATTTGAGCACGTGTTTATTTCTGGATTAGAATAATTTTTGTTATGAAACAACTTTTCTTTGCATAAACTATTTGAGCACGTGTTTATCTCTGGATTTGAATTATTTTTGTTGTGAAAAAACCTTTCTTTGCATAAATTATTCACATCCATATTTATCTCTGGATTGGAATTCCGCAAAGATTCTTGATTGCAGTGGTTATTTGAATGTTTGGGTATATTTGGATTCGAACCATTTGCATTATGAAAAGATTCGTGATTGCAAAGGCTCTTCAGATCAATGGAAACATGGGAATTCGTCTTATTGTGATTTTCAGATTCAACTGAAACCCCCAAGATGTTTCTTTTTCTTTTACTTACATATGTACCATCGAGATAAATTATTTCTGCATTATTAGATGTATGTTCTATATTCATTTTTTTCTCTCTCTGACCTGGGGAAATATTGTTTACCCCTATACGAATAGCGGGTTCTGCAAATAATTCGTTCACATTATATTGACAAGCATCGCTTCTTGAAATATAATTTTCATCTGGCCGATTTAATTTTTCTATGTGCTTGTGCAATGATGTTTTACTAACGATCGTGAATATTTCTCTTTGAATATTTATATCTTTTGATGATGATTCAATGCCATTTTTATGATACATATTCTTTCCTATGGTTGATAATATCGAATCTTCATTCTGAATAGGGTTTTTATGCCTTAGAACAGCACCACCATTATAATTTAGTATTAAGGGGTAATGAAGTGATTCGTGGTTCTTGTTAAAGAAGTTAAGCAATGTTTTTTTTCTGAACACAGCTATTATGAAACCATCTCTTTTCAATGTTTGAAAATCGAGCTCACTGATACGATACATGTATATGTTTTTATATTTCCAAATAGAAGAGTTTTCATCTAAAACCACAACCTTTCCCTTTTGAACAATCAAACCAATATATATAAAGTTTTTAACAGAGCATATACCGGCTTCTATATGTCTTCCATGATTTTTTACATTGAATTCATCTTGCATATGATCTTCTGAATCATATTTAATATCAATTTCACTAGATGTATCAAAATAGTCTTTAGCTATTAATATTAGATCTGAAACACATATGGCCGAGGGGATGTTATTTAGCTTAACACATTTCCATCTCAAAGAACGAGTGTTTGTTATAAAGTGAATTCCTCCATGAAATGTATCTCTATTACTGCCCGAAGGAATAGGCAAATTTAAAGATATGAAGGGTTCTCTCGAATGTGATTTTTTATGACAGATCAAACATTCAATTGTAGATATAAATCCACCTCTGAATATGTCACTAATAACGGATGTAGTCTTTGAAAATTCATCGTTGGAATCTGTGGTTTTAGTTACATTATAGTTATGTCCCTCGTTATTGTAATAAAAGAAAGGCAGATTCGGGATTTTCCCCGCAGCATAAGTATTTTGAACCCTGAAATGTTTCTGGTTTTCATTTTGAATTTTCTGCTTTTCGATATTATTGATTCTTGTATGATAGTTGGTGGTATCTATATTTTCTTCCACCGAGCGATTTTTATGCCTATTATCATAATTCATTATAAATACATCATTTTCTTTACTTTCAATCGTTTCCCCATCCTTTTTACTGTTAATTTCCCCTAAATATCCATCATTTCCTTTGCTTTTAATTGCTTCTTCATTGTTTTTAATATTATTTTTTTCTATATATACATCATTTCCTTTATTTTCAATCGTTTCCCCATCCTTTTTACTGTATATTTCCCCTAAATATCCATCATTTCCTTTGCTTTTAATTGCTTCTTCCTTGTATTTAATATTATTTTTTTCTATATATACATCATTTTCTTTATTTTCAATCGTTTCTTTATTCTTTTCACTGTTAATTTCCCCTAAATATCCATCATTTTCTTTACTTTTAATTGCTTTTTCATTCACTTTAATAATAATTTTTTCTATATATCCATCATTTTCTTTACTTTCAACTGTTTTCCCATTCTCTTTGCTGTTAATTTCCCCTAAATATCCATCATTCTCTTTACTTTCAATTGTTTCCCCATCCTTTTTAATATTATTTTTCATCATATTGTTATCTATGTTTGTAGAGTTTAAAGAAATATCCATCACGGTATCGCTGATCCTTTTATCCGTAATTATTTTCACATTAAAATTATCATTATGTGTAAATTCTGTTTCTATACAGTCGCCCTTGCTCGGTTTTTTTTCAAGACCATAAAAATATTTTCTTTTCAGATAGTTCGCGCCACTTTGATTCAAACTTACAGGTTCCTCATTATTTTTAGTGCTACATATACAATCGACTGTGGTTTCGTATTTTTTATTATCGTAGACTTTGCCATGATGCTTTATACAATTCCCTTGGGTAAAATAGCCTATATTATTATCAAAATCACAATTTCTGCTATTTAAACTTACCCATACTCCGGTTCGATCATCATTTCCGATATTTACATTTTCGGAATTATAGCCTTGAATGTTATTGATACTATCATACCCGATTCCACTAGAAGTCGTAGGACTAATGCTATTATTTGCCTTAACTCTTTGCCCAGAAACATCAACACCAATATTGCGATTTAATAGGTCATTAACCGGTTGCTTATCATCAATATTACGATTTTTATTGTCACCCTTTATATTTTTTACATCATCGAAGTGTTGGTTATTTGTGGTGCTAGCATTGGTTTTTGATGTGAAATCTTTGTAGTAATTTACTTGTCTTTTTTCCATTTTAAGGTCTTCGTGAAGACAGTCAAGTAACATCTCCATAAATTCACCACAGTCATGCTGTCTGAAATCGAGAAATCTGTGAACTGACTGCCCAAATACCTTTCTAAAATCTTTAGGGGTATAGAAATCATCATTATGACACAAAGATCTCGTTATCTTGGAAGAAGCGTAATTCAAAAAAGAATCACCCTTTGTCTTTTCATATTCTGATAGTATTTTCTTGTTTTTCCCTTGTTTTTCAAGCATTTTATAAATCAATCTATGGAAACATTGAGCAACCTTTCCTTTAAACCCAAGCTTATTGGATTTATTGATGTATCTTTTGTACAAAAAGTCCAATTTATCTATAGAAAATTTTTTATCGTTGTCTGTATTTTCCTCGACTCTTTCAATGCATTCAACTTTGTTAGTGTTCAAAGTGTTTTCTTGTTGCTGTTTATTCAAATTAATACTGTTTTCATCGGCATTAATTATAGATTCACGAATTATTGGTAAATGTTCGCCTGAAATATCCATCGTTCGGCCCGAATAAGATATTTTATGTCCTATATTATGTGCTATATTCGATCTATTCTTAGAAGACATGATCTCGTGGTTTACATTTTCAGTTTCTAGATCCGTAAATCGCTTACATCCCATATACCCTGCCAAGAAATCTTCAATATCCTCAACAATTATATTTATGCCTCGATATTGTTTTAATATTCTCTTTATTTCCATTCTCAACTCATTTCCACATAAATAAATTTTATCTACGCTAGTATCTGGTCTTAAGTGTTTATCTTTTGTTTTACAATCAGCCTGACTAGTGTTGATTTTGGTTTTTGGTTTGTCTAAATCACTGGAATTAGTTAAATTGCGTTTTAGAAGATCATAATCCGGCAATAAATAAGAGTCGTCATCAAAATTATTATTTTTTAGGATACAATCTTGATCATCTATTGTGTCATTGGATTTTTTATGACTAATACTCGTATGATATAAGGCATCGTTATTATTTGTAGAGGAAATTTCTTTAGCCTCTATAAATCTACTATTCTCTGTTTTTTTATTGCTAATAATATCTTCGTGTGTTTCAGGAATTATACCTGTTTGATCATTACTATTAATTCCTCCTAGAGTACTCGCTATATCTCCAGTTTTGTTATTACTATCCATACCATTCAAAGCCCAATACCCATCGCCCGTTTGATAATTACTATAGATATCTTCTAGATTACCAACTAAATAGCCTGTTTGATCACTTCTATTAATATCTTTTATGGTACCATCCCTATCGCTGGTTTCGTTATTACTATTAATACTTTTCAAGATACTGTATCCATCATCATCGGCTAATTTATTGTTATTATTACACTCTTTAACACGATTCCAATCGTCGTATAGGCCATCCATATTGTCATGTAGATCATTAGAATTATTTATTATTTTGTTAGTAAAAGATAAAACATCCTTTTTATGTCCAAATGTGTTTTTGAAACGCCCTAAACCGACCTGCTTATATTTTGTAGCGTGATTATTATTTGATTTGCCTTTATAATTATAAGACTTATTATTATTATCTTCAAATCTATTTTTTTTGCTATCTAAAATATTTTCATGGTTTTTTGTGGTGTTATTAATATCGCTATTATTTTTCAAATGTGGGTGTATTTTGCTATCTAAAATATTTTCATGGTTTTTTGTGGTGTTATTAATATCGCTATTATTTGTCAAATGTGGGCGTATTTTGCTATCTATAATATTTTCAGTGTCTTTTGTGGTGCTATTAATATCGTTATTACTTGCTAAAAGTGTACCTTTATAGCTCTGAGCATCACTATCGTTATCTAATACGATGGTGCTTTTCAATATAGTATTTATACGATCAGATTCAAGTTTACGATCTACTATAATTTTGTTTTCTCTATGGCAGTCAACGGGTAGATTATTGGAATTGATTTGATATTTATTCACTTTCAAACAATCCTTTTTGTTTCTAATTAAATTCATGTTTTTTAGATATATTTGTGCAATTTTAGTTCTATATTCAGTGTCTTTTGATAGTGACTTAAGTTCCACAAACAGTTTGTTCAATGCTGCTATTTCCACCCGAACATCTGAATGCACGATCTTATACTTAAGAGTGAAAAAAGAAATTAGCTCGGGAATATGAAGAATTAATTGTAGACCTGTATTCATAAAACAGGTATTTCCTTGATTTCCAAGTCCCAAATCTAAATTCGAAGAAACTGGAATGAGATCAAAATCTGGAAGACTGTTGAAACTATCTTGCTCCATATCTTGTACTAGATCATCACTATTTGAACTTTTCTTTGTAGAATGGCTTTCATTATTCATATCTTGCTCTAGTATTTGTTTTTCGGGGCTAAATATTTTAAGATCGCAACCAATATTCTGCTTATCTGAATTTTCATGATATGTGCTTATTTCAATGCCCATTCCTCCAATATCATAAGTACCAGTAGCACGATTATCTATATCGCACATATACATATTGAAGCTATCGACTCTACCCAAATCCATAGTTTCACCAATCTCTTCAGTAGAAATTTCAAAATTGAGCACACCATTCTCTTCATCATGATCTTCCATTTGAGATTCGCATATTTTCTTATATCTCTTGTCTCTCATATCTAATTAATAATACAAAATAAATATGACATTTTATAGAAATGCGAATTCTTTTATACTTTTCAAGTCGAAATAGAATGGTCTATATTTTTTTATTAATGGAAAACAAAATGATCATTATGTAAATTAAAAATTAATTTATTTATCGAAGCATAAAAATGTGGAAAGCTAGAGCTTCGAAAATATGTTCTAAAAATGAATAAAAACTGACATATTTTTAAGAAGCGGAAAACTACTATCAAATAACACATTAATAAATTTATTCTAAAAAATTCTTCTCAAGGCCATAAAGAAAGATTCATAACAAGATTATAAATAATTTCTAAACTATTATAATAAAACTAAAATTATTATTTCATCGTAAATTATATTTTTGATTCGAACTGAGAAATAAAAAATATTTTTTGTGCAACTTCTTAAATAATAGTATATTTATAGTGAATGGTTTGAATCTATTACAGTAAAATATTAATGCCTCAATATCGTTAAAATTAAATATAAAATAATTGATAATTTGAAATTATAGTTAAAAAAACGAAATATTTAATCCAAAATCACAATTCACTATTTCTTGATTGATAATTGGATATCATAGTATAAAAAAAGATTATTTAAATCAACATCGTAAACCATATTTCTTAAATGATAATTAGAGATCATAGTATAAAAATGATATATTTTATCCAACATCACAATTCACTATTTCTTGATTGATAATTTGAAATTATAGTATTTAAAATGATATGGCAAATTTTATGTTTTTTTCCATAATTTATGCCCTAAATCAATAAAAAAAAATTTAAAATTAAGCGGGTAACTCGCAAAAATGATGCAAAAATACCATATAAAAAAATTTCCTTATAGTAACTTACATAAAATCTATATACAAAAGGGTTTTTTACTAATCTAAGGATGAAAATTTAACAGAATATAAATTTTAAATCTTAGATTAATCAAGATACCTTTAAAGTGACAATAAACACATTGTTAAATAATATTTCACGTGCAGTTTACATATGAATCATCATATGGCAATTTTCCATAATAATATTAACTTTTAACTTATGATAGAGGAAAAATCCATTGATTTACTCTTATACTTTATACATATTCTAAAACCTTTTTGGTAACTTAGCTGACCATATTTTAATCAGCATGAAATAGCAAACTTTTTACATAAAATCTTATAAAAATTATTTTTTACCTTAGATTGAAATAAAATCAGAATAAATTATATATCACATAAAGATCAAAATATCTAGCATTAAACAAAAAAATAAACTACATGATCGTAGATAATTACTATCACAAAACAAAAATAATTTAGAAATTTTTCAGCATATGATATCATAAAAAAATTCGAAATCTTGAAATTTTGACTGAAGATATGTTTCAATTAATAAAATGTTAATTTTTATTACAATCTAAATATCATATTAAATTTAAGTTTACAAAATAAATTTACTATAAGTAATAACATGAGAGTGAAAAAATTTGCATTTATAAGTGAATTTTTACTTCATTTCATCATGATGTTATAAAATTGAATTAATATTTGCTGTAACTGTATAAGAATATTATCTCGGATTGATATTCTACCAGGGAAAAAGGTTTCGTGCTTAATTTATGTGTATCAGATAAGTTTTTATTTATTGAAAAATATACCTCGTAAATAATTTTATGCGCCCTATTATTATATTCTGGGTATTTGAAGGTAAGAAGAGGCATATTTAAAAATCATATTGGGTATATTGGAAATTATTTGGAATGTATAGCATTATTTTTCATTTTTAGGGTCTTTTTAGCATACATAAATCATAAATTGGCTTGAAATTTAACCATAAAAACTTCAAAATACACTACGAGGTGAAAAAGAACCGTGGATCTAAATATAAAAGTCCCCCTAAAAATATGCTCTCGGCAAGTATATATGCAAGTATGTTTAAAATGATGTGAAAGAGTTATAATCACTCGATTTTTACTATATTTTTTTTTAAAATTTCCCTTCTCTATTTAATAATACGAACTAAAAGACTAAGAAATAAATTGTTGTTTTAGCGTCTTTATCGATTAAATTATATTATAATTTTATGAATAGGCATTGATTTCTTCTTTACATAGCAGCTAAGTAATGATTTCAATTGATAAAAATAGTTCTTTTATTAAGAAAAAGATAAGCTTATCGCATATAGTTTTTAGCATCCATTTGTTGGAAAAGGTCGAAGGGGGTGAATTTTCAGTTAGATAAAAGGCTGCTAAACCACGATTTACATGATCTCAGCCACCTTTAAAAATAAAAAAAATATTTTCGGAATTTTTTAAGCATAGAACGAAAACAATTTTTGGATTCCAACAACCCTGCTCTATAGATATACCATTATATTAAAAGATTAAGAAAAATTAAAAATCAGTAATATTGTATGAGAATAAAATTGTTTTCAATTAAAGTCTTTTTTGAATGTTTGAAAAATCATGCATCGGATTAAATAGATTTTTGGGTTTTTTTAAACGCGCAAAGGAAACTAAAAGCGTAAATAACGATAAAAAATCAACTATAAATATAATAACTTTTTTTTATTTAAACCTTATAATTATTATATATAAAAAATACAAGATCCAATTCATAATTGCAAGATTTTTTATTTGCCAGTAATCATATTCCTTCTATTATCATAAATATATTTCTGCGCAAAAATATATTTTAATTTCTTAAAAATATAAAAATTTTATTTTTTATTTATATTTTTGACGCATTATTGACCTGAAAATCCTTATAATTTTTTTTGTCTACTGAACACAAAGGATTTTAATTTATAATTAAAAATACCTTAGACCATATATTTACAAAATCTTTGTTTTTTTTGGGTTTTATATGAATTTTAACCTGAAATTGATTCTTTAAATACCTATTATAATTACCATTAGAATACATCGAAAAAAAGCATGTGATCTTTATCGTTTATTTTTTTACCGGATTATATATCTTAGTATGAAAGTTTAAGACTTTTTTTTATGTCGAATTATCATATTATAGCAATGTTCTTTCAAAATATCATTTGTTCAAGAATATCTGAGGTTATTTCTATTGATTAGACAAAAACCGATAAATTATTGACGCGACTGTGTGTCTATTTATAGGTAATTAGAATAATATTCATCTCATACTTTCACCTATTATAGCTATAAATGTTTTTTTAATTTCTCTACAGTTACTAACTTCTTATCACTTAAATTTATTCAATCAATAATATTTATTTACCCCTAGTATGTAAGAAGTCCGGCAATCCCATGCTCATGATGTGTGATTTTTTTATTATCGATTAACAGATAATCTTATGTTAAAATCTATTTTAAATTGAAATAAATACACATTGGAATATTTGAATGGTATTTATATACATCTGAGCAAGAAAAATAACCAATGAATGTTTATTATTTTGATAATTTTTAAAATTATTTCTAAGTTATGTTTAAACTTTTTTTTAATCAAAATATAGTTACAAATATGTCCGATAAATCATTATAATGACGAGTTTATATAATGATGATGAAATTTATGAAAATATAATAAAGCTTAGTTTTTCTGTTTTTATTTTAATTTTATTCGTTGTCTGACTTATATACACGATCCATCTGAAACGTCAATTCGTCGTTGTCGATAAATTACTACCTTTATGAATATCATAGATTCAACTTTTGAACTATAAATCATGATTTCATTAAACCCAATTTGAATTTAGATAACTTGAAATAAAAATAATAAGAGTTGGCTTGTAGTCCTCGATTTTATTAATTTTTTTCATTCAAATTGTTTGAAAATTATTTATATTATGAAAACAGGAAAAATTTACGAGTATAAACATAAATAAAAAAATAGGCACAATTACTGAAAGCATCCACATTTATTGAAAAATTACATAAAATCTTGAATGGCAGTAACATTATCGGAAGTAAAAAAGAAGCAGTATCTAGCTATGGACATGTCTTTGACAGGCTCTACTGCCTTTTTAAAATCCAAACGTCTAAAAATCTCTTTTTCTACAAATTTATCATATTTTTGTTGAAAATAATTAGCAATAAACCTTATTTCCTAATACTTTGCTTTTTTTATAAAACATTCTAAAATAACAGCATACATCTTCTGAAACAAATTATGCATTATGACATAAGAAATTTTCTTCATTGCTTTTTCGTCAATAATTGATTGATTTAAAACGCCCATTATTATTTCTCCCTCTTTCACCGTTAAAATGTCTTCTAGCCTTGTTCTTAAGCATTCATTAAAATATGGTGCAATTAATCCGGAAAACTCATAATTATGTGTCACATCGGAAAATTTTTTTATGATTTCTTCTATGGACCTTAAAACATACTGATTCTGGGAAAATATTACGTGTTTATAGAGCTGCATGCCAAGTTCAACTTTTTCCTTTTGGAAATTTTCAACTACTATCTTACATTCAAAAAATGAACTGATCAAACGGGAAGAAGAGGAAATGATGCTACTGGGATTCTTTAAATTCCAAAAATTGTTACGGAAACCAAATGTCACAATATGTTTCTTATAATCCAAGGCATTAATTTCCTGAAGATTTATAATATAATCCTTTAAAAGATAATCCTTTGCTATGATATTCATCGACACCAATAAACCCTTCTCCCCCAATAAATCGCGCCAGAAATCCATTTTTTCCTTTATTTTTGTCTCGAAAACACACGCAACATCGGTAACATCCTCATTTAGAGTTTCTATAAGATAGTGTGTTTTATATGCTGTCACATAATTATGTGGGCTTTCATTTTGCATTACATAGTCACGTTCTAATTTTTGAACAGTATTTTGTGTTAAAAATAAAATTATTTGGTTCTTTAGCCTCTCAAAACAATCTATATCTTTATAAGTGTCGAAATTAGAAGGCCCTTCGACCAAAGAAATGTCAAATTTTCCATCATTAATACCTTTCAGGAGAAGAAACCCCAGGCATAAAAATTCTTCATTCCCAAACCAGCTCATATGATACTTTAGACAATTTTCCATAATATCCCGTTTAAAATTCCCTGGTTCATAAAATTCAAAAGTAATTTGGCCTAAATCCTTCCGAATTTTTGCTTCACGTTCTTCATTGTTATCCTTATAGGATTTATACACATTACTTTGTTCCAAACAAAAAAAATTTATGCTGATTGAGGATAGTAACTGAAGCTCATTCATTGATTGTTCATTTAAACACATCAAGCTGGAGAATTCATATCTAAAAAAAGATTCTATAAAATTAACACGTTTTGTATTTTGGTGTTTGAGGTTTATTGCATTTATGCTTTGTTGAATTTTCAACATTTCATCATTTTTACAACATACAAAAAAATAAATATAATCTGTTCTATTGAAAAAAGGCTTTGCTTCTATGATAAATTGATCCCATATAGAACTATCTATATTACTTAGGGCCTTAATTATTATAGATAAGTCGTTTATTTCCTTTTCCATCACTGCAAGTTCTGCTTCTATTTTTTCTATTTCGCTTTTATATGAAATCGTTTTTCTTTTAAAAAAAGACCCTTTTTCTTTGTTTTTTAATTCCACTAGTTCGCTATTTTTACTCGTTTTGTTCACGCAGAGTGTTATACGACTATTCCAAAGTTCATTTCTGGCATCTCTTCGATTTTTCTGGAAAATACTTCGCAGGTATAATGCAAATTTATTTTCATTTTGGCAAACTAAAAATTTTCTTAGTGAATTAAAATCTTCTTTATTATTTTCCATGATGGAATTCAAACAATTGTCAAATAACTTTATTATGCTCCATGAATATTTCTGGAGTTCCTTATTTATATATTTCTGTATATAGGGGCAGTGATTTAAATTAACACTTTTAGACCTTATCATGAAAAAATCTGGCACGGGCATATCAACACGGTTTTCCGATACAGACTCGCCCTTACGCTTAAGGTGTTCCATAAACGATTGGAGGTGGTTTTTTTTATAACATCCATCATGTATTTCTTGGTCTGGCCATTTTTCAATAGCCGGTGCTAATGGATGAATATGCCCATCAACACCCATAACATTATCATTCAACGAATCTTTAATAAAAATATCGGCAAAATCAATTGGATGATCATAATTTGGATGATATATCGTATAGAAATCATACAATTGCCTGTAACAGAGCTTGTCTTTTAAAAATGGATTATTGTGAATACTTGTTAAAAGATCATATATGTACTCGTATTTATTGGATTTGGGTATTACCGAAACCAGAAAACATGAACCAGAGTTCTGTGTATCATTCATAACACGTTTAAGAACTTCCTTTGCTTTATTTTTAAACATTAATACATGGGAATTGTTAACAGACCCATCCATCAAGTTTAAATATTGTAAAGAATCGACTATTGTTTGTTCCGTCATTCTTATACATACAAGAGAAACAAAGACAAGTGGAAATTTCATATTTTGAAAACTCTTTATAGCTTAAATACCTCTCGAATACACTTTTATCAATAAATAAAATCAATCTAAATGATAAATTTGATAAATAAAAATACTTCTTAACACTTTAAATCTAGAATGGTTTTTTATCTGTTAATTGATAAAAGGTTTTTTATCGATCAAAAAAAGTATCCAATGATTATCCTCAGACAAATAACTATGTTTATATGAATTGCAAAAAACAACAGAGAGAATATATATACTATATGAGTATACTAAATAGTTATAAAGTATAAATAATAGTTATAGGATATTTCAGATAACAATATTCATTTTTACCACCGTTTCAAGCATCAAAATATTTTTAAACCATGATAAACAACTAAAACAATGATAAGTCATTCGTAGATAATAATATAAAATCGAAAATGTTTAAACGATTTTTTGGAATAAATAAACCGTTTTTATCCATATAATCATATTTTTGATAATTCCGATCAGTTGAAATAATCAAGTGATCTCAAAAAAACAACCTTTTCTTTATTGTATTTCAACGTAGTGTATAATAAAATTTTTCTATTTTCCTTGAGTTTGCATTCTTTTTGATAATTAAACCCAATTAAATATATTGAGCTTTTTTTACTTTGAGACATAATATCTTTTGTAAAATATTAATTTCGAATTTAACCGATTTAGAGAACGAAAAGAACCTTCTAAATTCATTTGAATATTTGAAAATGTTTATTTTTGAATGCTGTATACAAAAATACTTCAACTGAAACCAAGCAGTTTAATATATTTGTAATATATTTTTTTATTTATGTTTTTTCTTATAGCATGATTTAACACTCAGTAATGTTAGGTTTGATATGTGCCTAAAACATATCTAAATCGACTTAAGTGATAGTTTTAACAAAAATAAAACTAAAGATAAAAAAAGAAGTATACTTCGTGTAAATTAATCTTGTGCACCCTATTCAATAAAATAATAAATTATCATTTCAAATTGCTATAAAACTAAAAAGAGCATGAAAAACGCTTTAATTATTATTCACTCTATATATAATTCTTATTATTGTGTATTTCAGTGGAAGCTATTGAAAATAGAGAGACTTCAAACAGAATCTTCACAACTAGCGAATTTGCAGATATGATAATAATAAAATGCTTTTGTACCATAAGATTATTTAATATCATATATGAGAAGGCATTAAGCTATTAATACGTTTTTTTTCACGTGGTTTTGGATTTACCATATAAAAACCTCCTCATAACCTATATTATATATTTATTTAACAAATATACTTTTCATGACTGGCCTTGCAACTATATTGTCACAATCCAATCTCATATATTCAGAAGTTGTTTTTAAAGCTATTTTAGATGAATAAGGTTAAACAAATGCCCATGCGTAACATATATATTTTATTTGAATATTCAAATTATAAGCAATTTGTAAAAAGAATTAGCAACCTTAATCAAAAATTATAAAGTAAATTTTTAAAGTGTAATTACAAATTACAAGAATTATTGTTTAAAAATACACAATAAAATAATTTAGTGCCGTTAAATGATGTAAAATTATTAAAATTGAATAGCCTTATACCATAAAGAACCTACTAAATACGATATGAGCTATGTTTAATAAAATTGTAAAATACTTAATTATCTATGTGTAAGGATTAAAAAGTGGAAATTTTGGTAATTAAATCTTAAAATACACAATACGAATAAATATCCTTTAAGTAAAATCTGAAATTGTCATATTTTTTAAAATAAGATATATTGACATGAACACATTTCTATTTCAAAAATTAATTCTGCCATGATCTAATGGTGATTCATAACTTTGTAATTTTTCTTCATATATTTAACAAATTATATTAAATATCGTTGTAATATTACAATTTCATTTTTAGCACGGTCAAAAGGCATCATATCGCCCATGAAACTATAATTCGTAATTTAGATATAATTATTTAATAGCAAAACCTGAAAAAATTCAAAATATTTTATATAAAATATCATCAATGAGTTTTGATTCACAATTACAAACTTTTTTCTAATTTTATATCATAATCACATATACTACAGTAAATCCATCCTTCATATAAAGATATCATTGTATTTCATCCCATAAATAGAATAATTATGTATATGTTTTAGCTTATTTCTAATAAATTCTTCTGATTTTTTATATCATGTGTACACAATATTTTGTAGATTTTGATCAATAAAGTTATTTCAAACCTTTATAAATAATTTATTCAAATAATTCTAAATCTATTGCCGAATATTTTTAGCTCCTTAAACTATTCTCGAGAAAGGAATGATTTATAATAAAAAAACAAATAATTTGCTCCGATGGCTCAATTTACCTTTCCAATTTAATGAAAAATTTATAGATTTTGTATGTTAAAATTAAAATGTATTCGTTCACGTATTCAAACATGATTTGATAATTCAATAATATTTATAAATTCTTAAGTCAGCCGATATTTGTTTTTAATCCATTTTATAGAGTATATCAGCAAATTTGCCCAAAACCTTACCTTGATGCAATTAACAATGATTAATTCAAGATATTTTGTTGAAAAATATATTGTTGCTGGTTTATGAAATCCCGTTCTCCTTTCAACGCAAATAAAATTGATTTTACTTTTAAGATATTTTTTTTTTTATAAATATTTAGGTTTCTTATATTTTAGGGGCATGATCATTTAAAAATTATATATAATCAGCCCATATTTTATTTTTATGACTTGTAAAAGAATAATCATCCGTCCATTATTAACCTTTTTTTTATTCACAAAATACAATATTTACATCAATTATAATTAAGCCAGATGTTAATTCAATCAATAAGTTTCATAATGCAGATACATCTTTTTATATAAGAATGTCTTGACAAAAATACAAAAGTCATGGCTAAAACTTCCATAAATAAAGAATAGACATATTAAAAAATATCATATATTTCAAATATACCAATATTAAGATAATAATAGCTAAAACATACTAATATATAGCATCCATCGCTGCTTTCTAAAAATTAATTCATTAATCCAATATCTTGTGCCATATAAGTTATTTTTCGACTAAATCTAATTATAAAGACATTTCGGAAGGTTATTCGTGCAAATAGAAATTTGCATGCAATATCTTATTTTTTGTTTTATATATTTCATTTTTTCTAATCCAGAATTATCTGACATGAAAATAAAAACCTTAGTATAAAATTGTTAAATATGACCTGTAGCCTAAGTTACCAATTATGATGCATAAAAAATACCATTTTTGTGTTAATACAATTTCTACACATCTGTGTAAATTCCCAGTTTTTATAATCTAGACAAACTCGAAACTATGTTTCTCCATATTTACTACTGGTGTAAATTTGAATTATTAAGCACGCATAATCTTTTTATTTTTTTGATAATCCTGTGTTTTTATTCAGTTATAGTTTTTATTAATAACTTCGACATACTTTCGCTAATTTCAAAACATCTATTACAGACTGTGTGTTAGATGTGGTTTTTTCTTAACTTGTATTTTTAATAGAGGCATAAAGTTCGAAGAAAATATTTAGAGTGTCCATTATATCTAATTATCTTTTTTTGCAAAAAAATTCAGGGCATATATTCAATGCTTTCATTGTTTTTTTTTCGAATTGAAAAATCCTAATGAAATGACAGTACATCTTCTTTTTGCTTAAAAATGACTTACAACGCCCAAAAGATTCCGACAAAACATTGTATGAATATTTCTTTAGTTCTTAACCACATATTTTCGAATATTGACATAATTATCCGTGTATATATCCTTTGATCTTACTATAAATAAATCTGGTATTTATAGACTTTCGATTTCGATATCTTCTTGAACCACAAAAAAAAATCACTCGATTCGTAAATATTTTTAAATTCCTTTTTGTAAATTTTATTTTCCATGATGCGAATTTTCTTTGCTCCACTTTTTGATAAAATACATAAATGGAAATTAATCATATCATTTTTGAAATTGAATCATCATTCATGCAATGCCAAATAAAAAATCAGAAAAATCACCTTAATTGAAATATTAACAAAAAGAAGCTAAATAAAAATCTAAAAATTGTCTATAGCATAACTTATTTCTTAAAAATAATTTTTATAAAGCTTCTTTATAAACACAGTAAGATTTTGCTTTGAACAATAACTTTGGTATGGCACATGATAGTAATAAGTTATGCTCGATGCTTATAATGCGCACATATAGAATTTTAAGATCTTATTTTGTCAACTCTTTAAAAATTAGCACATGCGAGAATAAACATGTCGTTGATTTATTTACTTCTTGAATAAATTTATCGCTCTTAAATAATCTGTCCTATTTACACAAATAAACAAAGGTCGAAAGCTTGATATTATATTTCTGGCATTTGAAAATCTCTTTATCGACAGATTTTAATTTATGATCGATAAGAATGTTTTAATGAAAGATAAATTACAAGATGTTTGTTGTTTTTATCAAGATAATTAATCATGACAAAAAGTACGGTTCTTTAAAAAACAAAAAAATGATCATATAAAAAATTTTGCGAACTTTGAATGCTTATGATTGAATATATTTATTAAGATATATCTATATATTTGCAATTCACATGTTTATATTTTAAGGAATCTAAGTAAATTTATATATAAAAATTGAATATCAAACTCTCATACAAAAGTATTCAGAAAATTAAAATTTGTTCGATATTATATTTGGATTAATTGTTAAAAATAGTCTTCCAATTACCCTTCTTTTTGTTTTTTTTTTAAATTCACTTCATTTTATGTTACGAATCACCATAATTTTTAAAAATATCAAATCTAGTATAATTTGAATAATCTATATAGTATTTATAAATCTACTGCCACATACAGGAAGTAATATATATATGAAATCAGAAAGAATGATAGGTGATAAATCTCATAACCATATCTGATGATCACACTAATTTATCCCACACAGAATCAACTATATAATGATTTATTTAAACTAAATAGGATCAAAAATTTAATATTAAATAATACAATTACAGGAAAAAATAACGTTCTAATAATTGATTTTTTGATAATAATTTTCTACTTGGATAGCATGCGGCTCTTTATCCTTAAATATTAATATAATGTTTGCCGGGCATCTTTCCCTATAAAAAGGCCTTTGATAAACTAAAAACTCATAAAAATGGTATGTCTAACTTCTTTCATTTGATCACCTATTATTTATTTGTTATATGCTAGTTCACACCTAAACACAGTATTATGCCATATTTATTTTACACTGACCTAAATAAGCATTAGAACTTATGTCAAATTTTATATAATTCAGTTCAAATAATTAATTTTCTAGTTTCAAAAGTTATTAATAAATAAAAAGTATCTATTTGTATCATAATTTTTTGAAATCACTAAAATTTATAGAAAAAAGCCTTTTCATATATGATGGATCTATATTATATATATCTTTTGCTTTTCTATGTTACGATAAAAAAATTCATCTTGTTTTTAATCATGAGTGCTTAGAAATAGTCTAATTTTTAACATATCTACCGATATATTTATTCATTATTTGAACCAAAATCATTAGATCAAAAAGGGAAGATTAAGGGAAAGATCTTTAAGACTAAAGCAGAAAGCAGTTTTAAAAGTTTTGAAAGATTTCAATAATTTTAAAAAATAAAAAGATGAAACCCTAAGGATGATTTTTATTGTCGACAAATCGCGTAGATTAAAGCAGTTGAAATAAGATTCCATATTTTTCAGGAACAAATAAAACACATCTGAGCGACATTGTGTTTTTATGTGATTCAAGACAGCATCATGAATAAAAGAACATAAGATTAGAGAAATATCATACATGATATTTAAGAAAAAACCTATCTTTTGCTGGACGATTTTGCGAAGATAGCTGAGGCAATCCAACTAAAACATTAAAGGCCTGACCCATTTATCACAAAAATTATAACTTACTACAATAGAGCAACAAGTATAAATATCTTTTTGTGTTGTATAACTTATTTATATAGATTGTATTTTAAACTATTATACGCCTACAGCTTTCACATATAAATATGACCTATGATACAGTATTTACGATATTTTACAGTCCATATCTTTAAGTTTGTCATGATAAAGAAATAAATTTGAATGTTTATGAAATCTTCGAAATTTCGAGCTATTCAAGATAATAATCGATGTGGTAAATTATTTCAGCAAACAAGAAAAATCTTTCTAAAAAGTTATTTGCTATATTATAAATGAGTTAATAACACTTTTTATTGTTAATATTTTGAATAATTTTTAGGGTGTATTGAACTGCAGATGATCTATAGAAATTTAATCTAAAAATCTTTTTATTTTACGACCTTCTGGTTGACAGTAATATATATTTTATAAAAAACGTCTTATTTTATTGTAAAAATATATTCTGCGCCCTTTTCAATGATTAGAACATGGTCTTTTATTTTATACAGTCCTTGAGCTTATTCGAAATTTCATTTCTAATCTATCAGCATATTAATATACTCAGAACCTCCTAAACTATATTTTTGCATCCCCCTAAAGTTTTAAATGCGCATGTATATATTTTGCTGACTAATTTAATTAAACTTTAGCTAGCTTTTTTCGATTTTTCATTTATTAAATAAGTGTATAAAAACTCTAATATATAATATTTCCCAGATTATTTTGACTCTAAAGGGAGCTATAATATTTTTTTATACTTTCAGTTTTTTATTTTAGAATTTTATCTTAAACTTTGTTTATGCCATATTATTTCATATTGTGCATTCTATAAATATAAAATTTTACACCGGTGGATACATTAAATAAATGTCTAGTTGTATTCTGAATTATTTTTTGTCGCATTTTATACAAATATTTAATAAAAAATTGATTGTAATATATGTTTATTTTTTGAAATTATCCATTGAATTCGTCTGAAGCCTAATCCAAGTAGTTTATAAATAATTTTATAAAAATCAACTAGACATCTTTTTGTATCCACATATTTAGTTTATAATGTTTTTCCATGATAAAATACACATTTTTTCTATGGTTTTAACATAAATAAAAGACTTATATGATCTGTATTGTGATTCAAAAATTGTGATAGAACATATGAATAAAAAATCTTATCGTGATTTATCATTTATATATATATTGAGATAATTAATTTTGTTCTAGTAAATTTCAGATATCGATTGTATTAAAATTTATTAAATGAGCACAAGGTTTTGCATTCCAAATAACTCGTATAATTATCCCAATTAATTTTTGTTTACCATTTATTGATTTACATTCTTATCTTCGATAAACCATCTACGTCATCAAAAAATCCAACATTTTCTTTTAACAAAATATTTTTTCTCAAATTCGTTCTCAACTTATCATGCTCTGTTTTTTTTTCCATTTCCGTAAAAACACATTAATAAGTCAAATTTCTATACTCTAATATAAGCATAATGTGTTTTATAGTTATTAAAATTCATACATGCGACTTTGATTTAAAAATATTTGCAAAATAACGTTAAATTTATAATTACTGAAGTAGTTACGATAATAAAAAAACTATATAGACAAAAAAAAGTAGGAAAAAATATGATCAGGCTGTTGATTTTCCGCGAAATACCTAAAAAAGACCGAAAATAACTTTCTTTTATATTAAATATCATTAATATCTGAAAATAAATTATATCGAATAATTTTGTTTGAAAATCATTATAAATAAGAAGTTTAGGCGATATCATTATTATGTGGTATTTTAGGAATAACATAGCTATGATAAGTAGCTAGTGGAGCATTTTAATTTCAATTCCAAAATTTTATTTTGTTTTTACAGCTTTGTATCTTACACAAGTTTAATTTACAATCATAAACAGCATCTAATGTATATTTACTGGCTTGCCAGTGTCAATATATCGGAAAATCTCTTATTTTATTTGTTTAAATAGCATTCACAGGCTTTTCTTCGTGTTTTCAAAACAAAATCGTAAAAATACAAGAAATTTATGCCTAAATATTTTTAGCTTTATATTTGGTGTGTATCACGCCGTGATAAGGTAAAGTACAAGTGGATTTGAGGAAAATAAACTTTAAACCACTTAACTATAATCCCATGTCAATATATTTTTTATAAAGTTGCGCCTGATTTCACAAGCTATTCTGGTCATGGATAACTATAAAATAAATAAAAGTTTATTACAATAATGGGTTAACTTTACATATTCTAGAGATTTTAAGTTAATCTTACTTGTTTTGGTGGTATGAAATTAGCGCAATGTAAAGTTTCAAAAAGTTAGCAGTTCTAATTTTTTACATCGATCGTGATTCTATTCAGAAGTACCCACATCATATCAATAACAGATTTGATTATTTGCCCACATAAATAAATTCAAGTTGTTTAAGTGCAGAAAATTGGTCTATGTCAGTTCTTAAAGTTTTTTAGGCTTTCTTTATCCCATGTCGGTCATTCAGTGTTTGCTGTATTCTTTGCAGTCATGTGGAATTGATGGCCAAACAAGTATTTTGTAAATGCCGTTGTAATAAGGAATTCGAAGATTCGATCATTTAAATCAAAAAAATTTGTGTTATACATTTGCACCTATAAACCTTATTCACATATTTTGAAATTCTTTCTATCGCGTTAAGATATATAATAAAGGGGTTATGTTACAAAAGCCGCGGTATGGGCTAATTATGAATCTTCTAGTAAATGCCATGGGTAATGATATGCTTAAGTGCCTTAAGGATTTATTTATCGATTTCTCCAATATCTTATATAGACTTTTATGGTGATATAGTTGACTCTTGTTAAGGATATAATATACAAAAAATACAGGTAAATAGTCATCCTTAGATTGTTTGGATCAAAACTATATGATGCAAATATCCAATAAGTGGAAGATAGATATACATTTTCTAATGTTAAGAAAGATTACCAACAAATTTTAATCAACGAAATAAATTCAAATTCTTTTTTATATTTATTGAACCTTTCTTTTGTAATACTAATTTTTATGATCATAAAATATGTCTTAATAAAAAATTTATAACAAAGAAGAATTTTCAGTATAAATCACGTTAAAAACATAATAATTTCTATTTTATTATATATCATCTATATTGTGGTGAAATCCTACCGATAACTTTTTCTGCCAAACCTTAAAGGCATTTAGTTATCTTCATTGTATTTGCTTGCAAACTTGCATAAATTTTATAAAATTCAATACTGCGCTATAAATACATGCTAAAACTTTATTTTCTAGATTTTATTATAAAACCAACATATAGTAATATCTATTCGAAGAAATCATATATTTATAAAAAAAATGTAATTATTTTTATACACTTGTGTACTACACACTAAAATCTGATTATTTATTTTCCATTCTTTTCAAAGCATCTAAAATCAAAATATGGCGGTCTCTTAGAGGTTCTATCTTTTTTCGCTGTCTAAGATTTCTTTAAAAGGAGTTGAAATTCCACTATCTTCCGATAATTTCTCTAATTTTTAATATAATTATGCGTAAATAATTTTACAATAATATTCTATTCTGTAAGTTAACATCTTTTTTAAAATTTGATTTTTGGCTTAATCTTCGAACTTTGTTATTATTTATCTACGGGCCTTTTGGTTACACTATAATTTTTTTATCTTATACTAAAGACATGTTGTGTTTAGATTTAAAGGGATCATTTCTTTATAGAATACCATTTTATCTGATGCATTTTAATATTTTGAAATATTTAAATTATGAAGTCTCATCTAGTAAAGTTTCTTTCATTAAAATTTCACAGTATCTTACGCTACTTTCAAGAGTATATTATTGATCCAGTTACTTTACAAAAGAAAATTTAGTTTGCTTTATCGTCGTTCTCCAGGATGCAAATTCTTGTTATATCTGCGAATCGAAATAAATAGCAATGTTTCTAGTTATATACATTCGAGAGGCCGGTTTTTACATCCGCTTTTTTAAAACATAGCTAAAATGTGATGATGACATCCTAATTAAGAGAAAAAAATGGGAGTGAAAGCTAAATTTTTAGGGGACACCTTGGTTAATTCCATTTCACAAATAACCTTTTTTATAAAGGGTCTATATAATTTATGGTGTCTTTTTAAATTAATTCCGGAAAATAATTTGAAATTAACGATTTATTATTGTAAATATGAGAAGAAATGTGTTCAATGGGGCTCAGGGTGTAAGAAGTCTATCCTTAGAGTTCAATGAATTATAAGGTCGAAGAAACTAAAGTTCCGTATGATAACAAAATATAACGATAAATAAATTTACATAAATGTAAAGATTTTATATTGGATAGTTTATACAGATCAAGAATGTATCATATACTTTTTGACATTTAAGGCTAGCACGTAATAAAAATAAATCTTTTTTTTTAATTTTAAGCTAGGATAGAAATATTTATGCATTTAAATATGCTGTAAAAAAACACAATATGTTATTGTGCAGGTGTAGATCGTGATATATATCTATCTAGAATGAATTTCAGGAAATTGATGGTTGCTAGACAGAATAGTTACAGGAAAAATCAATAAGCTATATTTTATAATATTTGTATTATTTTATTTAAACTTATTTATTCTTTGCTTTTTTATAGGAAGCAAAAGAATAGTTTAGTTTCCGTTATCTCTTCCATTGAGAATTAGAATGTTTGAGAAGAAAAATAAATAGAATCCTTCACATGTTTTATTAATTTAGCAAATAGTATATATGTTATTTTTATCATATTATCTTTCGTTATGAATTTGTATTATTCAGCACTTTTTATTTATTTTTTGAAATATATATCGAGGATTTTATACGTACACCTTGTTCCTCTTGCATCTCTAAAGATCTTAAACTTATTTCTGAGGGTTAATATGCATATTTTCTCTTAATATGTACAGTAAATTAACTTAGAGCTTATTTTAGTCCTTAAAATTATTTATTTTTATTCAAATTTATGTTGTTCACACATCGTATCACCTTTTTGATATTTATGACCACTAGAAAAGATCCTTCTCTTTATTTTAAGTTCTCTTCGTGTCGTTTCACTAAGTCCTAGGTTTTTTTTACTAAAAACCGACAATTATATATCTTTCTCTTGATATTCTGTATTTGGTATTTATTTATAAAGGACGAAATCCTGTGAATTCGCCTGCAATTCAATCCTTTTCTATATATAATCTAGAAAATTTCTTCAATTTTTGTACTTTTATAGCTTTTACAATCCAATAATTTGTCAATTTTATTATTTAGGGATTCTAAGTAGAAGCAATCTTTGTGTAATTTTTCCGATAAACGTTTATAAGACTTTTGTAAAGTAATTTTTTAATATTTTTTTGTATTATTGTATTATTGTATTTATTTAAGAAGAAAAATTAACAATTTTCTTTATTGAAAACAATATATTATCCTTATCATCTATTCATTGTCAGATAAACATATATTTGCCTTTTTAGAGATATATACATTTATATAAAATTTATTTGCTAAAATTCCGTTTTTTTTGAAAATTAAACTACATATGTTTACAGATATTATTATTCGCCATAAAATTTTTTTCTCGAATCAAATTGAACTCAAAAATCCAGATACTTTTGCAACTTTATAAAATGAATGTATATTTTTCTCTTCAACTAATAAGTTATTTTCAAGGATCAAATCGGATTCATATATCCTAATAATTTCAGCCTTCTTTAAAATAAAAAGCAATTTTTTGTATTTTTTAGTGATCTAAATTATTCGTTTCTGATATTTCTTAATTTTTATATAATATGATTTTTTAATAATTTTGATCAAATGTTATTACTACAGTAAAAGAAACTTTCCTTATATTTTCCACTTAAATATTTTTTATCTTTCAAAATATTGTGTTTATTTTTCACACGTATTATGTTGATAAACCATTGTAAAATTAATTTATATTCTTTTCTGGGTCTTTTGTTTGTTTTTCCACATTCAGTTTTTTAATGTCTCTATTTTATCGAACCAAATAATAATTTTAGAGATGAGTTTTCAGCGATTATGTTCTTATTATTGTGCATTGTGAATTCTTTTGATTTAATTCTTTAAAAACGAGTTTTTTTTAAATATTTACAGTAAATTATTCAATTTTATATTATTATTGTATATGAACATCATTTTTTTTTTCTAAAATAAATATTTTCATGCATACACGTAAGATTGTTATTCTAGGATACTTTATTTTAATTTCTCGACAGAAAGGTATAAATAAGAATTACCAGCATATTTAGAATATTGCATTGAAAAGATATTAACCCCATCTGTCACTCAGAACTAGACCTAAAATTTATATTGACTGCAAATTTTTGTTGATTGTATATATACAAAAGCATATACTTTTTAAAATTTATTGGGTTTATCATGAATAAAATTAAAATTACTTTTAGCATATATAAAAGCCTAATAAGGTTTCCAACATATTTAAATATAAATATATGGTCATTTCTAGTCCTTTTATACTTCTTCAATATAAACAGATTGATTTTTTATATTTCATATTTACGTATTGTTTTTAATGCAGTTCTTTGTATAAGTCTAAATGTTATTACATATTCGTACGATGAAGTGTTCACCTTATTTTATTTTCAGATAATAATTTCAGGTGATCTATAAAATACCCTTTCATTACCCTCCCATAATTTGTTTTCTTCAAATCATAAAAAGGTCTTTAAGTTAAGTTTCCGCCCTGGTATTTGTATTTTATTTGTTCTTTTAGTTAATTTGTGGCACAATATCGTATATCTTATTGATAATTTCAAGTATAATACCCATGAATACATTTGCTTTTTTTTCATTGTTAATTTAATGCACGAATTTTTACGAAAAGAAGTAGAAACATTTACCCTTCTTTATTACTATAATAGCATGATATATTAAGCTTTGTTTTCGTGACTATGTTCTAAGTACTATTCATTTGTGTCTCACCTGCGTATTTGAACTCTACTATCCATTCAAGAATTGTATCGATAGTTTTTGAATTTACTTTTTTTAAACAAATATCAGTCAATTATATTTTTAAAAGATTTTATGCTTTATAAAATTTTAAATTTTACATATTCTTTACCTTTATATGTCATCTATTTTATAATCTTGTAATATATACATATTTTTTTTTTCAAATTTACACCTATTTTCCCCCAGGTTTATCTGTGATTATATATTTAGATTTTTTGTACTACATTGAGTCTATCTTTAGTTCGAGAAAAAATATACTATTTAGAAATATTAATAACACTAATCTATGCCGAAATCTATTATGATTATAGAGCACTCGAATTAAGAATAAGAAAAGCTTTGCAGGTATTGATCATTTTGAGAAACAGCATACGCACTGAAAAGCACCAGGAAAAGTTGCATTTGGTTTATATTTTTTTTTGAAAAAATAATGAAACATTAATGAAAAACCTTTTTAAATGAAATACAAAGAGATATAAGGAGTTATAGTTTATAAAAAATTACATTTTTAGATTTGTGAATGATACCAAAAAATAAATTATGCAAATATATTCCAGAATTAAAAATTGTCTTTGTTTATTTGATCATATCACTTTGTTCAATCTAGTCCTTGTTCCTAAGATGTAAGTTTAATACACCCCTTCACTAGCAATTTTTTTCTTCTGTATAATTGTTAGGAATGTATAAATATGTGTGATTTATCCATTAAACGAGACATTTGTTCACCATTTTATCCATTAAACTAGATGTTTGTTCACCATTTTCTCAATTGAACGAGACATTTGTTGACCATTTTCTCCATTGAACGAGATATTTGTTCACCATTTTCATCATAAAACGAGATATTTGTTCATCATTCAATATATTTGTCTAAAGTATAGGTTTAAATCTGTTCTTTGTGTTGCTGTTCCAGAAAAGACTAAAATTATGTAAAAAAATTTTATTCAAAAATTACATTAGCTTCATATTTAAAATATAGTACATGTTTTAATCCAATATTTTGTGTTTTTAGTTTGGAACGTCAAGAAACACTCCAACCATACCAATATATCTTTTATTGCTCGCACTGTGTTTGAAATCAAGCCTTTTTTTCAGCGTAAAAATAAAGTGTATTTTCAAATAAGTTTATTTTTTAGCCTTGGCTTGGCCTACGGTTTTTCTTGCTGCTAAGCGATATATTACCTGTTCGATAATTTAAAAATGCTATTGAGCGAAGAGAATTCAGATCCTTCTACTGCAATTGAAGATAGCGGGTCTGATATTTACACCACACAACTATCGCCACTGTAAATCACAAATTTATCCATAAAAATTGAAATTTACAAATATCAAAATTTTCAGCTTTAAAAATACATAAGCAAGATATTACATATGAGAAATAGGCAATATTATATAAAAATATTCACAATAAATGATTCAATAGTTATAAAAGATATTTGAAAGATTTTTATATACATATAACAGAAGGTAAATATTATAAGAAGTGCAAATGGTCATAATTCAAGCAAAAAGAAGATTTTCTAATGAAGCCATTTTCAAAAGCCTATAAGTTAGATTAAATATGGAGGTGTTAAATTATCTAGTAATTGCCTTTTTAAGTGTGAAACTCTTCTATTGGTTAAAATTTAGGTTTTTTAAAAAATTCTGTCACTTATATACTTTAATATATATTTAGTACTATATAATATAAATATTATGTGAATATTCCTTTCCCATAGTTATTAAATAAACGATATGGTATGATTATAAATCATATTATCTCGTAACAAGCGGTATCGAAGTTGCAGAGCTAATTAAGCGAACTGTCAAAGGATTAGGACGTATCTTGAAGAACAGAAGGTGATTATAATAGACTAAAGTTATAGATAGAAGAAATAGCGGATATATAAAAAATATTGATATAGAATCTTATATACCATAATGATGAGTGGTATATCGAGCCCAAACAACGGGAGTGAAATGGAATCGATACACATAGATTATTGAAACGATCGCGAGATGGAGGAGAAAGAAAAGAATCATGCAACAAATCCAAAAGCAAGTGAAAAGATGGTCGAATTTTAGAAAGAATTTAGAGAAAGTCAAAGGATCAGATTTCAGAGTGGTGGTTGTCAATGAAATGCTCTCAAAAGAAATAGATTGACAATACGTGACAGGAATTTGTAATTTAGTTACCATAAATGCAGGGATAAAGGGTACTTGGCGAAAGTTCATGTTGAAAGATCGATAAGGATGCTAAAACTTCAATAAAAATTTTGGCTCATTATAGCTTTATTAGAAATAATTCTTCTATTGCGATAATCAGATGAATAAATGATTTAATTATCTTTAGAAAATTTAGTTGATATTTATATATGTTTTTGATGATTATCTAAAAGGAAACAAAGGAGGTGTTGTGCTCAATTGAAAAATGCAAAATAGATACATTGAAAACGAAATAATAATTGGGTGGTAGTTATACATACGTTAAAGAAAAAATTTGGAAAATACTTTAAAAAATTAGAAGTTAGGAATGTAATACGAATATAATATTCTCTGTAGGTGGTATTTGATAAGGGTTTGTGAAGAACCAAGTGTGTGTATAAGATTATAATGTAATCCAATTGATTCTATAGATAATTTTTCGATATGAGAAGTGTTTTACAAGAAACCTTTTGTATGAATTTTCGGTCAATTTTGAGCATAAAAGAAAGTTTCTTTAGGGTGGAAATCGACATAACCGATAAACATAAGACAGCGTTTAAGTTTGAAGATATGGTTACGAATGGAGTGCGATGCCGATGGGGTTTGAAAATTCCCCGGTGCAACTGCAGATAATTTTGCATAAAATCTACAACTAAAAATTAATAAGTGTGATATGATTATTTACAGTAAGTCAGAAAAATTAATGGTTTATTGGTACGAAAAGTATAGGCAATATTATAAAAAATAATATGAAACTAAATATGAAAATAATGTAATTGCACAAAAGAGGCAAAGTTATAAGGACTTACAGTGAATCGTTTTGAAAAAGTACCTGTATCTATAGAAATACATAAGCGGAAGCATTATAATTTCCAAGGCCTAAAAGTATTACACAATTGAGAAGGATCTTAGTATTTTTTAGTAGATTTAGTGCATTTATATAAGGAAAAATAAAGGAGTAATGATGTGAACAAGAGATCTATATAATAATATAATGTACCACATTAGCATAAGGATGCACGCCAAATGAAGCGTATAAAGAGGTTTCCGGGATAGCGAATGATGAAAGCTGGACTAATAATCACTATACAAAAAAAACATTATGAAGGAAAAGAGAAAAATAGTATAAACCATTCTGATATTCAAAATGTGAGTTAATTAGATAAAACAAAAGGAATTCAAAGTTTTTTTTCTAGATAAAGGCAGGGATATAGGAATAATGGGTGGAGATTTCTATTTAAAAAGAATTCTTGTGCGAAGTTACTAAAATTAAGGCAATCGGATATAAAAAGATATATTTTTAAGAGTGTCACTCAATCTTGAAAGAATGATCTTATATTGTAATATATTCCTATTCCACAGTAATAAAATTAAACTATATAATATATTTAAAGGAATTTAACTTAATATTGAAAGTAACTGTTAGATTTTGTTTTCTAAAATTACATGAATTTACAAAAAAAATATTAAAATTATTTAATTTCCATAAATACATAATGTTTACAAGTATTCTAATGAAACAGAAATGTGATTTAAGAATGAATCAAAAATACATAATTTGTAGACTGGATAATTTCATTTTCAAATGTAAACCTATGCATTAATAACGCCTGTTAAATTTAGAAATAATCTTTTATGTTATGTATGGTAATATGCTGAACCCCATGGTATTAAACTATGCATTTTTTATCTATTTTTGGGTTTGTTGCATCCATGCATAGGAAATACAAGCCGCCTATATTCCTGAAAGTCAAATTAACATAACCCCATTAATCAGAAAATAAATTCCATCAATTTAAAATTATTAAAAAATTATAAATTTAGAATTAATGTGCATATATTTTAGTTCTTTTATAAACAGTATTAATGCTCTTAAATATATTCACATGGTTTATAATAAAAGGGTGAATGTGATAATAAAGATCATTGAAACTAAAATATATATCTATATTTTAGTCTTTTAAATGAACAGTATCAATGCTCTTAAACATATTGACATGGTTTATAATAAAAGGGTTAATGTGATAGAAAAGACCATTGAAACTAAAATACATATCTATATCTTAGTCTTTTAAATTAACATTATCAATGCTATTAAATATATTCACAGGGTTTATAATCAAAGGGTGAATGTGATAATAAAAGACTATTGAAATATACCTTTAAACCACGCCTTTTGGTTGTTTTTATTGTTTTATTGTGTTTTTTTTCTTATTTACGTTTTCATATCATAAAATATTTATATTATAAACATATAGGAAAGTTATTTTATTGAAAAAAAAGCGATTTTAAAGTTGTCTATAATCAGTTGCAAATAAGTTATATTCTCGGATTACTATATTCGTGCATACATCAGTCTTGAAGTATTTAATTTTTAGTTAAATAATATTCAAGTGATTCAATTGATGTTAATAAGATAGAAATAAATATAATATGCATCGGAAAGTATGAAAAAATATAATAGAGTATATTAAATATTTAGAATAATTTTTAACGGCATTAATTTATGGTAATATATGGAAATGAATACATTTCAACCCATATGTATTTACAGATATATGATAAAATAGATATTGAATTATAGCATCGATCGTTAGGGGTTCTATATATAGAAATCATGATAAATTTATGCAATAAAAAAATTCATTACATATTTATTGCATTGTGTATTCTCAGGCCATAATCAAAAGTGACGAAAATAAAAATCACAGATTTGATTTCTTTCATCTATAAATGTATAATATATCTTTCATATAGATTTGAGAATAAAAATGATTAATTATTACCTTATAACAGGAGAAAAAGATTTTTATCATTGATATTATTACTTTCTGATGATTGCGATATTTTCATTATATTTTCAAACAAAATAGTGTATATTTATACCCTTGAACGACCAAAATCGCATTAAAATATAAAGTACACATTATAAAAAAAAAAGAAACACAGAGAACCGCATCAAAATATTTTTATATCAAAGAATTGTTTGTGCGTGCGGTATAATCACATATATAAATGATATTTATTATAACTTTTTATTTAATAGATAGAATGTACATATATTAAATTTTTGGTCGATTTATTAAAAAAAACACTAAATACAGTAGATTGTAAAATATATTCAATTTAAAAGTTTGATATTGCAAAAAATATGTAATAATGTATTTTCAAAAGCATATTTTTTGTAAAGGCTTGATTGTAATTATAATTCTTTCTCATCAGGAATCACATTTCTTAATTCAAAATATGTTAGATCAATAAAGAGCGGGCATTAACTGAAACATATCATAAATTCTTTTTTAAAAAGTTATTTGTTTCGTTTGTAGTTATTAAAGTGACGAATATTCATTCAATCACTACTATAAGTGAAAATTATGCTTGGTTTGATTGTTTTTGAAATATGATTAGAAAATATGCAACTAAGTTTTTTATAATTGCATTTACAAAAAAATAATTATAAATACTAAAAAATGGCCTTCAAATTAATTTTATAAATGTTTGATTTTGATACACGTAAAGTATTTACATTTTATTTTTAAAAATAGCCTTCAAATTTATATTATAAATGATTGATTTTGATACACATAAAGTATTTACATTTTATTTTTAAAAATAGCCTTCAAATTTATATTATAAATGATTGATTTTGATACACATAAAGTATTTCTACTTCCTTTTTAAATCTTGCGAGTGGGGATTTTAAAGGATGACAATATTTTCTTTTCTAGTAGCTTAAATTCCTAAGATTATAAGAGAATCAAACCCATAATTGATCTCGCTAGCATCGTAGTGAAGCAACTATTCGAACATTATAATTGTTGGGTAGCTGACTTAAAATACCAAGAAATAATATAAGAGTAATAGATATTTACAGTCGGTTTCTGATTTTATTCACTAATTGTAAACTGGAGTTTTAATGAAGCTATGCAACAATATAAACAAAATATAACAAATGAAGATAGAATAAAAGAAGATAGAATAAAAGAAATTTTTTTCGACTAGAAAAGCTATAATCATTGGCAATAAGAAATCAAAATAGACATAAATTGCATATATAGCAGATTCAATTATTTAAATGAACAACTCTGAGTATTCGATGTTTATTCATTCATCACTATATTTATATATCAGCTTTTATTTTTATTTGCACAAATGCATTTGCAAAATACAATACAAAACACTAATAAAGCATTGTATTTTAATAATGATTGTGTGTATAAAAAACTCAGGACATTTTTATATTAATACCTACATTGATTGATATTATACATAATATGGATAATTATTTCATTTAAATTAAAAAAAAGAAATGTGCTGAGCAACATGGTTCGCAAACAGAGTAATCGGTTTTCGAGATGAGTGTGGACCTAATAAACGTAAGAATTTACGCAGTATTATAGATATGTGTACAAATATAGCAAATTTAAGTAAATAGGCGAAGTTGTGCGTCAAGATAACCGCAAATTTTGAAAGTGGCTAATAACAAAAGCACATGGGATTTTATTCTAAAAAAAACCAATTTGGCTGTTTTTGATAGCAAGAACTTTACCTTAAATCTTATCAAAGTAGAAAACACCAGTAAAAAAACATTTTCCCGATTAGTATCTTAAGTAATTAGGGCCTATAATTTAAGTAAAAATAAGTGTTATATTTATACTTTGTCTTGAGTGTAGAAAATAGATCTATAAAAATGGTTTTAAGCTATCAGATATAATTTTGATGAAAAACCGCCGTCAATACTCATGACACTTAATATTTTTTCATCGGATCAATTATCAAATTTAAAAAATAAGCTTTTTCCACAGAGTAAAATACGTTCAATAGAAAATGCTGTGTATGAGACTTGAATTTATATCCTGTAGACTTATCTACGTGTAGCAGAATAAAACTTCACATTTATCTGTTACTGAAGCTCTAGTATTTTCCTCCTGGTTTTTAATATGAGAAAAATAAGTTTCTTAACAATAATTTAATTGGGAATAATGAAGTTATAATGCTAGTTCATAAAAACAGTGCGGGACAACTGATATACTACGAGAAACAGATAGGACCCTACCTTAATAGTTTATTAGATGATTCTTCATTAACAAGATGTAACATCAAAAACCATTGAAAAAAGACATGTGGATTTATTTAAACGCCATATTAAATTATAGATTCTTATGTATATTCGAGTGAATATATAGAGTTTTATGTGTAAAAATAGTTACAATAAATTACCAAGATATAATTTAAATTACCTACTGTATAATTTTATTAATAATTTAGACTATATATGGTGTGACTTTGAAAAGCAGGGAAGGCGCATAAAAAACATTGGCAACGCTGCTTCGATTGAGGCATGAAGTATAATTTATTTCTTAGATGTAAATATTACTGCAAATTTCATTGATTATATAATCCAGATTATGGGTATTTCTATTGTTTTTGAGTTTTTGCACATAGTTGAAGGAGATTGAATTAGAAAATAGTTTGTACCTTTATTTATCGGGCCTTAGACTTATTTCTGGCAAAATTTTTTAAATATAACTTGCGGTCTGAATATCTTGACAATATTTCAGTCATTATAAAACTATACATATATCCTTTGTTATTGTTGAACAAAAACATTCTTAATGTGATAAGGCTGTTTGTGACGACCAGTGTATCGTGAAAAACAAATATAGATTATTGAAAGAGTAATTTGGAATTATAAAATCACATACTTTGCATTATAAAATTTATAAGGAGATTCGGATTTTTAGATGAGAGATACGATTGTGATATACGAATATTATAACACAAAATTAAAGTAAAAATACGCATATTTGTTGGATGGCATTCAAGAATAAATCCAGTGCAATGCCTTATCAACATTTATAAATTCTTAATAAAATGTATAACATAGTAAGTTCTGATGTTGTGGCTGTTTTAAAAATTAAATTAAAATAAAAAGATATTTTATAGGTTGGAAATGTTCCAGGAAGCTGGAGAGTCCCATGCTTACAAGCAATTAACCTTATATGTCACATTATAAGCATTAAAGAGCACGAAGTGTAAACCAGACAAAAAAAATAATGCAGAAAAATGCTTCTTTTAACTCAGTAAATATGTATATTAACATGTTTTTTAGATATAATTTATGTGTTTGTGATGTTGAGACAGCAGTTGATCAGGGAAAATAAATTTTAAACCTATCTTAGTATATAATTGGAGATTATACTGTGCGGTCATATTGAAACAATTTAAATATGTATGAAATATGCTAATTAATATGTAAAGAACAGAGTCGATCTCACAGATAAATAAATAGAGCTAAAAACTTTGCAATTTTTTATATATAAATTAGATTAAATTTCTCAAAGTCAATTCGAAATAAAATTATGCCAAAAAAATATTATTATGTTTTTTAACATAGATTTATCAGAAACAGTTGAATTGTAAGCATCACTACAAAGATATTACCCAAAAACATATTTTGGCATATAAAAATAAAAAAATTTTAAGATATAATGAAGATAGCTTTAGATTTGAAATTAAAGAAAGAAATATTATATTTACTATTAAAAAATTTCGAAAAGATAGAATAGATGACTTGATATACGATAAACAAAAAAATTAAGGTAAAAAAAAGTTAAATGTGAAATAATTTTTAGCTTTGAAGCAAATAATACAACTAACTTTGTATTCAGATAGAAAATATATATGACAGTATCAAAAAGCGATCAAAATATAGATGATATTATTTAGATTAAAAAATTCCAAAAAATCACAATAATTTTGCAAATTAAAGTGATTATGTCAATTTTGAGTAAATTCAGCTGACCGTAAAAAATAAAGATTCAAAAAAACCATGTATATTTATCGCTTCTAGACACGACACGATAATTTTAATCTTATTTTGAATATAAATTCTCGGCAGAATTTTTGAAAGTAATAATTATAAGTTAGAATACTAGTATGCTAGGATCTCTATTATAAATTAAAGAGTTTTAGTAAATGATTACATTTCAGAATGTGAAATAAAACATTCTTGCTTTAATAAGTTAATAAGTTTTGATAAGAAATAAAAGAATATGATTGAATAAAAATATTTCTTCACTAAAACCGAAGCTTTATAGCGAGAGACACCAAATCATCTAATTGAAGGAATAAAAAAAATTAGCAGGACAATAATATTCGTGTGTGGTTATATTGCGGAAGAAGTAATTATAAATTATGTGGAAAAATTAGATCATAAGATAATAAACAAAATGTTCTTACTGCTCGATACCGTGTTATATTTCGGTTATTATTGAACATAGATGTTTGAGAATTGGCTTTAAAAGGGTAAAAAAATGTTTTAAATAGTGGTATAAAGTAAAATAAAGAATTTCATTTTAAATTGAATCGCACAAGAAAGCATTAGAGCGATAAACGGAAACCATATAACTTTTAATTAAACATCATATTGCAGCGTGACAAGTCAATGAAGTTACGGAAAGGTATAATAATCGCAGACATAATTAAATAAAAGTGAAAATATCATTATTAAAACTAAAAACCATGTTACGAAATAATATAACACATTCAATTATTAGATAAAAAGAAGTTTGAATTAACCTTTTGAAAAATACGGATATTTAAAACTTTTAGAGTTAGGTAAATGAATGGGGTTATTAAAAATAAAAACGAATTTAAGTTGAATTTTTTAGATTAAGTTGATAGAATAAGAATAAGAAAAAGACAATATTAAATAATAATGATAAGATAGTAAAATGTTTCTGTAAGAGTTTGAGAATTAACAAACATCGGGAAAGTTCTTAAGTGATAAAATGTCTGCATATATGCAAAATTGAAACAAATTCATTTGATTTAGCAAGATTGAACCAGCCAATTTGGTGAGAATACAATTAGAAAATTCTTATAATGACATATTCTGAAACTTCAAGATATTTATAAGAACAATTTTGTAAATTATTTAAAACAAATATTTTTATATATAACTTAGAGTTCTTATATTTAATCGATTACATACCTTTTGTGATAAAATTGTATGTTCTATAAATCAAAAAAATCCATTGTTTTTCTATATCTACATGGTAAAAATTACTAATTTATTTAGTTTCATGAATAAATAATTAAAAATACTACCAGAATCAATGTTTTAGAATGTTATGTGAATGAATTACTAAAACTACTAATATATGTGTGTATATCGATATCATTTTACAGATATCAACATCCATAATTCAATATTTTTTGCCCTTCGCATTCATTTTATTTTGAAATATCTATAAAAAATACAAATTTAAATTATAAAGTAATTCATATCATTTTTATTTATAAAAAAAAACTTTTAATTACCTTATGGGTGTCCTATTTATATACATGAATATGTAATTTATCAGAAACCTTTGAAATTATAAATTAAGATAACTTTATTAATCGGAAAAGAAGTATAATTAATTTAGAATCATCAATATATTAAGAAAAAAGAAATTTCGAATTTATTTTTTAGCTACTATATATAAGAAAAATTATTACTCTTAGTTCTATTCATGCGGTCTTTATATAAGAGCGTAATGTGGGGTGATCAAGATCTCCAGTATATGTATCAAACATAGAAAACATATGTTATATTTAAAAATTTAACAATAAAATAATAAAAACTAGTACTTTATTATTTTTGTTGCACAAATTGTTGCTGTTTTTTGACATTTCATAATATTATAGGGCAAATTGCACACTGAATATTTACTTATTTATAATTTAAGATTGCCTTTGAGCAAAAAAATTGTTATATCTCGGTTGAATCTATGACCCACTGTTATTTTTTTTAGATTTACAAGATGTTGACTTGAGGTGATTCATTTAATTTTTTTTGAATTCTTTTATGCAGCCTATTCAAGTATTGCTAGAATGCCCTCTAAATTTGATGCAGAATATGATTTTTATTTGATGACTACAACTTCCAATCTGAAATGTCCTACATTAACGATCATTTTATTAATATTTTATGCCTATTATATGCAGTAAAAACCCCGATCCAAGATCACCCCGCATAGATAAAACTATATGAATTATGTTTAAAATGTTGCTGTCTTTTAATTCTGCTTCATAAATACATTTTATAAGTCTTTTCATTCTTTAGGTTTTCTTTGTAAACCGATCAACTCTATTTTCTTACTTTCTTTTTAAAATATAATAACATGCAATTGTTTATAAACGTGACCTTTCGTTAATTTATTACATTCAAAGTTTGTTAGGAGTCATCCCGAGGATACATGAGATCTTTTATATAATTCTCTTTAAAAAAAAGTTAAACCATTAAAGAAAATTTCTTAAAAACACCTCCTTTAACCTTACTCTCACGAAAATCACCTGTATGTAAGTATTTAGTGAAGTTCAACTACAAATCTTACTGCTGAACTATTAAACTGATAAACATTATCGGATTTCCTCTAATTTTTAATATTGTTTACTGGAACCACATTTTTTTTTACAAAATTCAACTATGGATTTACATTTTCTTCTTTTTATTTTACAACTAGCTTTATTTTAAATTAATCAATAAAAGCAATCATAGATTTCTTTGTAATATTCAAAACAGGCTATTGAACACGTGTTATCTTAAATATGACGATGTAGCATGAATGGTCAACTTTTTTTATTTCAATTAATTAGAATTTTTTTGTCAGTAAGGTGTTACTATAATCCTTTTTTTTGAGTCGCCATATATCTTTTTAATTTTATTTGACTTTTTAGCCATTGTATAGCCCTTTCTAGGATAATTTATCTGGATTTTTTTTATTTTTCACCATGAGCATCTCGTGTGGTATTTGCAAATCTTTTCTAAATGCGACTTTGAAATTAAATCTATACAAACGCATAAATCAGCACATAATTAAGGAAAATTAAACACGTGTATACTTTATATATTTTTAAATACATCAATTTTATGAAAATAGATCATTTATAAAACTTCTTGCCAACCCTTACACAGTCAAAACTTTCTTATTAGAAATACTGCAGTTCTTCTTCGAGTTCTAAAATTCTTGTAAGTATACGCTATAATTTTATCACATTCTTTCAGGAAAACATTAATGGCAATGCTAGAAGCGACTTTTCCTGAGTTAATTTTTTTGTACATATCCAAAATTATAAATCATTCATCGCCTAGATTTCAATTAATTAAATCCTTCTTCATAATGATTTGCAAAAATTATTTTTTTTTATTAAATGTTTATATAAGGTGCAGCCATATCCTTTATTCATACCAAAAAATAATGTCATACTTGCTTTGAATCTTAAAATTGTTTTAAGTTTTGCATCAACCGAGGTTTAAAGTTATTAATTTTATGTGCTCTTGGTGTTCCTGGTTTATCAAGAGATAGATATTTGTGAACTTTAAGAATTTCTACTATATATTCTCTGGTTCAATATAACACCAAATGAATATATTCTATCTCCATTATATAATAATCTATAAAAAGTCCTTTATAATAACTTCCCTAGATTTGAAAGTTATTATTGTAATCCGAGCAACAAAAATCAATACATTCAGTATATAAATCATATTTCTTTAATATATAACAGATAAATTAGTGAATATCAGTAACATAATTATTATTTTCCTACTTAAAGGTCTATTGTCGACTAGATTTATATCACATGGGGTTGATTTTTTAACACATGCATTATTATCAACACAAAACCACTTGTCTCAATAATTTTATTTATTGATCGATTACGAATGAAAAATTCATAAGAAATGTATTTTTTGTATAGATAAACTATATTTCTTTGTTTTTATTTATGCTAGTCCTAAATTATTTTTTCATCTTCAGATTTAAAATATAATGTAACAATAGGTTCTTGACATTCTCAATGTTTTGAGAGAAAAATTCTTGCATGTATATAATAAATCATCAGATGATTTATTTATTTGTGCTGTTTTTTTTGTAAATTCAATGTTTCTGAAAATATCAGATCTTCTCCAAATATAGTAACTTCACCGTTTATTGTAAGCAAAAATTTGACTTTTTAATGATAAAAAACAGAATTCAACAATTGCATGCAAAAAAATACATAAATGTAATTACTGGGCTGAATATTAAACACTTAACATATTCATGTTCTTGAAAAACATTCACAACGAATTCTTCAGTAAAATTAAAATGCTTGCATATATTGAAATATTTAAAGATGTTAAATGCAAATGTTTTTTTTTGTTTGATTATGCATTTCATTTTTCAGCATTATGTTCACTGAATACTGTTCGATGAATGTAAGCTATGCGATCATTGGCAATATAACCTGTTGTCATGTATTTTAAATAACACCGGATTGTATGTAATACAATTTTCAGGCAAGATCTGATCATATTTTATTATTTAAAATAATGGCATGTAAATGTAATTTTTTCCCGCTTTCAAGTTATATTATTTTATTTCCTTTAAAATGTTTTGTGGCGTCTGTTAAAATAAAGTCGCCAGATTTATAACTAGTAAAACATTTGCAACATATCAGAATTTTAAATCATATCGCACTCTCTGCTTTACTACGTCTAAATGTTATGTTTTACTTTAAATTTTGTTTCACAATCTCATTATTTGTCAAATAAAAAGTATATGGCAAAAACAAAGGCATGTTAAATAGGTCGATTTGTTAAATGGCTAAAAAACAATCACAAAACTCATAAAAGCCTACGTGCTTATATCAATCTACTTAAAAAATAATTTAGTATTAGTAATAAAGATTATCTCATTTATTGTAAATGTTATATGCCTCGTTGTGTTATTCTCTTTAAAAGCTAGTAATAGAACATATATACAAATAATGATTTTGGCAATTCTTACATATATGTTTACATAAAATACGTCTATCTATAAATTAATGTATATTTTTTCGACAACACAAGCTTATAAATTTTCTTTCTAGAGCGTAATATGCGATCCTGATGTTTTTATACACAGGTTTTCTGCATTTATACATTTGATATCTTTATTATGTCGTAATATTCTGAACTTTATAATGCTTCTTTGCATTGAATAATATATTCAGGATAGTATCTAGTATATATTCATTTATACTTTTTTATATTCAACAGCACAATTTAAGTTTTCTGACTGATTTTTTATAATTTAATGATTTTTTTATGTATTAGCATTTACTGGATATAATTTTTTTTCGCTATCTATAATTGTTCTATTAGATAACTTATATTTTATACATCGTAAAAAGGCTTTTTTCGTCTTTCCTATCTCTCTATTGTGCTTAATTTATATAAAAATCCTTAGTCTTGATTTATTTCACCTAATACAGAGATATCAAAATGCAATGGTTCCTTTTAAAGTTTTAATACACTTCAGATTTATTTTGTTTTGAAAATATTACTTCGCATATTCCCGGGCATTATCATGTACTTTAAAAGTTATTAGTGATTCACCACAGTTCTCACAGATGCTGTTTATGTCTTTGCTGGTACAGCATTTATTTTTTGAATGGTCTTAAATTCAGCGCGCATCTATTTTTGATGCACTTTTCTGCCAGTCCTAGATTGAAATATTGATTATCTATTTTTATAGCGTTGTTTAGCCCGTCTTGAGAAGATACACAAAAACCCTCTTTGCAGAAAAAAATAACCCTTTTCAAAAACCTTTTAGGTGAATATTAACATATTTGCTACCATTAAACATCTCTTAGTAGCCTATTTATACACGTTATAATAATTTCTATAATTTTCATTTTGCAGAGTTGTAATCCGCACGTATGGATCATATTCTAAATTTATTTCGTTTAGTATAATAATAACGCCTCGATGGTAAATATCTTAAGGGTATGTTGTTTTTCTTTATATACAATCTTTCTTTAAAAACCTTTATTTTGTATAGACTATTGTTTTTTTCTCAATAAAGTTAGATTTATATAATAAAAATTGTTATCTATCATGATTATATTTGAAAAATACATTTATAAATATATTTTTCATCTATTTCAGTAATTTTTTTTTACCTATTTTATGCTAATCATATCTGATCCAACAGATAGGATTTCATAAATCAAGAAAATTGTGTATTTTTAGGAATTATATTTATGGACTTTACTTGCATATTGCTCACTTGTGCAATATAAGAGCGTCAATTTTTTTTACTAAAATATTGACCGGAAATCTTTCATACATTTTCTCATCAGCTGCACTTTACTAATGCTATTTTAAAAGTTTAACCATTTTATTTAAGGAATCTTTCCCTGTTTTATGATATATTTAAAACATTCTTTCTTAAATACGGGGGGGGGGGGTTTGGTGCGTATAATTTAACAGTATAGAGGCTTTTGTAAAACTCTCAAATTTTGTTGACCTGTGTTGCTAAATTTTTTTTACTTTTATTTTTCAGTCTTAGTATTATCTATTTTCGTTTTAACATATAATATATCTGCATCATTTTTTTTACAGCATTTGAGGAATAAAGTTTATCGTGTTCTGGTTTAAAATACAATTATGTTCGAAATTATATTGTTTTTCCCGGAAATAACGATGTCTTTATAGTGGTTGGTTTAATTCAAAAAATACGACTCTTTAATCCGTGTTCGTTCATTTCAACAATCTTATTTTGGTTTTAATTCGATCTGTTGTTTTTAAATACACTCAAATAATCTTTTTCTATATAAAAAATATAATCTTTCCGCTGTTGAATGTCTAATGCTTAAATGATATAAACTTTTTTTTATACAATCTTTTCTTCAGATAATCCTATGCGTGTAATCTTTTTGTTTGAATTTTATCAGCAGCTAATATATTAGATTTCTTTCAGCATAAAATTTTTTTTGTAAATATATTTTGTTAAGAATCGATGTTTCTTGTTTCAAATTTAAGTATTAATTGCAATTAAAATTTTCAAGATATCTAATTTAAAAATTAATGCACTATTTTGACGAAAATTATTATACTCAGTCTAGTATATTCCGTAAGTTCAAATGAATGATCCAACATATGAAGTTATGCTGTACTTTAGTTAACTAGCTGTTCTGAACTAGAAGAATATGTCACATAATATTTAAAAAAAATATTTTAGATAAAAAACAAGTCGGATATTTTGGCAGATTTTTATAATATCAATCTTATGAATTGAACAGACACCAAAAGTATATATATGAAATAACAAAAGTGAAAAATATATTTAGATCGGGATGTCATGGGCTGTTTGAGGATGATTTGGTGCGTGTACTGAGCTAGTTAGTGTGATCTTATTGTTAGCTATGGGTAATTTATTTATGAATAGCATTTATTGAATATGATAAAATAGCTTTAAATCAGATCCCAAATCCTCGTTGCTTGTTTCACTTAGTTTTTTGCACAAAAATTGTTTTAAACAGGAGATATATATTTATTTAAGTGGCATCTTATTTGATAGTATTCCTGTACGAATTTTCACATCTTAAATTTGACTCATTTATGGTAAAAACAAATAATAGATGGCGCTTATTTTTGCTGAAATTAGAAAAAATAACTCTCTAAATTTCAAAATAATTTACAGAAAATGCTTATATGATACCAAGTAACACTGGAAATAATTATCATAAATATTAATAAAAAGACTATAAATCATTTAAGCACATATTTGTGTATATTTACTCCAGATTGTTGGATAGTAAACATAGGCTATATTTTGCCTCTTGAAATAGTTTGACCTTTGTAACATCTTCATGCATAAGTTTACCCTTTCTCCAAGATACTACACATTTCTTATATTTTATTTTGTCTTTGGTTTTTGTAGCAAGCATTGATGATTGTAATTTCATGTAGCTGTAATCAAAAATATTACATACATACGTGCATCTTTTGCGTGTCTTCCAAAGCTTTGCCCTTTCAGTATATAAATATATTTATATGTTTTATTTGATATGTTCTTAAGTTTAACGCATGGTTTTTTTATAGATAAAAATAATTTCTCTAATTATTACAATTTTATTCGTTTAAAATATTTTATGATCATGTTTGATGCATTAAATGCACTAAGTACTCTTAATAATTGTTTTAAATCATGCGGAATTTCTTACGATGTCACATATTTTGGCTAATATTTTTTTTTAAATAAGCCAACTTGATTTATCGTGGCAAAAATTTAAATATTAGATATTTTCATGTTCATCATAATGTTGTTACAAATTTTTAATTTGTTATAACTATACCCCGAAAATGCTTACAAATTACTTCACGAATAACAAAAAATATTATAAATGAATCCTCTACACTTATAAATATTATAATTCGATGGATTATCTATGTGTGGCTTATACAAATGAAATAATCAATTATCACCTGGATAAGAAAAATATCTTCGAAAGGTAAATTAATTGATAAACAATCTAATATTACAAGATAACATCATATGACTACATCTATATCAAAAAAACATCCCTGTATGGTGAAAGCTTATTCTAACACTTATATTATTAAAAATATTTTATTTGAAAATTCAAAAAAGTCGAGAAACTTAATTTATATGAAAAAATTCTTGGATATAAAACATATAGAAAAATAAATATATATTTGTTGCTGTTCTAGATGTATCTCGTTTTTTAACATATGTCTATTGTTATGGTGTTGTGTTGAGGCCATAGTAATCATACTTTTATAGAGATGAAGATGTAACAGACTCGATGGTAATATAACAGAATTCACAATAAGCAGATGAAAAATAATAAACTATGCAAATAGTTTATATTAAAGCGGTTAAAAATATACAAGAACCCATAAAACGCCTTTAGATACAATAAAAACACGATAGTTTGCTATCCTGAAATTTGAATAATCTTCCTAAGTTATAAATTCATGCTAATAAAGAATTAAAAAAATTTCATTAGAGGCAAAAAAAAATTGAATATTTCATATTCTGAAAGCTAAATGTAATAAAAATCAAGTTTTGATAGCATTTAGATCAAAACAGAATACAAACGACCACTGATCTTAAATAGGTTTATTTAATGGCTTAACCGTTTAGTGACAATTTCTTTTATTCATCTATACTATAAAATGCCAAAGAAATCTTCTTTTTTTATGCCATTTATCTTTGTTTTAGAAAAAACAGTATCTCTTCTGAAAATTGTTCAATTCTAATAATTTTGTCGGTGTTTTCTTTATAAAGACTTGTACAAGGGAAATAAAAAACAATTAAAAATTTGGAAATATATAATGTGAAAAATAATTGAAACAAAAACGTAATCAAATAAAAAGTTAACTTGTGTGGTTTTCACTCAAACTTAATGAAGCCCCTTCTTACAGCGGGCACAAATCAAGTTGCTCCTTCTTCAAAGTGCTGTAATCCTTGCTGCTGCATATTATGCCTAGGATACTTTTCTAATCCAAAACTTTGAGATGGGGATGTAGTCTGGAAGGTTCTGGTCGTTAGGTAAACATTTCTCTTCCAAATATTATATTATAATCGATGTAAATTTCAATCTTGTCAGTCCTTTAACACCTTTCTCACCATACAATACATATGCAATCAGAACCATTCTTCCAAATATATTGAATACAACCTTTTTCCAAAATTTGAGGATTCTTCGTTCATATAAATAGGTACATATGCATTTAGTCGCTTTAATCTACTCCGCCCATAAATTGATTGTAGATGTGTACCATTGATGGTTTATTTTTTTTATAAATCTGTAATTTCCTCTCTTTTTTTGTGACAGATACATTTGTCATATCGTTGAGCGTTGAAATCAAAATTACCAGATTTTTTTTCTTTTTATCTCATCAGAATATATTAAAACTTAATCGTTGATAGAACGAGGGCTCCTTTACAGGTATATTTTTGGCTTCTTTTGGATCAAGCTTCCTATTTCTACGTATAGTTCCTGCTATTTATGTGGCTCTTTGACAAAAGAATCGAGTGAGTTCTACATAGGTCTAAAAATTATCAGTGAATAGTTGGTATCTTTTGTTCGGGTAATTTCCCATCGTGACAGTTTTTCTACCACAACAAACCCCAGACCTTTTTATTTTATCTCATAATTGTCAACTTCAGATTTAGCACTACCGAGCAAAAGAATTCAAGACAATATTTCGACACAGAGTCCCAAAGCATCTAGCATTTGATGCCTTATTTATGATTCTACATTTGGACAAATACTGTTTGATAACAGTATGATATGTTGTTCCAACAAGAGATTCACCTATGCACAACTATTGGTTAGGTATATAATGCTGTCGGAAAACCAAATTGGCATGATCTACTAACACTTGAAAGCTGGCACATGGATCGTATTTTGGATGTTCAGGTAGATCTAAAGTCAGTTTATCTACTAAATGAAAAGATTATGTGAGCAACTAAAACATTTCTGCGGAAAAATTATCCCAAACTATGGGATACTCATGAATTTTTCGTCCAATAAGAAAAAATAGTTGGCTTCTCTGTGGTGCCCATTTTCAGCATAAAGGCAATAAATCCTCCCATTTCTACGAAGGTGACTGGCTATCTCAATTTTTCCCAGAACGAGGATACAAATTTGGGAGATCTTGCAAAAACTGTGCGGCTTAACTCTTAGTTTTCACGACCATTGTTTTTATAAAGGCTGCTGTAAAAAAATTGAAGAAATCAATGGGTTTTGTGTCACCCGATATGATATGTTTTGGTACTGCAATCTCGCAAAATATGTGCGGCGTTTGTTTGTTGTATTGCTTATCCGGTACTAGGCGTGTTAATTGGATCAAGGTCAAATCCTCATTTTCAAAATTCGATTCATTCTCTGCATCAGCAAAATAATTGTCTGTGTCACTATTAGCACCGTCACTCAAAATTTGCATTACTCGGCGTGAGCGTATGACAAAATTACTTTCATTGTCACCTTATATACAACTTGAGCTATTCTTGTATTCGTCATTTTGGGTTGATAAAATCTTTTTCAAATCCTTTTTATATTATAATTTGAACCTTATTAACTCGTAGAAATGCTAAAATTGTTTTGTTGTGTGCGAACTTCATCGGACACGGCACTTTTGAAAATTACGCGCGATGGCTCTCGTTAGCACTTTAAAGGATAAAAAAAATTCGTTCGCAAAGATGTTTGACAGAATTATAAATTGCTTGCCTTGTATTTTATTACCTAATTAAGTTTTTCTATCTAACTATCAATACTTTAAACCTTTTTTAAATTTATAAATTCAATATTTACGTTTTTGATACAATACCAAAAAAAATATCGAAACGACGCCGCAATATTACCTATTTTTCGAATTATTGAATACTTTAGAAGTTATCGCTACCTAGCAATATTATAATTAGTTTTTAAAATTTAGATTTTTAACTTAACATATAAAATATTAACATATCTATATGAAAATGGCCTTGAAACTCAAATTTTAACTTAAAAACAATTTAAATATTAAACTTATAATCCCTTCTCATTAATAAAAATAATTTGCTTCATGGCTAGGCTGCTTCTATCAATATAAACTTGTTAAACTCTTCAGAATTAAATGAGAAAGACACAAGCTATTATTTGTATAATTACGCATAATATAATGAAGGGTTGAGAAAACCAGGCAATATTTTTCTTATTATTCTAGATCGACTCAAAAGTAATTTTTTCACAATAGTCTTTTCCTTAAAACATACAAATATTATTAAAGATTTTCTTAGTAAATGGGGATAATTATCAGCTCTGCATAATCTAAAAAATGTTTTAAGCTCTTTATCGACGCAGATTTCTAGATAATTATCATTTGTCTTCTCAATCAATGTTAGAAGGAGGCGTTTTGTTGCAATCGCTATATAAAATACACATATACAAAGATAAATAAATTTATATATAATACGCTCTTTTAATTGACTTGTATTCTTTAGAGATATCTCAACATATTTACATAACCTTATATTTGGCATTTGTATCGACAGTGCCAATTATCACCGCAGTTTATTTTTAGTCTGGCACTATGGTCATTTTTAAGTGCACGAAAGAGATTACTAGAAAATAACCAGCCGCAATTGAAATTATCAGTTATAAAATATTTATTTTAGAATAATTCACATATAATTTAAATATACAATTTTAGAATTAGATTATAGATCAAATATACTAGCTATAAATATCCGAGACGATATCTTATTAACTGAATCATTAGATCTAAAATGAGGGGCTGTCGTCAGTTTGTTGTAATGCATTCAAATTTCGAGCAATTATTCACCATTGGTCATAATTCTGTTAACCAACTTTTTAACACCTCACAGATGATAATTTCTGTGGCTAAATATAGACAATTTATAGATAGGAAAGGTCATTCTTAAAGTTTTAAATATGAGTACAATTTATTATGATAAATTAACGCGTTATAAAAAATCACACTCGATTTTTATATAAGATTTAAAGTGGTTACTCTGTATTTTTAAAACTATAAAGCCTATAGCTAATCAAAAAAACCTTTGTATTCTAAAATCATAGGTGAAATACATGAGACGTACCTAAAAAAAAATGCAGAAAAAGATAAAAATCAATTAAATTTAAATTTCTTTATGTAGCTAAGCATGAGTTTAACACTTTTAAAATTTTTATAATACTAAATTCATAAAGTGATCAAAGCATAGAATATTTTTGATCGTAAAAAATCAAATTACTAACACATCCGAAAAATGTTATGCTTAGTTGGTAAAAATTTTTTATGAAAAGTTCAAATTTTCATATTTTTTTCAGCTTACTATGATAATTTCTATGTATCAAAAAAACTTCAATGTTGTTCAGATGATAATAAAAAAAGACAATCTTTAATCAACATGTTATTAAAATCTCAACTCAATACTAAAAAATAGCAAAACATTGTTATTACGTATTTAAATGATACAATATACCAAAAAAACGTTGTTCGAATTAATTATTGGCACAGATACTTGAATAGATAATAAAATATAATTACATGTTTATTTTAAATTGAACTATTTAATATGCAAAAAAATACAATGGCAAAGATGTGTAAACGCATGATATAAACACTGCGCAATAACGACAATCGATATTTAAACCCACACAACCGATAAATTTATGTGGTCTTTGATCACATATGGTACCAATGATGACAATAACAAACATGCATAACTTTAATTATTCAACCCCTTTAATTATACGTATAGATGAACATGAATATTTCATTTATATAATAAATTTATCGATAAATATGCAGTAATTTGATGTATTTCGAATTCACCATCAATAAAATTTTCTTAATAAGTAATCATTGTAATTAAAACTCGAGCGCTTCAATCTTTTTTATAGCATTTAATTATATTATTCTACTAACCAATCGTGATCTTGTTCTAGAAGAAACGATTTATAAGAACAACTATTTGAACGCAAAAAAATACAATGTTATTTCTAACTACTCAAACATTATATTAACATAGATTTTCTACCCCCATTAATAGTTTGCTTCACATTATTTTCCTCTTACATACGCACTTTTATAAAAATCTGCTAAAAATAATTTAAATATATTATATTTCACAAAACTAATGACAGAAAATCAATACTTAGCCTAGAAAAAACATTATATTATAATATCTCGCTTATGGAACTTCTTGTTATGGCTTTCAAGTAAACAACAACGAAACAAACGGAAATGATAATATCATGACTTTAGTAATGAACTACCCGCTGGTTAAACTGTTTAAATAAACAAAATGGGATTTTTAAATTATTATTCAATAAATATAGAATTATTCTTATCTATCATGTATTTTTAATTACCATCGAGTCAGCATATTATCATACACGACATATATCATATTGCAAAAACTTCTAGGATGCAACTAAAATATTTATATCTACTTTATTTATTCTAATTACACTTATTAAAAATTTCTGAACATTTTTTTTTACAGAACCGCCCACCCTTTATATTTTTTTCTGTTCTTTTTTATATTTATTGTTTATTTGATATTTTGTTTAATTGCTCAAACTTTATCATAATTTTTCTTTGTTTTTGGTTTATAAATACTTTTATTTCTGTATCGACTGTCTTTGTATTTCAAACTATGGTATTTTTCTTTGTTCCAGGCCCGAAGTTTACACCCTATCGATGTATTAAATTATCATGATCACCGTCGATTAAACATAGCAGAATTTCCCTCAATAATAGCGCATTATTTTATGTAAAGAACCACCTATAGCTCTTATGCGTCTTTTCACTCGTTTATTGTTTTGGTGGAAGATGAACTTAGTGGAATAATAGTTTATCCCTTTTAATTACAATTTTTTTCGAACTAGTATCATACATCTATTACCAGTATCACTAAGCTGCTTATTACAAAATAATCGTTAAATTTTTATATTTTTTTCTGATTTCATACTTTTAAAAACTTTTGCAAATGCGGAATCTGTAAAGCACTCGATTCAGATCAATATATTCTATCTTTACGATGTAAAACTAATACCTTGATTGCCAATTTACCCAATGTAAAGCTTTACCATTTCAACATATAGATCTTCACAGACCTTGCGTCTTTTTATGTTGTTTGTATGTCCACATTAAAACAAATATAGAAATGTCTTTCTTATTTCATACTGACGCTTTTAGCTACCAAATGCTTTGTTATTGTGATTTTTTGTTTATTTTCTTTCTTTCAATAAATTTTCGACCATTTTTTCTGCATTGGATATACCTCATATTACTTTTTAAATGACATAGATGTTTTCGTTTCGAAATTGATATCTAAATTTAATTTGGAATTATTCCAATCACATCCTTTGTGTATACTTTAGTAAATTCTACTCAATGTGTTTGCCCCTTGAAATTAATCTAGCATATTTTTGTATATTTTCTAACGCAAATTATTTCTCTTGTTCTTAATATTCGGATTGCTTGTTATACGCATTAATGCATTTTGATAGAATACTAAGTTAAATTTACAGTAACTGATGCATGCTCATACACATTAATTGTCCAAAAACTTAATGAATTTTTTTGTGATTCTATCTCGTATTTTTGTGTATGTAAGGCTTTTAATTACCATCTCTTTCATTATTACTTCTTTATAAGAAAATTGTGTAAGAACCGTACGAATTGTAAGTTTAATGTATCTGTTCTAAATCCAAACATTTATTTTTAGCCTATCAATTGAGATACTGTAATATCAGGTTTTGTAGCTTTATTTTCAAAAATCGTCTTTCGTTCGCTTTGTATGTATTTTAATTTTGTTATTCTCTAAAGACTTACCATCAAATAGATTTCTAATTACAAAAAAATTTACAAATAGAGTTTTATAAACAATTTTAACAAAAAGAAAAATTCCAATTTTATGCTTTTGGTGATCGATTTTATCAAATATTTTCTTTTCCTCTTTGCTCATATTAATTTTCTATTTTTCAAAACACTTACAGCTTTATCTCTGTTATTTTATTAACTGAATCTTTTTTTACTTTCCTGTAAATTATACGGTAAACTTTTATGCTCATATAGCATTCTAAGTGTGAAATTATATAATTTAAATATAATACAACGCATTTATATTTTACAATGCATAAAATCGTAGCGATCACTATTTTAAATATAGGAGGAAATTTTCTAGCACACTCTATCATGTTCCTAGGAGATTTTCTGACATGAAATTTCTGTATGCTGTTTCTTTTTTATCTGTGTAATCTTATTTCACAATCGGCTTCTCTAAAAACTATAATAAATAATATTTTAGATCGTTGCGCTTGCCCATAAATAGCTTTAATCGCTCTTTCTTATGAGAATCTTCCACAACAAGATCAAAGGATTGCAATTGAATCACTCATATGTAATATTTTATCATTTAATTTTTTACCAGATTCTTTCTTTTATTTTTTTCATTCCTCGTCTCGTCTATCATATTTTGAAATATATTCATTGTCCGTATCTCGACTTCCGCAGAATATTTTGTCTTTTTTTTAAAATATCGCCAAAATGTATTTATTTTACATTTTATAGCCGCAAACTCAAACTTCTCATGCCAATATTAATTTAGTATAGTTTTTATCAAATTTCAAGTGTAATTTGTAGACTTTATAATAATTTTATAAATCTTATTTATTATAATAATTGGCAATAAATAAAAATGTAATTTAAATTCTATAATCTAAAAAAAATTATACGATTCGACCCAACTTGTTCCAATAATATTAGTAGCCCTCTTTGAATTTAATTTCACTTTTTTAAGCATTATAGTTTGATTCACCCGCAACTCTAAATCTTTAAAATTTTTGTTTACAATATCCCTCTTCAGCTCTTGTATTTCTGAATCCTTTACTTCACTATTCGATTTTTAAGTTATATAATCGATATATTATCCCCAATTTTTATTTTTTTAAATTGCCTTTTTTTCACATTCTCTGATTTAGCAGCATTTTCGTTTAATAATCATGCACCGAACTTCCATAACAGCATTAAATCCCCAACAAAATTGCGGTCTTTCTATTTTTTTCTATGAACACAAGAAGCAAATTATATCTTTGTTCATCCTTTACTGCTTTCGATAGTTAATTTTATAAATTAGTATCTAGTTTGACACATTCTAATTTACATAAGTCGTCTATATGCAAGGTAAATGGAAAACAATTAGCTCAAATTAATATTTTTAAGAATGATAATTTAGTTAAAGTGAAAAAGTTTAAATTACATCCGATAAACCTTGAAACAAACGAAATCGATAATATGTAGTGTTCTTTAGCCCAAGGGCTTAAAATGATCTAAAACAATCGTATTTCAAAATAGTATGTGAATTTATAAAATTGAAAGAGAAAATAAAATGTCAATAGTATTAAGAAATACTATGTAAAGGATTTAAGCAAGAAAATATAAGAAATTGTATAAAATTTATCATGCAAAAATTCAGATACTCCCCTATATATTGCAGAATTACACGAACAAAAATCTTAGATGTTCCAAAGAATCTAGATAAACCAGATCACCGGTAAAACCAAGAAAAAGTAAATTTTCAATAATTCTTTAACTATGCTCCAGATTTATGTTTTTGTTCTTGAGCACAACTTTCCTAATATATCGAGCTCTAAAAGCATTTATCCCCAATCTGTGGGTTTATCTACAATCTCTCTTCCGAGCGAAACCTATAAGATCAAGAGGTTTTATCAATTCTAAGGTTGTACAATGACTCGATACAGTTCGATACTTCGTTCCTTTAGGTACCATATTATTGTTTCACCACCCTTTCCCAAGTAATAAGATATGAAATGATTTCTTTATCATTCACTCGTATATTAGTGCAAGCCCAGATGCAAGCTTATCATAATTTTTAGTTCCTAACTATGTTTATATTGTCGATACTAGTCATCACAGTTTCGATTAGAGTTTAAGGATGATCATTATATCATATGCTAAAATATCTAGTCTTTCAACCGATGCTTTATGTTTGTTTTTATCCTTATATATATAATAATCACCAAGCATTGTTTACTTTTATTTCACGTACAGAGCGTCTAAGGATTTCCTTAATTTTTTTTGTTTATATTTTATCACAAAATAGAAATTAGGAGATCGAACTATATTTCTATGCATTGTATGATCATGACCAGTCTTTTTTTACATATTTTTATTAAGTTTGATTTTGCAAGAGTCGTGACAAATTGATCAACTACAAAGAAAATGTTTCTAACAGAATAATGCAGAAGCTAAAACCTTCTAAATTATATATTTGTATATAGTGGCAACTCTGATATGCCTTGTATTATAAGCCTAAGTCTTTGGATCTATTATACGTTGAGTGCATATGATCTTAGCACTGTAAGATCTAGGCAAGTGAATCTAATATTTATATCAATAATTAGATTTATCAAGACCATGTACGCTTTGTTTTGCTTTTAAAATTTATTTTCGCTATTTTTTTAGTTGATTGTTTTCTTTCCCGACTTGTTATTTTTAAAGCGTGGCGAACATTCTTTTAATGGAAAACTCTATATTTCTAAGTCACGTCCTAGTTTATTTTATTTGGGTATGGTTTGTTTAATTTAATATTTGCTAGTTTACTCTACTTTATATTCATATCGCTTATGTCATCGTCTGGATTTTTATATTTCTTTGATTTATATTAAAGTTGCTCATGATTATATTTTAAAGGCCCATTCATCGCTTTAATTGTGTTTTTACCTTTTTTTGGATTTGAATAGGCTTTAAACAAGTTGTAATCATATATTTCTAATTTTTTTTGTGTTAAAGGTACCGTACTCGATCTGGGTTGTTCGAGTATTCTTACTACTTATATCTATTTTATAATGCTGAACCGGGCATATCTTTATAATTTTTACATTCAGAATCAAATACGTTTGATTTTTTCCATCTCGATCCACTTGAAGAATTAATATGTTTCATGGAACCTAGTTTTAATTTTTAGCATGTTTTGCCTTATTTTTATATCTTTAGTGAAAATGAAAATATTTATTTTAAACACCATATTATCAAGGTTTCAAAGTATGATTAAGAACTTTATAATTAAGCCGAGGCTTGAAGAGTCTATATAGAGAACAGATTATTATAAGTATAAAATACTACTTTGAACAATTCTTTTTTCAATTTTTCTGTCGTTGTTAAATGTAGAGATGTGTATCAGTTTTTTTTGGTTTATAAATAAATTTAATCATTTATTCTTGTATGTTGGCAGTTTTTATGCTGTTTATAAGGTACACAAAGTCAATTGATTCAGATGCTTATGTTTGTGTCATACTAAGTTGGATGAAATTTTTATGTATTTACAGTTGCTTAAAACGTTATTAACAGCCCATTATTTTGCTCCCAATACTCACACAACCACCTAAGTTGTTCTACGATAGTAAGTTTCGGGACTAGACGTCAATATAAATAGATTGTGACTGTTTAGTTGATATTTTAAATAACTATAAAATACATGTTATAACCCTATATTCTCGTACATTTATCAAATCTTGTTTGGGTATGAGTTATGTGATACTAGAGTTTTACCAATTATATGCATCATTTTTTTCTAGACATACTAACTTTTTCATATAATATTGTATTTTTTTTACATGGTTGTTCTAGATACCATCGCATTCTGCAGATACAGTGTAAAGTGATTTATGATCATAAAAAATTCTTTTTCTGCAAGGAAGAAATTATAGATGTGTTTTTAGCCTGTTACTGTAAAGATAAGCATCCAAGTCAGTTTATTTTTGATTTTCATCCAATTCTTTAGCCAAAATCTGCAACATTGCCTTTTCCGTCTTTGATATATGGTTTTCCTGTATATTTTTAATTATCTCAAATTTGCCATATTGAATCAAACTAGCATCTTATTTTTCATATGAGTCTGCCATTTCATTTTTGCCTGTCTTTTTATTTACAATTCGTTTTATATCGTTGTTTTGGATAAATACTACAAGAACATCATATATTTTGTGTGTTTTTTTTTTACTTTTTTTGGTTATTTGTGTTTTATTCTCTAAATATACAGAGTTCTTGTGTGTGATGTAGCTATGCATTTTTATAATTGTGTTATTTCTATTTATTCCCTTTATTTGTACATCGTTAAAATTTTCTAATCTGTTTAAAATTTTAGTTCCTCATGTATTTTTTTGCTGGCTTGTTGAATTCTTACTGTCCACACATTCTCTTTTCAAGTAGAGTTGTATCTTATGAATTAAGCGCCTCATTCAAACTATTAATTATAAAGCTTTTCCCTTAATATAGGGTACCTTTCTTGTTCTTTGGAAATTTATGCTGTATAAAGTTTCCAAGTCCACAGTACTCTAAAGAAAGTTTTCTCTATTATCTAGATGTGTTGATAAAAATACCTTTATGACACTCTAGTATGTGCTTACTTTCTTCTCTTTTGTAATTGTTTCTTTAAACTTTAGGACTTGACGTCTTTATACTAAAGATTTTTCAAAAAATTTGAGTATTTTGTTTATATTTAAGCCAAGCACAAATCACAGTTAAAGTTATTATTGGGGCTTTGATAAAAATATTCTTAGGCTGGTCTCGGTATTATTTTGTAATGTTTTAGAATTATGGTGTAAGCCTCTTGAATTCAATGATTGTACTCGGTAAGTGTATCCTTGCAGACCGCTGCAAGATTTAGAAAGGCTTTAGTATTGATTCGGGTGCCTGATGGGGTTCATTTAATTCGTTGGTTTAATTTTTCTTCATTATATCGGTTTTATGATGTTTATCATTGCTATTCTTCTTCTTTTTTTATTTCCTATTCTGACTCCGCAAAAAAATTAATCAACTTGAAATTTTAAGAAGGCAATTTTACAGATCAATATCTGAACTAAAAAAAACTAGAAATAAATTTCACATTCTATTGTCTAAAGTTTGTTTTAATAATGCATCTATGAATGATTTCGTCTACATCTTAATTGATTAAAATCAGAGAAAAAAAAATAATTTTCGCATCGCAACAAAATTTCTCTTTTACTAAAAAGTTGCTATGCATCAAGGTATCTACAAATTTTATCATTAAAAGTTTCCAGAACTTTGGCCGAATTTTTTTTAAACTTGAATAATATTTGAATAGATTATTTCAATTTAGACATAAGGATATAAGGGATTGTTTATATTATTCCAAAATGATATTCGAAGAAACAGGAATTTAGAGCTTTTTAATGCAGTCAAATTTCATTAATTCTTACAAAATTAGTTACTTCTGGTTTCAAAAAGAAGTGTAATCGCGAATTCTATTGATAATAAACCAACTGAAAGTGTACGAAGATTTCAAGGACTAAAAAAATAAGCCCACATGAATGTAGCTGTGAAAAATCACTATGAAATATTGCTATTTGTAGCTTCCTTAATATATAATAACATTGAATCAGAATACCAAAACTATATAATAAGTTTTGAAAATCTGATTTGCATGGTTAAACAAATATTTTATTTGAAAAAAACAATCAACATTAGACATTTACGTCAGTTTTAAGGTTAAGAATTAGCAAAAAGCAAATTGATGATAGATTTTAGTGCCTGAAAGTTTATTTAAATATTATTTGTTTTTGTATAAGCTTACATAGCCGAGAAAAGGATGCAAAATACCCATCCGTAGCTCTGTTCCAGTAAACAAGATTTCATATACGACAGGCAATTTACAATTATTAGAGACATAATATTGTATAATAACATATAAAACAGATACAATGCCATATTGTGCTTTTTTTTACAAATATGGGTATGAGAATTAAAAATGTGATGATCCAAAGACATTTATTAATGTGCAAGACATATTTCAATGCTTCTGATTTTCAAATGCCCAAAATCAAGAACTAATCCTAAGACCTTGAATATATTTATAAAATAAAGAATTATATAAAGATTTATTTCTAACTTAGTTAATGCAATAACATATAAATATAAAATCCTATAAAAAAAATATTCTTCTTCTATAATAACTACATAAAAGTCATAAAATTAAACCTAGAAGATAATAAAAAAATTTATGATAGTAGAGAAAACATTGAATGAAAAAGAAAATACATATACAACTAGCAAAAAAAGAAAAACTCTACTTTAAAATGAATGAACTAGGTAGATGGCAACCAATATATAATTTAAGTCAAAAAAATTATTATGTCCATTACAAAATAAGTATGATACATATGTCAACTAGCCAACTCAAAAAGTAGATATGTTGAAGCTTGAAAGGAAAATAAAACCTAATACGCATTGATAAAAAAACTACTTTAAGTGACAATAAATAATTACAGAGCTTAATTAGAATTCATATTGTACAATAAACTTGAGAAGTTTCGAAGTTTATAACGAAAATAAGTACAAAAAACCATTCAATATAACTATATCAAATGCTTAAGATTAATGAATATTTCAAATGGTTACGATAGAAAATAATTAACCGAATGAAACGGCATGATATTGTACCATACAAGATAGAAATATAGCATTCGGTAATTGATCAAAAAATCCACATTTAATAAATATTGTAAAACAGTGAAGTGATAAATAGAAAGTAATGGTAAAAAAGCGTTATATCATGATTAAATAAAATGACCTGAATAAAATAGGTAGATATCAACATTGTATGCTATCAAGAAGATAAAATCAATAAAAACGTTAAAAATTCATAAACATTTATTACAAAAAATTATGCAAATGGCATCCAGTTAAGAAAGTTGAAAGATGTATCGACCGAATTTGGTGCTAAAAAATGATGTTCTGAAATATTTATTTGTGTGAAAAAAATAATTGTATATATTGAAAGAAGCAAATTTACTTAGCATTCTAGCAAAAATCTAGTAGAAGTATTTAATTAGATAATTGATTTATATACAACAAATTACCTTTAATCTAAAAATGTATAGCGAAAACTTTTTCATATGTAATAATATTAAATTTATGGTTACATTAATCATCAAAAAATATTTAGAAGAACTTAATATATCGAAAAATAGCAGGCTAAAAATTAAACACTAGGATTGTGAAGATTACTAAGCTAAAAATTCTTAAAAGGAGAATATATTTAATAAAAGATATTGATAAAGTTTTCTTTAAGGATTGGCACACATATTCTGTTTGACAAAGAATACAAGTCGAAATAACGAATTATTTTTATTTATAGGTAAATTAATTTTTTTTGCTTTTTATAAATGTTCAAGCAAAACTTTAGATGGCTCTATAGAACAAATTTGGAAAACACTTACAACTCTTCATCTTTACAATTCTTTTCGATGCATATATTTCTCTCAAGACTTATTAGTTCAAGATGTGCCTTTCTAACTTCTAATATTTGTGATATGCTTCTGCTTCAGTTGGTATTTTTAACTCCTTAATGCTTGACTTATTGTCTTTTGTAATTAGAACATTTAAAGTTATGACGTATGACAATATTTGATTTTTACATTTCACAATAAGGGAGAGCTCATTTGTCAATATATCGTATTTTCTTAGCTTCTCATTATCAACATATATCAGATTATTAATGTCCGTCAAAAAAATTCATATGACATGATCAAGTTTTTCTTCTTATCGCACATGATATATTTCAGGATGATCATTGGATAATTTTTAATTCGTTTCTATTAATGTATTCAAGTTTATTTTTGCTAGTTTGCTTTCTATTACTTCTTGAACGGAGTGTTTTCAGGTTTTCTTTGATGGTTGTTTTTTCTTAAGAGCTTAAAGTGTATGTATCTTACAACTTTGATTTGTCTTCGTGTATATTGACGCCAAGCATTATCTTACATCGACTTTTTAGGTAGACCACTGTGTTAAATGCTTCTCCAGAATGTTGTCATTTCGACTTTTCTACAAAGAACAAATTTCTATCATGCATGGAAAGTTCTTGTATCCTCTTATGACTTACCTTCACAATTTTTAGACGTCTTTATGACCCACCTATTTCAATAATATTGTCGTTAGAGATACTGAAAAGTTTTTTTTTTGTATTTCATTTTATACAAATAAACATTTTTAAGCTCTAACTTAATATATATTATGGATAGATTACATAAGTTATGCATAGTCATTAGGTGTTCGTTTATTAATGATGGGCCCTTTTATTCACCTCTTCCATTTTGTATATAGCTGATCTTTTATGTGATATATTATCGATTGTAAGTGTCTTATTTGGCTCAAAAATATTGTTTTCAGATAAAAATTCAATGCTCAAAAACTCTCTCTTATGTTGTTCTCCTTTAAACAAATATGATCTATATTTGCCGGCTTAAGTGTATCGGTTCTTCTACTACAACTTTCCTTTTATGATCATCCATTTTAGCAAAGTCTTTTAGTTCTAATTTAATAGCACCTATATCGTAGTCTAATAGGGAAATTGCGTGCTCTTACATGAATTTAAGGCATCTTTGCAGTCGAGCTTGGTTTTGATTAGATTCAATTTTAATGATATTATTTCCATCACAAATTTTGGAAAGTATTATATCTTTTATTACATATAAACTATCTTCATAAAACCCGATATATTTATATCCATCTTCACCTTCTATTAGATTCGCATGTTCACTTTGCCAACATTATTTGTTATATACTTCGTTTATATATTTCCAGTCCTGTAATATTGAAGAAAGCAACTATTTCTTTTGATATCTTTTTTGTTTTTGTTTTATTTTTGGTCCCAAGCTTAAGGACATCAATTAATAAACATTTTTTTTTGCTCTAAAGAAAGATTTATTTAATGATGTATTTACTGTCGGGTTTTTTTGTTAAGTACCTTACTTAATGGATAAAAACAAAAACAAATAAAAGTAAAAGTAGGCTATACTTTGCCAATTCTTCTGATCATAATTTGTATTTTTTATGTTGTTACAGTTTATTGATATTTTTCTTTACTCATATTCACTCTTATAAGTATGCATACCAACTCGGTGATAAAGCTTTGCCGCTACTACCATCAAATAGTTAATATATATTGAGTCATAATCTTTATTTACATCAATCAATTTTGCGCACAGATTTTTTGTTATGTTTTTTTTTACTGCCGTGTTTAACAGCGCTTGCTCTTCCGCACCTTGTACTCGTAGTACGCTACCCAAATTATTTTTAAAAATAGTTTTCGCCTTTCAACTTGTAGGTTTTCGACATCTTTTAGTTATCAATTAATACAGATCATTCATGCATTTTATATGCCCAATTTTACTTTCATATATAACATTATCTTTAGAGTGGGATCCTTTTTTCTTCATAATAGCATTCATTTTAGATGTTTCCTTAGTAAAATATCTCTGGGATATTACCGTAGATATATTGATGCAAAATAATATTTTCTTTAAAAAAGTTATAGATCACATCGGACATACAGCTTACCAATTAGAAAATAGTCAACAATTATTTCAAATATTTAAGAATGAACAAAATACATATATACATTCCTTTCCCAATAGAATCATTAAGATACTTTTTAAACTCCTTGCTTTCATTATCGCACATATTTTCCTCGAAAATCTTGCAATTTGTTTGTCATCTGCTTTTATTTCTTAATTTTTCCTTTTTATTTAATGTGCGATTAAACTATCATTTATTAAATTATAGTTGAATTTTATAACCCATAATCACATCTTTTATAGTATTGGTTAGTCTGTTTGCTATTTATTTTTGTTCATTCTTCATTTCTATTCATAACTTCATGTACATCAGATTTTTGCCGAAAATTGTGTTAAGCTGCCGCGATACGTTTCGCAGTTTTTCAATTTTTTCTTCTGAGCACTTACATCTTGCGCTAAAATGAAGCTTTAAATTCGTTGTAATTTCTCACAGTTCTTGTCATTTTTCTTCTTTAACTGTAATTTAATTATTTTTTGTATGATGATTACATTCTTTGGGGCTCTATAAAAGTCAACTGGATGATCTGTAGAACATTGGCAATTTCAGTCGTATTTTGGGGGTGGTCAGCACTCGTAAATGTCTACAAACATAATTTATTGCTTTTAAGACACTCTTATTTATTTTTTGAAATAGTATTTTCTTTGTTGTTTTTATCCCCTTATATTTCGATTACTGACTTCAACGTAAGCCTTATTTTTTATCAGCATTTTTAATAATTTTATCTTGTCTAAATTTTTGATGTGGTTTAAAATATCATCAATTTGTATATTTTCCAGTTTTGAAGTCTCATAATAAAATTTTCGAAAATTTCTTTAACTGCTAATTTTGAAGACTAGAATTTAATTTCTTCGCTTCTTTACTATTTAAATACAAGAGCGTTTCAAAATTTTCGTTTTAGTAAGTCATTATTTTCTGCCAATCAAGGCGTGACATGCGCTTAAAGCGTTGAGTATTTCTTCATTACACTTTTTTAATTAAATTGCTTTGCGAAAAAGCATTCTTAATATTGTTTTCAGCATGAGACCTTTGAAGTATCTGCTTATTTTCAAATGGTTTTATTACTCTTTTCGTTCGTAGCAAGAACATATAGACGTTTTTGCTATAGTAGTTTTTTTCTTATAACCATTTTTAAAAGTCGAATTAAGAATACACACACGAATATAACATTATGCCAATTTTAACTGATAAATACATGTCAAACATCCAAAGCATAAATTGCTTAGAAGCATATATAAAGCGAATTCATATTTTTTTTTGAAAAAAACGTGGTATTTCTATTTATCTCATCCATTAAAGCATTTAGTCTTGTAATTTATCTATATCCGAGCTTTTAATTATCCAATTAAAATCTTTATATTCAGTTATTCTATTTGAATAGAACAATGTACATAAGTTGGTCAAAAATTATGGCTAAAAATGACATTTTTTAAATATTTTTCTTCGAAAATTTCTAAGATGCAATAATTATTTCTCGCTCAAATTTTGCTTCACAGCTCAGTTTATTAATCAGATGTCAATTTAACTATCAAGTAGTCGTAGAAGCATTTTTCGGAATAATTTAGGTTATATTCTATTCGTCATATTGAATATTTAAATTGCTCTAAATATATTTGTCCGTTAAAATCTATAACACATAAATAAATGATTTTTTGCATATGATTACTGCTCTCAGCATTCAATACATATTAACATAACACGAAATTTTTTGGACCAATCAACTATGTTCCAGTAACTTGATACGATATTATATGTGCAAAGTGCAAAAGCCCTAATCTAGATTTAAATACCCGTGTTTTTGTGTGTATTATATGCATAAACAGTTTTAGAATAATTCTGGTAAATTTTGCTAAAGAACGAAAAAATAAGTTATTAGACTATGTTTTCATGTGAAATCTTTCGTTTTCAGAGTAAATCAGGGCTACGGCATGTGTGAATGTATATGCTTTAGTACCCTGACTATTATCGACTATTCTAATACAGGTTTATTTGCTTTGAAGCATGTCTCCAAGAATCGAAGACAAACTTTTAGTAGGCCTAAACCTATCGGATAGAGCTCGGTAATTGATAGATACTTATAAAAACAAAGTTTCAAGTATAGCTAAATAATTTTGGACTATAACATAGAGCATGCTGCAAATCGTTTATAACTCTTTTATTCATTTTGTACGTCGTAATTATCTCATACTCGTTTTTATGTGAATTCATTTATTTGAATCTGCCAGAATAAGACTAAAATAATGAGACAGTATAAAACCGAGAAAAAAAAAGAATAGAACATTTAGCAGGCTTTATAAGAGAACAAAAAGACTTATAAAAAAAATTCGGCGGCAAATACCACTACGTAGTAGGAAGGGTTCTCGAGTTCCAGAGTTATAAAAGGCTTTCGGTAGGGGCTGTATAAGCTCTGAAGGTTTGCTATGGCCAAAAATACTGCAGGAAATTCGGTATAGGTATCATGAACAGCATTTCCCAGCTTTTAACTAAGATAGAGTAAATTTTTTTTGACAAAAACTCTTCCGATGTGAACCAATTTTAAAGTTGGTGTGACTGGATATTTGAAAAAAACATACCTTTTTTAATGACCAAAAAGAATTTTAAAATTAAGAGCAGAGAGCATTTTTATAAGTACAAGATAAATTACCGTGGACAAAAGGTAGTGTCGAAGAATATTTATTTTTCTGCATGCGAAAAAAAGAGATTAAACTATAGTGACTTGTCTTATTAAGAGGATGAATACAAAAACGCTTACAGAAACATAGCGCGAGTGTACAGATCATAGGTGAGAAAAATCAAATAGATGCAATATATGAGCACCATAAGAAAGTGTGAATAATTAATTTTAACTATTTCGATGATCACTATGTTCATATAAATATTTTTTACTAAATTCGTACTAGAAATTACTAATTATTTTTCGTTTTGACACCAAAACAATTATTAGACCATGATATCAATCGTTTTGAGGCAAAGAAGCACTTTTTATTGATAAAAATATGCTTTTAAAGTACGAGACATCCTTGATGATTAGGGTAAATCTCACAAAAAGATTGTTTTGCTATTTAAAGAATTGAAAATTTTATATTTGGTTCTATGCATGTCTAAGCATTTATAATGACTAGGAAACAGAAATCTCGGGATATTTGTTAGATATTTTAAACTAAATGTGAAGTAAGTTAAAAAACGGCTATATACAGCGGTAATTGCTTTAAAGAACATTAAAAAAACATTTTCTACCGAGTGCGATTTCGGTGGCCTATCCTACTGTAAACTCTCTAGAATACATGGGATACGCTCAAACAGCTTTTAGAAATAAGCAAATCTATTATATTGTGTCTTTAGAGAATACAGTAATCAGTTCGACAATGATCGTATTTATATCTGTTATAATTTACATGAAAAGCAACAATAAGTTCTATTTATATGATCATAGCATATAAGCACAAAATAGAGAATATTTTGTGTGTTTGCATCTAGAACTCGTGTTTAATTGTTATCTTGATGTCAATTTTGGTACGTGTATGTGGTATCGAAATAAGAATATATACTGATCTAACGAATTTAAACACGAAAAAAGTTTAGTATTACTTGAAAAAAGCTAATGCGAGACATCTTTGGTTTGCTAATTTCATATTTTTTTAGTGTGCGTGAGTTCATTAATATCTTGTTCAATGAATTATTAACAGTAGCAGGTGATATTTGTTCAATTAACGGGTTAAGATTCTAGCAGAAGAAATGACAGAAGAATTTAAAGTATGTCCTGTCTAATCTGAAAGACTTTATAAAGACAGTTTATGGCAATTAGAGTTGATTGTATCAGAAAATCTCGTTGATATAATATTTTATTTTTCACTTAAAGAGCAGGAATCACTAGTAATTCTACGTTCGTCTGAAGAGGACACTTAAAACTATGGTTGCATAAGAAAAAAACTTCTTCGGACGTCAGAATACTTCGAATATAGGCATATCAAATATAAAAGAGCACAAAGACTTGATTAAAAACTATATAGATTCGGTTTTATAGAAATGTGATACAATTGTGGGTACTTTATATTCGCCTCATCAAATCTTCTTATGCTAAAAGAAGAATTTTGTAACAAACAAGTAATAGGTTTTCGTTGTAGACTATATATTAACAGTAATTTATTGCGTTAGAAAAACTTAAAAGAAATAAGACGAAAAAAAACAACTGTTATACATTATGAAATCGCCAGCTTTTTTTTGGAAACAATTATGTAAGATAACAAGATACCTTCAAATAGGAAGGCTGGCCCCAGCATAAAAGGATTATATGAAACAGGCACTAAGACTTATAAATTGATCGATAAAAAATATAAAGATATAAGAAAACGCCTATTATAAGATAAAATTAAAACCGAATTCTTTATACGCATTAAGTTTTTACAGTATACATACTGGTAAGCAACATATTTTAGCGAATTTACCGCATCGCTTTGGTCGGAGATTTTCAAAACACTATCTACAGCCAGAAATAATATATCCACATAAAAAAAGCGATTTTACATGTTTTGAAAGCTGTTTCGCAACAAATTAGATATGAAAAAATCAACATGTAAGTTTATAAAAAGGATTCAAAACCATTTTTATGTCACAGGAACCCTGTCAATTCTACGATATGACATCATGGTTGTACATATTCTTTTAAAAAGGATTTTGCTGATCCAAATAACTATCATTGTTTATTTTTATTTAGCATATAAAATTAGTATTTTATTACGGGTGTAATTCAAAAGGATTATGTCTATTGGTGCGAAATTTTTCTTATTTATAAAGATCTGGTTGGCTCTATGCATTTATGAAGAATATGCAACGCAATCCATTTTGCAACTATAGGTTTATGATTATGTAAGTATTAGAAAAAGATACACATAAACTTTTTTGTATTTAAATTTGCATATGATTAGTCTCTCATATACTGTAGCTAGCCCAATATATGCAATGGGTTTTGGAAAAGACCAGTAGTTCTTATGGAAAGTCATTACTCTAAAAAAAACTTTTAAGTGTGAGTCATATCACAGTGTAGGAGCATTCCTAGTATCTGTAAACGAAATATACATAAGATTTCTCCAGAGTCTAATAATTAAACTCTTACTTTTTGGTTTTAGATGGGCCCAGTCATTAAAGGTTAAAAAATCTAGTACGTGGTTGCGTATATGGTTATAATACCGTGATTATGATATACTTGAAGTAGAATATAAAAATAGCCATGCTGAATTAGATCATCTGCAGCTATAAAAATAAAGGCAACTGTGGCTCATGTGAGTAAAGATGTGCCGAAAGCGATTACTTATACAGATTGACTCTATATTTTTGTTTCTGTGATAACATTAACAGCATAATTATATATTGTTTACCATGGGAATGATTCCGAAATTGAATTAAATATAGACTGAAACAAAAACTTAGCTCTCGTTTTAAAAGTAGTTACCAATCTAAAAAGCACAATTATGAATAAAATAATCATGAGAATACAAAGGTATATATTTATAGAGCATAGTATTTCAGTGATTTGATACGGTTTTGTGTTTTTGTGTATGATTGACCGTGTTTGATAGTGCAAAAAAAAGCCTGGTTAATTATCAGTAAAAAAGAGCATGAACTTTCGAATACTGTGCGTAATATAAAAATATGTAATTAACTGGAAAGTCTTGCTTGATTTCGGCAGAGATAGCAAGATTTTTATGGTGGATACCTTAAGCTTGAGATAAGTAATCTCCTTAACACCCATACTCCTCTTAAATTAAGAAAAAAGAAATGATCAAAAAGTTATTATTCAAAAATGGAACAGATCAAGAAAAATTCAACATTAACTGTGTTGGCGATGATGGATAAAAATTACAGAAAAAAGATTTGTAACCTTGCGAAGCAAGGTAAGAGTGCCTAGGCAGTTTTAGCTTAAGTTTAAAGAATGCTTCAAAAAAAAATTTTAATAACAGATGCTCGGAAAGGATGTAATCTACAGATGAATATTAGTTGAATCTGATACAGAATCGATCATTTTAGTTCTCAAAACACCCGGTTGCATGTAATTTACACAGAGCTGATGAAGAAAAAGTGCGGACTTTTATTAAAGCCTTCCTTTCTCGATATGAAAAGACAAAATTTTATTCGAACCTCTTTAATTGTCTAAAATTATACAATTAAGCGTGAAGCAGAGATAATTATTTTAAAACTTTAACAATAACATTTGTGTTCAAAAATCGGTTCACTCTCCAAATTTATATAAAAACTTGAAGTTTTTGTAAAATGCCCATAGTCACATTTTAAAAACTAAGATTATAGTCATCAAAGCACGTTATTGTAAACTGTGCGACAACTCCAGAAGTAGTTTTTTATAAGGGGCGCAACTGAAGGTTGTTTTTGTTGGTGTATAAAGAATCAGTATTAAAATACGAGATTTACCCCGTTAAAAAAAGTGGGTCCTTTCTCCAACTGTTAATATGTGGGAATTACAATAAATTCTTATTATATAGTTAACTAGGTCTAAAAAAAAATAGAAAAAAATAAACCAATTAAAAAAAATATATTAACATGCGACTATTATTGTTATAAAATAAGCCACGAAAAAATGATTTATGACATGAAAATATAATCAATACAAATAAAAAAATTCTTGATGTTTAGAATGATACGGATAACAAAGTGGGATGAGATATATTTGTTATAGATTTAAAATCTTATTCATCAAGCATAAAACTAGGTGAAAAAATAATATGTTTGAAATGGACGAGTCAAGTTTGGAAAAAAAAATGTAATAAAGGGGGTAATATCAAAAATGTTTGTTTTTAAGAATGATCGATGTTACGATGGAACTAAAAAAGGTAATTATTAGATTGAAGAATAGAACAAAGCACTATACATATAATTGACGCATATATGTTATCCAATATATATACTTACTTATTTAATGCCTATATGTAGGGCCGGAATTCAATAAATTTAAACCCAGTTATCAGCAATAATTTTAAGCCCGTAAAGTCTATATTATTTTTTATTTATGTTTATGTTTTTTTTCATCAGTTACATCTATTGGGATGTACTCAGCCCACATATAATATTGCAAAACTTCTTGATACATTTTTTGACACTTTTCCCACATCTATATTCATAGACTGCTTAACTTAGCTCAAATGAAATGAATTAAAGTGTTTTGAGAAGTTTGAGAGCTCCCATGCATTCTACTACTTCTTCAAAGATTCTTTACTATTTATATATTTTTTATGGAATTTTGTAACCACTCCATCCCAAGTCATTACATATGATAGTATATTTTTGTTTAAAATTTGGATATTAAGTTAAAATCATTCGTCAAGATGTCATTCTTGTTATATTTTTCATTCTCAACATCAGTTAAGCCGTCAAGGCTAGTAATACCTATTTCAATCAACATAATAATATCTTCTTTTTCAAAATATGAAAAATAATATAATATTTTATTTAATCGATATATATAATTTTTTTTTACCATCAACCTTTATTTCTACATTTTTGTTCTCGCAAATCTCTTGTACTTTTTGAATTCCGAACTTTTTGGTTTTCTTAATTTTGTATCGTCTTGATAAGAGACAATGAAGATATCTTATGATTTAGTTGTGCCATCGCGTTTAATCATGCCCCTATATTTTTTCTTTCTTTTCGTTGCAAGGTGGTTGATTGTTTTCACGGCTTTGTTACAATACGGGCATTTCATTCTTCCTTTAAAAAAACAGAATTTCCCTCTTCACTTAGTTTATTTTTACCATCTTGATGATCCAAAGACATATTATTATTCTTGGCTTCAAAAGATTTTTCTTATACTTTACACAATAGACTTTTTTGCAGCATTTACTCCTGTGTCTGAGGATTGGTGATATTGACATGATATATTTGTAAAGAATCCTTCAATTAGTTAGAGATGTTTCTTCTATCTTTTTCTACTTTTCATATTGCAGCCCTCCTTGGTGAACTGTTTTTACTATTTTCAAGCAAATTTTTTAGCGGGTAGATCATTTTATCGGCTTTAAATTCAATATTACATAGCCCACATCCTAGTTCATTTCTCTTTATATATAATCTTTTTTTATTACTAGATTGGAGGTGAATAGAAAATTCGTTGAAACTATCTCTTATCTTATCATCAAGTTTAATGTATTCTTCAGGTTCTAATTTTTATACGACTATATGGTAATTTATATGTGATGTTGCATAGCATTAATGACTTTAAATAAATTCCCCAGCAATCAGTTTTGTCTTAAACGAATTTCCTTTTCGATATGGCAAACGTTCTGCAATTATATCATATGTATCAAGCTTAAGTTCGGATTTCATATTTTCAATTAATCCATATATTTATAGGTTGCTCGGCCTCTAATAAATATTGCTACAATAGCGCAATTTTTATGGTTATTGGTTGAATTTTTTTGTTTAATTCAAGGCCTATTGCATAAAAGAATGTAAACGTTTTATCCGTCGCGAGTTAAAGTGTTTCTATGTTTTTTAAACTAATTTTAGTCCATCTATGGCTAACAGATGATTTTTCATATAGAAGTTTTCATCATTCATTACACTACCCCGGAAAGTGTTCATTTAATTTTCTGCTCAAAGGGCCCATACATAGAACGGAAAAAAGTGACATGTTTTATCCTTGTAGTATTACCTTATGTATTCTTTTATGTATGATTTCTTCTCCATTTGCTCTTAAAGATATATATCCGTTTGCTTGTGGTATTTTGTTATATAGGAAGCTATCCATATATGTTTAGACATAAGTTTTCAATATATGAATGCTGGTAGTTACGTTCTATAGAGTTAAATGCCTTTTACAACAATCCATGGTTTATAGACTGTTTCTATGCTCTTTATTTATCGAAATATTCATAAGAGCTTTTTCTTTTGCTCCTTTAACTCGCTTATTTCTCCTAATTGATTTTCAGCTGATAATTCACTCATATTCACCTCATATTAGATGATTTTTGATACCGAACTTTGTCGTTAACTTATATAAATTGAATATACATGTGATTGCACTGAATTTATTTCTTATTTTCATATCTTATTTTGTTTTGAGATATAATGTACTAGAATAAAACCATTCTTCCAGATTTTTATTCTCAAAACATTAATTCGATATAATCTGATATGTGAATTATCTAGGCTTATCATCTTTTTAATGAAGAAATTAAAGATTCCATCTGTTCAACATCTTTCCATTTCAACATGAGTTTTATTATGCTATCGAATTCAACCTCTGTTACGAAGCATATTTTTTTCTGCTTTTTTGAAAGTAAAATGGGCAGTGATCGCTATAATTATTTTTGTCGTGATTTTCTTTACCTTTTTCTCATGTTTTTATTCAAAAGTTTATGTGCTGTTTTCTTTACGCTTCGATTATATAGTTCTTTTTTTTCTGTATTTATTTTTAAATTATTTTTAGATGATCATCTATGTCTAGGTCATGTTTCTTGATCGTATTATTTTTACTTCCTCTTTCAAAAACCTCACTGCGATTATTTTTGTATAATTTTAGTCCATCTGTTATTCTTTGAAAAGTCCGAATTTTTTATTTTTCTATTATATATTCGTTCTCTTTTTTCATTTTGTTGTGAGGCGTTTGTAGGTCTGTTGTGCGATTTGTAGCAAGAATGCAATATCGGTCATACAATTGGGATTTTTGAAGGATGTAATTGACCCTATTATCTTATTTAGTTTAGAGAATATTTGTGTCAACTTTGTATCATGGAATTTTTCTCTTGTCCTTTCAAAATCAGCGATGTTTGCCTTTTTTAAGCTTACGTATATTTCATTAAATTCCCTTCTGCATAATCAACACTTCTATAATCTTCAATTCCCAAATAAAAAAGGTTCACTTAGTTCTGCTCTTTTGACATTGTCTGCATAAAAAGTTTGACAACCGAATCCCTTCCTTTTTGGTCAATCAATACTTAAATCGCTCTTCTGTTTAGTTCCTGTTGGGACAAATTAAATTGGAATTTTCCGTTATAATATTTTTGGAGGAACTCATTTGAATGTGGCATACGTTGGAAGCGTAATGGTATTGCTGCATAGGCTTCTCGAACCCATTAATCTAAAGAAGATACTGTGACGTGAAGATAGATTCTAACATCAGATGTCTTGTTGATGTCTTCAAGGAGTTTTATACTGGTTCTATTTCTACCGCAGTTTGGTTACAGCCGCAGTTTCGCATGACATGTCTTTGTGGTGCTCTGCTTCTGATTTTTCTATTGTATCAATTCTTTTTGCCAAGTCTATATACACAGATTTATGTAAAGAATAGACTGGGTTCTTTATCTTAATTCCACTAAACAGCTAATTTATTTTAATAAATTTGTAAATTTTAGATTTAGCGCATACAAATACCATTTTAGAAAAATGGTCAGGTTTAAAAATACACACGTTCATAACAGACATAAAATAAAATACACAACTATCACATATAATTTTACTAAAACTAGGAATTAATTGCCTCTTATTTATATTAAATTTCGAAATTTGTGTCATAAGTTATTTTATACTACAAAAGGTTCAATTTTTTTGTACTTAATACAAAAGGAAAACTCTTCACTTCCACTTTTTTGTTCTTATGAACGAATAATTGAACACGATTAAAAAAAGCTTTTGGTTTGATCTAAATGAAACTAACCACTGAATTTATAATTAAACATACAATCAAGGTTCTAGAATATGTTCTGTTTTGATATAGAAATAAAAGAAAGTTAAATAAAATTAAAAATGCAGAATACAAAACGGAAATAAATAAAACAAACAAGTATGTATGCAAAGTTCTTAGAAAGGATGATTAGGTTTATGTGAAAGATGAAAACAAAATTAATCATAGGGAATATGGAAATAAAAAATGCAAAGATAAGAGAATTAGAAAGATATAGTAAATATGACAAAAAAGTGAATTGAGGTTACATAGGCATAAATAACAGTAGATATATTATGGAAGAGGGGAAGTTATAAGAATGGTTGTTTGATTGTTATAAAAATTAGGTAATCAATACTACAAAATTTTAAGCTAAAAAAATAAATTGTATCGATAAATGAATAAATTCTAATAGTGTAATTTAAATGTGATGAAGAGCTCATTCAACTTCTATTTTAATTATAAGAGGCTGCAAATCTCAGTGCTAACCTAATGTACACATGCACATTCTTTTTATGCGATTTCAAAAGATTAATATATTATACTTAAGGCTCTAATTTTAGAAATATACTTTAATGCTTATTGTACGTTAGCAATAATAGAAATACTAGGTGCAAAGCCTTGATGATTTATTTCCGAGATATTTCGTGAGTGCAGATTTTTTCTTCTAGTTATAAAGACATAAAAAAACGAAACATTATTTGCATCAAAGGTAGAATTAAAAAAGGTTCCCGAAGGAAAAATCAAAAAATCACATTATGAAATCTTACATCTCTCGGATATTAAGAATAGAATGTGAGTTTATGCAAAAAGAACACGTAATCAAATTAACCGTCATTCTAATGAAATTCTTATGATCGTACAATAATTACAAAGACTCTAAGCTGCTTCAAAAAGCTGAAAGACATTTAATTATATACATTATTTCACCCTAATTGCCTAATAGTGTTGTCTTATGCAGAAAAAATTCGATAATTGTATTCTTATAGCAACAGTATTTAATACTATCACTATGTTAACATATGCAAATAGTAAAACCCCTTCATTACCAAAGCACGTTTTCGGAACTTATTTCTAGCGATAACTCGCCAAATGGCAAGAAACTCAGGATCAGGTTCAATATTTCATCATAGAACACATATTTCTAACGAATGTTTATATAACTAATATTTAATCACAGAAATTAAAAGAGATATTACACCAACTATCTCAGCATTGTAACAGATTATGATTTTATAATATTTTTAGTGTTTGAATTTTCAATCAAAAAAGGTTCAATTTTCAAGTGTGGGCAACATATATATATAAAAAAATATGAAAAATCGATTGATAAATGCGCGTGAAGGTGTGCATTGCGAAATTGCATAGAATTCTGTAATATATGTAAATGTGAATAGTTGAACCTTATAAACGCATTAGTATATGCTTAGATAATACTTTTACAACTTTAATTTATACAGCATGTCGGGATCCAATCACGTGGAATCCAGTACCTCCTCGTGGTATTGGTTGGGTAAAGTGCACATGTACTTAGCTAAAATTGAATTACCTAGTTAGTGGGCTAACAACTTCTAGCCAGTACAGCGTATATTGAAAAAATTGTATTGTAACTGTTTAGGATTTTAGAGAATCTCCGCATATCAACGAGAATAGATATGGAGCCGTGTGGTCTCAAACTTTTAGCACAACATGGAGAAAAGGTACTTACTCGAAGTAAATATGCGCGAGTGTCGTAGAAATATCGCTTAAAACTGATATATCTAACCGTAGAAGGTACAGTAGCTTCTCAATTATGATACTTGCCTAAAGTTGTGACAACTTATGTTAACTTTTAGTAATTTTCATGTTTAAGGCCCTTCAAAAATGACTAAAAAAGAAAAGGTTGAACTAAGATAGAAACGATATCAAGAAAGATATGTGAGATCCAAAAGAAATTCGAGCATTATAACGTAAAAAAGCGAAAAATCGGGAATCGCGAATCGCGCGCGATGTTGTAAAACGAAAGAAAGTCGAAATGGTGATATAATAGAGAGTGTCAGGATGTACATTGAACGGCTGATGTGTGAAGCAAAAGAAATTCTTTGTCGTAATTTATTTTTCTTTGTTGGCATTAAAATCAACAAAATACCAACAACTTAAGCTAAAGCAAAGAGTTTATAATTACTCTATTTAGATTAGCCAAGAGAAATATTATAGGACTAATAAGAGACGAATATATTGGTAACTACCGTTTATTAATAAAGAAGTTGGAGCTGGGAGCCTCAAGGATGAATAACAAAGGCACAGAGCCGGAGAACTCTGGCCTCTGTACACATAATTTTCCAAGGTCATTTGGTGCTTGCATGTCATGATAGCATATCACGGCGGCAATGATATAAGCTTGAGAAGACTTCTCTCAAGAGTCTAGATTGATTTGGAAAAGTCTAATGACGTTCAGTCGGTGGAGGCTGAATGCTTCATTTACGGAGCAAACTATGAGTCAAATATAGCGTGTCAAAGTGTCCAAAATATGACGGTCAGAAGTCTCAACGAGAGGGAAAACGTTTGCAAGAAGAGAATAATAAATAGTAGTATTACAACCAAAAATTATAATTTTTTATTTTTTAATGATTGTATTTGAGCATCAAAAACGTGAATTATCTTGTTAAAGATGAAAAGTCTTATGACGCAACTGGTGTCAGAACCCGAATTCTATCCTCTAGAGTTTCTTACGCGTGCGTTTATTAATAGAAATCACATAATGAAGTTTGCCAAAATCGATATTATTTGTGATGCTTATATCAGATAATAAAGCATTTGCCATAAAATGTTTTCAAATTGAAAATATTAAGAAAGAAAGACCTACCTTTCCATGTTAGATGTCTATTGATAAAAAATTTTTGCCCAGCTCATACACAGCGATATGTATAAGGATGAAAGCAAAAGGCATGGAACTTGAGGAGCAAGCCCTAAAGCAGAACAATAAAGTGGAAAACAAAATAAAAACGCGTGTAAAGATTTTATATTTTATATATATGAAGCTTGAATGATAATGTCCTGACGCTGAAAAAAAAGATGAGGACAAACTTCTGTCGAGAGAGAAACCAGGTGTAGTATTCTTACAAAAAACACACAGACAAAGCTTCCAAAAGACGATGGCTTTTAGGAACTATGTGTCTTATGAGTACCAGTTAATTAATTGAAGCCTTGTATTGATTGTTGCAACGAGGAATTCATTAGGCTTATGTAGTTCATCAGTACTATCAAAGCGAAACAATCATTATCACTACTATGGTAAATGGATGCAAGTTTTATCCAAACTTTTACCGCTCCACTGAACTAGAAAAAAAGAAAACCTTTAACAGAATGTGTTAATGCTGACGGAAAAGTATAATGGAAAGCATCCATTAGAAATCAAAACAGATTAGAATTATACCTCGGACTGTGTATGTAGAGCTATTAAAGCTAAAATTGGTCCATCTATGTATAGAAATACCGTTCCTAAAAAAGTACTAGAGTTTTTCATATTACTAGAGCAACCAGAAAAATCGATTACGCATTATCGAGCTCGGCAAGCGTAATTAAAATACAGAGTATACTGTCGAACTGCAATATCTCCAATCATTCTTCAGTGGTTGAAACCCTGAGCATGACAGGAAAACAAAGAATTGTTGGCAAGTAAGGCTCACTGTGTTTGACAGAAAAAGGCTAGCACAAAACAAAGCTTTATACTAGCACAATCTTGCGAAAATACACTTAGTAAAACCTTTGAGTTTGTAAAGTTCTATCAAGAACAAAATGAAGGCCTAAAGAAAATAAAGATATTAAGAGAGCAAAAAGCACCAGAAGAGAATTTATATATATCTTCAAAGTTGAAGAATGTGATTAAAGCCAAAAAAATGTATGCTAAATGTCGAGCTTATAACAATACAAAACGAGTGAATGTGCAGAAGCTACAGCACGAGTGAAGCGCTGTATTGTCGAATTCCGTTGAGAAGTACCTTAAATACGTCTCAAAAGGAAATCAAACACCTTTACGTCGGTTTTATATGGGAAATTTAAACTTGAATAAAAGACCACGTAGGTCAGAATTCCCGAAAAATTACACAAGGAATGTACAAAACGCGTACAAAAAAGCCCGAAACATAGGCGAAAAGAAGCTAAAGAACGGGGAAACCATTTCAAAGCGCCGTCAGTAAGTCCTAGAGACAAAGTTTATAAATACCGAAGAGTTCAGTAAAAAAAACCATTGGATAATACAACTGACAGAGTAATTTCTTGTTGCGAGGTTCTCCACCAGAAATAACAAGGCGTGGGGTATTGATAGTATCCCAGATAAACAAGGAAAATCCTTCTAAGGGACAGTAAAATGGAAGCTGGGCCCATAAAATGTGTGTTTATAGGGATCAACATGGTCCTTAAGGAAGTAAATTTATGTAGAATCAAACAAATGTACAGTAGTCACATCTAAAAGAAGATTGACAGAATGATATGAATAACCACCGTGGTATCATGTTAGTAAGCTGCTACGCAACAGTACTAGCCAATATTATTTTGGAAATAGCAGCTATGACTATGACAAAGCGCATAAGACGTATGCAAGTAGGGTTCATGAGAGGAAAAAATGCGTAGCACAGACAGCCTGCCCGTATATAAGCAAAATAAGCGAAAAATCAGAGACCTGGAAACATATGTGATGTTTTGTGATCTCAAAAAAGTCTTTGATATGGTGCCATACTAACTTTGATGACAATGTGGAAGAACAAAAACTTCGGAAAGATATTTGTCAGTTAAATGAAAATATGTATGCTAATACATATATAAGAGTAAAATACGAAGGAAAAGTGTTTGAGAAGTCTGCGTACAAGAAAGGTGTTAGGCAAGGATGCCTATTATCACCGATACTTTTCAACATATATATTGACTTCTTACTAGATACGATACCAACTACAGCTGTAGAAGGTTTAGAATCTGATATAAGAGGCCTTATACAGATGACACAGTAATTGTCTAAAGAGTGTGCAAGAGATGCAGATTTACAATAATAAAACTCAGTAGTGGCAGAAAAAGCACGTAATGGAGTTAAATGTAGCGAAATGTTGGCTAATGAGGGTAAAAAAGATAGCAAAAAAGGCACAAAGTACAGCGACAGAACCTTGTGACAAATTGGGAAATCAATTTTTACCGGTTGTATGTGAATATACATACTTAGGTGTCAATATTAATTCAGACTTAGATGCTGGTTGATGGCTTAGTACAGATTAAGGAACGGAAAAGGGGACTTTGACAGCAGAAGAAATACCTTAATAAACTTTAAGATACTAATGGAATTTAAGGTGATGCTTATTAAAAGTCTTTAATTCCAAAAATACTTTTGGGTAGAGCTTTATGGAATGAAGCAGAAGAGAGTGATTATGCAGAAAATAATATAGACAGAAGTTCGAAACATGTCTTTAGAAGGAGTAACTTCTCAAGATCGAGAGTGTATGAATAACTGACATAAAACCAATCAAAATGGCGTCATCGGTTAGCAGAGCTAGAGCAATTATGAAGTGGTAGATTTTGAGATTATTAGTAAGTGATTTGTTACTAACACAAGAGGAATTCAAGTCATGCAAGAATACCTGAACCTAAGGAACGCCATTGTGCTTAAAAGGCCACAAAATCGATATGTGTGAGCAGAAAAAGTCATCGCCCTACTTACTAGAATGAGAAATCTGAGGCGCAAGACCAAATAATTATTAATAGATTTGCACAGAAACACGGCTTAAAGAGTGGTAAAGCTATAAGAAATTAGCAGTTCAAAGCTTTTCTGGAGACTAAAGGCATGATGGGCATGGTAACGATGAGAACAGAGATGTTAATGTTTATAAAACATCTAGTATATGCGTCAAAAATAGACTATGATTGGATTGAGATATGTGTTTGCTGCATGGAACATACAGCAGAGGACTTTTCCACCTTTTGCTCTTATGTGAAAAGTTTAAGGAGACAAGAAGGGAGGAAAAGAAAAAATGCATGAAACTTTACGAAAAGAAACTTAAGGTGATTAAGAATAAGGACAAGGTAGAAGTTTTTGACTGGAAATACACCAGGGAGGGGATTCAAAAGATCACATAGATGATTAAAGTGTATATGTACTTGAAGTAGTCAAATATTTAAATAAAGTGCTAAAGCAACGAGAAGATTGGATAAATCTGGTAGTTTCTAAATAGGTATATTTATACGTTGTATTTAGTTATTAAAGCGAGCAATCTAGGTTGTTGGATTGATGCTAACAAGAACGGCTATTTCCTACCGAAGGATGGTTTTTGTGGGGTTCAAAAAATTAAATATAATATAAACAATTTTTTTTTATTAAGCATCTCGACGGCTTGTTTACTCGATAAAATATCTATTGTGATTGTAAGAATACAAGTTTTAAATAAATCGATCGTCACACATATAACTTCCAAAACAAACCTTTCTAACAATAAACTAGAAAGACCAGGTCAATAGTTCAATATGATGTAACCATGCACATTTAAAAATGCAAATCACATCAAAGGCGGTCAGATACATCCTTAAATCTATTTTTTTGTATTGTAAAACTCGTAGGAATGGTATCAGGCATTTCGCTGTTCTAATATAAAGGAAATCTAATTACATACTACAAATTAATAGCATTATACTTATACTATATAGCATAATGTATAGTTAAGCATATGGTAAATAACTTGAATAGCGATTATTTTATATATGGCCTTCTTCAACTTATATAAATGTTTTTAAATTGTCTACAGGAATTGGTACACAGGCTATTGAATATTAAACAACGATAGAAATCCAAGGTCGTTATTATAAAAGGCATAAGAAGTGATAGAAGTGCAGCTTCCAAGACGTTTGTTTTTTTATCAATGGTTAAAATTATTTTTTCACTCTCTTTACAATGTTAAACATGATAGGTGTAGCAAAGATTATTTTTTGTATTTTTTAGCTTAGGGTATAATTATTTACTCTTTAATTCCTTAACTTTTGATTAATTCATTTATCAGAAATTTGTAAATAAGAACGTATAATCACTAACAATCAGCTCTGAAAGACTAAATGATAATCTATAGTTCAATAGCTTAGTAAAAATATTTAGTGATATTTACATTTCTACATTTTTTTTATTTGCCATTATGGCAACTGTATATTTTTTGATTAAAAAAAAATATTTGCAGCAATCAATCTAAAACATGCAAAGATGTAATTTAAACGTTTGTAACACGAATCAAAAAATTTGATGAGTTTAAGCTAAAATAATATAAAAAATTATATGTATGATACTACATTTAAAAATGTTGGTAAGATAAAATCCATAACTTTATATTTTTTCAAAAGATTCTGTTAACAGTTCTACGAACAACTAATTGACAAATTACTTGCTCTTGGCTTAAAAGTTGCCATCGATGTAAAAAGTGACATTTTGGCAGAAAAATTTAAAAACAACGTGCAAAAAATGAATACCGACATTTATGTAAAAGAGTAAAAACACAAAATGACGCCCATATTAAAGACAATAATACATGTTAGGAAGGTAATCTACAATTGTGATATACACAGAATTATTATCTGCATTGGCTGATTCTATATAAAAATGATATATATGTGTGGATTTAATACCAAAAACAGCTTAAACGCCCTAAATTTTACATCATTTCAAAAATACAACGAAATTCAATTTAAATTTACCTGCTGATTATGTTTTGATTAGATATATATAATTGGAAGTAAATCGACACAAACTGTATTTTGTTATAGATAAAGGCATGAATTGGATTGTATCTAATCTCTTGGAGTAATTTAAAATAATGAAATACACTATTGATTAGTTTTTAGCTGATTTTATCCACTATATATTGAGAAGCTTTATTTACCAACATAAACTAAAACGAAGTTTTATTACGTGTAAAATGGTAATTTTAAACATAAAACATACTAGAAGATAAAGTTAACCTTTAACCAATACTATTACGTTGATTACTATATAACAATTTTTTGTTATTTAATAAAGTCAATTATTAAAAAATAAAAGAGAATGCACATAGTAGGTAACATCGCCCCTATGTTTTCAAATTTGTTAAAGGCGGCATTTAAAATAAAGTTGAAAGGCGTAGATCTTCCCGGTTATATACTTAAGATATCTTGACGATATCGTAGTTAAAACTAAAAGTGTAAGATGGACTCCATAAATTCGACAAGATCTTACAAATATTTTCTCCCACATTAAAATATACATTAGAGCATAAAAAAGACATGCAATAATTCTTAGACTTGAAAATATATCTAGGTGAAAAATACAAAGACACATATATTCTAAGTTATGACTTGTTCGAAAAAGAAACGAACAGGCACTTATACACTCATCCTGACAGCGAATGCTTTGAAAATAACGTTACAGTTGGATAACAGGTGAGAACATAAGAATACTCAGAAATTCTTCAAATAAGAAATTGTTTATGAAAAATATGAGTAATTTCATATGTAATCTTTTAAAAACGGAGAATTCAAAAGAAATTTGAAAATCTTTTAAATATAAGTATTAAGATAGATAAAAAATCATGGATTTATCATCCGAAAAATTCCAGAGTCTAAGAAATACATAAACGTCGAAAACAGCATAGTCGACACAAGTATTTCTGCCTTTGTTAGAGATGCATGAACAGCATGCGTTATGCCTTTTATTACCGTTATTATTAATTATAGCAAGGTGATGGAAAACGTTAATAGCGGCGCACAAAAGGTGTTGGTAAACAAAAACTCTTGTTATAGTGTTTCGTGGATAAAACGCGACTTGTCACAATCCTCTTGTCTTTTTAAGAGAAGATGAGAAAACCAATGGTCATTAATCTTGGAAACTGGTGATAAAAAAACTACGAGGCTTATAAAAATGACTTAAATCTAAATTGTCTTACACTATTATATAAAAGCGTAGAAACATAATTGGGTAAAACCAAAGTTCCTAATGCTCACAAATACGAATGCTATATATTGAGAAAAAACTCAACATATATAAAAATAATTTGAAAAAAACTATTTAAATCGAGAATGAAAAAAATCCGATCAACCTCGAATGTGGTACAAAAATGTATCCTAAAGTTTATTAATGCCCTAGAAATACAACTAAAAAGACCATGATTAGTTCTGAAATTACTTTTTCTTTTTGAAAGCAGGCCTCATTCCTAACCTAATCTATAGTCTAATCCTTAACCATCTCGTTAGGTTTACTTTTTGTGGTAAAAAAGCACGAAATGTTTGATAATGCGAACTCTAGAGTAGTTTTGCGTAAAATACGTCAACGATATGGACGATTAAATCGAAATAAAGTCTACTCTTAAATTAGTATTACTAAACTGGACAAAACTCTGAGTAACTATTAAGTTAGGCACCTGAACCATACTAGTAAACATAATCTTTTCCTTAATGATCTGTCAGAAATAATGAGTTCAAAACCATGATAAAATATAACATTTAAAAATGTATTTTTTTATCCCTTGTAACTCTGACTAGTGTCTGGACCGATTAGGTTCACCGAAACTAGAAAGTGACGCCCCTAGTCTCCTATATACAATATGAAATAGTCGAAAGACAATGAAAGGCTGTGTTACAACGGGCACGTTTATAAAACTCCTAACCTATACATGCTAGTTGTCACACAATGAATTGATTTTCTCTGTACAACTTTACCAAAAAGGAGCATAAATTTCCAAGTCGTAATATAATATCATATTATATAACCATTAAAATTTTTCTTTTTATTTTATTATATTTATATTATTTTCAAATTTTAGTTATGAAATAATGTAGCTTAATAATACTCTGAACATCACTATGATGTTCTCAACATAAGCACTACAACAGAAAACCAAAATAACAAATATAAATATTCTGTTCTTTATGGAAAATATTAAAGGAAATAAAAAACAAATATAAGTAATTATATTGTTTCTACTATTTCAAAAAAAATATTTTTCGGGTAAAGTCTTCATCAAAGACTATAAATAAATTATAATTCATACACCTTAATAAACAATAATAATTTTAATGCGCTCCCATACATTAAAAATAGCAGTCAACAACAACAAACAGAAGGGACTCATATTCGTCTGCAGGACATTTGTTCTTACAACAGGACACACTTATACAGCAATTTGTAAAGATGATATGCTTTCTTCTGCTGATCACCGACCAAAGTATTACTATTACACCTTTTGTGCCGTAGTTACTACGAACAACGATCAGATGTCTTTGATATCAGCTAACGCTGATAATAAAGTGTTCCTCGAAGAAACTTATTATAACTTTATCGAGGATGCAATAAAGTATACTTCCTTTCTTCAAAGATCGGAAAATACAGCAACTGATGAGTTTAAACCACTCATACAGTCTCATTATATACCAGGAATTTTGAAACGGTATGTGAGTTCGCAGAACACGAACAATTTACCGTTTTCAAACAATTAACCAATGAATTGGCAAAAATTGAAGAAATGTTTTATCGTACATCAGGCGGTTTTAGGACTGACAATGCACGAAATTACGTGAGGTATGCACCGGTCATATAAAGATATTACTGTCGGATCATGCAATCGGTAATGCGACAGCTCTTGGTAGAACCTACTGTGGTACACACGAGCTCTCGAAGATCTCAAAATAGGGGCTCCTTTTCAAAACAGTTTGAACCGGTGAAATAATTTTCCGGAAAAATAATAACTATAAATAAACTTGGAAAAAGGGAACGTATGCCTCCACACGACACGCATTTAAATAAATACTCTACGAATAACTTTTTTTATAAACCGTCGGCACACGGCATCTTGAATTCAAGGCCAACGCAAAAGTCCGACACAGTCTTACAAACATTTACATTCAAAACGAAAATAGGCGAGGACGAAGGACCAAGCGTGCAAATACAATGGCTCGTCGATCCAAAAAAAACAAGATCTTCTGCGATGGATTAAGGAGTCCCATTTACCAATAGAATCGAACCAGTGGGAGGAGAAAAAGAACTTACTAACTTTGAGCCTTATAACCGACACGACACTGCATTACATCTTTTAAAATACTCGAACAATCGAATATGCACTCGACCTAATAACTCGTAAATACTACAAGAAATGCGACTTTACATAGTTCGAAAAGACATTTAAGAGAATTAAATCGTCTTCATTTACGTCAATTAATGAATATAGCCAGGAAATATGTAACTTAGTCGAGAAAGCAAACATTTGCGTCTCTAAAGACGACGCCCTAACAAGAAGAGAAATATACTGTTATTTTACAATGGACTTTCTATAAATAAAAAAGAACAGTGATACAAAACAACACATCCGATTTGCAAGAAGGTGTAGAGATACTCAGCAAGATGGAATGTTTAGAAACAGAAATAAAAATTTTTCACTAAAATCCAATCAGGATTATATAAGCAAAAATAACGAATTTAAACATAAAAAAAATGATTTAGAACCAAATGCGACCAAAAAATGGTGCAAATTGAATCGATCTAATCGTCACTCTGATGCACAGTGCCTACGGCAACGAAAAGAAGAAAACAAGACTATAAATGAAACCTATACATTAAGGGAAAGAATTGCTGATATTGAAGCTATTGAACTGGATGCGAATAATGCCTAACATAATTATAAAATCTTAGTTGATACTGGAGCTCAAAAGAATTACATCACAAATAAATTAGTGGAAAGAATGAAACTGAAAAGAAACGTGTGTGATCAAACGCAAAATTAGAATAGCAGATGGAACGTAAAACTCGGTGAAGGAATATGTCTACATAGAATCAAATATATTATCATTTAACGAAACAAGAATAAAAACAACCGCGTTTATATTACTGAACTTACCAGGTGAACTACATATTGGCCTAGAATACCTAAAGGAATTAGATGCTATAATCGATCTGCGAGAGTTAACAATAAAACTAAATCATAATAAATTTCAAATAAACAATTCTGAAGAATATAAGGAATCACCAGACAGAGAATTTTATGACAAAGTAAATACAATTAAAACCGAAGAAAATATACAAAAAATTGTTTCTAAGCATATCGCAACAAACCCAACTCTATGAGAAATACCAAACGTAGAACATGAAATAAATCTTAAAACTAAACAAGAAATACGTTGCAAACCTTACCAAACCGCAATAAAACTTAAAATTCCACTAAAAGAAGAAATAAACGACTGATAAAAAACAAAATAATACAAGAAAGTGAATCAAAGTATGCGTTTCCAGCTTTCCCTGTTATTAAGAAGAATGGAAAAATACGATTAGTAATCGATTATCGAAAACTAAACGACATAACAATACCCGAAAATTTTCCATTTCCAAACCTACGAAATCAAATTAATGATCTTAATAGCTCAACAATATTTTCTCAAATCGACTTAAATATGGGCTACTACCAAAATAAAATCCGAACAGAAGATCAGCATAAAACCGCTTTCGTAGTTGAAGATGGACATTATGAATTTCTACGTATTGCTTTTGGACTTACAAATGCACCACGATCTTTTCAGAAAACAGTGCAATCTATATTTAATAACCTGGATTTCTTGAGAATATTTTTAGATGATATTTTAGTATATAGTAGTGATATCGAGAAGCATTGTTTACATTTGGAAGAAGTTTTAAAAAGACTGCATGAAAGTAATATAAGCATATACTTTACTAAATCCAAATTTTGATGTAAAGAAGTTAAATATCTCGGATCAATTATCAACCAGAATGGAGTAAGCCCAGACACCACAAAAGTTACTCAGTATTTAAATTTTCACGTGGACTCAAAACGCAAACTGCAAAAACTCCCAGGATTTCTAAATTGGTTTAGACCACATGTAAAAAATATGAGTAGTAAAATCGAGCGATTAACCAATATGCTAACCGAAGAACAGCCAATTAAATGGGGAAACGCAGAAAAGAATATTGTAAAACGCAAAATCGACGAGATACTTACTTATCCAACATTACACTTGCCAAACGTTGAACTTCCCTTTGAAATATTTACTGATGCAAGTGACATCGGAATAGGATCCGTACTACAACAACAAGGAAAAATAGTTGGAATGTTTAGTAAAAAACTAAATGTAGCTCAACAAAAAATAATCTGTAATGGAGAAAGAGTTATATGCTATTATAAAAAGTCTTGAACATTATAAAACCATTATTTATAATACCGAAATAAAAATATTTACACACAATGCTAATCTAATATTTAATATACAAGCTTATAATAGTAGAATAGAACTCAACTATGGAAACTTTTTTATAAATGAATACAACCACCAAATTTTTCATCTACAAGGTAAAGATAATTAAGCTTCCGATTTCCTATCAAGAAACTTTTACGTATCAGAAAATATAATCGAAAACGAACAAAAAAATATTGAACTAACTAATAGAAGCCGAAAGATTTTAATACAAACATCTATGAGATGCTTAAAAAATACGAATACGAAAATGACAAATTAATAATACCACATGAACAAGAAAAATTTTTAATCAAAAAACTACACGAAGAACTTCAGCTCCCCGGAAATATAAGATGCTACAACACTATTAAGTCCTATATAAAACTTCCATACCTACGACAAAAAATTCAAAAATTTATCGAGAATTGTTACGAATGTCAAACCAATAGACAAAAAAGGAAGAGTGAAAAAGAATCACAGGGACGAAAAACTGCTAGCACAAGTTTCGAAAAAATAGCAATCGACATTTATGGATCAATGCCTGAAAAAATCTTCAGCGGAAGTGGTGGTAGATTTGTACTATCAGTTAAAGATATACATTCAAGGTGGTGTAATTGGAAACTTATAAATGATATAATAACATGTACCGTTATTCACGCATTAAAAGAAAGTTGGTTGAACATCTATCCTAAACCATCTACCTTATTATCGGACCAAGGACTACAATTCGTATCACGCGAATTTAATGAAATGTGTAAGGAATTAGATATAAAACACCAATATGCCTCGATTTACAACCCTACTGGCAACTCTATAGTAGAACGAATACACTTGACTTTAAGTAATTCATTAAAATGTGGAAAAAATCAAAATCTTATGATCTTAATAAATAAAATTGAAAACTCATTAAGAATTTCTTATTCAAGATCACTGAAATGTTCTCCTTACGAATATATCTTTCAAACAAGTCCATTCGATACCTTAAATAAATATAAATGTTTTGGAAAAGATTATTCATTAACTAGTAGCAAGAAAAATGAGATAACGTCAAAAAACAAATTTTAAATATTTGATAAAGTGATTTGTACGAAATTTATTAGGAATAAATTTGACCCTTACTATATAGGACCATATGAAGTTATAGGAAGAAAAAATACGGTGTATCTGATTGATAAAGGATATTGTGAAATTTGGTGTAACCAAAGGCATTTGCTGAGGTGGAAAGGAGGTGTGTGTGGTACTTACGAGCTCTCGAAGAGCTCAAAATAGGGGCTCCTTTTAAAAACAATTTGACCCGGTAAAATTATTTTCCGGAAAAATATTAAACTATAAATAAACTTCGAAAAGGGGAACCAATGCCTCCACACTTCACACGTTTTAAATAAATTTTCTACGAATAAAAAATTTGTTTATAAAATGTGCCGGCACACGGCACATATTGTTTATAAATTAATAAAAATAATTATATTTTGATATTTTTGAATATATTTTAATAAAAATATTTAGAGGATAATTTTTAACTATCTTTATATTATCTTGAATTAAATGAACGTTTAAATAAATCATGTTACTGTATAAATTATTATTGTCTATGTCTATAAAATAAATAAATTTTTCTAATGCAATTTTTTTTAATTTTTTCGCAGCTGTATAAGACGCTTAATAATAAATTAAAATACATATATAGCAATTAAATAAAAAAATTAAAATTAAAAGGTAATTTCATTAATCTTGAATGTATAATCACTGCACATAGAATAGCAGTATGATTTTTTTGATAAATATTTTTATCTTTAATAGTCTACTTTTATTATAAACGAAAGTTAGCTTTTACATTATCATTCTTTACAATAATTTTTTTCTAATAAATAAACTTGAATTGATAACATATTAAGTCTATGTTTTATCGAAATATATTTTTTCAATTAACAGATTTCGCTGGAGTCAAGAGAGTCATCGAAAATATAATAGTCAAAAATATGACATGTGAGTGATCGACCACTAGAGTCATAAGTTACGAGAGTAACTACATACACTTAAAAAACAAGTTTGATATAGTCAAAGAGTCATTCATAAGATTAGAGAAAGAAAATTTATTTGGTAAAAAATACGATACATGTGTCATCGATCACTAGAGTCACAAGTTACGACAGTAACTAGTTTATTATAAATTACAAAGCTGCTGGTTTAAAAGAACCTCAAAATAGCTAAAAATGCTATTTTTAAGAGCCTCCCCCCACACACTTTATACCTCCAAAAGTGACATTACAGTAACCATTTACGGATGCCAACCCACACCACATTGGTTTCAAAAAACCCAGTTTAACAAATAACTTATCACCTGCAAACAATAGAATTTGAATGTGAATATAAGTTTAAATGATATATAAAAATAAGATTAACGTTTTTATTTAATACCTAAATTCAAAAAACCTCTTTTCGCCTCACCTTTAAAGCGTATTTGCCCAGATCTTATATATTGGGGGTCATCCTCCAACATTCCACTGTTGAATTTCTTATTAACGAAATTTATAACCTGCTCGACGTAATTTCTATACTCTTGACCCCCTACGCGAATAAACTCATTAATGTCTTGTGAATACTTACCTATTACATAGGTAAATGTCACGTGACTCCCGGGATGTCGATACAGAGCAGTATCACACCACTCCAAAAAACTGTTGCGCTTATTGAAATGTTTCTTCAACAACTCTTCGGACTTTTCAGGGATTTTGGCATACTTATCGTATTGTCCAACATATGACATCAACTTCACTATGAATGCTTCATGTATCCCTTTGTCATATTTTATGAGTTCTGCTTTATCCGCATCTAACTCAACTTCGTTTTCACGACTTGCCCCTACCCTAAAGGTTGTGGGGAAGTCTATCACAACTATTCGCCTATAGATCGCATCATCCAACACGTCGAATTTAGGAAAACTATTTAACGCAAACAGCGTAACAAACGAAAGCTGTGCCTCCTTGAGGTCTTTCTCATACAAATTACGGTATATTATATTATCGACACCCGTCAATAATTTAAATGTAGACGACTCCATCTTATTTTTATACGGCTCGCTCAACAGCGCGACCCTCGTCTCCACGAGTTTAGCTAGAAATGGAGAGGCACTCTCCCCATTCTTCAGTCCCGATGTGAAATAACCCTGGGGGATAGTGGTCGCATATGACCCCAGGGAATTTTTTATTAGTGAAAAGAACGTCGTCTTTCCATTGGCCGTATTACCGATACAAAATAAAGAAACGCCCACCGGCGTATTCGAAAATATACTCCTCGAGAGTATACACAATACATAGTCCTGTGTTTCCCTATCCGCGAATATCGCATCAAGAAATTCCTCCAACACGACACTTCTGCGGTAAGGGTCGTATGTCATATTAAATGGTTTCGATATGTAATCACTCATCGCATAATCACGCATTACCCCTGATTTGTAATCAAAGCAACAGTCTCGGAATGGGAATATATATTTTTTGGAGTCGAGTCGTTTAAATTTAGTTTCATCCCACATCTCCTTCATCAATAGCCTTACAATCGTCCCGATTGTATTGTATCTACGTATGTTGTAACACCTCTTTTCCAGGAAGGCCGTCACTTGCCGGTTTTCAGATTCAACAGAACGCCTATAATGCGCCAAACACTTATCGAACACACCAAGAATGAAATTAGTCACGTAAGCTATAATTTCCGTCCCCTTCGCCGATTTTTTCTACAGGTTATTTTCGCCTAGGATGTACCAAAATCCATCATAGCTAAAGAATTTCCCCTCTATTAAGGGACGAATGATATCAACCAAGTCAGTCTCCACGCCACCAAATAGAAAGGCGACCAACTCTCTCGTCTTAGTCGATAATAGGGATCGTCCTTGAAAATGTCTATTATAAATTCCGAAAAGAGACTTCCAGCCTTGTTTATATCTAAATCATCTGTTTTGGGTTTGAGGGTAGTCTCTTATTAATCCGATTTGTTTGTCCATTTGTTATAATAGCTTATTCACGCTTTTGTGCAACCAATTTTGTCACACCCCCTTCTTTTTTTTTGTAATTTTCTTTACATTATATATTATATTATAGTTATTTGTAATGTTTACAACCTTAACAATTATATCTTCTGTACCTTATGTGCTTTGTAACGCCGTAAATGATTTGGTTTCATCACTCATATTCTTGATACAATAACTTTCTTTACCAAATACATGGACAATTTCCCCCTGGCCAAGTTGTTTTTTTATTTATTTGATCAAATCTTGTGTCGCCCTTGTTTCATAACCGTCTCCAGTTTTCTTAACATATTCTATACCTTTATCAGTTTCACTCTTTATATATTGTGATATAGCATTTATTTTTTGCAGGGAATCAATTTCTGATATATCATGTTCGTTTTTTTCTGGCACTTCTTGTAGAACGTTGGGCTCTGGTAACTCGATAATTTGTTCTTTCTTTATGTAAATGTGTTCAATCAGTTCTTTTATATCCTCTTTTACTAATTTCTTCATTCTTAATTGCTTTCCAATCACAAGTGCAATTTTTGTTAAGATTACTAAAACTTGTAACATATGGTCTTCGTATTCGTTGCATGCGTTCGTCTAAATCTTCCGGTTTCCAACATTTCTATTTCTTCATCAACGGAATTTATTTCATTTTCATCGATTTTAATATTATCATTGATAGTCGAAGGTATATCGTCCGTAAATGTGTTTATAAAATTTGTGTTCGGGCCAACAACATTTATCACTTTTTTGGTATTACGTTTAACTTTTGGTTCTTTTACCATTCTTATTTTTATTTTTTTATTTGTCACATTTCTTTTTAATTTATTACCTTTCTTCAATTTAGGTGTCTTGGCTTGACCTTTTATACCCGTACTTAGTATTTCGCATTGTTTGGCTTGTTGTGTACTCATATTTTCAGTTTGCTTGCTTTCCCCTTTCTCTGGGAGATTTGTTATATTATCTTTTTGTTCATCAGTAGTCTACTTACCACCCCTTCTTTCTTCTCTTTTGAATTTTCAATATTAATAAAATTACCATTTTATATTTTATTTTTCCTTTTAAGAAAAAGAAATATAAAAAAATAAAAAAAAAAAGTATACTGGTATTCATAAAAAAATCTACAAAAAATATATTTTGTATATAATTACTGGGAAATGAAAATATTTTAGTCAGATGGTAATATATACCTGATATTAGCATAAAATATTTCTTATTATAGAAATGCCAGGTAAAATGATAATGTCAATGGAGTGTAATATTCTAAAAGGGGTAAATTTCGCACCCGACTATTAGTGTCCCTTAGGTACAAATGACCCTAGACCCCTAACCCAACCCGAATTGGTCTTCTTCCCCCCCTTTATAGTCGAGGTGATGACACCTTTTCGAATATAGATACATAGCGACACAAAATTATACTGTTCTTCTAGATATCAGAATTTGGCAGCTCAAATTTTTTGTAATATATATTTGGATTTTTATAATTAATTAAAGATTAAATTATATCTGGTGAATTTCGAGGTGTAGGCGCTTTTCTAGATATAATAAATAGACATAATAATTAATACTATTGACAGTGATTTCTGAAGTTTGCAGCTCAATCTATTTGTTATTTATATTAAATTTTTTCATTTTTTTTAAAAAGTAATTTAAAAAAATCTGGCTATTTTTGAGGTGGAGGCACTTTTCTAAATATAGATATATTTACATATATAATTATTCTACTCTTCATGATATCTGAACTTAATAGCACAAAAATTTGGAATCAAATATTTCATTTTTATTTATTATTGAAAATATAAATTAAATAAATCTGGCTAATTTCGAGGTGTAGGCACTTTTCTAGATATAGATATCTATACAACTTAATTAGAAGATTTGACATTTATATCTGAAGTTTGCAGCTCAAACTTTTTATACCATTTATTCAATTTAAATGAAGCTCTTGCTCCTAATTTTTTAGATATAGCTTCCTACGGCTATTTACCACGTTTAAAACATAAATAAAATGTAGAAATAATTGAATATGTATGGTGTAGCTATTCTTGTTATTATTGTCTAGCATCAGATAATTTCTAACACTTAGTATCTAGAAATATAGATTTTTATACCACATATTTCATCACATTTCGCTATGAGCTTGGATGTACAGATAATTTACCTTCGTTTGTTTATATATAAACTGGATTTATTGAAGAATGACATTTACTATAATATTTGTTCTTTTTCGAAAAAAAAGATTATTGGAATATTTGTCAATATTTGAACTATAATAAGTCATTAATAACTTTAAACGTTGCACTGACATGTAAATGTTAAAATTCTACCATTATTTTCACGATCGTATATTATTTTTTTTTAATATGAATGCATAATTAATTTTGGATTTGTAATATAAAATATTGCAGTGGTTTGTACATTTTAAATTTTGATTTTTCAAATAATTATAAATTTGACATTCAATTATTCTTATGTGTGTTTATATAGTTATATTATTATTTTTTAATTTTTTTAAATATACATAAAGAGGATATCATCATAATTCCTTTTTAAAAATATATTAACACTTATATTTATAGTTTATTTCCTTTGTTACATTTTATAATATTATTGATAAAATTATACATTGAGCATCTATTATAGTAAATAAAAAACATTCTGCTCAATTTGTTTTTATATCTAAATAATATACGATTTCGATACTTTTTCAAGCTTATTGCTTTAGAATTTGCTATATATTTATTTAAATCATGCCCAGACATGAATCTTCAACGGATGCAGTAACCCCGAGAAGAAATCGGACAATCATTCCCCTGATTGTTATCGATAGGGTAGTATAACCCGAAATCTAATTACTGCTGCTTGAGGGATGGCATTGGCGGGAGATTTGGGACCTCTCGCCAGGATAAATTTTTTGATGGATGGGAAGTCTTGGTGAGAGATGAGAGGTGGTGCGGGTGGTAAGGAAGAAGAATTTAGAATTGGTTACAATTTGGTTGCGCCGAAGGCTGTGCCAAAATTTTGTCTGAACTTTGATGTAATTTTATTCAAAAATTAATCAAAGTGAAATTTAATATTTAACCTAATTTAATAGTTTCGTTTACTATTCATCTCTAGGAATTTTCATTTCTACTTCTATGATAATATATAAATAACATCCTGATATGAACTAAAATTATATTATATATATACTTCTATCCCATATTATTATTATTAATAATATTAAATAACTATTCATTCATTATATTTTAATTTGTTTATTAACATCTAATTTTTAATCTAACTATTATATTTATGTAAATAATTTATAATACTCCCAGCTATTCATTTTCCGAACGGTTTTATAATATTTTATATGAGTGAACTTTTTAACAATGTTATGCTGCAACTATATTTATTTATGAATAATTATTTTTTTAATTATTTATTTTATTTAATTTGCGAATGGTGAATGTATTAGAAAAATCCACTTTCTCGTTTTTATGATAATACTTCATATTTTTTTAAAAAAATACCGGCTATTTGATTATAACATCTGATGTTTTACAAAATATTTAGATCTTATGATATGAACTAAATAATAATTATGCCAAGTACAACCTTTTGATGTTGAAGGGTACTAAAGCTTGTTTTATAACATATGTTTGAGACATTCAAATTACTTTCCAGTGCAAGAAATGTATATTATATTTATGGTGAAAAATCATTAAAATCAAAATTTATATTCTTCATTCATATAAGAGACAATTAAAAAATCAATCCGCTAGAATATTTATTCCATTAAAAAATAATAATAAATTATTTTTTTATTTCTGATACATTATCTTAATTTATACCACTTAAAAAAAACTAGATTATTAAATCTAACATTATCTTGCAAAAAAAAAATTTATCCAAGTATATTGTAAAGAGATGTTGTTAGGCAATCAAATAAAATACAAGAATTGGCGTTATATTATATATTTTATTTTCAAAAAATAATCTCGCTATGAGAGCTGTTTTGTAATACCGAAATTGAAATTAGAAGAAATTTGCAATTATGAATTTATAATTGTATATATGAAGAATGATAGATTAATATGAATATAAATGTCGAGTTAAAAAAAAATCTTTATTATCTAATGATAGTTATTTAGTGGTTTTTTGCATAACTAGTATATAAAATCCAGTGTTTACACGGTGGTATTTTTTTGAGATGAAGGATTATCATTATTATTCGGATATTATATTAATTTAGGTATTTTATTTTTATTCGATTAAAATATACATCATATATTATGATTTGTTATGAAAATGAAATGCATAATCTACTATCTTAAACAGGATGGCTCGTTATGTGTTTTAAAATGCTTTTTTGTCCCTTGTATCTTACAATTTTTCTTATATTTCGTTTTTTCCATAGTAATAACATCTCCACATAATTTTATGTATTCTTTCGATATTATTTCTGCTATTATCATATTTCATATCTCTAAGGTAACAAGATTCGAAATATTGTTAATTCTAGATTTATTTTTAAATAAGTTATATTCTATTATTTTAATTGTCATGGATTTCTTTATTCTATTGCTTATATTTACCATTCTTAAATAGTAATAGCAACTTATATATAATAAATCATCATAAATATTATACATCTTTATATAAAATCTACCGGTGCAGGAGGCATGAATCTGCAAATTAAATCTATACAATGCTGTAAATTAATTACTATTGATTTCGTCATTAATTGACGTAGAACAAAATTCAGATGCGATATTTTTCTGGGAATTTGAATCAGTATCATTTATATTTTGCTTATTGTTATTTAGATTGACTGGACAACAAAGTTTCAAATCTTGCAGAGTTTCATCTTTTTCATAATCATCATTTATTTTTATTCTTATTTTTAAATCTGATATTTCGTGAGAAGAACGATTATAACATATTTCCGGTTCTCTTTCATCTTCTTTGTCCTCAAATTCAGCAGCAATACTCTCTTTGCTTAGTTGTGTATTACGATCTTTTAATATCTTAATATCCTTGTTTTCTTTATTCTCTATATTAGACGTAACACCGTTCTCGTTTTCAAATAATCCATTGGCAATATCAATGCAGCATAAAATCTGTTTCATAATATCCAGATCCTTTTTTTTATTGCGAATTTTTTAGCCTCCTCGTTATCTTTAAATTTATCCAGAAAATTTGTTGTTTCTATACTCTTTGCAATATAAACCTCTTTCATATTTTCTAAACATTTAATTAATTCCCTTTTTTTGTCTGTGTGGCTTGTTTCTGATGTATCTAAGGGCGAAATTATATTCATAAATTTCATATGATTTGCTTTTTTATGCATTTCTGCTGGTGAATCCTTAATCTGTTGATCTTTTAGTTCCCTTTCGTTGCTTAAATCCATGTTTTTTATAACCTTTTCTGTAAATTGTATACGCTTTTTGCTGTCAATGCTTTCACTTTCTTGATTATTATTATTATCTTGTTGTAGTTTTTCCACAATAGACTGAACATGAGCATATGTGTTATTGGCATTTTCTAAGAATGAACTAGAATAGGGCTCATATGCTTGTATATTTCCAGGGTTTTTGTTTTCCGGTGATACACTGTAGCCATAGTTATTGCTATTTTCAGTTTCAGAAATAGATATGATGCCATTTTCAAAGCTTTTTTCCTGATTAGATAATGCAAGATAGTTGTTATTCTGTGTTAAGGTTAAATCCAAAGTGTCATCGCTGTTTTTACTTATGTATGTTTCATCACCAGGCCCATTATCATAAAAATCAAACTCGAATGATTCATCTACTGGTGTATTGTCTCTTACTGGTACAATATAATCAGATATCATTGTACCTTCATTTTGCAAAAGATCATACGTGATTTCCGAATTATATACACAATCATTTTCTTCTATTTCCGCAGAAAGAATCTCATCAAAGTTAAAAGCACTTCTCATCTCATATAAAGCATTCAAATTGTCCTTTTCTTTTGACTCTTGATATATAATAAATTGTTTCGTATTTTTTAATATATTTTCTGAATATGAATCACCGAATTCGTTTTCTCGATCTGTTAATATATCATCATATATAACGAATATATCAAATTGAAATAGTTCTTAAGCATAAAAATGCATATCACGCTCGATGAAAGGTTGATTAGACATTTGAAAGATCAGCATATCAGTTTTTCTTAGCAGACAAAATGAAATTTCAACCTTTTTAATTAAGTATGGTGAAAATTTTCTAAAAACATCAATTATATCAATCTTTTCAATTTCTATGCTATTAGCTTCGGCTCTTAAATTACCGACAAGTTTCTTTTCTGCATCAGATCCTCGAGAGATGCTTTTTAAAATATTTCGAAGCTGTGTAGGAGACAGAATCCCACAAAGACTTAATCTAGGATCATCTAAAAGTGTCTGGTAATTTATTCAAAAAAGTTCAGTATGATCACAAGCTAAATTACTTACATATATATTATAGCCTAAACAAGCATCCCTTTTCACTTCCCGCGAATGAACAGTGCGTAAACTTCTGACTTTTATCTTGTTTTGTATAACCCATTCGTATAATTGCTTCATGATATCGGCTTTGTTTAAGTTAATTCCTGAATGTCAAGCCTTATTAACCATTTCCCTCTTTTTATGTTTCTATCTGCTAATTTAAATCCAAATTTATCTGATTTTCTTATCATAGCACCACGTAAACCTTTTGCCACCTCGTTATTTGTTAAATTATGCTCCTTTTCAAGTAGATTCACTATAAATAAAATGATAAATTTTCTTTGGATTTTTTGCTCAGCATACACAGTAAAAAAATACTCGATCGAATTTTCAGAAGTACAGATCATAAAATATTGTAAAATCTCAGCTACACAAGTATTTCAAATCGTTGTAAAATCAATACCAATATAGTTTGATTGCATTCTAACTAGATTTTTATAAATCGCATCATATATATAAGGAAGATCGTTATATATTAGATCTAATAATTCACAAGCAGTATTACGCACATTTATATTTAATAGCAAATTATGCTGAATTAATTGCTTTGCATTTAAATATCTGTTGCAAAATGTTTCTCTCTGTAAACAGATTTCTTTGATCTCGTTACACACACTTTCATTAATCGTGTAAAGTTGGCCACGGAGATTCTCCTTTTCAAAAATAGGCTTAAAACAAGGATTCATATATTTAGGATTTTTTGAGTCTTTTATGAATTTTTCCACAAAGAAATTCTCCAATACTACAAGATATAGAAATTGATTGTGATCGAAATAATTCTCATTTATTTGCACCATTACGTATTTAAAACTAGCTTCAACGGTATTGAAAAGCTTATGGCTATCTATTACATTATATATCATATTTTCGTATAAATTTGAGTAAATACATTTGCAATTGAAAAATGAAGATTGATCGATCGTAGCTTCAAATCTCAGTTCATTTTTAGATGACTTTGCTATCTTTATATTCTTTCTCATATCTTCAACTAATTTAGTATTTGAACATTTATTATCATTCATTATATACTGAAACATCCTGTTAAAGCTCATCTTTTTTATATAACTTTCCCGATAATCACGTGGAAAAATAAATGAACCCAATGATTGATATATATTTAACTTAATATATTCTCTGTCACTATGTAAACATTCCTTTTTTACTATCTTCATGTTTTCAGTGTTGTGAATCAATTGATTTTGCACGCTTACGCAACTGTGTGATATAAATTTTCGATTAAAATTGGTTATCAGATCAGAACAAAATATGTTATGGATGCTTGTATGATATTTTTGTTTAAAGTTTTCATACACTGGACTTATGATAACTAATCGCTGTTTTTTTTTAAAATCCTTTTGTTCTATACTAATAGCAAAGTCATAATAAAATACGTTCTTCAGGCTAAAAATGATATCCTTACCAATTGCATAAATTAGATCTAGAAAATTAACATTTCTAGTTTTTTCCCTAGAACCATATGATTCCAAAAAGAAAAATGCATCTGATGTCTTTACCTCCATTAAATCCCACTTGTTATAATAAAAACAAAGAAATTTTTCAAATTCTTGACTGTTGAATGTACATCTTATTTTTATATTTGATTTATCTTCGTGTATCACAGATTCTTTATTATCATTTTCGACATTGTATTTCTAGAACATCCATGTATGTTCATTTTACACTCATTGTAAAATTTCTTTAAGCTTAATGCAAATTCTGTATATTTTGAATCGAGGTCTTGAGTGTATAAAATTGAAGGAACGGCAATATAGAGTTTATATATGATTGCTGATAGATCTATTTCTCCAACATAGAAATGTGATAAATTTTTTATATTTATGCATCCATTATCTACCAGTGCCATATAATTTGAACTGCACATTTTTCTTTTATACATCGTGGCATTATTCGCATTTATTTGAACTTCTAAAATTGGGTTTACCAATACTTTTGTATATTCATGAATTCTAAACGCTCCACTAAATCCATCATCATCATAAGATGTTGTAATATTTGGTTTTAAACTATTGTAATCACTTTTTTCAAATAAACAACTTTTTTGCTTTTCTTTCATAAAAGATACCGCCATTTTGGTTTCTTTTTTACTTTCTTCGACTTCTTTGTCTGTATGCAATCCAGTAATGGTACTATCTTAATTAAAACTTATTATAGGTTTTACTTGTTCAAAACACATCGAGTCATCTATACAAAATAGAAACGCGATTTTTTTTCTTCAAACAATTTGTAAATATATTTATGCATATAGATGTGATCAATTTCCTCATTTATTCCACAGCTGTCATTTGATATATTTTCATAATGCACGTTAAGCGAGTTCAAGTTGTTTACTGTCTCTAAAAAAAATTATTTCTATTTTCTTTTGTAAAAATATCACATGAGAGTATATCATTATACATGCAAAATGGCTCAGATAAGTAATTTTTGTTTTTAAATAGCAACTCAGGATCATCAAATCTATCACAGAGTAATTTCCTTCTCGAAATCCAGGAAATTTATGCTCAATATACATAACAAGATCATCTGAGCTCTTCAACATATCTTCTTTAACCCCTGATATATTTTCGAGCAACCTAGTAATGCCGGAAATTTTTAGATATTGTGAATTACTTATGTAAAATTCATTTTGGATTTTTAAAAATATGTGAATATATAGTTATTTTACTTCTGGAAACATTCTAAGCCAACGATTTCCTTTTTTAGGCAAAATCTTTCAGATCAAATATGTATTTCAAAAAAAATATCTCTAACACAATATACAGCTATATCTTATATAAATATATATAACATAAAATACCGTTCAGAATTTATTTTTGTTTTTTATACAAGATCGAGCAATACAACCTGCTCATTAATTTGATAAAAATTTGCGAATATTACATCTAAGTCGACATTTTATTTTTTTACTCGTTTTTATTTTATTTTAGTAACGCTATTTGCAGTAATAAACCTTTAAAAATTAAAACAAATAAGCAGTAAATTTTTGTCTTTTAAACAAGTTTAAATGGTGAATTCGAAAGGATCGATAAATATAGATTATAATTGTATAGTATTTTTTGTAATAATTAACCCCTAACCCTTATAGTGGGCTATGACGTTAATTTGCTTAACAACTTGTTGATAAAATTGTAATTAACTTAATATTATAAATTCGCATTTTAAAATAGCGTTCGTTTTTTATATAAAGGCAAAAAAATGGTATTTATTTTTATGATCGTGTCTTACATGCTTTCTTTTGGTGTTATACGAGTATTTGAATAAATTTCGTTCTAGGATTTTGTTTTTTATTAATATCACCATTAAAAATAGCATGACCTTAATATTTCATATATGAGTTTAACACGGTAAAGAGTCCGAAATTATATATATAAATACGCAATATAGTTTTATGTTATATAACTTTATTTTATAATATTGAGCTTTAAGAAAAGTAACTATTTATATTTTTAATGGCATGATTAAACAATAAAACATTTATCTGGTTTTAATATAATGGTCATTGCGTTTTAAAACCATTCTAATTATTATTTAGTGTTTTTGGTTTGTTTTTTAGACAAATAACGTGATTTAATCTATATTTAAAGCCCACATCGAAATGATATATGGACGAAAGAAAACAAGACTTTCGTCCAGAAAAAATAAAAGAAAACTTGTCGGGGTAAACGATAGTGAAAGTGACACCCGAAACAACTTTCCTGCTGCTTGGGGGATGGCATTGGCGGGAGATTTGGAACCTCTCGCCAGGATAATTTTTTTAAAGGATGGGAGACTTTGGTGGGAGAAGAGAGATGGTGCTGGAGGTTTAGATATGGAACACCGAGTTCCGATGATTTTAGTTGCGCCGAAGGCCTTGCAAATTTTTTTTCTGAACTTTTAGACCTCTTTTAATAAATATTTTTTAATCCAATTATCATCATTACTATGCTTTAATATAACTTAATAATCATTTTAAATCTTCTTTCATACTTAAAATAATGTTTTCTATAAATCTTAAGATAATACTATTAATAAACTCTGATTTAATCATGTTCCCCTTTCCCTTTCTATTAATATTTATATATTTAGTTCAAACTAATTATTATTATTATTTTATAATGTATTAAATTTAATTATATATAATTCTAATTGTGTTTTAAAATATTAGTATGTATAAATCTGTTAAACAGAAAAATCAGAAGCAGAGCACTACAAAGATAAATCATGCGAACTGCGGCTGTAACCGAGAAAAAAGATGTGTTGGCAACGGAAAATGCACAAACCTCCTTAAAAACATCAACAAGACATCTGACGCTAGAATCGATCTTTACTTCAACAGAATCTATGTTGGATAAATGGATTCAAGATGCCTATGCGGCAATCCTAATATGCTTCCATCGTATGCCACGCTTCGGATGGAAGAAACTACAAAAATACTACAACGGAAAATTCCGATGTAATTTGTCCCAACAGGAACTCAAAAGACGAGCGATGAGAATATTAATAAACCAAAATGGAAAGAAGTCGGTTGTCAAACGATTTGATGCCGAAAACGTCAAAAACCCCAAAAAAGCAAAATTGAGTGATCCATCCCATTTTGGAATTGAAGAGTATAGAAGAGTCGACTTATGTAGAAAGGAATTAAATGAAATATACAGAAGCTTAAAAAAGGCAAATATCGTTGAATTTGAAAGGACAAGGAAAATTCCATACTAAAAAGTTGGCACAGTATTTTCCAAACTATTAATATGATAATAGGCACAATTACATCCACCCAGAATCCCAAGAATATGTCCGATGTTGCAGTGTTGCTACAAACCGCACAACAGACTTACAAACGCCTCACAATACAACCGAGAAAAGACAAAGATATATTTCAGAAAAAATCGAAAAAATTGAGCTTTTAGAAAGAATAAGAGATGACTAGAATTATATAAAAATAAACGCAGTGAAGTTAAAGAAGAGGAAGTAAAAAAATATAGAAAAATAATGCGGTCAAGAAACATGATCCTAGACATAGATGATCATCTTAAAACGGTTTTAAATATCTATACAGAAAATATTAGAATATTGCACAAAAAAATGGAGCAGTACAAAAAAAGATGTGACTTCACCAGAGAAAATAACTGCTTTGAGCTTAATAGAAGACTTTTTTTACAGAGGGTTGACACAAAACAAAAAATATGCAATCAAAGCTTCAGATGAACAAATCAAAAAAAATTCGATGAAAATGTGGGAAAAAGATACGGAAAATTACAACAAAAATAATTAAAATGATTACCTACGCCCAATGCCACCTGTCCAAAAACAGGAAAAGATTTGCTTCATAACAGAGATTGCGTTTGATAATATAATAGAATAAAATCAGTGCCAAACTGGAAAGCTGCTGGACCAGATGGAATCTTTTATTTCTTCATTAAAAAAATGACGAGTCTTAATAAAAATATATATCAGAAGAATGTTTAGAAGATAAAAACCAGGAAGAATGGTTTTATTCAGGCACTACATACCTTATACCAAAAGAAGATGTCAAGATAGGATATGAATTTAGACCAATAACATGTATGTCTAATTTATATAAATTAACGACAAAAGCGGTCATAAAAATAATTCAATATGAAGTATAGACAAGAGAATATATTGCAGAAATCAGTTAGGGACAATAAGGCGCGTTCAAGGAGCAAAAGAACAAGCTCTTATCAATATTGCGATAAATAAAGAGCATGGAAATAATTTATATACAACGTGGATTGATGTAAAAAAGGCGTTTGACTCAATAGAACATAACTACCTACATGCATGTATTGAAAATTTGAATCTACCAGCATTGATAACATCTTTTATAAGAAAGATTACAAGTAAATGGAGTATATCGTTCAGATTAAATATAGAAGAAATCATGAATGAAATAAATAAATAATAATTGACAACTACATGGAGAAAGTTTTTCACTTTTTTATTCGTTCTATGTATTGACCCCTTAAGCAGAAAATTAAATGAACGCTTTCCCGGGGTGAGTATACCGAACGATGAAAACTCATATACAAAGAATCACCTACTCTTCATAGATGACCTCAAATTAATATCAAAAACATCAAGAACTATTAAACTCATGACAGACGAAGCACTAACCTTCTTTAATGCAGTAGGCCTTGAAATAAACAAAAACAAATCAGCCACTAACCATGAAATATGTGCAGATGTAGCAACATTTATAGAAGGCACGGCAGCCTACAAATATCTGGGGTAATTGAGAATAGCAAATCAGAGCTAAAGCAAGAAACTATAGATATAATTGCAGAACAAATATTAAATTGAATAAGAAATTTATGTAAGACTAAACTTAATGCCGCGAATTTATTTAAAGCCATTAATGAACATGCGACGTCACTCATAAATTACCACATAGGCGTATTAAAATTAGAACCAGAAGAATACATCAAACTTGATGATAAGATAAGAGATATTTTAAACGAATTTTCCATTCACCTCCAGCCTAGTAATAAACAAAGATTATATATAATGAGAAATGAACTAGGACGTGTGCTATGTAATATCGAATTCAAAGCTGAGAAGATGATCTACCAGCTAAAAAATCAGCTTGAAAATAGTAAAAACAGCTCACCGAGGAGGGCCGCAATTTTAAAAGTAGAAAAAGATAACAAGACACATCTCTCACTAATTGAAGTATATCTTAAAAATAAATATCATGCTAATATCACTGACTCCGAAACACTGGAGAAAAAGCAGCAAGAAAGTCTATTGTGTAAAATAAAAGAAAAACCATTACACCAAAAACCTTTTGAAGCTAAGAATAATTATATGGTTGATATTGTTAGATCATCAAGATATATAAAAGTTGGCAACATTAAACCAAGTGAAGAAGGAAAATTTTGTTTTATTCAAGACAGAAATGTGTTTTTCGGTGAGAGGATAAAATGCCCACACTGTAATAAAGCTATGAAAACAATTGATCACCTTACAACAAGATGCAAGAAAATGTTAGGGCATTATTACACGCGAAGACATAATGAAATCGTAAGATGGCTTCATTTTCTCCTATTAAGACGATACAACTTCAAGAAAACCAAAAAGATCAGAACTCACTCAGTACAAGAGATCTGCGAAAACGAAAATGCAGAAATACCAATTTATACCCGAATAAAAACGTATATTTTAATCAAACAAAATAGACCTGATATTTTTCTATACGATAAAAAAGAAAATATGATTACGCTGATCGAAATAGGTATAACGAGACTTGATAACTTGACTGAAGTTGGGAATGAAAAATATAGGAAGTATGACATCTTGGCAAATGAACTTGGTTTAATTTACAAATGCAAAACAAGAATAATACCATATGTGATGACTTGGGATGGGGTGGTCACAAAATATCATAAAAAATATGTTAAGGAGTTAAAAATACCGGACGAAGTAGAAGCATACATGCAAGCTCTCACACTCCGCAAGACACTTGAACTCATCTCATTTGGGAGAAGAAGAGCAGTTGATGAAGATAGATCAGAGGAAGGTGTCAAAAGATGCATCAAGGAGTTGTGCAATATTCCCAACACGCTGAACACGTCTAAATAGATAAAATCGATAAAAAGAAAATTAACCCATAAATAAATAATAAAGTCTTAACTCGTTTTTTAGTTGTGAATAGTTTTTAAAAGTTATTATTTTTTATTAAATTAATTGATATTTTGATCAACGATTTTTTTTTATATAAAAGATAGATATTTAATTTTTTAATTAATAAATTGTTGATGCATTCATATAACTGAATTTAATAGAAATATTATTTGTAGTTTTATATAATAAAATATAGAAATATTTTGTTTTATATATTTCAAACATCTAATCTTAAAAAAAATGCTTTTTAGGACATGAACAAGGAACAATATCTGTAAAAAAATCATTTATAATAATATAAATCATTATGTTTGTTTATTTATCTAAGTTTAGAATCATTTAATTTTTTTATAGATCTAGAGATGTATATTACGAACTAATATTGCTTTTGAATAAGATCACTTTACCAAATATAAATGTATTACATTAATAAGATTTAAAAATTTTTTTTTACTATTATTTTTATAGCAATATATTACTAAATATCTTCTAGCTTTGGAATCACTTTTTTTTGTTTTTGTAGCTCTTAATCTTTAATTTCATTCATTTTTTCCCCAATAGTTATGCTTAGGAGAGACAAATTTCCAGTAAAAATATCATATTCTACCATATTATGTTTTTTTCTAGATATCTTTTGTTATCGGTTCAAGCTTCGAGTACCATTAATTTCTTTTTTCGAGCTCGTTCTATTTAATTAAAAATTATCTAGCTATTATCGAGGTGTAGCAGCTTTATCAGAATAAGATACTTAGATGCACATAATTATGCTCTTTCTCGTATTATCTGAAATCGGTAGCTCAAAGGTTTTGTCTCATATATTTAGCTCTTTCTCTTAAATTAAAAGGTAATTTAGTATAATCTAGCTATTATCGAGGTGTAGGCACTTTTCTAAAATTATACATCATGACATAAAAAATTATGCTCTATCTCATGATATATGTATTGATGGGGCTCAAACTTTTTGTTGTACTAATTTCATTTATATTTAACTCTCATACTAAATTAAAGAATAATTTTATTATATATATGGCGATTTTCGAGGTGTAGGCACTTTTCTAAATATAGATAACTAGATATATAAACTATTGCTCTTTCTCATATATCATATATTTATGAGCTCAGAAGTTTTGTACCATCATTTTCATATATATTTAACTTTCCTATTTAATTAAAGAATCATTTTATTATATATGGCGATTTTCGAGGTGATGGCACTTTTTCGAATATAGATATCAAGAGTTAAATTATTATGCATATTATTATAGATTCTGAAATCGGAAGCTCAAACTTTTTGTTATATCAATTTCATTTTTTCTCATTACTTAAATAATAAATTTAAAATTATCTAGCTATTGTCGAGGTGTAGACACTCTTCTAAATATAGATATCAAGATTATAATAATTATGCTAATTTTCTTAATACATGAAATTTGATGCTCAAACTTTTTGTACTATATATTTTAGCTTTTTATTCTAAATAAATTTGCAATTAATTATCCGGCGATTTTCGAGGTGTAGGGACTTTTTTAGATATAGATATCTAGACACTTAAAATTATGCTCTTTATTGCGATATCCGAAGTTGTCAGCTCGAAATTTTTGTGCCATTATGTTCATTTAAATGAAGCTCTTGCTCCTTATTTTTTTTAGATCGAGCTTCCTAGGGTCATTTACCCCGTTAAAAATATACGAAAATAGTAGAATTAATTTAATTGTAAAGTGTAGCTATTTTTTATTGTTATAATTTTCTATCGTCAAATATATTTTTAGCTTTGAATATCTAGGATTTTCATTTTACCTCCAAAAATATGACGTCACGTCATTCGATTTTGTACACCAACCCAATTAGGTCCCAAAATCCCCTTTATCTAAAAAGCCTGCTGAATTTAGAATTAATTCGTGAACATGTCAACATAGTTTATGCATCTCTATTAAAACATATTGTTAATGTAGATACAACGTTCTTAAACATTTTAAAGCGATTATGTCTTCAGGATATTGAACAAACGGTTCATCATGCGACTAACTCTTGGCATAAACATGCCACGGCAGTTAAAAAATGGCTCATAAATGCCAAATTATGGTTAAAAATACGCTGATAAAAATCTAGGAATGACTGTTATGGATGTAGATCGGTATAAACAGAAATGTATAAACCATCTTAATGATGATAGTACATATCCGGTAGAAAATCCGAATGAATATGACTAAAATCTACACCGAAATTATTTCAATCCGGAAAGAGATTGAATAACAAAGTTTTTATAAAGAAATAGTGTATAAAAAACAGTATATAGACCCAAAAATCTATATAATGCCAAAAATAAACAAAAATCCAATGGGAATTCGCCCTACTGTGCCATGTTTTGATTGGATTACAGCAATAGTAAGTAAATACTTACATAAAATGTTGTGGCCTATAGTAAAAGAAATAGACTGGATTGTATCTAATTCTCAAGAAGAATTTAGAAATTGGAAGATACACCACTCATTGGTTTCAAACCAATACTATATACTATAGATGTAGAAGCGTTACATACCAACATTAACCAGAATGAAGGTCTATTACGCGTAGAATGGTTGCTTCTTATGAAGAAAATACCAGAAAAAAGGTAAACTTCTGGATGAAACTATTAAAATGGGTACTAAGTAATAACTTTTTGAGTTTCGATGGAGGGAATTATATACAGATCAAAGGTAAAGCCATGGGGAGTAACTTGGCCCCTGCGTTAGCAAATCTGTTTATAGCTGCATTTGGATTTAACTTGAAAAGGTTAAATCAACTAGCGGTGATTTACCTGGTATATCTTGATGATATATTAGTTATTACAAAAAGTGAAGATGAGCTCAATGAGTTCAATAATAGGCTGATACAATTATCACCCCCATTAAAAGATAAGTTGGAGCATAAAGAAACAATGATATCTTTCTTAGACTTAAAAATATATCTAGGCATAACTAAAAAACACACATATTCTGGATTATGACCTGTTCGAAACGAAATGAACAGACACTTTATACACATCCTGACAGCGAATGTCTTGAAAATATGTGTTATAGTTGGATAACAGGTGAGAACATAAGAATACTCATAAATTCTTCAAATAAGAAATTATTTAAGAAAAATATGAGTAATTTCATAAGTAATCTTTTAAAAAGGGAACATTCTAAAGAAATTTGAAGATTTTTAAATATAATTATGAAGATAGATTCAAATTTATGGACTTATCAAACAAAAAAATCCCAGAATCTAAGTAATATATAAAAGTCGAAAACGGCATGGTCGAAACACGTATTTCTGCCTTTGTTAGAGATACAGGAACAGCGTATAGAATGCCGTTTATTCCTGTTATCTGTAATTACAGTAAGGTAATGAACAATGTTAATTTCGCCGCGCAAAAGTGTTAGTAAATATTGAAACTAGTACTGCGGTTTCGGCTATAAAACGACTTTCATAATACACTTCGTTCTTTCAAAAAAAGACGAGGAAACTAATAGAAATTAATCCTCTTTGACAGGAAATAATTTATTTGACGAGGATTTTATATGGACTTGAAAAAGGTAACATTTTTCTATTATGTTAAAACGTAGAACAATAATTGGGTAAACCATAGTTCCTAATGCCCAGTAATGGGATAGCTGTGAGATGAGAAGAACTGAACAAATATATATAAGATATATATTAATACTCAAGTAGAATCAAAAAACTACAAATTACAAAGTTTTCGTGATTGGAAACAATGTATACCGTATTAAAAACAAAAATTTAATACGGTTTTATCAGTATATTTTTCTGACATATACAATTAAAATGATAAAACAACAAATATATTAGACATATATTTATCTCGAGGTTATGCAAATCGAGAAGGAAATGCTCCGGTCAACTCGAAAGTGGTACAGGAATGTATCCTAGAGTTTAATACTTGTATTTTAGTATATAACTTCTAAGTGTGAGATCGGTCTCCGTTTTTAGTTTTCCTATCAGAAAGAGAATTTAAAGAAACTAGGCCCCATACCTGACCAGTTAAAACTTAATCCCTGACCGTTAGGTTCACTTAATTGTGTATAAATGCTCGAAATGTTTGATAATGCGAACTCATGAGTAGTTTTGCGTAAAATCCGTCATCGATATGATTGATTAAATCGAAATAAAGTCTACTCTTAAGATAGTATTACTAAACTAGACAAAACTTTGTTAAACTATTTTGTTAGGCACCTGAACCATACTAGTAAACATAATCTTTTCACTAATGATCTGTCAGATAAAATGAGTTCAAAACCATGATAAAATATTACATTTAAAAATTATTTTTTATCCCTTGTAACTCTGACTAGTGTCTGTACTGATTAGGTTCACCGAAACTAAAAGGTGACGCCCCTAGTCTCCTATATACAATAGGAAATAGTCGAAAGACAAGGAAGGCTGTGTTACAACGGACACCTTTATAAAAGTCCTAACCTATACATGTTAGTTGTTACCCAGTGAATTGATTTTCTCTGTACAACTTTACCAAAAAGGAGCATAAATTTCCGAGTCGTAATATAATATCATATTATAAAAAACATTCGAATTTTCGAATTTTTATTTTATTTTATTATATTATTTTCTAATTTAGTTATGAAATAATATAGCTATATACTCTGAACATCACTATAATGTTCTCAACATAAGCACTACAACATAAATGCTAAATAAAACAAATTAAATATTCGTCCTTTAAGAAAAATTTTAAAGTAAATAAAAATCAAATATAAGTAATTATTGTGTTTCTACTATTTCGAAAAAAATATTTTTCGGGTAAAGTCTTCACCAAAGACTATAAATAAATTATCATTCATGCACCTTAATGAATAAAAATAATTTTAATGCGCTCCCATACATCCAAAATAACAGTCAACAAAAACAACAAGCAGAAAGGACTGCATAATCGGGTGCAGGACTGTTGTTACCACGACAGGACACACTTATACAGCAATTTAGAAAGATGATATGCTTTCTTCTGCTGATCGCCGACCAAAGTATTTCTATTACACTTTTTGTGTTGTAGTTACTACGAACAACGATCAGACGTCTTTGATATCAGCTAACGCTGATAATAAAGTGTTCCTCAAAGAAACTTATTAACAGTTTATCGAGGATGCAAAAAAGTATACTTCCCTTCTTCAAAGATCGGAAAATACAGCAACTGATGAGTTTAGACCACTCATACAGTCTCATTATATACCAGGAATTTCGAAACGGTATAGTGAGTTCGCAGAACACGAACAATTTACCGTTTTCAAACAATTAACCAATGAATTGGCAAAAATTGAAGAAATGTTTTGTCGTACATCAGGCGGTTTTAGGACTGACAATGCACGAATTTGCGTGAGATATGCACCGGTCATATTTCGTTATCACTGCCGGATAATGCTATCGACGATGGGACAGTTCTTAGTAGAACCTACCTTCTCGATAAACCTCCGTAATTACAGCAATAAGCTAAATGATTTTATCGTCACAAGACGATTACTAACGAGTATTGAAAAAGAAAATGTTAGTAATAAGAAATCAATACAGCAACCGGAGAAGGAGCAGAAGAAAAAGGCAAAAAGCTCAGTAATGACAGCCCCTCCAAAAAATGGAGGATTAGTAAAGACGGCAAAAGAAGCTGGCTTGAAAAAAAAGAAGCTGAGTAAGAAAAGGAGGACACGGAAGAAGAAAAATTTAAATAAAAATAATAATTATTCTTACTTACCTTTTATTTATAAAAATAATATCTCAACTAAAAATTGATTTGATAATTTTTTTTCTATAACACATCCCCCTAAACACATGTTGTCAATTGCGCTGTTAATTATTGAATACTGGTCCGCATGAGGGGTCATAAAATAATATTTTTATATCTCTAAATATATATAGGACATCTCTTTCCCGCCTTTTTAAGTAACTTATGACGTGTCAAGTTTGACAAGTGATCTGTTTATTCTGCAATATTTCTCTGTATTTGTTACTATATACGCATCTGAATGTATAGAGTTTTAAAACTTATGTCCCGTATGCCATTTCTATTTAAATTTACCTGATAACATCTTTTTATATATAACCACATGATTTTAAACATTAAGCAGTTTCGTGTTGTTCCTTTTCCTTTCACAATTGAATGTTTGTATTTTTAAAACTAAGCATCCCGCTTTAAAAACTGCACATCTTTTTTACAAAAACTATCTTTAACATTATTCTTCTTATCGAGGCTTAAAAGTGGAAGCATTACATATTTTAGAATGTATGGTTATATATTATTTGCTTTATGAAAGAAAATTCTGTGCGCTTATGTTGCTTGTTCTAATTTGCTTTTCCAAGAGTACTTCCCGAATTCTGTGATTTTTAAAAAATAATTAAATAGGGTTTAATGCCGCTCCACGATCCCAACTGTTTCTTGATGTTTTGGCGATCATAATTCAATTTATCTATTTTTGGTCGCAAATTGCTTACATTTTCATTTTTGAATTCACAAGTATTGTCTGTTAAAAACATAATTGGTGTACCATGTTTCTCTATAATGGATTCTAAAAAGATCTTTATAATATCTTCCGCCTTTTTCTTTTCTTTATTTTTGTTTCCATCCAACTAGAATAGTAATATATCGCCACTAGTATAAATTTGTTTTATCCGCCTGTATCTTGTATTCGACCTATAAGATCAACTTCCCAAATTTCGTTTGGATATATCCATACGATTGTTCTTTTTTTGAGTTTATAAATGTCTTTCTATTTCTAAGAGATTTTATACCACTCTTAAGATACTCCTCAACCTCTTTGTAAATATTTAGCAAGTGTATCTTTTTTTTATTAAGAAGATTATATTTGCAGCTGATCCGCGATAAGAATCAATCCATATTGCTCTTAAACTTCTTTTTTTCTTTTTCTTATATTTCACGAGCCATATTAAAAACCCTTTCTTCTATAGGGCAACTCAAAACATCCGAAATATTAGTTTCACGTTTTATGGAAATAGTTGTATATTGTTGAGCTTTAGTGCTCTTCTTAATATTCTACTATTTCCATTACAGACAGTATTAAAATATTGAAGAGCTTGGTTGTCTGTTTTTAGTATAAAATTTTCCCCTAAAAGATCATGCGGGAAGTGCTGAATCTTTTTTACTCGTATGTTAGTTCTAAATCGTTTATGAAATAATATTGTCAACTCTTATTAAAACTTGCTACAATTGATTCGTTATGTTTATTTCTTGTGATAACACTGCGCCCATAGCGATGTTTGATGCTCTGTTATTAAAATGAACGGTGCTCTTAGGTCTATTTGTGAACGGAATTAATGCCAGAATTTAGTGTTTTGTTTTTTAAATGAACTTTTTACTACTTAATTCCCTTGTATTTTTAACTCCTTTCAGATTTCCACCTTTTAGAAGAAATGCTAAAGGTGATGCAATTGTTTCGTCATGTTGTATAAATTGTACTTATAGGTTACTTAGTCCTAAAAAAGATCTTAGAACTTTAAGAGTAGTCGACAAATTCCATTCTTATAATAGCTGATATTCTTTCGAAAAAAATATACATTTGGCATGCTTAAGTGTTAGAACTGCAGACTTTTTTTTTGTTACAAACGTTCCAAATTTTAATTTTATGTTCTCTTGTTTCTGTGTGAATTTTATCACATCTTCTAGATTACAAAATGCTGACTTCCAATTTTCGTGCTGCAAGACCGTATTCATAACAGCTTGAAAAGTTGCCGGTGAATTACAGAGCCCAAAGGCATTCTAGTATACACATATAGTTCCCCGTTAAGTAACAAATGCTGTTCTTATATGCCATTCTCATTCATAGCCATCCAATGGTAGCCCACAGTCGCATCTATAATAGAGAAGATTTATGCCTTGGAAAGAGTGTCAAAAATCATCGATTCACGTAATAGATAATCTAATATTCCATATGTTATTGATGCTTGGAAATCAATAAATTCTTGGTTTTCTGTTGCTTAGACCTGCTACAATTTAGATCTAAATGCACTGTTAGATTGTCTTATTATCCCCGATTTCAAGAGTTTATAGATATTTATTTTTAATGGCTAATCTTAACGCTAAAATTGGTTTGACATAGAGGAATATTGCGCCATAGTCTGTATTTTATGTTTCTAATCGCGCAAACTTAGAGGGTGTGAGTTCCGATGAAATTTTTTTTTTAAATTTTCAGTGTAACATTTCGGTCTGGCTTTGAACAAATTTTTCATCTATTTTGATTTTTATTGCTTTGTTTGTAACATCTGTGGTGTTTTCGAGATTTATTTTAGACTATCTTGCATTTCGTATCGAGATTTCTTTATGGTTTAGTTTCTTAAGTGGTTCTTTGTTACCCTTTATAATCTTTGCCGATAAGTTAGAATAACCCAGTATGTCCGGCGCATCTAAGAGTATATAACGAATATCTAGACCTTTAATAAAGCTATTTAATTTTAAGGGTATATCCTTAATTTTTATCATGATATTTTTAGTTTTTTCGATATATTTTGTATCAGTTCTGTTTGCTGCAGATGCTTTTTCATAATTTTTCCAATTCTTGTATTTTTTATTATTAACCTTTGTGCTATTAACGTGATACCAGCACCTGTTTCGATATATATCGGATCTTGAAATTTTAAACTTATCCCGTGGAGAGAATGAATTTGCTTTGGGTTTTTTTATGTATCAAATATCATATAATAGTTTTTTTATTTTTATTGATATCTTTCCGAGTGTTAGAGTTGTATTTTTTGTCTTTTTTCCTGCCTAATTTTTTTATATTTTAATGCCTATTCATACACTCATAACTAGTGTGTTCTTTTACTTCAGGGAGATCCCAAAATTTTCTGATAAACAATTTTTTTAATTTTTATGTGTAAAAGAGAATTTCTGGGCTGGAGTTCTGTTAATAATTTCCGGTGGGCTATTTAATGGCTATGCCATACTTCCTTCTTTTCCATATGTCAACCGCACCACTTTTCAGCTGCTTTCATCACCTCAAATATGATGAAGTGTTAATGCTAGACTCCAATATGCTATTCGTATTTCCGATAGAGCACTCAAAATATTCTTTTCCGCAATAGCCTGCATCGAGATATACAGCTTTTTAAGAGATATGCGGCGTCTCATATCATTTCGAAGAGATTCTAATGCTTTTTGGGATTTCTCTTGCTGATAATCTTTGCGCAGTCTCCATAACTTCGAATCTGCTTGGAATATTTCTTCTAGGCAGCAAAGTAACTGTTGTGCATTTGTTGTCGGTATTGGTGTAATTTTTCCCTTCGCTAGTTCGAATGCACTTCCTCTTAAGGTCGTGACTAATTGCCTTGATGCTGTCTTCGTGTTGCAATCGTTTAGCTGCAGAATATATCTCATATCGGAAACTTCATTCACTTACATCTTCTTGTGATGTTCCGCTTAATGGTGGCAGAAATCTCTTTTTGCTGTCGCCATGTGAATTATATTGTTATTTATTATATCCTAGTCCTACATATAGGGTCATAACATGATAGTATAGATATGTCTAAATATATATATACAACTATACTTTAAAATTTCAGTCTATTTCTTGTAACACTTGTGATCAGTATAGTGAAATTTCTAACCTCTTGAATAAATCAAAATTTTTTTTATCAAACATTACAGCTTGCATATTTTTTTTTGTAATTACTTATCTTTTTCATATCTTTTTAATAGTTTGCTTATAAAAACTTGATGTTTTCTTTATCATCTTGTTAATATAAAACCACATCAACGCAAAATATGCAGCAAGTGTTGGTCCACAAACATGGTATTTCTATAAAATATGAGACTTTCTATTCTATAAATTTTGGTGAAAAAATCATTTAATATTATTAATTAACTTTCTTTTTATTTACTTTCCTTTCTAAACTCTTGCATCTTTTGTTTTTTTGGCTATTGAATAAACTTGTTATATCATTTGCTCTATTCTTTTATAATTGCAATGACTAATTAACTTCCTTCCGCCATTTTATTATGATATGATCATTTTCTAATAATATCCCTTCTTTATCTTTCTTCAATGTTATAATTTCTGCTTCATCACATAAAACCCCGCCATATTTGAAACTTACATACATGTCTTCTCTAGATTTATTTTTATGACGTTTCTTATGATATTTTCATGAACTTTAATAGTTCATCATGCCTATGTTTTTTTTTAGCATGTATTTTTATGTCACCGATATATACACAAGACTATTTCCAATAGTAATAATCTAATTTGAAGTTATTGCACGTTGAAAAATATTTGGCGATCTTATGCACCTCATGAACATGCTATTTTATTCGTAAAATTTTCTTTGACTTTCTATGCTGTTTTAAATACATCACTTTCTTGTATTTCAATACTGTAGAATGGTTGTGGGCTCGCTAAGGCCTTTGTGCCTTTTAAAATTACCACAGTGCAATTTTACGGCCTCCTGAGCTTATTCATATATAATTTATTGATCAAAACCTATTTCATAAAAAATTTTAAAAAAGTAATGCCCCTAAACAACTGAATTTAATATAGAAGAAAATATTTAGGTTGATTTTAAACTTGATTTTTCCCTTGTTTCAGCAAAAGGCAACATGGTCTGTTTGATTTGTTATGTAATTCTCTTTACGTAGAAGAAGCATAATGCAAATATATATATATTTGCATTATGCTTCCCACAGAGAATATAAATACTTTTGTTAGTAAGAGAAGCACGTAAACAGAAGCTTTTTGAATATAATGAAGGCAAACAAAAGCAAACTAAGCTATTAACAAACCTTGTTAATTATGAAAAAAATTATACATAGGCGATTTACAGGCTAGCCTGTCTATTATGAAGATAGGGGTTAATAATATAGCTATATTGTGCTAATCAAGGAATGCATAATAGAAACTGTGATCTGTAATAATCCGGATACAATTAAAAAAATATAGATCTCTTTCACTATCAAGAGGTACCATTACGAAACGACAGCATGAATTGTTAGTTAATCTTAAAAAAAATAGGTTAATATTTTACAAAATGAGCATAACAATTTTTCCATTACTGTCTTTAAATCGATCGATACAACAGATTCTGTACAGATTCACTTTTCGTTTGCTTGATTACTAAAACTTTTCCCTTTATGAAGATTTATTGGCCTTTGGAAGATTGGATTGTATAACACGAAGGATTGATTTTACCAAGACTTCATAGAAAAAGATAGAAATTCAAATGTTAATTTATTAAATTTAGTAAGTATATTTACAGATGGGGCACTTGCAATTAAAAGCATATGAGAATAATATATTGTATTGAATATAAAATTGAATCCGCATCTAAATTTTTTTTTCTAATTCCATAGCATTTGCATCAACAAATCTTTATCCTCCGATTACTAATTTATATAAAACCATTTAAGACGTAGTCAAAAGCGTTAAAGATACCAGAAAAAGCGCAACAAGACATCAACAATTATGAAATTTACTGATTTTATAAAATAAAACATGCAGTATATCTCGCCTTACATTCATAAGTTAGTTGGGTCACTAAATGGACATGATTTCAAAGTTCTTTGACTTTAAAAGACATAACTTGTCTTTTTTTAGTAAAATGAACGAACTCTGTAATTTGCAAGATGAATCGATTTGTAGCAACTTTGCTTTTTGTGTGATATTACACATAACAGAATGAGCACAATTTGTGCCTAGAAGGAAAGAAAAAAAATATCTTTTTGCGGCTTAATATAAAATCTTGAAAGGGAAACAGTGTGATTTCATAGAGATCTTATTTCTGTGAGAAAGATTGAAGAAATACATTATTGAAAATGGCATAACTTTGAATGCTTTAGAATATTACCGAAATAGCTGTGATGGAAACATATTTCAAAGAATTGGAATTGCGGATTATTGAATATGATAAAAGATCTAAGCTTTTTATAGAACAAAAAATTAGTAGGCAGCTCGTGTTATAACTACAATTTTCTAACATAATGCAGGTACCTAGTGTGCTTCAAATGGTGATGTTAGACTTAGCAGAGAATGATATTGTTGAATCACTCTTTAAAGATAAAACAGATTCATTATATATATGGGAAAATGCAATGGTGTATCCTAGATTACAACAAAATGCACGTCGTGTATTTTCTTGTTTTAAACACTTATTGTTGTGAGTATATCTATTCTTATCTTACATACACTAAAAAAAACCATACCACAATTAACAGATATTCATTTAAAAGATTTATTAAGATTAATAGAGTGTGGATTTGAGCCAGAATATATATTATTAGTCTAAGAATAGCAAAAGCACAAATTTCATTAAATTAAACGCACTTACAAAATGTCTTTTATTGTTTATTGTTAAAACTAATATATATTTTATAATTAGAAACCGTTCGTGTGGCCTCATGACCATCCTCAAATACGCAAGTGGCCTAACGGGCCAAAAAGATTACCCGCCCCTGTTATAAAAGCTTCTTATATTACAATACAGAGAAGGGAAACAGATCTTTTGCTTATAATAAGATATATTTATAGGAGAATTGGATTTTTAATGATCTAAATTACCATACATCATGCTACAATAAATAAATTATTGGCCGGTGATCCTTTTTAGGCTTTGCAATGTACCCGATTGTATTCTTTTATCGCTCTTCGATGCACTTATTATATATTAGGATTCAAATAATCTATATATTTTTTATTCATTGTATGTGCTTGTGGTATGTGCACGCATTTTTCTTGATTTTTTTTGTCACGTTTATCTTAATCCTACATTTAATAATTTTGCAGAATTAATTTTCCTTAAAAATTTCGACTATTTATAGATAATTAACTAAATTTTATTATAGTCTAGTGATATTATACTATTCTTAAACCTCTTATGTAATTTTTTAATATTTTAAAACGCTATAATTAATATTCATTATACAAAATCACATTTCAATATTGAGCAATATACTCTTCCTTGTTGCAGTTGTGACATACTTTTTTAGATGATATTTGAATCCTTCCGAGAGATATTCTGTTTGATATCGTATCGCACAAATTCCATTTATTCACATATTTTTTTGTTTTCGGATTTATTTGTCTACTTTAATATTTTTTTATTCTTTGTCTACAATTTTATTATTTTGCTCCTCTTGTTAGATTATACAATATTCCAAATTCATAATTTAATTTTTCGCGTTAAAATTGCGCTAAGAATATTTTATTTCATGATAAACAGTTCATATTAAGTTATTGTGCGGCATATTTTTTTAATCTCATGTCTTTTGTTGTTTCTCTCGCTTTAATCATGAAGTTTCTACTTATTCTTATATCTTATCATTTTCGAGTATTTAAATTTTTTTTTATAATTCTTGGATGACTACTTAAATGTCTACACCGATTTAGAATTTTTACAGTCATCTGGCCATGTCGTATTTATCCGTCTCCCCATAAGTTTATCACAAACTATACATATAATAATTTTTAACTCTATCTTCTCTAAAAGAAAAATATATTATATGTACTCCTTTATCATTGCGATTATATATTATGTCAACATCTCCTTCCAAAGCGCTATCTAACAACAATTTTCTACAGTTCAATTAAATTTTTTTTACAATCCTTCCTGTATCATCATCTTTTTAACAAAGCATCATTTTTATAGAAAAAAAATTTTTACAATTTTCAGAATCCTATTTTCTATAGATTTTTTTATATTTTCTTAAAGAGAAACTTGTACTATATCCCACCAATAAAGTTCTTCAATTTTTTTTTCCTATCCTACATATTTTTGCAATTTATTGAAGATCATAATAATTCCAAAGGTCATCCCAAGGAATTCTTCTTATACTTATGTGGAAAATATTGTCGTATGTTTTTTTTATTTTCAAAAAAACTTTCTACAATATGTTTCCCAATGAATTTTATACGAGCGCTTATACACTTTTCGGTTAATTCTATGATTTTTCGAACTAACTATAATATGTTCTATTCAATATTTTTTGTCAACAATTTTTATATCCTCGTTCATATAATATTTACCATTATCATCTATAATTTGTTATGATAAAAATAAATCTTTGAACCAATTTCCTGATGGATCACATTTTTCAACCCTCCCACTTTTTTTTCTAGCTGTTGAGACGTACCTGATAAAATATTCCTTTTCAATCTAAACATAAACATTCTTATCTCTAACTTTCATAAAACTATCACAGATTTCTCTTATGACGTATATGATTCTATATATTAAGAGGGTGGCTTATGTTTACGATTATTTATAACACAAATCTCACTTTTTAACACATAATCTATTTTCTTTTTAAATCCTGCCCAATTAAGCTTTTGTTTTAAATCATGATAAATGTACTCCGAAGTTCGGTACCAAAATCAACGTGTATCTCATAACACAACGCATCTCTTTCTTTAACATTCAAAATTTTTGCCATCCTTCCATCATCAAACTTTCTATATTCTTGATCACTTTTCTTATAATATTTGATTAAAATTATTTTTATTATTTTTTTGTCTCAATATTTCCAACTTTGTTCATATGTAATCAAATTTTTTTTTCCTTCCTCAAATTTCCATCTACAATTATATTACATTTTTTTCAATTGATCTTTTAATTTGATCATTCCAGATTTCAACTTTATACTATAATATTATTAATGCTTAATGATTAGTTTCAATATCAAATTGTCTCCCTCTAAATTCATAACCAAATTTTATAATTTAAAAATAACAACATGCATCTATACTTCGTGTTTTTATATCCCGATTACATCCCTGTAATTTTTTTACCAACATATTCTAATTCCCCCATTTTGCCGCGTTTCAAGACATTCTCGCGATATAGTACTGCCCAATATGCATGTGTAAAACATCCGTTTTTAATATGAACATTATATTGTAATTCGGCTGCTTTAGCTTATCTAACATTGACATTCTTTTTTTAAATCTTCAAACACCATTTCATAAATACAGCCGATTCCAATCTTCCACTTTTTTATCTTAAACAGATGTAAAAGCTACTGTTTTAAAAAAAGAATCCGATTTATATATTTTCTCAACCATACAATCATACCTAAAAATCCAAAAACAATTTCATTTTTTTTTTTGTTTTTTCACCGTAAAAAATTGCATTTCTTTGTTCTTTCACTATGAATAGCTCCGTATCATCTAAAACTACTCCTAATATCTTACTTCTTCCTTTGCGAATTGGATTTTGTTTATATGTATTTCAAAGGTGCTCTTTCTAATCCTTTGTACACTAAACCTCTATATCATCATGTGTACTTCTAGTATTAGCGATGATAACAATATCAGCTAAATAAGCCATATAGCCTTTATATATTAAATCATGTAAACATTTTGTCATTATTCTTTGAAAAATAATTGTGGGTTCTCAAACCATGTAAACATACCATTCCTATATTAATATATTTTTAGAGATTATTTTTAAATTAAACATTTATATGTATTTCTACACAATAAAATATGGAAAGAAAGTCTATTGCAGTGTAAAAATTTGCACCCTATGTAGCTCTAAGAATATCTTGCATATTAGACGTTAATGTGTTACAAAATTTGACAAATTCGTTTAACCTATGTGATTTTCATATTACTCGCCTTTAATCATTCAGATCTTTAAAAATCTTATTAAAGACCGCCAATTTGTATATTCTCTTTAAATAGTTTATCTTGGTTTTATTTCTTCTAGATACTTCAAATATTTTCCCTCTAATGCATGTGGTATTATCGTTCCTTTTGCGTTACTGTTTTATTAGATACTGCAACAATATTAAATTTATAATTATTTAAAATTATATTTTTTTTTTCGTATATATTTTCGAACATACTTTGTATATTCGTAGTGATTGGCTTGTCTTTTTGGTAAACTTTTATAATTATTTTTTATAACAATGGTTGATTATAAAGTGGCATCTTTTATGTTCATTATTGCAATCAAATAATTTTTGTTCCACTCTTCCACATCTGAAACATACTACCTATTGAATTTCTAGTTCCAAATCATCTGACTTACTCTTGTATTTAAATCATAGCAGTAAAAAATGCAAATTTGTTTCTTTGCAACCGATACCTTGTTTTGTCTGATCAATTTTTGTCTTAAACCTTCTAACAATTCTATAGAATTTACCGACTCGTTTGTTTACATAAACCATATTATTTGCCTTAATAAACTACTAGTGCGTGTTTCCATCAAGTTCCCAATACAATAGGTTTAAGCCTCGCGTTTTTTTCTTCTTCTAAACAAAAACACATCATAACGTTATGATCATCTCAACTAACTTTTTTTCAACTTTCCGATTCCCATACATCCTTATCAGAATCTACACATTCCCCGGCGTAACCCCGTGATCCCTTGTCATTGTATTTTATGAAGGATTTAAATAATATCATTTTATACCTTTACCGAATGTTATAGAAATCGATTCTTAGCATAAGATATTCTTTGTGCTCGTTTTATCGTTTGAAAAATATATTTTATCATTAGTTTAGTTTATTGTAGACCCAATGATATGTTGGCCATGTGTATAAAAGAGCTCTGCTATATAGTAGACATAATTTATAAATGATTGTCCTATGAACTCGTTCATGACATTGCAATTCTAGTATAATTAGGAACTTTTTTTATTAAATAAAACGGAAGAAGTGTTTCAGAGGGCGCAAATCAAATCATTATGCCTAAAGTTACAGAAAAATTTTCCCAAATACTATAATATAACTCGTTGATATACCTTTTCCTAAAAATTTCATAATTAATCAACACATTAATATACTATTTTAGTTTTTTTGTTTCTTATTTACATTAAAATAGCGTAACTTTAAGAGCTAATCCTAGGGAAGACTGATGGAATTTGTCATAAAAGATGTGAATAATTATTTTACATGTATTTTTCCATAAAAACATAAGAATCAGCACTATAAAAATGGTTTCTCGAAACAATCTTTTTTTAAGATTACGAATAGTGATTTTATTTACGTATTCATTAGTATTTACTGGTACAATTTTCTTTATGCTATATTTTTAAAAAAGCTGGTATATATATTATTCGCATATACAACTTTATTTATGTTTTCTTTTGTTATATAGCTTTGCGGTACATCCACGTTATCATCAGTTTAATTGAGTTCACTATTTTCGATTCCATTAAGTAGATAATGAACTTATGTTTATCTTGTGATCTAATATTTTAGGACAAACTCTTGTTAAGAAACATTTACATAGATATAGACTTTATGATTAGTGTTTGAAAAATTATCTTTTATTTTCTCTGACTATTTTATCAGAAGTGACTTGTTTGTCAAAATCACGTATAATTTTTTACAGCCAAATCTACTTAAATTCCCGCTAATCTCTTAAGACATCATATATGCTATCCAAAGTATGTTTAATGCACATTTGTTAAATCTTTCAATATAAGCTTTGATTTTCAATTTTTTTGTGCCAAGGGTGATTCCACACATACCCCTGATACAGCAAGCACATTTATAAGAACTGGTGGTTTATAGCAACTATGCACAGTTACAACCATCATCAAATACCAGGTTTTTCTTGTTTTTGTTAAAAAATACAAATTGCAACCTTTACTTCTAGGAATTATTTAAAGTTTAATGTATAAAAATTTTATCAGATTCCGCTGGTTCAACAACATACAATGAATGTCTAGGAATCTTATCTGTCGATTTATTTAAGGTTTTATAGCTAATGTAATTCCATTGATTCATTTCTTGGCCTTTTTTTCATATTTAATTTTCCGCCTATATAATCGTTTATTTCTATATAACAATTTAAACATTGGGACTCTAAATTGTATTACGCGCAATTCAAAATATGTCAATAATTTTATTATTATTATTAAGAAATATATTTTTATATCATCAAGCATTCCATATAAACATTTTATTACAATTGACATAAAATTAGGTTGCTTAAAGATAGAAAAAAATTACAAATAACAGAATTATACCTCTAGGTAACATTACTTTAGTGGCTTCTGGCAACACTTTTTCTGTATATCGCTTTTTTATAAAATTAATGGCTAAAAAAGTTCCTTCAATATTTAGAACTTAGAACCATATACATTTTTTATATTTACAAGTGTAGCTGATGATTCAAGATGGATAAAAGCATTTTAAACACTTATTATATTTAGGTAATACTATATATATTCTATGATTTTATTAGTTAATTCATACGTACTAATATTCATTGACAATCTTATAAAGTGCAGTATAATAAAATCTAAGCATGATGAAATTTATTTGCTTTTTCTCTAACTTTGAAAATTTTGAACTATTCCATTAGCAAAGTATTTTTTGCATATTTTATTCTGCATGTTTTTCTTTTACCCCTTACATATATGATTCGTTGATAATTAGAAAGATGCGCATGCATACTCGCAAATGTGGGCGATCTTAGATGCCATAAATTTGTACAAAGTCACCTGAAGGTTTCTTTGCACCTACGTATCTATATTGCCGTAATTCACAATCTAGATTTTGTTAGATATTTTATACCAGCACAATCATATTTTTATGGCACACTTTATATAATATATTTTACAAATTTATACATACATATATTTCAATACAAATTTCATTATTATGCTTAAAATATTATTATATTAGATGATATGTGATAAAGAAAGAACAGTAGAGGAGAACTACACTGACAAACATTCGACAACCGATCCCATAACGATAATTTTAGCAAAAAACTTGCATAAACCTCACGCAGTAACGCGTATAAATACAACGGCTCTTCTTACTATTATAGCTATCAGCAAGAATACACCAGCCATGAAAGAGTATTAGATCAAGAGGCTTATACCTCGATCCTAAAAAGATCTGGAAGAATGCCATGATATGGCTACAATAGTTCCTAAAAAGTTACAATAAAGACAAATACCCGGATATGAACATATCTGAAATTAAAAGCAAATCATCAAACGATCTGTAACATAATATCGGGAAAGGAAGACAACTACATAAGTTCATAGAAATAGAAACAAAAGAAGAAATAAAAGCACTAGGGAGGAAAACTGTTAAAACAATAAGGTATTGCACTTACCTCGATAAATTCAAAACTTAATCTCTTAGAGTACTGACAAACTTAAAAAATATAGACACCATAAACCTCCCGAGAACAAAGAAAATACCATATACTAAAGTTAAAATAGAAATCATTGAAGGTCTAAATCAAGCAGTTAATGGCATATCACAAACAAACACCCAAAAAATATGTGCTATAATCCAAGGATCATAGAAGCTGTTCAAAAGAGTTACGAAGAATTAACATCGAAACCTGGCCAGGAAAGATTAAACTGAGTATTAATCAAAGAGAAAATATAAAAAGGTACGATCAAATAAGACAATGCCTAAATCTCACGTAAAAAAACTACGAAGAATTAAAGAAAGTGAGACGAGGTTTCTAAGAAAAGTCATGAGACAACAAAACAAGATACTTGACAAAAAAAATGACGTCCTTACAGTGATTAGTAAAAATAACGATAAGATAAGGATAATAAATAAACAGATAGATCAATATGAAAAAAAGAAAAGAATTTACAAAAATAAACTGCCAGTTTGAAGTCAAATGAAGACAATTTTATAGAGCATTCAGAGATATGGTAAAACCAAGAATTAAGGCAGAAAAAAATAGTATTATGAATTTCCAGTTCAATATGTTGATAAGAAGCACAAAAAATACAAACTTCATTGCTTATCTGCGCAAAAACGGTTAGAAAACACACCTTAAATGTTTTTATCACAGAAACAGAATTCTTCAGATCATCAACTACGCTCCTGACTTGAAAGGTGCAAAATGTGACTGAATATACAACTTTTTTAGTAAAAAAAACTGGAAAATTGCTATAATGTTATATAAAATAATCAACTAAAATGCCTTGAAAACAAAGAGGTAAAAAGTTGGTTCTACTCTGTGATCACATATCTCATACTCAAAAAAGAAGTTTGCAATCAATCAGAATTCACGCCTAAGACATACATGTCAAACTTATATAAATTGAAAACAAAAACTGTCACAATTATACCACAGAAAGACTTTCAATCCCGTAACTACTATCGTAAAACCAATTTAGAACTGTCAGACGAGTACAGGAAGCTAAAAAGAAGGCAATGATAAACGTCGCAATAAACAGTGAACACAATAATGAATTACACGATAAATTGTTCGGCATAAAAAAAACACTTGATTCAATATACCACGAGGACTTCTAAGCTGCATAAAAAAACTTAGCATACAGGAATGGATGATTGTCTTAATTTCTAAACTAACAAAAATTGGAATTTATCTCTAAGATTGCAAAATGAAGAAATGTACTAGACAAAATCGATAAGTGATTATACAGGGGGGATAGTTTATCTCCAGTACTGTTTATTCTTTAATGGATCCGCTAATCCGCTGTTTTGCCGATAAGTTCCTATACGTATTCATTAATCTCGATAAGAAGGGCTTTATCACCAATCATTTCCTTTTCATTGACGATTTTATAATTTTGGCGAAAGAAGAAAGCAACTTAAAACTAATGTCTAATAAAGCAACGCAATTCTTCAGATCCATCAGAATGGAAATAAATAAGGTCAAATTGGCGGCTAACAAAACAAATTGCAAAGATATTGCCACGGTCATAGAAGGGGAAGATGGATGAAACATTTATAAATGTTGGAAGATTCCAATACGAGAACTAAACCAGAAACGATGGATAAAATGCGAAAAAAATGGTACAAAAATTTATTACCATATTTGAAACAATACGTAATCGTAAAAATAGCTTTATAGAATTAAATGAATTTGGAATATCACTAAATGACTAAAGTTGATTTATTAAAGCTAGAATCAGAAGACTTTAGTTAGCTAGACGATCAAGTTAGGCAGATACTAAAAGAAAATGGAATACACTTGCAACCATCTAATAAAGAAAGATTTTTCTTTCAAAAGAAATAAACTAGAATGTAGACTCGACTATACTGTTTAAATCCGAATGAATATCTGTCAGCTAGTAAAATACCTTGGCTAAAAAAGAGGACAATCACCAAGAAAAGCTGCAATATTAAAATTTAAAAGCGAAACGCGACTTAACTTAAAGTAATAAGTAAATTTCTCATTACAAAATACAGACAAGATGACATAGATCTCCCAGTACTGGAATTAAAACAAAATATGTGTTTATTGTGTAAAATAAAACAAAAAACACGATATCAAAAACTCTTCAATGTGCATAAAATTTATGCTCGAAATATTAGGATCCTCAAATTGGATACAATATGAAAATATCAGACCATCAGAAGATGCTAGGTTCTGTTTGATTCGGGATATAAACATTTTTTGAGAGAAAGATCAAGATGTTCGCACTATAACGAACTTTTTAAAACTGTGTCCATTTGGCAAGCAGTTGTAAAAAAAATACTTGATCATGAATATACAGACACAAGAGATACTAAGATGTATTCATTTTATTTTGACGAGAAAATATATTTTATAAAAAAACGAAGAAGATCCGCTGGCATTCTGTACAAAAAATAATGAAATAGGAAGGATGAATAAAAGTAGATGCAAGAATAAAAACAGACATCAAGTTATCGAATGAAGGACTGATATTTTTTCATATGATAAAAATAAGAACTGCATCACTTTGATCGAAAGTCGGATGAAAGTTATCGACAATCATAAATAGTTGAAAATATATAATTGTAAAAATATGACCTGCTAACATCTGAGCTGTCATTAATGTAGAAATGTAGGACAAAATTATTTCAATTTTATAACATTGTATGTGTGTGACACGATATCTTAAAGGATACTTGTCGGAACTAGATCGATGCATATATAAAAATTTTTGGGGTAGAGAAAAACCAATGGATTTATAGGTCTCAAGGAGGTGAGATATTATAGAAGACTTTGGATAGGAGAAGATAACTAGAAATATAAATACGCTATGTTCGGAGGGAATCAAGCAAGTTGTGCAAAAGAACAAAAACTAAATTATAACTATAAACTTAGTCCATAAATAAAAAATAAACTATTATATTTAACTTTATTTTTTATAGTATTTAAATTTCTAGAGACGTGTTCATCTTTATTTATACTTATTCTTTCTTTCCGTAAGTTTGTTCTATTTGTCACTGCACTAGGATTAGTGCCTATGCAGTTGCTTTTATAATTTAACCATATAATTGCATTTCTAGAGCTAAGATGAGACCAGTTTTGAGTTATTCATTCATGCACTTCATTCTGTTCCGTGTCACTTTATTCTATTTTTGACTTCCTATTAAATTGACCGCTATTATTAAACTTTCTATTTCCATCTGTATATTTTAGTCCATCTGCGTATTTCATAGCAAAGTTTGTAAAAGTGGCACTATATTGCTCCTGATTGAAAGTTTGAAAAAGCTTAAGATATCTCGAACAAGTCCACTGTAAAATTTTTCAGCTCGTTGAACAAGTCGATCTTATAATTTGTCTCTATTACAGTTAGTAAAAACTTTCTGTTTGGCTTTATGACCCATAAAAAAGCGTGTACGCACTCTGTCTAACTTTTTTTAATATTTGAATTAGACTCTTCCCCCAATCTTGATGGTCTCCATCATCAGGTTTTAAGAGTGTCTGTCTTTAGATCGACAATCTTATATACAGCATTTTCTGTGCCTTCATTCAACTAATTGTTATGTTTATATACAATACAATCTTGTTTTCATCCACTTGACCTTGTTTGTTTTGGACGTCATCATCTATATATGACTTTTTTTCTTTACAATTATCAGAGCCGCTTTTTCAAGGATCTTAAGTTCTTCTTCTGTACATACAGTTCTCTTTTAAATATCTCCTCATTAAGTTTCAAGGAGAAGTTTTGAAAGAGTTTTTATATGATTAGGGTTTTTTTTCTCACTATTCCATTATGTGGATATTCTTACGGCGATTTTACTATAAGCAGCGCTTGTGGGACGGGTTTAGTGCTACCTGCTCTTTCATTTCTACGGGATTAATTTAATTGTAAATTTTGTTTCAATTTTTCACATTACTTAGTGTGAGTTTTTAGATTTGTTATTATATTTATGAGCCTCGGTTCATCCATCAGAATTAGACATATTAATAAATTTTTTATTTTAATTTTCTTGCTTATGTTTACTTTCGGCTTTTTATAGGTAATACATTTGAGAAATTTTTTTTATTTCTCTCTTCTAGTTTTTGGGTTGTAAGCATAATTTTCCTGGTTTTTTACCATCAGAATGATTATCTCGGATCATTTTTTTCCGAAAAGAATTAGTAAATAAATATCATTCTTGCCTTTCGATGCTACAAATGTATTTTTATATTTTGCCTTCTTACTTAAACTTTTTGCTAGTCTGTATTTTCATTTTTGGCTCTTAGATGCACAAGCTTTTACAATTTCATGAAAAAAGCAAACTTGAAATTTCAAGTCAAATTAAATAAAGTTTTATAGTGGCCCTGGGCGGTTACGGTTTTTTTTGTATTTCTGTTATTTATAATGTTCGAATATCCACTGCTTTTCTGAAGAATTTTTGCTCTTTTACCTGTATACCATTGAATTCCGTAGGTTTGTATTGGCCCAAATATCCGACAGGGATGATTTTTTATTGATTTTATCCTCTTTATTTAAGTTTACCACCATCTGAACATTTTTACTTGTTTCCGATGTGACTCAAGTTACTTTTTCTTTTTGTTTTTCTGTTTCACTCTTGCCCGAATTTATTATAGAGTTAAGGAGTGAATGATTAGAGCGTGCCGATTTTTTAAAATCTGGTCCATATACATCGAATCCATTGGATATATAAATTTTTGGGATTTTGAAGAAGGTAAAATTTTAATTATTATAGTTTTGTGGACTTGGATTGCATTCACAATCTCTAATTTCCGTTTTGATCATTTTAACGTGTTCCTATTATCGCGAAAGAATACAATTTGTTCCACTGTCTTATAGAACATTCGTTATCTCCATCTCTCGGGGTTTAAGAGCACATTTTTAGAACTTGCCTCTAATTGTTTACAATTGGCTTTTTTTAAACTTTCCACTTTAGATGTACTATTATTCGTATGAGACGGATTTGGCGGAATACATTTATCAAGCACAAAGCAGATGGTCTCTTTAGTTACACAGAGTGTCTCTCATTGCCTACTGGCTCTTTCGTGAATGTAGTTCTCGCTTTGCTTTTTTAGTTAAGCCTTCTATGTGCCGGATTTATCTCATCCTACATTTCTGTGCTTCGATAACTAGGGGAAAAGATGTGGGTTGTCTAGCTAAGAACTGCTAGGATTATCCGATCTGCACGTTGCTTTAGAACCGTATTAAGTATTTGATTTTTATAATACGTACACATTTCGATCCTTCATAGGATCTTTTGACCCCCTTTCATGTGTATTTTCAGTAAAAAAATCTTCACTTTATCTCTGTCCTTGATCACACGGGCAGCTCTCTATTCGGATAGTATGCACATCTTACAATGTCTTTTTCTCGTATAATCTTATTATTTTTGTCGCATGCATCATGTAAAAACAGTCTTCTTTTGTGTAAGTTTCATAAAAATACACATCGATCCTGCCATAACTCTGTTCGCTACTTTATGCTGTTTAGTGAGCATTAAAATTCCCGTAATTATCGTAACATGCCTTTATGCATTTTTATACCAGTAATGCTGTTAACTGTAAGTTCTTTATAGCTTACAACTCTTCAAATTATACTTTCGACCAAAGTTTTATTTATCGATCATTCTTGCGCATCTACAAAATCTTTAATAATCATACTAACCAGCTACGATGACTTTTTTTGGCTTACACATATCAATTGGGTTGTTTTTAAGTCAAGCGCCTGTTCCTTTCGTCCATGTCTTATAATCGGCTTGTGATAGAATTATATCGCAAATCAAAAGTTTTGAATAATGCCATTATATTACTTTTCTGGATCTACTCACAAGCGAAAAAATCACAATCGACGAAATATTTAACAGTTCATTCACTCTATGCCTTAAAATACTTCTACTAGAAATGTGTTTAAGATAACATTCTATTACATATTCTGGTCCATAGCTCTTTTTTGCTTCATTCTATAGAGCCCCCATCCAAATAGCATTATTGATATATGAATACTCTATATCGGCTTAATTAATGTTCCAACCACAATTTAAAGTTAATCAAAGTTGTTATCAAGCTATTCGACGCTACTTTTCCGATTTGTAATCTAAACTTAGACGTTATGCAAGTGTTCAACTCTGCATTGAATTTACTTCCAAAAATGCACATTCATATATAACTGGTACTTATTCATTTACAACCATTATACAGAGATCTTGAACTATCTTGTGATTCTCTCAAACCCTTTGTGCTCACATTAGTCCAAATTTTGCTACATTAAACAGCATACTGCGTTTAAAAAGCCATATTATGTGCTCATTCACAACTGCATCCTTTCTGAACTGCATAAGACAATCATTTTATCATCAGCATTCATATGGCGTTTTAAACGGATTACAAACCTTGTACACCCGTAGGTGATATTTAATATAATAAAGGTCATTATAGTGTTTTATAGTAATGTGATGATGGGTATCCTTGCAGTACAATTTCTCGCATACTCAAATTTTCCCACAATTATCTTTCGTATTTAACCCTTATATAAATGTGTATCTACATATATTTTTAATCATGCCTACATGCTAATCCCTAATATTAATTCTACAGAATTGAGACTAGTTCTTATAAGTTACCGTATTTTGGTTTCTAATCTGAACCATAACATACAATGGTTTTCGTTGAACGTATATGACCTTCTGACAGCTTCCTAACAGAAACACTGGTTGTGTCATATATTGTTCTCTCCTCATAAACCCTGGTTGTTCACGTATTATCATCCTTGTTCTGTATGCTATGGCCAATATACTGTTTGCTAACACCTGCATATGCAATTTTGCAAAGCAACTTACTAACATGATAACACGATGGCTTTAGGATACTTTTTATCGTCTTTTTTAACACTGAAACTACTATACATTCTTTCCATTCAATTGAGATTTTTCCATCTTAAAGAACTTTTTTGATTCCTATAAACACACATTTCGAAATCCAAGCTACAATGTTTATAGTCTTCAGGCAGAGTTAACAAACTCCAACAGAGATTCCGTCTTTAACCTAAGCCTTATTATTCGTTGCGGTTCATACACATAAACAAAACCTAAATATGATTATTGAGTCAAAAAGCAAATAAAGGATATTTAGAGCATGTCATTTGAAAAAGGACCTTGACCATGTGCAGATGCGCTGAAACGAGAAGAATACAGTTTTCACAATTCATCATTTTGATATTGTAAAAACAACGTCTATATTTTATTATAGAAGAAAAACAATATAGTTAGATTAAAGATTACAGTACTTCTTTTATTTTTATATTTTTCGATTTCTAATAACAAGATCATAGAAGGTAACTATAAATTTCAATATAACGCTTTGTTATTTATGACTACTTTAATAATAATCTTTATCTTAAATACTAAAAATGCGCTATATTCTATGGTATAGAAGGCTTTATAATCGATTAATTAACTTATTAACAAATTTACATATAAACATGTTGCATAAAGATGATGATTATCGAAATTTTCTAATAAATTTGATGTGTATATAATTTTTTGTGTTTAGTGTGATACTAAATGGCAAACAATATTTGGTAAATCCAAGTTAATTTATATAAAAAGATTTCGCTGTATATAATATATTAGCTGTTTATTTTAGTTTAGGCTGTCATCAGATACAGTTAAAATAAATAAAATGTACAACGTTAGATAGAAAAATAGCTATTCAAAATACTATATAGTTTGGCGTACGTTATTTTTAAGTGAAAAAAATACTTGGTTGTAGGAATACTGCTGACATTAAAAAAAAAGTAGCTTATAGAAAAAAATTATATTTCCAATAAAAAAAATTATTAATAAGATATATTATAATATTATCGTATAATTTTTTGCTTTACATTATGGTTCTTCAATAAAAACAGCTTTATGTATTGTTTTATTTATATAATCATTTAAGATGACATACTCCACGCAAAGATTGACTCTCCCAATGTTAATTTTTAAAAGTATGTAGTCTTTGAAATGTTTTTGAAACATTTATGAATGCGCAAGTAAAGATAAAAGTTTGGATTTGCTGTTTTCACAGATAAAAAAAAATATCTTCTCTGGTTTTCTCAATTAAGTGCATGTAGCGCTGTTTATTGTTTAATTTACAGGATGAGTGGATATACATGTAGAATATCACATCTAAACGCAATAAATTGTATGACCTGAAAGATATTTTAAATAGCTATCGCTGTGAACACTGAAGATTGAAAAACCAAAAAATTAAAATGTCAAAATGCTGATTAATGAACTTTTTTTTGCATTTTTATAAATTAGAGTATAATTTAAGGATAAAGTAAAAGCTTATTGGTCGGAATTAAAAAGGTAAAGAACGCTAGTGTTTTATATACCATATGTTTTTTTTATTCAAGGTAACATCAGAAAGCATTCGCATAGAAAAAGCTTATTAGACATGATACTAAATTTATATAAAATAATAAATTTATAGCTCAAAGACAATACATCTTATAATTTTATCTCTTTTTTATGATTTTGTCAAACAAATGTGCTGCAGTATTCCTTTAAATGCCACCATCAAGATTTTCTGATATATAGTCCTTATGAATAGTTGTCAACTCTGTCTTATAATACACAAAGAATATATATATGTTCAGATTTGTGCCTATAATCTCAACTATAAAAATTCTATTTTTCTTTTCTCATTAGATCCGACAGCTCAAGAGTAATGATTAGACCGTTTAAAACAATAATGTAATTTCTTATGATTTTAAAACAAAATTGATTATTGAATGGGTCATATTTTCCGAATATTTATACTCGATGTATATTATCTTAATTTTATATCGCTTTTGCTATGATTTTTATTCTTTGTAAATTGAAATTTTTTATTTTAAAAAAAAATTAAGCCGAAATTAAATAGTTTTCTAGATAATTTTATTCATAACTTAGCTTTTGCGATGTACTCATTTCACAAATTATTTTTAATAATGATAATAAATCTATAGATGGATCTTTTAAGTATCTGTGTACACTAGTGGTTAAGTGAAATACAAATCATAGATATTCGCCTTACACAAGATAGACCAACAGAAAATATACTTAACGTTGTCAAACATATATAAATGCGAATAAAAATATTAGAAGAACTTCTGATCATAACCAAGATAATTGATATAGTATAAATGTGAAGTTCAATACAAATAATAGATTCATATAAAAAATATTTTATAGATTTCTAATGCGAATTAAAATATTTTAATCATCTGGATTACAAGTTACTTTCTGAAAAACATAAATATCATTTGACAAAGAAGAAAATAAGCATATTTGTGAATCTTCGATTGATAAATTTAAAGATGATAAAATTTATGATGTATACATATAAACGAATTATTATATTCATTTGGCTTCATTATGTACTCCAAACATGGTTTTGTCTTTTTCAAATATCTTAATATCAATATTTTTTTTTTCGTACGGACAGAGATAACATATATTGTGCAAAAGATACTATAAATGATATATCTTTTGTATTATTTACAATTCAATGCGTGCTTCATCTGAAATCCAAGAATGATTATTGCGATATTCATTCTATTATATATTTTCTTTTCTCGGTAGAAGCATAAAAAAAAGACGTTAAAAGGGTTAAGTGATTTTAAATACACTACAAAAGATACTTTATACAGAAATTATAATTTTATAAATCTTTCTTTTCTATAATCTATCAAGAAATTATAAAATCTTTACAGTACAAAATACGAATATTAACGATTCATCTTAGACTTTGACTAAAAAATACACTAAAAACCGAAAAAATCGATTGCTTTAAAAGTTTACAATCCGGTTTTGCGTTATATGCTGGTTAAAATTTTTGTTTTTTCCTGCAAAATAATCGACTGATCATGTATAATATATTCCAAATTTGTCTACTGTTAGTTTAGATATATAATCTCCCTAAATTTTCATTAAATAGGAATATAGTTGGTTTTAATAATTCCGTGTGAATTTCATACATCAAGAAAAAATGACACTATACAACACTCTGTTATGTTATATAAATTTGAAAATTTAGTATCTTGCTAAAAAAACACATTAAAAACCTTTTAAAAGCTTATAAATATACAAAACATCTTCATAGAAACATAAAATACTTTGCTTGTATGTTGCAAAGACTGGAATACACAACATTGAATTGATCGTCGATAAATTTTGTCGCTTGTAAAAGAACGAAAATTTTAATAATATTAGTATTTTTAGCATGTATCTTAGTTATTTGCAAAGTAGAAAATGGTAATAGTGATAACTTCTTTCACGTATTTTTTAATCATCATACAATGTATATCAATTTAAATAAATAGCTAAGCTTTTCTATGAAAACACAGATAAAATTTAACTTAAAATCTAGAAATTAAAAATATATATTCCTTTGATTTGCAATCTAGGTTGAATAATATAAAATTATTTTCTAAAAAGTCAATGAATGTGCGTTGATTTCATGATGTAAAATCATATTCACTATGTTAGCACAAAAAAAAGAAATTTTTATCGATAAAATTAAGCAATTAGATTCTTAATTGTAATAAACTTTATCCTAGAAATTATTTTTCGTTTATACTTAGATCGACCTAGTAATATACGTTAAAATATTTTATTTTGTGCTAAAAAATGCTTTTAATTATATATAAACTTTGGTTAATATTGAAAATATATTCTTCCTATGTTTCAAAAAAAGGCATTATTTATATATACTGCATATTCTCTGTTCTAAATTGTAAAATAATTAAGAAATTTATATAAAAATGTGAAATCAAAGGTAAAAATTAAAAAAAAACATGGAATATGTGTCTAATACTCTCGCGAATATAAGTAAATTGCAATTTACCTTGGAAAGATCTTAAATAGAATGTAATTGCATGCAAACGTCTTATTTTGGCATTTGTTTACATTAAATATTTCAAAGGTGCTATAATTATAATTCAATCATTTTCCAGGTCATAGGCTCCGTCGGTTAATATACAGCAAAAAACGTCACTGGCATCTTCAATTTCAGTTATTAAGGTGTTACACTTAAATTATATCTGACAGATTAGATAATATGGATATCTAAATCAATTAGGAGATCAACAAAAAACATCATGCATGGCTGCAATGATATTTAATCAAAAACACAGATGAATGACTTTTATATGTATAAAATACTTACTCATTCGGCTTCGTGTGTAGCGCAAACTAATATCGCACAAATGTAGTCACTATTAAATATCTTACAAACACCCATGCTCAATTTTGTTCTTTGGGGCATTTTATTAAGTACAGCTTTTTAAGAAAAAATTGAAAAAAATTGTGCTAACACAGAAATCTTTAAATACTCCACTCGCCTGATATCTTTGCAGTGAAAAAAATATTTACAAGCTCTGGTTGGCAATTTCTCTGTATTTTCTAGTTTGTAACTATACTTATACGCCCCTATTCATAGATTAATTGTTCATTCACAGCTGTAAAAACTAAGCTTTGTTGAATTTTACTTAGAACAACTTCCTTTGCTCGTCATAGAAAAATATAAAAGCAAGGGAAAGAAACGGTTATAAATGAATCTTGTAGATTACATACATATTTTTTTACGTATTTTAAATTGATTTGATATAAATATTTGTAGTATTTTATTTTTAAAATAGCTATCTTTATATTTTATTCGTGTTGACTGATTTCCTAAGCTTTAAGTAGTCGATACTATCAATTTTTTACCGATTCTAACGTAATAATTTCCATTATAAGCAAAATATTTTTCTTTCAACAAACTGTAGTATGAAAGCAGTTTATTACTTGATCTTATTCTTTTGGAGTTTTATTTTTTGGGATAAACCTAAGTGTTATTTCAGATACTCCTTTTATCGTCGATTGTTCTCAAACACACGCTAAAACTTTCTGTGCCATATAGTGGTAGCCTATGAGCGTTAATAATTCTGTAACGTACCATATATTCCTTCCTAGTCTTTATACTTTGTTTAATCACTTAGAGATATTAAATTCGTGTGTTTTTCTTTACTTTTAAATGACAAAACTATTTTTGATGCAGATGCATTATAACATAGTACTTTTATTTATAATTCTTATGTATGTATTCTTTAATATTTAGATCCTATAGGTTGATTTAATGCGGATCTGTTTTTGAGTCCCAGAAAAAAATATTTGAAAAGATCTTTTGGTATGGTTTTAGTGATTCTACATCTTTCTTTATAGTAATTTTTGGTATTTAAAATTTCTTTTTTTGTAAAGATTTATTTTATTTTATTTAATTTCATCCAGGCACTGTTTGTTGCTTTGTGCGAAATTCGAATCGAAGATAAAGGGATGTTTTTTCATTTTCGTATTAAATTAACTATTTCAATATCATAAGTCTTTGCTTGTAGCATTTTTAAATATTATACAAAGGTTTATGCTTGAAACCTTTTTTTGCTTACAGCATCTGTAGAATTACACTGAAATACAAAATTTTATTTATTTTACTATTTTTTTACGGAAAGGTTTTTAGTAGATTATTATTGTTGAAATCTGCAACCGAACTTGGGTAATTTTTATAAAAAAATTTCATGAATCTATTTTTGGAACTCTAAAAACGGTATTTACAATATCAAATACTGTTTTGTGCATTATTATTTAATGACGTTTATAACATCATTAAATTTTAGACAAATGCGTCCCTTTTTAGCTAATCTCTATTGTAGTAATTTAATTAATATAAACCATAAACTAGAATTATCGCAGAGCACTTGCATTTTTCCGTTTTAAATATATTTTCTACAATTGCTTGGTTATAACCATTTTAAGTTTATACCATTTGATTTAGTTATTATTCTGTCTTTTTTTCAATAAAGGCTATTTTCTTAGTTTGCTGCCATATATCTACATTTATACATGAACTTTCTGTAAATATAATAAAACTTTGTATGTCTTTCTGATTCGGTGCCTCTGCAAATATCTACCGATTCTCGCAGATACTACATAAACTAAAAATCTGATTATGTCTGAATTGGAGATAGTTCTTTTTAATTAAATTAAGATCCACCGAAATCCCTTTAACTCTATATCAAAGTTATTTAAACTTATGTATTGAAGTGATCGATTTGTCTAATGTGTGAATTATCCATGCAAATAATTCGTACTATATCACCTTTTCGTATATGCTGCTGGTTTTTTCTGCCCTAGATATGTCCTTCTCAGTCTCTATATTACTGCTACAATACCTAGTCAGTGTATTATTTTCTACTGTAGGTTCTTTTTTAAACAGTGTTTGTATAATTTTTTTGAAGCTTCTATATGGATATTGATTTTATATATTTTCATTCTTTTTTTATTTTTTTTTATTTTTTTTGGTGATTGTATACTATTTAAACAATTTTATGTTATTATGATTGGAATTAGTGTGTTAGGAATTATATTCTCATTGCACAATATGTTAGATTCCTGCGCGATAATCTTGAGTATAATTTCCCTTTACCGTCTTGTTGAAATAAATTTGTAAATAATTATTTTATCTTTTTATCTTACTGGGTGTTTTCTTGATTTTTTTGTAAACTTAAGATATATTCAACACCAGATAACTTTCTCTTCTTTTTTTATGCTGTTTAATAAATTAATCACTAAAAGATTTTTTTATATGTATTAATTGGTTTCATTTGGTTTTTCTTATTTAATTTATATACAGGTATATATTTATGTTATTACTTGGTTTATACCGTATAAACATTAGTATTTTCGTTATTAAATATGAATCATAGATTATAACATATTAAAATTCAAAGCTGTGATTTTGTTGTTTAAGAACAGCTCGAAAGTAATCACGCAACATCTTATATGTCTCAATAACCGTTTCTGTTTGTAAGAGCAGGGTTTTCATTTAGATTCATTTTATTAATCATTTTTTGTTGCATCTTTCATATATTTATGCATATTGTTACCGATTAGTGCCGTAGAATCGTTTTTATCGGCTTGATAATTTGCAATTTAGATTTTTAGATGCAATGTATATTGACCGTTATTTTATAGTTTTCTTAATTTCGCTTTTTTATTGCATGATTTTATGAAGGTTTTGTCATTTATTAGTGGTTTTTCTCTTTGGTTCAATAAACTCGGTAAGCCCTGATCTAATATGTGCATAAGTTTACCATTTTTTGCATTATTGTCAATCAAAATTGCATTCTATCTTTATTTAGTTGGTTGTTTCAATTGAAGGTTAAAATTGACGAGTTGTGTTATATATGTCTATTTTTAGTTGGTTTATCGTTATTCGTCTAAATTTATGTCTTCCGGATTATATTTTACAATTTCACTTTTTTTCTCATACTAGCCTTATTCTCTATGATATGATTAAATTGTCGAGTTGTGAAAAAAATTATCTCATTGTAAACGCGCTTATTTTTATAAAATAAACTCGAAATTTTGTTTTGCATGTCAAACAAGGTAACTGCAATGAAAAAGTCTTGCAGTTATATAAATTGTGATTTTCTGTTTTATGGTTTATCAAGCTGTAAATTTTTCTTCTTCATGTAAGAAGCTGTCTGCAATAAATATGTCTTTGTAAACAAATTTCACCCCATCACTTTTATTGGAGCTTATTTTCATGAAATAAACTTTTAATGTTTAAAACTATTTTTTACAAATATCAATCTAATTTATATGATTTCAATATTAATGCCTTTGTTATTATCAAACAAGTTCGAAAATATGCTTAAATCATAGGAATCTAAAAAATAGAGTTCTTTTTTATATTAATTTCTCTTATTTCTTGGTCTAACACTCATATTTAGTAGTTGCACGTTCATTATGACGTTAACATTATTACATAATACAATGATAATAAATCCGCTTCTGAGGTCTTATAAGGTACGAAAAAAAGTTTGGGAAAAAAAATTGGATGATAATAACTTGAAAAAACGAAGGTTGCACATTTAGTTGTGTTTTTATACATAATTATAATCGGAAATACATTTTGTGTTGATCGCTACTGTCACAATCATTAAAGAGCCATTTAACGCAAGGTAAAAAAACCAAAAAATAACCTAATCGTGCAACACAGTTTTAAAAAGAATTTCCACGGCAAATATAAACACAATATCGGAGACAAATATTTAATAATAAATCTATGAGGTTGGCTAATTACGATTTAGAGGGTGGAAAATACCACTTAGCGAATAATATAGTTTTTTATAAGGAAAGAGCCTTAAATAATTCATTCGTATAAGTGTCCGGTGTTTTATAAAAAAATTAATTTTACTGTACCGTTTTATATGAAAAAAGTACCTAGTTGCCGCAAATAAACCATCAAAGATTGTATGAAGATGATGAAAAGAAAAAATAATGCCCAAAAATATTGCGATATAGGAAATAAATGTATAAATCGAAAAGTAAAATAAAATAAGCTTGATTAATAATAAATAAAAACTCTGGTGATTTGATAATGAGATAATCGTATAAATCCCGAAAGAACCACATAAAAAAGGATTCCTTCAAAGGTTTTTTCCGATAAATTTTTTAACAGAAATTGCGATTTTTTATTATGAAACTATAAGGATTGGTATTATCAATGAATGCAAAAAGATTCATCTGATGAAAAATCTAACAGCGAAATATACGCAGTAACAATTCAATAAATCAAGTAAGAGAAATTCGTTTGAATCTCTAGTCGATTTCTGGTAGGTTTCCATATATTTGCTAAGCAATGAAACAGTTTAAAATTAAAAAGCTGGCAGTTGTTGATTGTATAAAGAGTGTATTATTTGTTTAAATAGTACAAGATAGAAAGATCGATTATAAATATCATAGACCAGATACAACATATAAATCTGTAGTTTACCTATCAATATTAGTTTACAATAAAACTTGTATCTATCTGAGAAAAAACACATAACAATATTGTGCTTTTATAAAAAAACAACGAGTATTACCCAGAAAAACTAAAATCGATTGAATGAATCAAGAGAACTACAAAATTGCTTTACTAAAGTGTAGAAAAGAAAAAAGGTATATAAATATTGTTATTTTTATTATTAAATATAGACTGAGAGAAGCTTGGGATGACAATCACTATAGGCTGCTACATTAAACATAATAAAACAGAAAAGTAAACATAAAAAAAAAAGTCTAAAAAAGATGTACTTTATACGGATAAATAAATATTAAAATATGTTGTTGAAGGGGTAAATACGAATCCATAGTTGGTTTTGTTATAGAAAGCATAATTATAGAAATCATGGGTCGGTAATGATAAGCATTGCATGTATCCGTCGATTTAAGTAGATTTGATAATGACTTGTAGAATTAAATATTATACGTATTGATGTGAAACCATCTTTAGGGTATGTAATATATACTTCTCCGAGTCTATTAGTAAATCAAAAGACAGTACATTTATAATAGTATGATAAAGTGCAATGAGTAATTTATATGCTTCAAATGGAATTAATTTATAAATCTGGTTTGTGAATTTTTTAATTTCTAAATTGTCTATTATCTTTGGTTTTTTTTTTAATTTTAATATAGACAATACTTGGCTATTGAATAAATTAGCTAAGAAATTGTTGAATAATATTTTATTTATATGATTTTTTCTATTAATGAATAATTGAATTGCAAAACAATTTATTTATTGGCTTTTTTAAATTTTATATTCGAATGTGTGATGATTAAAGTATGCAATTATTGATATGTAATTTCGGTGCATTTATAATATTTAGTTATACTCTTTATATTGTATATATTCATATTGATAGTTTTATGAGATGGATTTTAAGTATATTGCATTTTTATACAGTGATAAATTGACCTACTATTTTTATTTTACAAACTCTTTGATCCTTAAAATGTAAATACAACAAAAAATCTTCATAATATGTAATTACATGACTATTTTAGATGTAATTTGGTTTTTAAAATTTTTAATTTTATTGAAATAAGTGTTTTTTGTCTTGTTGTTCTATAAAATAAGCTTATTCGAAGAATCATTCCGTATTTAACTTAGTTAATTATACAAAGAAAAACTTACGACTGAAACTGAAATAATACCAAGAGCAAAAAAAACCAAGAAAAAGCTTCCAGCTTATATTTTCTGATGTCTTTACAATTGTATTATCAAGTAAGAAGAAAAATATGTATATAAAAGTGATATCAACAAAGTTCTTGATAGAAATACCACACAAAATTAGTTTACAAACTAAGATATTGAGATTTTTGTGAAATTTTAAAAAAAAATTACACAAGTTAAATATCATCGCGGAATTGCACCTTATAGGACTTTTTGGTAGTTGGCATTGTTAATACCCTTTATCATCACTAAGTGATAATTGAAATAGATGCAAAACAGAAGTTCTGATACTTTACTCCCAATCATGAGAATAATATAATATTCAAAGACGAATGTTCACTCACATAGCTATTCTATTTGCACTAATATTGAAAATGCGTCAATTTTTTACAACAAAAACTTGTTCATCACAAGCACAATGTCGGATCAGTGTAACAGATATTCACAATCAAAAAAAAAATTTCTGATGCGAAAAATGTAGCGTATGACTCAAATTATTCAAACCGTCGAAAATTATCTTAAACCGGATTTATTTAAGTATTATTGTCATAAGATGAGTATAATTGGAATGTTTTTAGAATGTGTGGCATTATTTGTAATGGTCAAAAAGAATAAATAAATTTTTTTTCTACCCTTAACAATATCTAAGGGGAATAACAATTTGTTGTAATATATTATCATTCGTCTATTATTCATTTTCTTGTGATTATAAATAACCAATTATTTTCCTCCCACAGAAAACACCGTTTTATTCACTTTCCTTTATATTAGGGTTCTCATTTTATATTTCTGCGATGAAAAATACCAGCATAAAATATTTGGTTGCTTAATTTTATAATATTATTTTAGGGTTTTCCTTAATTTTATTTTATTTCGTTGAATAATTGACTTAACGTTTTATTAGTTTAGATTGATCTATCAATTTATATCTTTTATATTTTTTTCAATGCAGTTGGTACTATTTTTTTCTTTTGTGATTTTTATACTTATTTTTTTATATTATTATAATAAATAAATTATTAGCTATCTTGGTATTTTATGACTATATTACAGAGTTGTTATAATTGTCATCAAATAAATTAGATCTTATTTTACATCAATACTAATACTATGCATTCAATTTACCACCTGTATAATTTATAATCGAATTTATTTTTATCATTATTTTAAAATTTAATTTATACTATCCCGTTGCATTTCAAATACCTACCTACGAATGATTTTAAAATAAATATAATTGTAAAATTTATATTTTTATAATTATAATTTTATGCTATAGAATAGTTTATTATTGAGTTTATTTATTTTTGATTATTGATTTAATTAAAAAATCGTGTTATACAACTTTCATTACAACCACTTGTATTTTTTCATTCTCTCTTTTTTCTGCCTTTCTAGCTTTTTTTGCTTTTGCATATGGTGTGCTTTCTTTAAGATGTGGATGAAAACAAGGTGGGTAGACCTCATAATCGAAATTAGGATCGTAAATGATACCATCATCACCCCTCCCAATTAAAAACAATGTCCAGGGACTTCCAAGTGTTATTTTGAGATTCTGAAATATACCCTTGTCATATGGGCTTAAAGGTCTTTTATAGTGAAAAAAGTAATAATTTTCTCTTTCCTGATGCTCCCGATAGGTCATATTTCTCGATATTGTTTTCCATATATTTCGTAAATATTTATATATTACGATGGAAACAATCAATGAAAATATGTCAGTGACCCCTATCAGGAAGCTCATGAAGTAACTATTCGACAGCTCTTTTTTCCACCAAAGCATTACAAAAATATAAAAGAAAACGAGTGTTAACATCACCATGTTAATTCCCTCGAAGAAAATAAAACGGGACACTATGCCCGTTTTATTTTCTTCGTTTACGCATGTGCCCACCCACATGCAATGATGGTTCATCTTTTTTATGCACCTGCCACATGCAGCGCAATGATGTGCCCTTTCAACTTTCATGTGCTCACATCGCCGGCAATACCTTCTTGGACTTCTAGCCGTTTTCCTCAAAGGCAAATCAATATGCCCACAAGTCTCTTCCGAAATCCCACGATTTTTCATCGTGAAGACCATGTATATATAGGCGAGTATTGCAGTGGTATTGAAAACCCAAAAGAATACTCGCCTATAAGTGCAGTCTACTACATACACATAGGTAACTATGTTACCTAAAAAGTTCAATAGGAACATCGTCACTATTGTTATGAAAACTTTGCATGAATGTTCATTTGTCACTTTCTCGAAATACATTATTGCTTATGATATTATTTAATGACATATTTATTCTTTTGACAAATCTAAGAACCTATTCTTTGCAAAGATTTATACACTACCAAATATAGAAATCAATTTATTAGATAAAATAAGACCGTTTTATAAGCCGATAAATTGGTCGTGAACCTATTTTTGAGAGGTAAAAAGGGAAATATTCTTGTAATATCATTCTAAGAACAAAAAAACAAAAATATCAATATCAAGATTAATTTAATATTCGATAATAATCTGAAAATGGATAAATTAATTTTTATGCGAGTAGTATTTATTTTTTATCAACGTTTCTTTTTTTTACTGGTCGTTTATTTTTGTTAAAGTATAAATATTTTAGATGATAATTTCCTGCATTATTAAAGCTTTTTATTCATTCTAAAATGGCTGTAGATAATATAAAAATTAGATTTAGTCTTGAATACAAATCTTAGAGTCTTTGATATAATAAATAAGATTTGTTACACCGAAGTATCATTTTAGAAATAAAATATTTTAATACTAAAAACTTTCATACATTAAATTTTATCTGTGAAACAATATATGCCTAACAAATTACTATTTTCAAGTCTTATTTATTATTTTAATTAGAAAAATATGTATATAATGGTTGTCGTATTTATAATCGAATAAACAAATTAATTAACTTCTCATAAATTTTATAAGCTAGATTTTTGTAATATGCAAAATCTAGAATATACCTTCTATACAGACTTTTTGTATTAGTTTTAATTATTTAAAATTTTCACATACAAATTTTCTCGCGTTTTTTATTTTTCACTCACAGATTTTCCTGTTAATAACCTAATAAATCAAGCACTTACGACAATATATGCTTAATAAACTCAACCTTAATAAATATAGATCATATCTTCATTTTCATCTTTTACTATCTAGATACGTATTTTTTGTACAATGAAGGCTATAGTATTTTTTTCTGCAAATTGATAAATAAACTAAATTTTCAGACAAAGTCTTTCTATAATTTTATATTTGAAATTAGCTTTTTTTTTTGCACTCTTTTATTTGAAGCTATATAATTTTTTGAAACTTTTTTTTAGATATAGTGTATATTTATGTTTGACTACTATCCAAGATACAATTGAATTCATATATTTAACTTAAGAAAATTTTCATACCTCAAAAGTATATATATTTTACTTATCAAACTATTATTTGAATTTAATTAAAAAAGATAAGAGAAACTGGTCTATAGTCGGAAATCTTTCGTAGGGCTAGATAAAATATAAGTTTAAGTACCACGAAATTTAAATATTATATCATATATGTGTAAAGGGATAATCTTTTATCCACAAATATAATATCAAAGAATTTCTATCATGAAAGATTAAAACTATGGCACTTAACACTGCAATATATTATGCCTTATGCATACAAAAAATCATAAAATTGACATCCAACTTTCCATAATATCTGTAAGACAAATATAAAAAATCATAAAGTCATATATAAATGATGTCTAGTACTATCGTTTCCAGATATAGAAAATCATATTAAACTATTGGTTCTATTAGATTAAATATAACCCCTTGCATAATTATTTGATAAACAGATCCTTAAAACTCAAAATAAGGTAATATTAACTGTAAAGTTGGTTTGATATGATAGAGATAGTTTTCTAATAATTTATTTTATTTTAATAAAAAACCACTACTGAAAAGTGTAAAGGTTAATGCACATTATAAATATATTTTTTTATTTGTGGTATTAAAACTTTGATTCTATCTGTAGGATATATATTATTACTTTTTAGTGAATTTTAAAAATTCCAATAAACTAGTTTTAAATAAAAACATAAAGTTTTATTCACCAATAAAAAAAAAGAAGTTATGTAAAAATACTAGTTATGTATCTTCTCCTCAAAAATATAAAAAATTATTAGTTTTATTCATATAATCTATTGAATATAAATTATGATTATACCGGAGTTAAATAAAAAATTAACCCTACAAAAGATTTATGCATAGTTAAAAATAACGTTAAAAAAGTAAAAAGATTATTCTCATGTTGTGCGGATTTGTTTTAAATTGTAATTTGTTGATTAAAATAAACAGAAGTTATGATTTATTTTTCTAATATAGAAATATGTCGAATTTTTATTCTACTGTATTATCACTTATAAATCATTAAATTTAAATTTTATTTATAAAAAAGCATGAAACAAGATAAAAATTAACATACAGAGCAACAATTTACATTATTTTATATGTTATTTACATATTAAATAGCTGAAAATAGATATTTACAACTCTTTATAGTTTTATATGATTTTTAAGTTTAGTTCTTGTTATTTTTTTAATGATGAATATTTTAAGTAATACACGGTGAGGTTTCTTTTACAAACGAAGATAAGCTATAGAGTAAATTTTTGGAAATCATTCAAATTCTATATATTACACGAATAAGCACTTCTATTTTTTTTTTTGCAAAAATTCCATCTTACTAAACACCTATGTTCTGTATTCCATAATAGATAAATAACTAAGTGACCCATCTATGAGAGATCAAAAATTTCGTATTTTTTTGTATAGATATAGATCATATAATCATATAAAACTTTTATTTTTTATGACATGCTTAATTACTGTGGGTTGGAATTATTACCATACAATACCCGCCTGTCATGCTGTAAACCCTTTAAAGCTTACTAAATTCTTTTTAACCAATTTAATATTCTCCCGTTTCACCATTTAAGAAGATAAAACAATTTTTTAAGCCCATAAATTTAAAATCTTTTTTCCCAATCTTTATCAATATATTTCTCGTTGTCCTCTTAGATTATTGTAACATTTATTCCATTTTCGAATTTTTTTCTTTCATTCTTTAATAGATTTTTTCTTACTATATTGGTTATTTTGGGATTTTAACACATCATACTCCACTTTGTCCCATACTACAAATGATATACACCATATCGATGTAATTAAAGTTTTATTATACTTATAGATTGCATATTTCGACTGTTATATTAAGTTAATGCGATTTTCGAAGCAACGATTCTCTTAATGCTCTAGTAAGACATTTTTACTTAATTACTCTGGTGGAATTCTACATCAGTTCGATGATGATCAATCCCTTTTTTCGTATAAATTTCTAGAATAAAGAACAATTACTTCTTTAACATGATCTTTATCATTTTTTCAACACTATTAATTACAAATTATTCGCTTAGATTCAGTATTACTTTCCTTTTTTTACTATTGATGATATCTGCAACTTTTAATCGTAAAGTAGTTGATTTCAGTGAGTAGGCGGCCTTTATTTTGATTTAAAACAAATATAGCAACAGCAAAAAAAATCAATAGTTATATGCATAGTATATGTTCACTGCTTTTCAATTAACTATACTATACATCTCGCATCTCCTTTTGACATTTAATGCCGTCTTTTTATCCCAGGTCAATAATAATATTACTTTAAAACACAATAAATACCCACAAACCCAGTAGTTAAGTCCAAATTTTTTTTATGCCCCAATTCTCTCTATGCTTTATTTCTGGGTAGGTTTTGTTATCACCAGATTTAATTATCCTTTTAGAATCTACTTCCATTATTTACTCTAAAATTTTTTTTCAAAAGAACATAACATATTCATTTTTGTCTTCTAATTTCTGCTTTTTTCTCAATGCATTCGCCTAAAGGAATTTATCTGGATTTTATATATAATTGCACAATCGATTCTCTATTTTTAAATATACCATTCTTGATACGAAGGATTGGTTTTAGTATACTTTACTGTTTTTTGATTGTTTTTAATTTGTATCTTCTTTTATTAATTCATGCTCAAACTAACAAATTCCCTAAAAATTGCATTTATTTTTTTCCCGTAATTTAAAATATGTATTAGAGGGTGTAAGCTTTTTATTTGCTTACTCAATAGGCCTTACTTTCTTCTAAAAACTTATAGATAAAATGCACTAATTCCAGTTTCAGGTGCATCTGATATAAGGACAAAACTTCCAGATGATCGAGTGAATTTAACACCTTCATATTTCATACTTTTGTTTAAAATACGTTTGTTCATGTACTAGTCTATTCAATGCTTTGTTATTCTTGTTCAAACTTTTTGTCAAATGCATGAATAACTAAAAAACGCAGCAAATGATTCAAATCACATTGCAAGCTTCATCTACTATCTTATAATCTTTAACTTTCTGTTTTCAATATTCTATAATGATCGTTTTCATTTCTTCATTTGCTTTTTTTTGTTACCCATAGGGTCTAAACACCGGCTCGTAATAATTTTTTCATTGTTTAGTTTACTTTAATTTGTTTTCTTCAATGTTTCTAGTTATTTTATGAATAAATTCATGTTCTTATGGTGTTTCCGAATTAAAATTAAAATCAACGGGACATATCACGGTATCTTCTTTCATATTGTATCAAGAATTGTAGAAATAGCTTTTTACGATTCCTAGAGAATTTATAATAGCATATTCTCATGAAATTCCTATTTATATACCCTTTACTCAAATTAAATGTAGTTTTATGTCTATTTTTTTCTTCTATTTCTGTGCCTTGATATACTTCTTAAAAATTCAAAGAGGAAAAGAAATTTTGAAAGAATGAAGAGAATAAATTCAAAAATAAATCATAAGGTGGTTAATAAAAGGTATACACCAATTTTTAATGTAAAATCCCATAAAAACTATTATTGATAAAGGTTTAAAATGTTTTCTTTTTTTTGTAAGCGATCGGATTGGTAAATTGATAGAAAATTCAAATAGCAACATTTCTTATTCCTGCTAACATCGTACTCTCTATGAAGTTTAAGCATAACAGCCTAGATATAAATAAATACTAGACATTGAATAGCTAAAGTTCTTGGAACCTATCATTCATGCTTGAAACAAATGTTGATAAAATAAGTCTTATTCTTAATCAATCTTGCCTTTTTCGGTAAATAATAAGTTATATGGAGGTAAGAAAATTAATTTATCCATAGCTTCCTCTTTTAGATATTTAAGAGCTGACACTGTGTACTTGGGAGCCATATATTTACCTTTTTAATGACACATGAATAAATTTCGACCATAGCTAATAAAAATTTTTCAACGAATATTTTAAACTTTATTTGGTATTTGACGGCTCCGATATCTAATCAGCGATAATTTAATATTTTGAACATGACAGCGATTACAATTGATATTACGCTGTTTTCTGATACGTATTTTTTTAATTATAATATTCACAAGACTTCTGCTATATTTTATATCAAGTTATTTGCATATGCATAAAAAAAAATCTATCAGGATCGTAAGTATAAAAGCTTGCATATTTAATAATTTTTATTTGATATTGCTCTTTTACTATTTTTCTGTAATAGCACATATTGTATACATAAAGGAATAATATATGGTTAAATGAAATATTTATCCTTAATTTACAAATTTTTGTTAAGAAAATTTAAAATTCATTTTCATAAATTTTATCTATAAAAGATCGCTTTCGGAATTTATTCATTCACTATGATTATTTATATTGATACTAATGCATAATCTTTATAATAATTTCATTTCTTGCCATCAGATACTTTTCGTCACCCAAATTTTCTATAATACGAAAATCTAAGTCTATGTTTATAAAGCACAATGAGAAACGTATAATATTCGTATTAGATATATATTATCGAAAATGCTTTTATTAAATTTTATGGACTAAACGAAAATGCATTCAGATTCTATTAAACTAAAAATCCAGTTCTATTTAACAAAGAGAATAATTAGTAAATAACATGATGAAACTATGTTTGAAGCCTATATAAAATAGAATCATATAATTTATTTTATAATGGCCAAGCAATTATTTTTATAGAATCTTTTATAAATAAAGAGCGCATGTAAAAAATGATGAAAAATTATTATTTCATAACATTTCGATAATATGTTCGTATACAGAAAGACATAATATTTTTTAAACTTTGATATTATATAGTGAACAAAATCCTAAGATGATCAACTAAAAACGTTATTTTTATCGAAAAAATTGGCTAGTAAAAAGAAATACTAGGGAAAATGTTCTATGAAAGTAGACATGGATCGTTTATCTAAATATGATGACAATAGAGGCACTAGAAAACCTTTAAGTCGCAAAAATAATAGAGATCACAAGGTAAATTTGTCTTTTAATCTTTCGAGTGATATAATTTGAAAAATATTACGACAGCTCTATAGAAAATAACAAAAACACAGACTATTGTGCACAAAAGACTACTGTTTATAATATAAATGCTATGCGAATAATTGTATCATTCATCTAGCCATGATTAATAACAGTCGATAACTACAATGTATATTAATACTAAACTGTTGAACATAATAAAATATGCAACTGAACTCTTTATAGCTTTCATTCGAAACGACACTGAGCACGTAAAAATCATTTTCCTACCGGGTTCTGTAATGATTTTAAATTGCATATATGAAAACAATTTAGTATTTATTTCCAATCGAAATTCATGTATGATTTCTTTTTATTAAAACTATTTATTGTGTTTGCATTAACGCACCCGTATTTGTTGATTGATAGTAAATACATAAAATGATCATATTTTAGGAAAAACCAGCAAAATTTGAGACATATAAGCTTCCAACTTTTTGATTATCTGGTATTATATATTATAAAAAGTTATCTGTCAATCTAATTATATATTGAAAAAACACCAATTCTAAACATTTTTTTTTGATTCTCGACATTCAGGCATTCTTTTTAAAATAATTTTATTCAAAGGAAACTAACGATAAAACATTAAATTCTATTATCAAATAATGAAGTCTATTTTTTGCTTAAGCACTAAAAAGCTTGTAAATAATTAAGAATAATTATATGAATGTAAAGATATATTTTGAGCAATAATTTTATATTTTACATTGTAATATAACTAAGTTCATATATCTAATGCTTGCATAATATATAATCTATGTATATTAAACATTATGACTATACATATGCAAATAAAAAAAATTTCTATTATAGTGATTTGTTATCTTAGCGGATAAAGTTTAATTCTATATATCAGTATAGAATATCTTGTACTTTGCACAAAATATAAAATTTTATATTTTGTGATAACATTTTTAGATTTATTGATGAGTTCAACAAAACACATTTCTAAATGAAAGAAAATATAGTCAAAAAGAATAAAAATAAATACATGCGTATGTTTTAGAAAAAAAATAGTAACTTATTACTTGATAAAAAGAATTAAAGACAAACTAGATCACCCACGAAATGACTTTGTGAGTAAGTTATACTTAGATCATTATAAATTTAAATTTAAAATACTATTCTAAGTAGATAAACGCGTAATTTTTGCTTCCGAATATAACAAAGATCATAGAATAATTCGTTGGTCATAGCTATTTTTAGAATAGTCGGGAAAAGCACATAGATAAATATCGTGAAACTACTTTCAACGCATGTATTTGACAAAAACATTGTATAATTACCAAGAAAAACATTTTTTTTTGTAAAATTGTTATTTTTACATTATAGTGAAATTTTTTGATTGATTTTACCTAAAAATTTCACATTAAAATGTATAATAGTAAATTTAGCTATGTTTTAGTATTTAAAAATGATTTTGCTGAAGATAAAGAAGGTTTAGAAATAAATAAGATCATTTGATAATAATAAAAAATGTGTAGTGGTTTTCGCAAGCGCATTTTTTATTGGCCTATAACAAAATAGATAGCATAAACGATACAAATATAAACAACTTAGAAACAAGTATGATTTTTGTATTTATAATCTTAGAAAAGTTTTATTTTATATACTGTATTTAACGTTATCTGATGGCTTTCTCATGAGAGACAAAACTGTCTAGCTATGAACTTTTAAGTTTTTCTTATAAATTTTACACGAGTATTCTTAAGAACAATGTTACCTATAAAATATATATATCCTGTAATATTTAGATAAGAAAGAAGGGTCTGGAATTGAGTATGACTAGATAAAATATTTTTGGCGTATAATTTGTTAATTAACTTCGTGCAGACATTTATGTGGTTTTGAGTGCATCTTAAGCAAGTTAGCACAAAATAGCTTTAATACTCTTTTAGATATAAAATCCAATATTTTTATCAAAATTTTACGATAATACTCATTAAGATTCATTGATGATTCTGGCTTTTGAAAAGAATATAATTGACAGAAAATAGTCTGTGTAAGACTTGTAAATGAATACACTGAATTGCTCCTGCACCCAAATACAGAGTTAATTGTAGTCATGTATGAGGATATCTATATATAGAGCAAACTTTGTCGATCCAAAACAGAACAAATGAAATGAAAGGGTGTCACATTTATATTTTAATTTAACCTTAAACACAACGTAAGACTGCAGTCATTATTTTTTGCAATATATTTCGGTTATAAACATGCATTTGTTAATAAAATCTACAAAATGCTATTATAAATTTTTTGGTACAAAAGAGTGTCCTCAAGCATTTATGTAAACATATAATTGAAATTTAACAAATAAAATCCTGCTAAAAAGCACAACAGTCGGCTTTTATTATATATTCATAGTTGAAAAGCTCATTGTTATCTTTTAAAATCATTATTTATCTTTCAGTAAAAAAATATAACTTCATTATGAATAGATGTTGCTAAGGATAATATGTATTAAGCAAAAAATAAACAACGTTTACAAGATATTCTCATTGTACATCAAAACAAATATTATTATGAAGTATTATACATATAAATTGTTTTTTCTCGACATCTCTATTTATTATAGCTTAGTAGAAAGAAGTGGTGCTACGATTCAGATTTGATTCATCTTCCATTATATTTGGTGATAGTATTTGACTATTTTTTTGTAACTGCGACATAAAAAGTCACGGATAAAAAGTAGGACCAAAAAGATTTCTAACAGAAATTGAAATTTTATAGGAATATACAAATGTATAAATTAGGGTTTGATACAACTAAAATTATTGAAAAATTATATAGACACGTGAAATATTTTTTTTAATGATAAAAGCATTGTTTTTGGCAATAAACCTAAAATACTAGATGTAAATCCTTTTGCTTTAACACCCCAAATATAGCCTAACACGAAGTTTACGTTTAAAAATTGAATTATAATATCATCTAAAATTAACTATCGATGAGAGGGGAATTTTTTTACGCATATAAAAAATAGTTCACATTAAACTTCTTACAATGTAAATTTTATAAAAGAAATATCGATGCAGGAACTATCCGGTTGGATAGAGGTAAGAAAGGATTTTTTACATGAAATTTTTTTTAGAAGTCAACTCTAATAACAGACTCTATATAAAAATGTTTTTTTTTCGATCTTCAGTAAAATTTTACTAATGTATAATGCTTTAAATAAGAATTCTCTTATATGTAATAGCAAATAGCACGTTAATAATAGAACATCAAGCTTTTATGTAAAAGTGTTGTGTTTACTTTGACTGATATGTTTTATGTAAGAAATTATTGAAGTTCTAGAATCTATATGCTTTATTATTGCATCATTTTATGACATTATAGAGTAACATGATATTTCAAAATAAGACACATGATTTAAATAAAAAACGGATAAATTCGATTCTTTAATATAAAGGGGAAAACCCATTTTAATATTAAAAGCTGTATTTAATGTTTTTATACATTTTAAAGACTATAATATAAGTCATATCATAATATCCGATTTCACAAGAAAAAAACATATCAATTTTTGCAGCTCATCATTATTTAAATATATCTATGGCAGTCATATTTACGATAAAGGAAGATATTTATGTCTCACTTGCGACAAGATCAAGAAGATTAAATGCTCGTATAATAATAAGTTCAAGCAACATCTTAAAGTGTAATTTCGATTGGTTACGCGTAACGCACATATTCTATGTGTAAAAAAATATAAATGAGAATTATTTCTAATTTTTTATCCGTAAGAGATTAAAATTTTTGCAGAGATTAAATAAATAAACCTTTATTTCAATTTTAAACAATGTAACTACTAATATCCATAAAAATTTTAAAAACCACAGTTAAGGAATTATGCGGCTATATATACATACCCTGTTGGTAATTTCAAACCAATCAAATCTAATTTTTAAGGGGTATTTTTAATTTGATGTAAGTATATGTAATCATGAAAAAAAACTTATTAATGATGCACAAGATACTGTAATCGAGGTTTTTTTAATCATATTTTATTTTTACGGGTTTTCATTACTATTAGTATATACTCACTAGCTATTTTATTGATTAGATATATGTTAATACCGCTTCTATTTGAAATAAAAATAACAAGAAAATGTATGCATAACTTATGCCATGAATCGCAAAAAATTGGGAAACCATAAGGAATTGTATTGTATCTTGTTTTGGTTTTTAGATCACAATATATAAATTGAATCAAACAAAAAGTAATAACATCATTTTTTTATAAAAAAAAATTTTTGCTGAAATTCAATTAGATCATTGCACTTATGTATTATCTGTAACGTATCTTTTCTAAAATCTTTAAATGTTGTTTGGAGATGAAAAAGCATTGACTGTTCACAAAATCAATAAAACTAACTATATATACAAAAGCATGAGCATCCTAGATTCTAAGACAGTGTAAATAAACAACTTAGCTTAAGTTCGATATATTTATAGCAAAATAAATACGTATCATCAATTTAAACCATTTAGCATGACTACTATTTGTGTTCTGGTTCCGGTATCTTTCTGTTTCTATAATATTCTAAAAATTAAAATGCACATAGTCTCTGCGAAAATATAGTAAAAGGGAATCGACTTTTAAACTTTATTATTCTAATCATGTATATGCTTTTTTTATTGATGGTTTATTTAAACTGTAAACAAATAAGCCGCTGTCTATGAAATTCAGAAAGTTAAAAGTTTTTTCAAGTGTCGTACTTGTAAAATTTTATACCGAAAAGTGCAGCATTTGAGTAAACTATTTCTTTAATATATTTTACATGTGTGTAATCTACAATCAAACCATAGTTTACCATAATTTCTTGACAAAAAATTAGAAGAAATGCAAATAGTGCATAGTTTGTAAACTAGAAAAAATAAGCAAGCTAATATTTTCTTTAGACGTAACATCTTAAAATCTTTATTTCTTTTTATATTCGAAATCTAACGACGATTTTAATTACATGCATAATACTGGTTCAGTTGGCATAAAGTCAAACATCTTAACAAATAAAAATAAATTTTTTTAACATAAATAATAGACCAAGACAAACGCAAACTAATAAAATTGTTGTCTATATAATTTTAACTATGTGTACAGCCCAAAAATTCAATTTATGTAGCCAAAAGCCGTTCATTCTTTCCTCAAATACTACAACCCGGATTCCCCCATCTTACGCTTGCGCGCTTCGTTAACTGGATGAAAAAATAAAGGTCTACCTAATTAGAAACTGCTAGTGATACTAATCTTCTCTTTTCTTCGGCATCTTACTCAAGTAGTTGATTCACGAAGTATCTACACATTTCGATTTTTCATGGGCTCTTTTGCCACCTACCAGGTTTATTTCTAGTAAATATAATCTTGCCTTTATCCCTGTGATTCGTTGCTCAGACAGTCCCTTCGTATAACATCATTTTTTCTCGTTTGCACGAAAATTATTGCTCACTGGCAACAATTGCAAACAGTCTTTTTTCGTGTGTTCTTCACTACCAAAACACATATAGATCATGTCAATACTCGTTTTGCTGCTACTAGCTGTTTAGAATAAAAAAAATTCCGTTATTATCGTAACCATTTTATTATTCTTTTAAGCAGCAGGAACTTCGTGAACAGCAAGCTTAATATAGCTTACCACTCTAAAATTATATTTGCGTGCAAATTTTGATAATACCTACCATTCTTGCTCATCGATATGATCTTTTTTCATTCTATTCATCAGCTACTTTCCACCACACTTTCATCAATTTTGAGCTATTTCAGTCACGCGTTTTTTTCTTTTGTCTATTTCTTTTTCCTTGGCTTAAAATCGGTCGTAACTGTATCAAATTCACTAATCAAGAGTCTTGAATTTTGCCATTTCATTGCTGCACTGGCATTACTTAATGCTATTAAACTCATAATCGACTTTAATTTCAATTATTCATAAACTCTATGTCTTATTATATTCTTCTGCTAAAAATTTATATTAGAGTTCAGTCTAAGACACACTTCTAAAACATTATTCTTTTTTGTTTCCTTCTATAAAACTCACATTTAAATAGCATTATGGATAACAAAAATATATTTATCAGCGTATTATTATGTTCTAACGGCACTTTAAGACTAATCAAGTTGTTATCAGAATATCTTACGTATTTTTTTCGTTGAGTTATCTAAACTTGGCAGTTATTTCTGTGAATAACTCAGCGTAAAATCTGACGCACAGATATTTGATTTACTATATACTGATTCATTTCCGTCTTTATATAGGGCTCTACGAGCTGTCTTGTATATTCTCTTGCTTCATTCGTGCTCTCATGAGTTCAAATTTTGCTACATTAAACTTCATACTGCGCTTCGAAAGCCACATTATGATTTTTATTATTCTCAGATGCATCTCTTTTGCACTGCCCGAGACAATATATGTGTCATCAGATAAATATGGCCTTATATCGGATTTTATGCCGTTTAAACCCGTAAGGAGATTTTTTGCAATATAGAGTCAATATGTATGTTGTAAAATATTGGTGATGCTAGGTATCATGGCCATACACTACTTTCTTATTTAAGTTTGTACACAATATCTTACGTATTACAATCTTATATGTATTATCGTGCATATTTTTCTTTAGACCAATATTCTGCGCCCAAAGCTTTTGTTCTAGAGCATTTTGACTAATTTCCTTATGAGGCCCGTAGTGTAGGTTCGGTACAAATCTAAAAACATGAAGAAAATATTCAATTCACATATTTATCGCTTCTGACAGCTTTCTAACAGACACTCTTCTCTTTTCGTTTACTCCGCTTGTTCCCGTCTTGTCTACCTTGTTCAGTCTGCTATCTTCATTTATCTATTTGTTAACACCTTTACAAGCCATTTAGTAAAGCAAATTTTCAACGTGATACCACGTAAGTTTTTAAGCTTTAATTTATGCCTTTTTTATACACTGGAACTACTAAACATTCTTTCCATTCAATTGGAATTCGCCTTCTTAAAAAACCATATATTATCTATAAACACACATTTCGAATGCCTAGCTACAATTTTACTGTTTTTCAAACAAAGTTTATGAACCCCAGCAGGGATACCGTAGATAACCCAAACCTTATAAAAAGTTGCGGTTCACACCCACAAACACAACCTAAATATGATTGTTGATTCAAAACGAGAACATAAGGTTTTTAGAGCATGTCATCTAAGAAAGGCTTTGAACATGCCAAATGCACTTCAAAAAGAGCATAGGATTTTTTTAATTCATCATTTTGATTTCTAAGAACAATATCCACATTTATTATAGATAGAAAACAATATTTAAATATTAAAGATTGCTTTACATTTTTGTTTTTCATTTTCGCATTTTTTAAATAAAAAGATCATAGAAGTAAACTACCTAAATATTACGCTTTATTATACATGAACATTTTAAAAACAATCCTTTATGTTTAAATGAAAAAATGCACATACTTTGTGATATAGAAGGGTAGATAATCGATTCTTGAACGTATTAACAAATTTACATAAAAATTTGTTCCATAAAGAAGATTCACGATTAAAATTTTACAATAAATTTGATGTGTTTATAGATGTTTGTGTTTAGTTGCGATACTAAATAGCAAACAATGTTTATGTAGTTTCACTTATATTTTAACATACAAAAATTATGCTGTATAAAATAACTCTGCCGTTTATCTAAGTTTAGCACAATCTTAAAATACATTACCATAAATAGAAATATACAACATTTCGTATTAAAATAGCTATTACAAATAATATGAGTAGCCCACGTTTTTATTAAGTGAGAAATAATCTTTGGTTGTAAGGAATCTTTTTACATTAAAAAAAAATGTAGTTCTATAGAAAAAATTATATTCCCAATAATTAAAAAAATTTTTTATTAGATAAGATACATTAAAATTTTATTTATATTTTTTTGCTATGAATTGAGATTCTAAGATAAAAATAGCTTATTTATTGTTTAATTTTAATTATCATTTCTGATATCATACTCCACGCAAAGATTAACTCTCCCAATGTTAATTTTGTAAAATATGTGGTCTTTGAACTGTTTTTGAAACAATTTATAATGCGCAAGTAATAATAAAAGTTCTGATTTGTTGTTTTTGCTATAAAAATACACCTTCTCTGGTTATCATAATTAAGTACGTGTAAGGCTGTTTAATGCTTAATTTACATGATCTTGGGTATATATGTATGAAATGTCTCATCTAAATATAATAAAATGCATGATCGGAATGGTATTTCAAATAACTATCGATGTGAACACAGAAAATTAAAAAACCAAAAAGTTGAAAATATCAAAATATTCAATAATTTAAAGTTTTTTTGTGCATCTTAATAAATCAGACTACAATTTAAGAATAAAAGAAGAAAAACGGTTGGTCTATAATAAGGGCAAAACGATAGCGTTTTTTAAAACATATGTTTTTCTATCCAAGGTAAAATCGGAAAGCATTCACATAAAACAGTTTATTTCACACGTTGAAAAGGTTATATAAAATAATAAATGTTTAGCCGAAAGACAATACATCCAATAATTTCATCACTTATTTATGATTTTGTCAAAAAAATGTGCTGCGATATTCCTTTAAATGTCACCATCAAGATGTTTTCATATATAGTCCCTATAAATAGTTTTCAACCATGTCTTAAAATGCGAAAAAATATTTATGTGCAGATTTGTGCTCTAATCTAACCTATAAAAATCCACCAGTCTTTTCTCATTACATCCGAAAGCTCAAGAGCAATGATTGAATCATTAAAAACCATACAATTATTTCGTATTATTTTAAAAACGAAATTAGGAGTCGAATGGGTCATGTTATACGAATATTTATACTCGATGCATATTATCTTAATAATATATCGCTTTTTGATTTTATCCTTAAAAAATTTGGGCCGAAATTAAGTAGTTTTCTATATAATTTTATTTATTGCATAGCTTTTTAGATATACGTATTTTACAAATTATATTGGATAATGAAAATAAATCTTTATATAGATCTATTAAGTATTTGTGTACATTAGTGATCAAGTGAAATACGAATCACAGATATTGGCCTTACTCAAACGGACCAACAGAAAATATACTTAAAAGTGCCAAACATATATAAATGCAATCTAAATATTTTAATCATCTATGTTGCAAAATAATTTTTTGAAAAACATAAATGTCATTTACAAAAAATCAAATGAGCTATATTTGTTTTTCTTCATTTAAAATATTTAAAGATGTTTAAAACATATGATGTATACATAAAAACGTATTATTAATTTATATTTGGGTTCATTATGTGCGATCAAACATAGTCTAGTCGTTTTCAGATATCTCAATAAAATTATTTTTTTTAGTACGGCAGAGACAACACCATTGTGAAAAAAGATACTTTAAATGGGATATCTATTGTATTATATTTTCACATTGTGAGCTTCTCTGAAATCTAAGAATGGTTATTTTGCAATTCAATCTATTTTATATTTTCTTTTTGAAGTATGAACATAAAAAAGACGTCAAAAAAGTTAAATATACAGTGTTATACACTATTAAAGGTACTTTATACATAAATTATAATTGTATAAATATTTTATTTTCTATAATTTATCAAGAAATTTCATATTCTTCACTTAATAATTATGAATATTAAGGATTCATATTGTACAGTGGTTGAAAAATACACTAGAAACCAAAAAAAATTAATTACACTAGAAGTGAATAATTTAGTTTTACGTTAATGTTGGTGAATAATTTTGTTTTTTTTGCCAAATAACTGACTGATCATGCATAATGTATTTCAAAAGGTCGTTATGTCAGTTTAGATATAAAATTTCGCGAAAATTTTTATCATATAAATAGTGTTGATTTTGATAATTCCACGTATAATACTATTAGAAATAGAAAAAAAACACACTGTAAAACAATCTGTTATTATATATAAATCCAAATTTTTAGGTATTTCGTCAAAAAAACATAGAAAACCATTTAAAAAGCTTATGAATATACAAATTGTTCTAATTGCATACATCACTTCGATTAAATGTTGCAAAGCCTTAAATAAATAAAGATAAATTTGATCGTTGATGAATTTTTTCGCTTGTAAAAGGACGAAATTTAAATAATATTAGTGTTGTTTTTATTTATCTTGGTTTTTTGAAAAGTATAAATGGCACTAGTATAGCTTTTTTCAAGTATTTTTTAATCATCATACAATGTATGTCAATCTAAATAAAATCGCTAAGCGTTTTTTTACAAAACAGAGATCAAATTTAACACTGATCTAAAAATTAAAAATACATATTTGATTTGCAATCTAAGTTAAATGATTGGAAATTATTTGCTAAAAAGCTACGAATGTGCATTGATTCCATTATGTAAAATCATATTAACTATGTTAACTTCTAAAAAAAGAATTTTAATCGATAAAATTAAACAATTAGATATTTGATCTGCAAATTTTATGCTAAAAATTATTTTTCGTTTACTTTAGATCGACCTAGCTATGTGCGCTAAAATACTTTTTTGTGCTAGAAATGATTTTAATTATAAATAAACTTTGCTTAATATTGAAAATAAATTCTTCCTATGTTACAAAAAGGGCATTTTTTTGATATACTGCATATTCATTTAAAATTGTATAGAATTAAGAAATTTGCTAAAAATTGCATGATAGAGAGTAAAAGTTATAAAAAAAATACATGAAATATGTGTTCAATACTCTCACAAGTGTAAGTAAATTGTAATATACCTTAGAAAGAGCTACAATGGAATGAAATTGCGTATGAATGCTATATTATAGCATTCATATACATGAATAATTTAAAAGTGCTTAAATTAAACTTTTATCATCTTTCAATCATAGGTTATGTGGAATTAATATACAGCAAAAAACGCCACTGGCAATACTCTTCTTATTCAAGTACTATGGTACTTCACTCAAATTATATCTGACTGATAAGACAATATGGACATATAAATCAATTGAGAGATCAACAAAAATAATCAAACAGTTTAGCTGTAATGACATTAAATCAAAAACGCTGATGAATGAATGACTATCATATATAAGAAATACATACTCATTCGGCTTCATGTGTGGCGCAAACTACTTTTGCATAAATATAGTGACTGCTAAATATATTATAAACCCCTATTCACAATTATTTATATTTATGCATTACATTAAGAACAGCTTTATACGAGGAATTTAAAAACATTATGACGTACACAGAAATCTAAAAACATAAAACTCATCTAATAGAATTACAGCGAAAAAATATTTAAAAGCTCTGGTTGAAAATGTCTGTGCATTTACTAGTACGTTCTTATAATCGAAGGTCCCTGTTATTAGCTTTAATATTTATTCACAGCTATACAAACCAGTGATTTTCTGAATTTCACTTAGAAAAACTGTCTTTTCTTGCAATAAAAAAATCCAAAAGTAAGTGGAAAATACCGATTATAAATGATCCTTTAGAAATCCTCACATATTTTTTTAAGTATTTTTTATTGAGTTGCAATAAATATTTGAGTGAGTAATTTCAACACAACCATCTTTATAGTTTATTCGTGTTGACTGATTTCCTGGATTGAAATAGTCGATTTAATCAATTATTTACTGATTCTAACGTAATAATTTCTATTCTAGGCAAAATAGTTTTCTTTCCACAAACTGTGGTAAGAAAGACAGTTTATTATTTGATCTTATTCTTATAGTGTTTGCTTTTTTGCGATAAACCTAAGTGTTATTCAAGGCACTCTATTTATTGGTCGAATTTTTCAAACTCATTCTGAATATTTCTTCGCCATAGGGTAGCTTATATAAGCACATATCTACTGAAAATGCTTCTAAATGGTAATATTGCCTCAATATTATAGATAAACATAATAAATAACTGTTTTTTACTCGCGATCTCGTCATCCCTTAAATTCGAGTACCTTTGTGTCTATGGTTTATGTCTTAAGGTATCTTTTTTTACCATAATCTGTTTTTATTTGGAATTAATGTTGTAGTTATAATAAACGTAGCCAAATTCATTTCTTTGTAACTTAATTTTTATATTTTTTTCTATATGATTTCCTATTTATCTGTTCCTGACATTCCATTAATCATCGTATTTCAAGACATCTTTACTGTTACATCGGTGGCATAAGCAACAAGAAGACACATATATATTATAGTTTCTATTTTTCTTCGTTCTTCTGGTATACTATAAATGTAATTGTTGAATATTTGTAGTTTTGAGGGCATTCTTGTTATTCTACCATATATATTTATATTCAATGATGGTCTATTAGGAATAAGTTTTTTTTATTTATGTTTTTTAGTAAAAAATTCTATTAAGCGTTGTCTAAGTTTATCCGAGAACGGTTTTTTGCATCATATCATAAGATTTTTTTCGCCTAAAAGGCATAGGAGGGTTTATTCGCTCTTATTATTTCTGGTATACTGACTTTAAAGTTTTTTTATATTCTTAAACCATATTCATGCTGAATAGATAATATTCTATTTTCCTATCTAGATCATAGTCTGGGAAAGAAACTTGAAGTTTGTAGTGTATTTTTTTATACCATTTGGGCAAAATACATGTAAACGATATTTCTCTACACTCGAGGGATCAAGTTAGGCTTCTTTTTTTTTGTGTCTAGTAAAAGCAAATTTTCTATAGATGATATTAGATAAAATCAGTGTAAATTACGCGAATAGCAATTTTACACTTACTTTCTCTTTTTTTAATGTTAATTCGCTAGCATTAAAACAAAATTGTCTCAAATTTTTCGATATTTATCAGTTCCTGCCGATACTACATTTCGCTTATTATTAAAATAACCTGGTTCGTAGATTAATGTTTTTACATTGCATATATTAGTATACTCTGTCGATTAAACTTCCTATTTAGGTTGTTACGTTTCACCTGTGTTTTTTATGGGTTCGGTAGTTATAGAAATATCGTCATTTTATATAATTCCGTGTCGGAATGTATTTAAATTCATGGTTTTTGTATTTATAATACAGTTCTAATTCCCCATATAGCCCTATGATGAATGTTTAAAAGATAAAGCATTTATATTTAATATTGTGAGTAACGCTTTTCTCTTAAATAAGTTTAAAACTTGACTTTTTTTACACTTATGAAGCATCTTATACATTTAAAATGATTAGAATATTTTGGCGAGTACTCTATATATATTTTCCTGTATATTACTCTTAATAGTCTTTATGGCAGCAATTAATTTCCTATGAGAGTATATGAACCAATTACTTTTTATCAAAGAGATACTTCTATGTTCTTGATATAGTGTAGGATTCTTTTTTATAATTTGCCCCGCAAACCGTGAACATAATATAGCAATTGAAAGTCTTTTTAGCATCCAATATTTTTTTTGAATCGAAAACAATAATCATATATGATATTTTCAAAAAAAAAATTTGTATGTTATTTTATTTTGAAATATTTACTGTGAGTTTATGACTGCACAGAGTTGTTTGGCTTATGTTTGTTTCGACTGTTCTTTTCCATCAAAATTGGCTTTTTTGCCTTCTATTTATTAATAGATTCTTCTGTCCCATATAAATCCAAATAGACTATAATTTTAGCTTCTGCAAAAGTGATTCTTTGCCTTAAATTTTTTAGTTTATTCTGGTCGTTAAATGTAATGTTTTTTTTTTGTTTTTCATTATTAAGAATATATAACATTGACTTCTATGCCTGTTAACTATTGGATATTGTGGGATCAGCACGCAACTATAATTTCTATTTAGCATTGATGATCCTCTAATCATATTGGATTTTATTACCTGTTTTGGTAATTTTGAGTTTTTCGAAATAATAAGCTTTCTAAACTAGAAGAAAGGCCATGAATTGTTATTGTTTACACGCGCGTTAATAATTATGTAACGTACCATATATTTCTTCTTTGTCTTTATACTTCGTTTAACCACTTAGAGAGATAAAATATCGTGTTTTTCTTTACTTTTGCATTAAATTAATATATTTTTTGATAGATTAAAACATAGTATTTTTAGTTTTAGTTCTTATAGTAAGTAGTATTTTGAATTTACGACACTATGGGTTTATTTTACTGCGTATCTGTAGTTAGATCGCGTATTACATTCTTTGAAAAGATCCTTTGGTATTGTTTCAGTGATTATGTATCATTCTTAGTAGTAATTCGAAGTATTTAAGATTTTTATAATCCTTTTTTTGTAAATATTTATTTTAATTTTCTTTAAAATCAACGAGGCTCTTTTTGTTGATTTGTGCGAAATTTGAATCTAAGATGTAGTGATATTAGTTTCATTTTTGTGATAAGTTAACTATTTAAATATAACAAGTCTTTTTTATTCGATTTTTAAAGATTATACAAAAGTTTATGGTTTAAACTATTTTTTTTATCAGTATTGCTTTTTATGCTTACGGCATCTGTAGAGTTACACAGAATACAAGATTTGTCTGTTTTACTATTTTCTTTCATAAATGTATTTTTGGAATTTTAACAATATAAAATATTGTTTTTGGCATTATTTAATTGATGACATTTATAACATCAATAAAATTTTAGACAATCTTTCACTTGTTTTGCTAATCTCTCTTGTAGTAATTCAGTTAATATAAACCATAAAAAATACTTATCACAGTATAATCGCTGCTTCAGGTTTGAAATATTTTATTTTACCTTTGCTTTTTTAAACCATTTTAAGTTATTTTTTATACCATTTGATTTAGTTCTTATTCTATCTTTCTTTTTCAATAAAGGCGATTTGCTTAGTTCGCTGCCTTATATATTTACTGTTATATATCAACTTTCTGCAAATATAATAAAACTTTTGTATGTCTTTCTAATTCGGTATTTCTGCAAATTTCTACCGATTTTTGCCCTATACTGCAAAAACTAGAAATCACATTTGTCTGAATTGAAGATGGTTCTTATTATTTAGATCAAGATCCATCATAATATTTTTTAATATATGGTAAATTGATTAAAAATTATGTATGTTGAGTGATCTATTTGTCTAATGTATGAATGATCTATGCAGATAATTCGCACCATATCATCTTTCCGTTCATGCTGCTGGTTTCGTCCGCCCTAGATATGTCCTTCCCGGTCTCTTATTCATACTATTATACTCAGTCAGTGTATTATTTTCGACTGTAGGTTCGTCTTCTTTTTAAACAGTGTTTGTATGATTTTTTTCAAGCACTTATATGGATTTTGATCATATATATTTTCATATTTATTTCTTTTTTTTTCGAAGACTTGTATACTATTTTCACAATTTTATGTTATTATTTTTGGAGTTAGTGTGTTAGGATATATATTCGCATTGCACAATATTTTAGATTCCTGCGCTATAATCATGAGTATAATTTCCCTTTTCCTGTCTTGTTAAAATAAATTTGTAAATATTTATTTTATCTTTTTTTCGTTACTTGGTTTTTTCTTGTGATATTTTTTAAAAACTTAAGATATATTCAAGCATCAGATCTTTTTCTATGTATCTATTGGTTTCATTCGGTTTTTCATATTTTATTTGTACACAAGGCATATGTTCGTGTTATTACTTGGTTTATTACGTATTAAGATTATTTTTTATGATTCATAGACCATAGACTTTTCAAATTTATGACTGTGGTTTTGTTGTTTAAGAACTTTACCAAAGTATTAATGCTTATTTTATATGTCCCAATAACCGTATCGGTTTATAAGTGCTAATTTTTGTTTTTAAATTAATTTATTATTTATCTATTATTTTGTGCATTTTTCATATTGTATGCATCCTGTTACTGATTAGTGCCATAAAATCGTTTTTATCTGCTTGATAATTTACAATCCAGTACATGCTGTAAATATTGACCGTTATTTTACTGTTTTCATAAATTCTCTTTTTTATCGCATGCATTTGATGAAGATTTTGTCCTTTATTACTGATATTGTTTTCTTTTTCTTTACACTCAGTAAGCTGTGATCTATCATGTGTATAGGTTTACCATTTTCTGCATTATAGTCTATAAAAATTGCATCCATCTTTATTTAGTAGTCATTTCAATTGAAGATCATAATTGACGGGTTATGCTCGATATGTATATTTTTAGTTTGGTATTCGTTATACGAAAAAATTTATGTCATCTGGATTCGTTTTCACCAATTCTTTTTTTTCCTTCTATTAGACTTTTTTCTCTTAGCTATGATTTACTTGTCGAGTTATGCTTGGACTGTAAAAAAAAATCATCTTATTGTAAACGCGCTTATTTTTAATAAAATGTATTCGAATTTGTGTGTATATATACATGTTAAACAAGGAAACTGCAATAGAAAAATTTTGCGGTGTTAATAAATAGTAATTATCTGTTTCTAGGATTATCAGGCACTAAATTTTTCACGTTCATGTAAGAAGCTGTCTGTAATAAATATGTCTTTGTAAACAAATTATGTCCCCATCGCTTTTATTAGAGTTTTTCTCAATGAAATAAGACATATAATGCTGCAAACTATTTTTTAAAAATAAGATTCTATCTTATATAAGTACTAATATTTAATGCTCACGAAATTAGTGAAAAAGTTCGAAAAAGAGTTAAATCATAAAAATCTCTAGAATAAAGCTTTCTTTTTTTATTTATTTCTCTTATTTCTTTATTAAACATTTATATCATGTAGTTGCACTTCTATTATGACGTTAACATGATTACATTTTTAATCATAATAAATCCACTTCTGAATGCTTATAAGATCGAAAACAAGTTTGGGCAAAAAAATTGAATGATAATAACTTTATAAAGCAAAGGTTACATATTTAAGTGTGTTTTTTTACAAAATAAAATGAAAAATTCATTTTGTGATGATCGATAATGCCACAATAATTAAAGAGCCACTAAAAGCATGAAAATAAATCAAAAAATAGCCCATTAGTGCAACAGAGTTATAAAAAAATTTTCCAAGGCAAAAATAAACTCGATATCAGCGACAGGTATGATATAATAAATTTAAGAGGTTGATTAAAATAGATTTAGAGGGTTTAAAACATCACTTAGCACATAATTTAATTTTTTCTTTATTGATAATGTTATACATAATTAATTAGTAAAAGTATTTAGTGTTATATAAAAAATATTTTTGTATTTTACCATTTTTTATGTATAAAAAACCAGGTTGTCTCAAATAAACCATCAAAAATGGTATAGAGATGATGAAAAGAAAAAATATAACGACATAAAAAATAAATGTATCAAACGGAAAATATTTTAAAAAAGTATATATTATAAATAAAAACTTTGTGTGATTTGTTAGTGAGACAATTGTATATATACTGAAATAATAGCGTAGAACAGGGTTTGTTCAAAGATTTTTCCACATTTTTATGGGATCATTTATCATGAAACTATAAGGATGAATATTAATATGAATAATAAAAGATTTATCTGATGTAATATCATAACTTCGAAATATAATATTAATAAGTTAAGAAATCAAGTAAACTGAATTAGTTTGAACCTATATTTCATTTCAGAAAAGGTTTTCATCTATTTTTTAAGCAATAATTTATTTCGAATTTAAAAATCTAGCAGTTATTGATTACTATAAGTCGTATTATTTATTTAAATAGTACAAGATAGAAAGATCGATTACAAACATCATAGAACCAGATACAACATAGAAATTTATGGTTTTCTCATTTGGATTGCACAATAAAAATTGTATCTATAGTAGAAAAAACATAATAATATTGATAATATAAAAAAAAGGTATTCCAAGAAAAACTAAAATCGACTAAATGTGTCAAGAGAACTACAAAATAGCTTTCGTAAAGTGCAAAAGAAAAAAAAGATGTATTTGAAAAATCTTATTTTACCATTAAATATAGACTGAGATAAGCTTGGGATGATAATTACCATGGGCAGCTATTAAAAATAGCAAAACCGAAAAGTAAAATTTTAATTTAAGAGGTCTAAAAAGATGTGATCTTAAGGAGCTACAATATAAATATAAAAATTGATTATTAAGTAATTATGTGAATTTATCATATGTTTTATTATAGAAATTATGGAAATGTTAAGAATACATGTATTCAGTCGATGTAAGTTAATTTACGATTAACTCAGCCATCTAAGATTATACCTATTGTTTTGACGTGATCTTTATGGCATGTGATATATACTTTTCCGCATGTCTATTAGTATTTAAAAAGTCATTTCATTAACATATTATGATAAAGAGCAATGCGTAATTATATGTACTTTAAATGTTATTCGCTTATGCATCTAGATTATCAATTTTCAAAGATTTATTTTGTAAATTTGTCTATTATATTTATTTTTTCAACTTTTTTGCAATTTTAATATAAACAATACTTAGCCATTTTTTAATATTTTAGCTGATAATTTGTTGTATAACTTTTTATTTTTTTATATTAATAGATAATGGAACCGCAAAATAATTATTTATTAGCTTTTCTAAACTTCATATTTATACGTATGATCCTTGCTCTATGCAATACTGATATGTAATTTCGGTACTTTTTCAATATTTAGTTAATCTCTTTGAATTATAAATATTCTTATTGGATAGTATATAGAGAATAAATTTTAAGTATTTACATTTTCGTATTGTGATTTATGAACCTACTTGTTTGCTTTTACAATTTCTTTGATCAAAAAAATGTGCGGATGATAAAAAACAAACAATTTTCGAAATATATTTTATATGAAATTATATTTCTAATGTCATCTGGTTTTATACGTTTTGAATTTTCACGCAATACCTGTTTCTTGTGTTGTTTGGTCTATTAAGATAGTTTATTTAATGAATCACTCCGTGTTAATCTTAATTACATTTATGATAAGAAAATATTTACGCCCGCTACTGAAATAATACCAAGAGAAATAAAAATCAAGAAAAGGCTTCCAGCTTATATTGTCCGATATCTTTGCTATTGTATCTGATCAGAGGGGAAAAATATATTTAGACGTGATATCAAACAAAGTTTTAACAGAAACACCCACACAAAATAAGTTTACAAATGAGAATATTAAAACAGTTGATTCTTGATGTTAATCATGTAGGATTTCGATTTTTTTTTTAATATTTGTGATTTATGTATGTTGATTTATGCACAAATAAAATATCATCGCTGAATAATAGCATCTTATGGCACTTTTTGGTGTACGACATGTGAAACCCCTCTATCATCACCAAGATGATAGATGAAATAAATGTAAAACAGAAGTTCTGATACTTTACTCCAAATTATGAGAATATTATAATAATCAAAGATGATTGTTCACTCATATGGCTATTCTATTTGCACCAATAATGAGAAAGAACGTTGTATCAGTGTAGCAGACGTTCACAATCAAAACAAAAATTTCTGATGCATAAATGTAGCGTATGACTTAATTCATGCAAACCGTCTGCAATTATCTTTTCCCGGGTTTATTTAAGTATTATTGTCATAAGATGAGTATAATTGGAATGTTTTTAAGATGTGTGGCATTATTTGTAATAGGCAAAAAGAACAAATAAATTTTTTTTCTGCCCTTAACAATATCTAAGGGGAATAACAATTTGTTGTAATATATTATCATTCGTCTATTATTCATTTTCTTGTGATTATAAATAACCAATTAATTCACTTCCCACAGAAAACCGCCCTTTTATTCACTTTCCATTACATTAGGGTTCTCACCTTATATTTCTGCAATGAAAAATACTAGCATAAAATATTTGGTTGATTAATTTTATAATATTATTTTAGGGTTTTCCTTAATTTTATTTTTATTCATTGAATAATTGTCTCAATGTTTTAATAGTTTAGATTATTCTATCAATTTTACCTTTTATATTTTTTTTAATGCAGTTGGTACAATTTTTTTCTTTTGTGATTTTTATTTATATTTTTTTGTATTATTATAGTAAATAAATTATTACCATCTTGGTATTTTATGACTATATTACAGAGTTGTTATAATTGTCATCAAATATATTAGATCTTATTTTACATCAATACTAATACTATGCATTCAATTCACCACCTGTATAATTTATAATCGAATTTATTTTTATCATTATTTCAAAATTTAATTTATACTATCCCGTTGTATTTCAAAAACCTACCTACGAATTATTTAATATCATAATTGTAAAATTTATATTTATTTTTTTATATCGATAATTTTATGTTATAGAATAGTTTATTATTGAGTTTATTTATTTTTGATTACTGATTTAATAAAAAAATCGTGTTATACAACTTTCATTACAACCACTTGTATTTTTTCATTCTCTCTTTTTTCTTTTTCTGCCTTTCTAGCTTTTTTTGCTTTTGCATATGGTGTGCTTTCTTTAAGATGTGGATGAAAACAAGGTGGGTAGACCTCATAATCGAAATTAGGATCGTAAATTATACCATCATCACCCCTCCCAATTAAAAACAATGTCCAGGGACTTCCAAGTGTTATTTTGAGATTCTGAAATATACCCTTGTCATATGGGCTTAAAGGTCTTTTATAGTGAAAAAAGTAATAATTTTCTCTTTCCTGATGCTCCCGATAAGTCATATTTCTCGATATTGTTTTCCATATATTTCGTAAATATTTATATATTACGATGGAAACAATCAATGAAAATATGTCAGTGAACCCTATCAGGAAGCTCATGAAGTAACTATTCGACAGCTCTTTTTTCCACCAAAGCATTACAAGAATATAAAGGAAAACGAGGGTTAACATCACCATGTTAATTCCCTCGAAGAAAATGAAACGGGCATAGTGTCCCGTATTTTCTTCGTTTACGCATGTGCCCACCCACATGCAATGATGGTTCATCTTTTTTATGCACCTGCCACATGCAGCGCAATGATGTGCTCTTTCAACTTTCATGTGCTCACATCGCCGACAATACCTTCTTGGACTTCTAGCCGTTTTCCTCAAAGGCAAATCAATGCGCCCACAAGTCTCCTCCGAGATCCCACGATTTTTCATCGTGAAGACCATGTATATATAGGCGAGTATTGCAGTGGTATTGAAAACCCAAAAGAATACTCGCCTATATGTGCAGTCCTCTACATACACATAGGTAACTATGTTACCTAAAAAGTTCAATAGGAACATCGTCACTATTGTTATGAAAACTTTGCATGAATGTTCATTTGTCACTTTCTCGAAATACATTATTGCTTATGATATTATTTAATGACATATTTATTCTTTTGACAAATCTAAGAACTTATTCTTTTCAAAGATTTATGCACTACCAAATATGGAAATTAATTTATTAGATAAAATAAGACCGTTTTATAAGCCGATAAATTGGTCGTGAATCTATTATGAGAGGTAAAAAGGGAAATATTCTTGTAATATCATTCTAAGAACAAAAAAACAAATCTATCAATATCAAGATTAATTAAATATTATAGAATATTCGATACTAAATTGAAAATGGATAAATTAATTTTTATGCGAGTAGTATTTATTTTTTATCAAAGTTTCTTTTTTTTACTAGATCGTTTATTTTTGTGTAAGTATAAATATTTTAGATTATAATTTCCTGCATTATTTATGCCTTTTTTCATTCTAAAAATGCTGTAGATAATATAAAGATTAGATTTAGTCTTGAATACAAATTTAAATGTACGAGATAGTAAATAAGATATGTTGATCTGAAGTTTCTATTCATAAATAAAACATTTGAATGCCTCAAATCTTTAAAGCGAAATATATTTTAGGAAGATAATTACTTATGTTACTTTTTCATTAGAAAATTTTTTTTAAAGACCGGGATATTTTTGGAGTAATGATGCAGTGAATTTAATTTTCTTAAACAAGAAAACTAAGATTTGTGCTGATTGATGAGATAAAAAACGAAACTATATAAAAAAATAATATATTTAAAGTAGATAAACATAATTTTTAATGTGATAGAAAACTTTACGATTGCGTAAAAATAAAACCCTGCAATTATGATTAAAATAAATAACAAAAAGATAGAAGATCATTATGCGATGACAATTACTATATGCCTAAAAACATAATAATCTAGGATCTAACAGGCAGTTTTAAATTTTCGAAAGCCCTGATCATTCTACCGTTTAAGTTTTTTTATCATTTCCTAGAAATTTAACACTATTGTTGGAATATTCGACAGCTTTAATATCTACTCTCGTCTTAAAATTTTACAAAATCTTGGATGTAACAAACTATACCATAATTGTTTTATTTTTCCTTAAGTTTGTAATGGGATTTCTTCTCACCACTAAAAATATATTCTTTTGGTAATTCTTTGTTCGATATTATTTTTATGGTTTCGTTATTCTGTTTGAAACATGTATAGTCGTTTTTATCTTCGTATCATATTAAGCGATACAATAAGCATCTGTTTATTTGAAGATGCCCTGTTTCTGCATGATTCGTTTCAATGAAATAGAGCTGTTTCATTAACAAGAACAACCTTATCGATGGATTCTTTAAACGTTTTGGAATTTTTATATTGTGCTATAAATATTATTATGGTTTTTTTTGTATTTTCATTTTATTCTAATGTTATCCTAATTAGAAATAATGAATTTATGTCCTATTTACTGACCATCAGTACAGAAGACGCGAAACTAAATTTATAAATATTAAGAAATTATAAAATTTGTCATGCGTAGTACTCTCTTTTTTATATTATAACCATTAGAAACCAAATGATTGCATGTATAAATAATGTATATCTTTAAATTTTTTATTTAATTTAAAATTTAATAAATTCCATATCTTTTAATCTTACAGTTCCGTTAAAAAATATGTTCTGTTCACTAAAAAGTTTGAACAACTATTTTAATCTGTTTCATTTGAAACAATATTTTCTGATCTTTTCTACAACAACTAAAGAATTTTACGCGATTTTTTTATTTTTATTACCCCAATAGACAAGCAGAAAAATTGTTTTAAATCAAATTTGAACATTACAACAAAATTTTATCATCTTTTAACTAATTAATCTGATTTTATGGTATAAATTATCAAGATAAATTTTTGAGAAGCAATTTCATAATAAATGTTATGCCTTCTAGGTAATATGTCGACCCAAATGGTAACTTAACAGCACAGTGTAGAACTGTTGTAGGATTAAAAACCTTTAAGCCTAGACTATTATTATTGAATATTTATTAAGAGATTTCTACACTGCATCTTTGTGAGTTCTTCGGTGTTTTTATACTTGTCGTTGTTTTTTTTATTTTCTAAGTTCCAAAAGCTCTAAAAATTACCTACTCCATCTAGAATATACCTTAAGATCGGTTCGTTTTTTCGGATGTGTCTATTGCATCTTTATCTCATAATTTGTCGATTTCTTTTGAAAAGACTGCTCAAAATTATTGATTTCTAGATTATGGTTTTGACCCCATACAAAAACACACGATCTTGTAAATATTTCGTGTTGTTTATGCATCATATTATTCAACTTATTTTTTTGTTGTATGGGGTATCAGAAAGTTCGTATTTCTTTATGTTCAACTTATTTTGTATTGGTTTTTATTTCCTTTATTTCTATATATTATCTTTCTTTTTTTTATTTCTTTTTTTGTTGTTTTTGCTTTCTATAGTATATATTTTTTCAATCTTACAAGACTTTGGCTTTTTTTTATTCATTTGAATGGACGATAGTCTCATTATGCATCAGCAATAATATAAATTCCTTTTTATATTTTTTTACCGTATTCTAAACACCAACTCTTGAAATACCAGCGATCAATGTAGGATTCATAAGAAATATTTTTGAGTTGGAATGAATATGCAATTACCTGATGGTTTTTTTTGGTAAACATTTTATCTCTAACAGCAGCGGTCTGTATCACTTAATTTATTTATGACAATCAAAAATTATTTATTCTTTGTACCATAAATTTTTATAGCCGTGATAAAGCTGTACCACGGGTGAATACAAGGATTTCTTTTCCACGTACAAGCTTTTGCTAACACCGCCTCGTTCCTATCGACGATGTCTCTCTTGTTCCTATGACTTGATCTGAACTGATAGAGTTTAAAAGGATTTTTCATTATTTCTTCCCTTAAATTTTAAGTACCATTAAAATTTTTTCACGTAAAAAAAATCTTTCTTATACCATACATTCTATCTACCTAAAATCTTTAAAAAATTTTCTACAATGTAATGTAAACCGTAAAAATGATTACAGTATAATTATGTATTTTTGTTATGGATACTTATATTAGTTGTATCTTCTCTGGGTCGACCCATGCATCCTGTAACCTCGAAAACTTCTAGACATCTAATTTATGTATCACACACAAATGTCATTATATATACGTAATTTGATTTTTTTTAAAATGTTTCGCGTTTTTTAAATCCAACTTTTGTGAAAATAGGGATACCTCTGTGTCAAACATTAAACATGCTTCTATCACTCTTTCATAAAAATGATATTCTTGTATCTCTACAATATTTTCGTTATTTTACTAAACTTAACCTTTTCGGGAGTACAATAATTAATATGGTGAAAGCTATGGGGAGTGTGTTTTTTTGACATGGAAAATAAATACATTTTTTGTTATCATATTATGATATGAGAATATAGAAATAGTAAAAAAAATAGTAAAAAAAATATTATTCACGTTTTTGTAGCTTTATCTTAAAAAAACCGATTATGGATTTCAGGGGTCACAAACCATCAATACACACTAAAGACACTTACACTATTTTAGTACTAAAATGTCAATGGTATTAATTAAATTAAAAATGTTTTTTGTATGATAATCTTTAAAACATGGAAAAACACATAGTTCAACATCATATTCAATGGACATGAAAACGGTTGCCTTTCTTTTTGTCAGTCTTGTTAGCGAATGCGCGGACACATAACACCGGGGTCGAGTATTTCTTCCCTTAACTTCTGTTCGTAAAACTAGTTGAAGGATGTCTTTCTGTTAATCTGGTTGGATTATAATTGACTCGTCTTTCAACTGATACTAGTGCATGTGGAGTATGGTATTTCTCAATGATCTGGGCTATGAGTTTCTCTTTAAAGTACTAAAAGGATGTGTTTTTGCATTTTACAGTGCAAAACAGAAAAAATGCATTGAAGATTGAGATCTCGAGGAGCCTACAAGAATACTTTTTTATACCACTTTATGGTTTTGCTTCCAACTGCTACGAGTCTCAAAATTCTATAAACATTATCAGCGCTACCCATATTTTGAGTATAGTCTACGACTGCTTCTGGTTTTTGTTTTTTGAGTCCAGTACTATAGTAAATCTTGGTAGTTTCGATCATTGTATTAGCATGCATGGTGGTTAGCATCACTATATCCCTCTGTATTGCGCCATTTCAATGCCATCAGATTTTCACTGTTGAATGCCACTACATCCCCCTTTTTTTTATAAAACTTTAGCATCTGTTTGCGGTTGACTCTCTCAGTTCCAGAAGAATACGTTTTTTTTACAAAACAAAAATCAAATAAAGCATGGGACGAATACCAATTGTCCACGAATAGGCGATGTCCGCGATCGAGGTAGTCTTTAGCAAAGACAAAACCATAGAGCCAGAAATTCCTACATCAGAATGGATCTGAATATCTGATTCAGCACCGGTATAAATAATTAGATCTAAAACGTATCCTGTCTTTACATCGCAACAAACAAAAATTATTATTCCGAACTTGTGTCTTTTCGATGGAATGTAAATCTTGAAAGACAGTCTACTTTTCCACAGCAACAGACTTTAATCTATACACAGATTCTGGTAAGGATAGAATGAATCTTTCAATATTTTCCTGAGTGGGTCTAAAATCTGTCTTATTTTATAAAGTCTATAATAACTGTTACACAGACCTGTAAAATTCAGACATCTCAATATCACAAGGAAACGGTCCTGTGAGAATAACACTTTGAAAAATTACGTCTCGATAGGGCATTATTTGTTCAATATTTTTTTATACAATTTTTTCCCACCAAACACATTAAAATAATGATTTCCAGAAAAACGTACACTTCTTGTGCTATTGTATTTACCTAGTTTTTCATTTTGGATAATCCAGAAGATTTCTGGGACACAGCCGTGGCATAGATATTTGTTTCAATAGCTATAACGCTCACAATATATTTGGTAAAAAAAAGTGCTGAACGAGTTTCAACTCGACGTTACCCCCTTTCACGTTCAGATTTGCTTATAAACCGAATTTAAACCCATCAAAATCAAGCAAAGTCGGAGTAAACGTGGAGTTGTTCCACGTTCTTGGTTTTTCCTGCCTGCGTTTTACACAGGGTTGAATATCTAGTTCATTATCATCATCTGAAGATGATTCATAAAACTCCATCGATATATTGTCAATGCCTTCGTTGTGTTCTTCTTCATTGTCCCTATTCATTAATACTCGTAATTCCTAAGTCACTTTTTTATTTTAGCAATATGCATCAGTAAAAACAAATCACGGCAGTAAAAATTCCGAAGTAAACACAGAACGCATAAAATAAAAAAAACTTAAAATGAAGTTAAAATACAGTACGGCACTGTAACTATAAAAATTGCAAGAAAGGTATGATGTATTGCAATTCACATTAAACTACGAAAAACATTATAAAACTTTCAAACCTTGCGTGGATGTTATAGAAACATGCAAGATTAAAACAACAGATCACATAAAGACACTAATTAACGGTAAATCTTCACAAAACCGCAAAAAAAGTATGATTCAACTCTGCACAATGATGAATTTACATTAAAATATGTAAAATACTAAAATAACTTTCGAATCTTTCGAGATTTTATAGGGAAATACACAAGACAAACCAACAAATTACGAAAAAATACGCTAAAAAAACAGTGAAACTTCACAATATCGCGCGCGCCAAAATCTAATATTTGCAGTATATGACTTGTGGGTTTGATTGCATGCAAATGTCAAGTGGCATACTGTAAAGTATATTTTACTTGTTATTAAATTTGGTATCTGATCTGAAATGGTAAAATAATACACTTGAATGTCCATAGATGCCATCATAATTCATACTTGAAGGATAAATACAACATTCGCCTATATAAATGTACTGTCGTATATATAAGATCACACTCCTTCAAACAAAAACGCGCCGTTGTGCGTATACGACCACATTCTTCTAAAGGTTAATCCTGTTAGAGTAAAATATTAGAGTTTTGTTTTTTCTAAATCGTGCTTTGACTTCTTCGTAGCTCAGCCTAGAAAAGTGTTAGTCTTAACACGCTTAAAGCAGATATATAAAATCATAACATTGTTCACATCATATTTTTGTTGCACAAATTTACGTATGTTTCATTATATACTATATCCACATTCTGAACATCATAATAATCTCTTACCTGTAGATTTTAAAAGCTAAAATGGTGACAGATTTTGCTTTTTTTTGCTTATTTATTGCATCCCTTCTTTAATCCTTCTAAAATTATTGATTGAATTCCAATGACATGTTCAAACTTTTTTCTTAAATCATGAATTATTTTTTCATTGCTTCTTTTACCCATTCCCTTATTATCAACTCTTTGCACTCTAACGAACATGGTGGTGGTTACATGGGTCGACATACTGTTCAAATGCAGATTCTACCTACTGATCTAGCAAAACATTTTTTTTTACATTTCATCAACAATTTTCGCAATTTCAATAGAACGTTGTAATTTTATATTATATATTGTTCTTCCATTTTTAACCCATTGAGAGTTATACCAATTGCTGTCTGATTCTTACCTGTTGCATCTCCAGCCGCAAACTTACTCTCTTTAAAACAAAATGAAATCTGTTGAGCAGCAATAAAATATTAACATATAGTATATTGATGACACCTTTTGTCATATACACCATCTTTTTTATATATTTTCGGTATCTGGGGGATGTAATACTTAACACCATATGAGTTTTCTCTAATTTCATACTAATATGAATCACATGTTATGGTGATCCATAAATAGGGATTTAAAATTGACCGTATATACTCATATCATCATGCAAACGCTTTAACTGTATTCTTAAAGATCCTTTTTTTATGCCTCATTGACAGTTTTTTACCGCTGTAATATCAGAATCATTTTTGATAAAAAAATCTATCAATCATTCATGGTGTTTTTTTAAAGCTTATATTAAATCATTGTTATGTAGTCTAACTATAAGTCACTAAACTATAATATTTGTTAAATCCATTGCTGCAAAAACTTAGGCGGAATAAAAGAGATACGTAAACATATTTTTTAAATGTAGTTTTAGCATATTAAATTTTAACATCGATTTTTTTACTTTATGTATTTTATATATCCTTTGTTACTATTTTTCGGTATTATACAAAGCTTACTATATATAAACAATGCTAATGCCAACGCATTCATATCTGCACACGAAATATTTCTTTTAACTTGTTTTTTTAAGCACATACCAGTTATACCCATATAAAAGGGGCTCCTTCATCTATACCACTAAATAATTTTTAACCATTAACAAACATTTTGTTTCGCTTATTTTCTGTACACAAATTGAAAATCAAAGTTATTACTAAAAAATTTATTTTATTTGTTAAATATAAAACATTATTTATATTTTCTTATGATTTTGCATAGAATTAAAGGATCACACTAAATTAAATTTCTTAAAACTTGCTTAAAACATTTGAAGTTGAATTTATTGACTAAAAATATTGGTTGTCATGCCAGAGGTTAGTGCACATGACTGTAGATTTTTTCTACACAGTTCACATATAATATTGTATAAAGGACATGTATGCCGATAGTTCTGACCATGTATAGTTTTACTCTTTAACTATTAGAAATATTTTAGATCTGGGTCACAAATAAACCAAACTAAAAACACCATCTAATGATCTTACATGTTAAAATTTTGTAATCCTTATGTCTAGTTTCACAAAATGATTATTTGTGATATTTAGGAAAATTTAACTTTGACATTGTATTCTATTACTTTTAATTCACAAGTTCCAAGAAATAGATTTGTAAAACCACCCTTTCTAGATGGAGTCTCATTAACAAATAACCATACACATAATATTACTATGTCTTTTCTTATCCATGGCACTGCATATTTATCAAATACGAATCTTCAAGAAACTGTTGTAATGCCACACCTCTATCAACATACCTACTCACTTGAATCTTAATTTTACTCCCCAAATTTTCCTGTCTATCTGCTTTTTGTTGTTGATTCACATGGTTTTTATCTTGGTATGCGTTAGTTATCAATTTATATACCTAGCTCATACGCCATTCTCTATCGCTGCAATGCCTTTAAAATCATCAAAACACTCATATTAGTTGCGATTTATTCCCCTATGATACGAATTATTTTAAGTTTTTTTAATGTTTTTAACTCGTTTATTTATGTATATATTTTTTCATTGAGTCATGATATAATTGTGCATATAACACATTAAACTCGATAGTTGCTAAGATGCGATTCCACCGTAATTTTTTTATGCTAAACTTAATTTAACACAAAATATTTCTCAAACTCTTCACCCATCAAATCTTTCTGCATTATCCGAGACTAGAATCCCCTGAAAACCATTGAAATAAAAAAATTATACATATTCTCGTTCGCTACAGAATCTTATTTATTACTTTCATGTAAATCTTTACAATTTGCGTAAAGTAATCGTAAATCAACAATAAAAAGGTATCATATTGTTGTAAAAAACAAATATATATTACGATATTTATAAATGGTCTGCTGCCCGTCACAGAGTCCCGCCCTCTTAATGTCCTTTTATTATTCATTTTAAAAATTTAAATTTTTAAAGTACTTCTTTTATCGGGTCCTATTTTACAGGTCAAGAACATTATTTCTTTATATTATATTTTTTTTGTATGCACTCCTCTATGTTTATAAATTTCATGGCTATCTCTATGTATCCTATATCACTTTTTATCATCCCATATTTCCGCGTAACCGTGCCTTTTAGTAATCACAAACAAAACTTTATCGTCCACTGCTATCATTTGTTTTCTTTACTTCCTTGAATAATCGCTTTCTAATGTTTTATTTGTTTTTTTGTTTCAATTTTTTAATAATGATCTTTCTCATAAATTCTACTTAACGCATCTACTACTATCGTTTCACGGTCTTTTCTGTATTCTAATGTAAAATTCAAATCGTGTGTATGTTCTATCCATCCATTTATTTCATTGCGTTAATACTTCGCATTCTGAAATATGCATAAGTGCTTTATGATTAGGGATGCAAAAGATACTCGACCTCTTAGCCCATTTATAATTTTATTCATGCCCCACATTACAGCGTACATTTCTTTTTAAGAGATCATTGTTTGGCATTTAGTAACAGACTAATTTTTTTTAATAACATGACATTAAGCATCGTGTGGCTAGTATCTATTTGATGAATAGATTTTACATCGTAGTCTAGTAGTTCTAGTTTTGTATTTTACTTAATGGGTATTTTGTTTTTAAAAAGCTTTTTTACACCTTTACTATATTGTATGTCTTCTTTTTTCTTTAACATTCATAAAAATCCTTGCCGTATTAGCAACAATGATATAAAATTACGAAGTTTTCTTAACACACAAAAACAAATAGAACATGGTAATTCAAGTGTTTCATTAAGTCTATTTTGAGTGGCATTATATTTTGACCCCAACCTTCACATCTTAAGGTTAAACTTCCGAAAGTCTATATTAGATTTCAAATATTCACTTTAAAAATTAGAATATTCTAGTATTTTTTTAACCTCTTTTACTTATTCCATATGTTCTTCTTGTATCTATGAATAAATCACCAAATTGGCTACATATAACTACAAACCATTATTTCCTAAGTCACCAAAAAATATTTTACACATTATTCTCTGCAAAATACAAAAACATTTATGAATCCATGTGAGAACGTCAACCCTCCTATGAACCTGGCTTATTAAGACAAAAGACGTTTTATTATTATCCTCGGAATCTATTCTAATAGTTAGATACGCTTCTTTAGTGTCTAGAATAGTGTAAAAGCTAGATCCACATGTCTCTTCATATATCGGCACATAATATAAATTTCAAAGGTATTTTAAACTGCCGTTTCATATATCTTTGTAAAATTATTAACTTAACTAACATCATTTTCACATCCATATATTTCCCCTATCGGGTTCCTTCACTAATAATTTGATTTTTAGGACATTCTATATTAGAATAACGAATATATATAAGATTCTTATATATGATCTAAATATTTATGGTATAAAGCTACTTTTCCGACAAATCATTTAGCCGGCAAAATAAAATTTACAGATGAATTGTGGGTAATTTATGTTCTTTCTTATTATGAAAATCATTTAAAATTTTAGATTATTTGTTGTTCTTTTGGATTTTATTTATTATTCTAGAACAAGCCTCATTATAATAAGTATTGGTTTTGCAATACCTAAAATATTTTATCATACGATATTTAGGTTTGCTTAATTCACCTAAAAACGTTGTATTATTGAAATTTCCGAATTTACAATCATTACTTCTATTGACTTACATTGCTAATTATTTTAAAGCCAGTTAATTGTAGTTCAATTTTTCTGTCTAGTTCTGTGCTTTAAATATTTAAATAAAAAATCGAATTTATTTGTTTTTCTTTATTCCTTCCGATTGGTGAAACCAAGAATTCCTTCCCACTTGTTTATTTATTCACTCTAATCATCAATTAAAAAAAATTTATCTGTCTTATCTGCCTCGTAGTAAGATTTATAATATTTATTATTATTGAAAAAAACGTTTTAAAAAATTTGGCAATCGTTCTAGGATCTTCTATTTCAATATAATATGTGATAGTTTATTTCAATTTTTATACCATGGTCTCATCATTCAAAATTACATGTTTAGAAATCACACTAAAATCTTACATTAATTTGAAGCAATCTCTATTTTATTTAGATAGTTTTTGAATCTTAGGTATCGTTGATATTGAATTATTTGAGAACTTAATCCTAAATTTTTCATTTTTAAATTTTTTTCTTCGAACTTGACTTTTTATAAAGTAATGTGGTGTTCCATCGGATATTTTTCTTTTATAATATGTTGTTTAGTTACTTTGTTGTGGGGATCACATTATGATCATATAACATTCACCTCAAGACGATGTCTAATCTTCTTTTAATATACCTCTCATACCCGAATGCCAGGATTTTCCAATGTTAAACTTATAAAAAAATATCCCCTTTTTAAATCCCTGCAATCTTCCTTCATCGACAATATTCCTTTAATTTCTTTCCATCTTTTCCAAGTTTTAATTCTTGAAACATCGTACTAGTTGATCTTTTCTTTGTATTTCTCTTTCTGCTTTATGAAATATTCGAACATGACTTCTATTCCTCTCATTTTTCAATTTCGCTTTCTTTGTTATATTTTCTAAGCCACATTTGGTGTACATCGAATTCCAGTATGAAATGTAACGTTTTATATGCCCCATATTTGTATAAGTCTCTTCCCAATTGCCCCTTCTTTATTTTTTTTCTATATATTCACGCATTGTCAGTATAACTCGTTAATTCTTCCGTTCGATTGATGATTTCAATTATAAACCTTATGATGTTTATTTTTTTTATTCTCACAATTTTTTTTAAATACTTTTGAACAGAATCTTTAAGTGCTATCGCTAATACTAATTTCTTGATATATGTTTTCTTTAAACATCTTATCTAATTTTAGTATCACTTCGTCACCTCTTCTATTCTTTGAAATTCGTACATATACTTTCCTACTAAAATAAACAACAATTATTAATTTGTTTATCCTTCTTTCACACAATATAAGATATAAGCGCACCATTTATAAAAACTAGATGCGCATTTGAATTCGCGTATTCATCGTTCTTTTATTTTTTATTTTTTATTTTTTGGATGTTCCATTTCTTGTATTACTTTCTCAATATCACTCTTTATCCCAGGCCGGTAGTAGTCATTTTTTAAAACATATTGCACAGGTTCCATTCCCCAGTCCATCAATTATAAATGTAACGCCTTAATCTTTACTTTTCATCTCAATATTCGAAATTCCTTTGATTATTATAGGTTCGAATCTCCAATATTATAAATCCCCACATCGTATTGTGCGTAATCCAAGCCTACCTTCTACAATTTTCAATCCTATTTCTATTCCTTAAATATTAATAAGCTTTACATTTCTTTTAGCATCTTTATCTTCTTTCTATATTCGGCATAGAGCACCCGCGGTGATTAAATATGCCACCTTTCTATATTCAATTGAAAAATCATAACATTTCATTTTTTCCACATATCTATCAATTCTACTATATTTGAATGATGGTTTCGTCATAATTCTCTCCAATCTTTATGATACGTTATTAAGTAGAACCGTTTATTAATTAACTTATATGAATATCGGTCAAAGGCCCAAACTATTGCCGAAATTTCCTTTTCTGTAATAGTATATCTTCGCCCGATCTCTGCTAACTTATAGGGTACCAACCATATTAGGTGCAGTTTTCACCTCATTCTCTTGTAAAAAACAGCACCCAATCCATTATCACACGCATCTGTTTTTAATACAAACTCTTTGCAATAATGTGAAAGTCTCAAGCTTTTCGCCTTTTTTGGAAATCCTTTACATTTAAAAATCCAATTTATGCCTTTTCAGTCTAATTAAACTTCTATACCAAATAACACTTCATATAACATAATTGTAATCACTTCATAATCCTTTATGAATTATCTAAATCATGCGGCTAAGCCAGATAAATTACCCCAATTCTATAAATATTCGTTTTATAGAATATTCTAATGTCTCTGCTTTTGACTTTTTCTGGTGTATTATCCTTACCGATTACCTCCTCACGTAGAAGATTTACCACATTTTGTGCAAATTAAATTTTATTTATGTTTATATTTTAATTTAAATTTAAATTATATTATACCAATAATCTCAATACTTGCACAACCAATTCATCATGTTTGTACTTTTTTTGGATGTATAATCAAATCATTCATATAAATTTATACATCCTTCCCAATAAATCTACGAAAATAGTATTCAAAACTCTCTGTCAAATCATAGCGGCATTTTTATGTCCCATGTCCATCTTATTCCATTCATATACTCTATCCTCAATTCAAACGCCGTTTTATGTTTATCGTTAACAACTTTTTATGCGATAATAACTATCTCTAAGGTCCTGAATTATAAAAAATTCTGATCCTACTGTTTATTTTTCCAAATTATTCCTTTCGAGCATTAAATAATTATCATTTCCCATTATGCTGTTATCAGATAATTGCTCACTAAACGTATATATTTTTTTATTTAGTCAATACATGAGAGGTTTCCTTCAACTTAATGTTGACTTTTAAGAATCCCTATTTTTCTCTAATGTATCAAAAAAAAACCATTCCCTCTTCTTAATCCTTGTGGAACAATTGAACCTCTTTTTACAATGATTTCACAGTCAATTGTGCCTATTTTATATTTTTCTATAGCACAAAACTTTACACTTTTAATATCATTTATATCAAAAACCTTTTTAATATATATTTTTTTTAGTCTTGTAAGGTTTTTAAAAAAATTTAATTATTACTTACATTTACAATATAGAAATCATTACCATCACAACCTAAATGAGACCTATCGTTTTGTTCTAAGTTATTAGCTCTATATCATCACACACCTTCTTGTCACAGCTCGATTTTCCCTATTTATAAAATTTTAAGTCCTCTTGTTTTTCTTCCAACTTTATATTTCTCTTGTTTGTATTAGGCATTATTCTATTATTATATCCGTTTGTATTATAACTTATTCTTCACCCCATTCCATGTATAAGTTTCTCCTTTTACTTAATTTAGTATTTCTTCGATTTTTTCTTCCACAATTTCTTATACTCGCTTCTTTATCACATTTTCTACTCTTTAGTATTTTCTTTTTCCTTCATCTTTCTAATATTCAGCTAACATCTTTTTCTTTCTCTTCCAATTAGTTGGTTTCTCTCGTAGTTCCACAAATCATTCCAATCTTTCATCACCCATATATTGAAACATTCTAATTATCTTCTTTTACCTCAAGAACTTCTATTACTCTCAACCTCAAATCTAAAATCTTTGCCTTTTTTCCCGTTTGCGACACTCAATTGAAAACATTCTTGTGCATTTGTTTGTACCGTACTCTCATGTCTTTTTTTCGGTTCCACTGTTACCGCGTTTTCGTTTCTTGTAAAATCCACCATTTTGTTTAGTTACTATGTTTGAGAGTCACATCCCAATAATATATATCATATTTTATACTTTAGACACTTAAAGTAACGTTCATAATCTAGCTTTGACTTATCGCAGCATTAAAAATTTTTTATGTCGAGTTTTATAGTTTTAAGTCATCCAAATATCTTTTTTTATTTACACCTAGACTACAGGTGAAACTTTGATTATATTTAAAATTTAAATATTTTTTGTGTTAGGCCAAGTGTAGATGCGCTTTTCAGTTATTAAAAGCAGCTATTAGAGGTATTCTTTCTTCTTCCTATATTTTTTTTAGTGGATAAGTATTTTTTTAGATCATAAATCTTTATTTTTTAATACACGTCGAGTATTTTTTCATGTCGAAAATATACCGATATTCGTTTAGATGTTTTCAGACTTTTTTTTATGAAAAGAGTTATTATGCATAAAAATTATGTTAAAAATCATCAATTCTTTGATTTTATATATTAAAAAAAATATTGCGATATTGCATAATAATTTATAGCTGTGATTACTAAGTCCTCTGTAGTCTAGTTTTACATAGAATTTGTAAACTGAAATTCTGTATTATTTATGGAATTATATTAGTCCATATCAATCTCGAGATCCTGTTCTCATTTATATCAAGATATATGGGGTCTTATTTTCTTGCCAGTGTGTTACATTTTTTTGATATGCATGATTTATGTATCTTATTTTTTGTGTTAGTTCCTATTATAATATTTTTAGTTTATTGCCGACTTCATGTGTCTTATATAAAAGTATATACGTATTTTGGTAAAACCTCTTGTAACCCAGCAAAAAGATAGTTGTTTCCGAAAGTAGTATCTTTTAATTTAATAGATACTGTTGGGTAAAAAGTTTTAAAATTTGTCTTTAGGATTTATATACAGCTCAAAAAAGTTTTACTTAACATATTATATGGTAAGTATTTGAATTTATACGAAAATTTGCCTTCATTGTATAGTATTGACATTTTATTCCTTTCGTTTATGAGTGTAGAGAGAAATATAATCGTTCATTATACTATTAGGTTCATAAACAGCTAAGTAAGTAATTCAATCACATAAGTACAAGTTTCTAATATTCTTACCATTAAGCGTTAAATCCGTCAATACTTTGTTCACTGCAAATTCATCATCTTTGCTCCATAGCTCCTATATTCTAAATTCTTTAGAATTTAGATCGACAATATACCTTTATATTCATGTCACCTAGTCTAGTGTTGTTAATAAGGATGATATCTTATTATGGTCACCATGTATATAATAAGCCAGAATTTTAATTATGATTATGATATTTAATACGTATCATTTTTGCTATCGCGTATAATTTTGTTTAAATTGCCATTTTCTTACAAATTTGAATATATATTCTGTCATAATCAACAGCTTTTGTGTTTAGCAAAAAAATCTTTTCAATGAAAGTAAGGTTTTGCGTTACCTGCTAGCTTTGGCTGTATTTCCCAATCATTTTTTTGTTGCAAATAATTATCAAATTTGTATGTTTCCGCATTAATTATTGTTCTAAAATTTTTTATTACATTCTTCTTCTTTTTCTAATATTGTGATATTTCTGTGTGGCTTATAGGATCTTTCTCTGTTCTTTTCCAGCATGATTAATTTATATTTTTTTTTTCTCTAGTAAAATTGGTTTATTTGTTTTTAGAATCATCTTTTCTTTTTTTCTACAAGCGCATTGCATCATTCAATAAATTATTTATTACTGTTATTAGATTTGTTTCAGTTTTGAATCACCCTCCAAATATTTATACGCAAGTCTATCTTTTAGCTAGTAAATGTATATATCACATATAGTGATATAATTGCAATATTTTAGCAATTCTTTGTAGTCAATTTTTGGAATTTTTTTATGTGACAATTATGAATAGACGTAAACCTCTTAAATATATTTGTATTTATTTTTAATGCGATTCTGCAGATTGCTGTGAGTAAAGAGTGCTCTAGTAACTATATGTGTGCTTGCGCTTTTGACAACTAATTCCCTGTTGCAAAAATAATACTTTTACTGGATCGGTTTTGTATGTTTTCTTTCCTTCTTTTTTCAACTTTAGTAGATAGTTATACAAAAAATAAATTATATAAGTAAGGTAAATTTAAAATATATATTTGTTTTTTTTTGAAAATCGAACGTGCAGTTATTCAATCTGTTTGAAATATTTCGAATTTTGGCTAATAGATATATTAATACATTTTTTGTGACATAAACTATTGATCATATTCAAAAATCCCATTCCCAATCAAATCATAAAAACACAGCCATAGAGTCTTGTTAATTTCCCCTGATAACCTATAATATAATACAATAATAGTCTAAATATTTCATGTTTTTGTCCATAATCACCCGCTTTCTGTGTTTAAAATAAAAATTTTTGAAATTGTGTGTGTTATGTAAAACAAAAACAAATTGATACAATATATATAAATATAATCAAAATACATGCCCTACAGGGGTTCTTTGTTTAGATGTTGTCCCTGTCGTCTAAGCCGATGTCAGGAATAGAATTGGTCGAGTGGCTTAAATGAATATGTAAGAAGGTTTTGTAATCAATTTCTGAACCCCATATTCCTTTTTATTCTATAAACCGTAATTATTCTGCCTAAGGTTCTTTTAAGAGTGTTCTCTAAATTTATTTTAATTTCATGAGGGTAACTACCATATATCCCATGATAAGTTAAATTTTTTTTTGAGGTTTATAAGATTGATTTTTTCTCTTTCGATTCTTTTTTCAGATAATATTATGGTTTCTTTTTCCTTGATTTTTTTTATAAATCAAAAATAGTCAGTTGATGGTTATCAAAAAAAATAAAAGAAGCTGGATCTTAATAGCCTTTGATTTTTCGTATAATATCAAAAATAATTTCTTAAACTTTGTATGGTACAGATCCACCGAATTTTCTACTAGTTTTTTATATTTCTCTTAACTCCTGTTTCGAAAGGGAATGTTTCAAATAAGTAGTTGAAATATTGATCATAAACTATTGAAAGTCTTTGAACTCAGGAAAATTAAAAAAAATTATCTGCAAATTTCCTCCTTCATCTCTAAATATTGTTTTGAAATATTTTTTCCCGTCAACTATTTTATTAACCTCTTGTGTTCTTATTCTTATAGAATTTTTTGATTTAATAGTATGTATAAAATTACACTATCTTGTGCATCTTTTTTCTTCTTATCTATTGAAAAATCTCGATTTTTATTTGAACCCGCGTGTTTAAAGCTTGCTTTTAATCTATTTATTATGCCAACCGTTTTAGAAATCATATCAAATCTTAATGTTTTCTTTTTGCATAGATACATGCACTCTTTAATTTTTGAATATTCATTCTTGTTCTTCTAAATAAAAATCTCGTTACCTAATTTTTCCTCTGAATTTCTGTGATGAAATATTATATAGAAGTACCTTGTTTCTTTCTCCTTGTTAATGTTGAATTAAGATGATGTTGCATCAAATTATTTCTGATTCATCGTGTTCAGCATTTTTATTGCCCTCTCATCATTGTTCATCGGCAAACAATCACACATATTGTTTTATTCCACCCTCTCTTTACTGGTATAAAATATAAGATTGCACTTATCACATCAAAGAATGTATTAATCTTATTAAATCTAACGAAAATGTGGTATTTATATCCGATTGGTACAATTTTTCGTACAAATTACGTTTTACATAAAAAATAAATTTACAATGTCGCTTTGTAGATAAATATTTCTATGCCAATTTCTGTATTTTTATAGAAGCAAAATTATCTGAGCACTGAAATATTTAATTGTTTTACTATAATCAGGTATTTCATATATAAATCTAACTTGATTTTATATATACTTATATAATCTAGCAGAAATATTTAATTTACAAAAAAATTGGAAAAATAAAAATAGTTTTTACATTTTTTTATAAGAATAAATATTTTATTTTATTATTACAATTTTATTTTCTAACATTTATTTTTGCTTTGAAAGAATATTATTGTATCCATATTAACATAAATACCATATCTTTTACACTAAATATGGGTTATATGTTGTTCTAAAATTTAAATATAAAAAATACTACAAGCAAGATAATTTATTGGTAACTTTTATACATTCTTTCTTATTTATTATTCATTTTATTCTAACTTTAGTTGTCTTTCTACATTTTAAAAAACTTATAAATTAAAAGATTATCATATTTTAAAATTTATCGCCGTGTTCAAAGACTTCAATATAATTAAAATACATAAACATAATTATCGAAAGTGCGAAGTTTTTTTTTGTTAGCCATCACTAATGTGGGCTAATCACATATCATAATATTAGTGATATATTAAAAATTTACTTTTCATTTTTCATTAAAATAAATAAATGTATTATGCAAAAATATTAGCTGGAATGGTTAAGTAGTTTACAAGTCGACCCCAGTGTGTGGGGTCGCGGGTTCCACTTTCACCCACCCACTAATTTCCGAAACGAATTTTCTCTCAAGAAAAATACCCAAGGGGGCGGCCAGTGAACAATAAAAGATAAACCTTAAAGTATTGGCAAGCCATGAGAAATAGAAGGTTGCTGTGTAAGCCATTGAACTGTGCCTCCAGAATGAAAAAGATCCTACACCGTCAGCAAGGATATAGGTAAGTAGAGATTGTGGTTGTAGCTTGTATACCTTAGCTATGAACATTAGACAGAATCATATTCCCTCCACATAATGACTGCTGCCGCCTATGATAAAGGGCCCAATCCACGATGTTTACGTGGCGACAATGAGTGCTGGGGGGATGTTCTCCAGAGTGACGCTGCATTCAAGTAATAGTTCATATTAGTATAAAGCGAACTTCCTAAAAAGTAATAGAAGTAAAACATAAATAAATAAATAAAGAAAATTCGATTAGAATTAATTTAATATTCATATAAATTCTTTTATTATCTGAACATACGAGGGAATATAATTAAAAGATAATCATTTCACTGCCTATAGCTGCTCTTAAAACTCCACAAAAAAATTAATTGTCTAGAATTAAAAAACTTTTCGCTGAAAATTATGTAAATATTCTTAAATAGATAGAAATAGTAGGTTAGGCTTTTATTAAAAAAATTTTCTTGAGTCACAGATAAATTCTACCGAGTATTAAGTTATTAATTGAAACTATTCAAGAAGTATAGCTTCACTATCAATATTTTGGCTTAGGCCATAACTACTGTTTCTTTTTTATCAATAAAAAAGCTTAGTAAGATATAATAGCTCTGATTTATCATTATTTTGTGCAATCTTTTGGAATTCGCTAAATATAAATTATCTCGCTCTATATAAAAACCTCGACTTCTTGCTATTATAATCGTCCTTTTAAGAGAAATTTATATAATCAACATATAGAGTTAAATTTTAGAAATTAACACATCTTTTTGTGATTTTTTGAAAATTATATATAGCAAAACCTGTAAAAAAACTATATAAGAAAGTTAAATCGCAAAAATATACTTCCTTATCATTATTTTAAAACGGGATTTTCCCGATAAAGGGCTGCTTAAAAGGAAAAACTAAAGACAAAATCGGTTTTTTTCTAAATGTTCATTATATCACCACTTTGTCATTGCTACTTCCCTTCCCATTGATAATTTTCTTAAATTTTAAAAGATAAGAGCGAAATTTATAGAAAACATGACATTACGCCAAGTAAAAACGATTAAATAAAATTATGGTCATTAAAAAAAATATTTAGATCTGGAATTTTTTTTTCAAAAGTACATATGATTTAAAACACAAAAAGATCGTGGATGGAGTATGTGAGATTTTATTTTGCAAATAAAGAAATTATAGAATGATAAAAAAAATAATTTAATTTGATATGATATGAAAATAATAATATATATGGGAATATCATAATTATCAGATGATATATTTGCATTTTTTGCCAGTGAAAGTTTCCAAAAGTCGAAAAAAAAAATTTATCTGAATCATCATAAATTTTTTTTGCTCGTTTTTTCTACTTGATGCATATCAGATTTTTATATGATCTTACATCAATTCGATATTTCCATTGGTTACTCTTTTACAAAAAAATTGAACAGCATAATTATTTTTTCGTGAATTCAGGTTTCAATTTATTAGTTGCTGATATGTGAATGTTTTTTTCGTCATTTATTTGAGATCACAATAGATCTATTTATTAATATGTATGCATTTTTTTAGATGCTATAAATAAACTTATATCGCGACTCTGTGTGTCTTTTCATTTATATATATCCTCATTCTTAAGCTATTTCATTTCTCAAACATTTTTTAGATGTCACATTGAAAAATAACTAGTTTTAAATTTTTGATGAAAATATCGGGTTCTGTAAAAAAAAATTTAATCTTACTAAATCTGTTACATCATAAATTTTTTACTTTATCCTCTAATATTTTTAGAATTTTAATGTTATTCCCCACGAAAATAAAAACACTGATCCCATGTTTTTGTGAGACAAGATTTTATTAAGTATTTTATGAAGATACCAAAAATAGTAATTTATAAAAATGAAGCTATTTGGGGTTTTTTTCTATCTGCAATTTTTAGTTCGCTTTTTATAAAAATCAAGGTCAAGATATGTAAAAATAACTAAGACAATATGTTTACTCTACATTTTACACAAGAATCATCGTAAAATATATCTTAGTATTAACTAGTTAAGCATAGTAGAACATATGCGATTGATGGTATAAAAAATATATAAAAGCTTTGGCTTAGTATTTTTACATTCATAACCCTGCATTATTTGTTTTAAAATTAAGGCGTAGTTTTTCATTTAAATTCAAGAACAATTGCGAAAAAATACTCTAGGGCTGTCATTCAATATCATCAAAAAGTGTCACAAAGTAGATCGAAAATTTGCATTTATAATTCGTATTACATTGAAGAACGATTTTTTAGTATTTATATAAAAATATCGCCTTTATAGAGACAGAGAAATAAATTAGTTTTATATCATCATGTAAAACTAGTATGATGATTTCAAAGGTAACTTTAAAGTTGATTATTGGAATTAATATACCGGTTAGAAACAATCTGAAGACAGCATATCTATCAGTATTTTACAAAAAATTATATAAATGTTTATTTATTTAAAGAAAAAAGAGTTTATACTTTTAAAGTGTATCAAAATGTTAAATACAGCAAAAATTAATTTATATATGTGTCACAGTTTAGAAGAAATAGGAATGTTAACAGATAAAAACATATGTGGAATAGTAAGCATATTGACACAGAAAGTTGTAAAAAGCCTCGGCCACCTTCAATATATAAGGCATGAGAAAACAGTCAAAAAAATGGCTATTAATCGAACTGTCTAATTTCAAATTCATAAAAAAAACAAAAAAATCTTTATAAAAAACAATTTTATATAGTTACTTATTGCTCATGTTTTCATTAGAGATTCCGAATTTCAAGATCGTTTAACACATATAATAACCACCTCTTTAAATTTAAAAGCGGTAATAGGGTCAAACAGTCACCCACTAACATATTTTTTGAATGATTGAGGGAAGTGAAATAAACTTTAGAAATATGGGATGGGTTTTGTAAACTTGTGTAAAACCAATGAAAAAATTAAGCCATTAATATAGACGAAAGGCTGTATTCAATCATATATCCGAAAATCCAATTAAAAATATCATAATAGACATATATTATAGTGTGACTTCAAAAGCGGATTTTTAAGTCTACTAGGTTTTATTATGAGATTTAGCATATATTTTGCCACAAATAAATGTACAAGAAACCTTGAGATGCTTGAAAAAAAATTTATTCTGCGGTAAATATAAAATGAACAAAGACCTGATGATCAAATTGAATGCTAGTTCGAAGTGTTAATAATAAAATATCTTTATATTTACACCAAAAAAGGATTTAATATATCAAGAATATAAATATTCTACAAGTAATGGTTTAAATCTGCTTATAGGTCGCCAATATTTTTTACATGAGGCTTATACAGTCAAGACTGTTAAATCAACCTAGAATTTTTTTTGCTTTTTACACAACGCTGATTGTGTTACATATATAACTCTTTTGAACTTTTGAAATAAGGAAAAAGAATAAACCTAGAAAAATTACTATAGTGTTTATTTTATTGTAAAATAATGTTACGTTTGGGTGGCCAATAAATCAGAATCTAATTGTTTTACATTTGAGCCATGATCATAGAAAAGTAACAAACGGTAAGCAAAAATGGAATTCTACATTGAATTTTTGTTTGGGAATCTGTTTTTACAATTTTATCTATCTAAATCAAAAAGAAACGTGCATAAGATGCACTTTTGGCTGTAAAAATTATTCAAGATAAAATAAAAAGAGCTAGAGCGTCAGTCTTTCAGCACATATTTTTTAATCCAAAAAGGATTGTGAACAGAAATATACAGCTTATATAAGCACCAAGAAAATAACAGAAAAACCAAAGCAAAAAATAAATAAATGGAAGATGATAATGATATGATACAAACAAAACTGAACTTCTAAAATCACATCAAGAAAATCCAGATAAAGAAACTTCAGGTCAAAATTAGACAGGCAATACAAACGCGGTCATTATTGTATCAAGCATAATCTAATATAGTATAACCCATACTAAGAACTATAAATTTGCATAAAAATAGTTAAATAATGGTAAATGTTGACGTAGAATCGATACAACCAAGTTAAAAAACCATCTTTACGGACTTCTACATAAAATAAGGATCGAACCTATATACATTAGGTATATCTGATTTTATCATACAGGTGAAGTTTTATGACAGGTGTTTCTTGAAGAAAAGCTCCGCATTCAAGTTTAAATAGAGAACACGTAAATATTTTACCAACCTAGATATTAAGATATAATATTAAGTAAGCCACATGAAACAGATGTTTTAAATAACTATTTGCATATAATAGTTTATATATCGATAATATGTGTTGAAATCAAGCGCTAAACGTCATATCTTACGGCTTTGTATATGCTTGTGGAGTAAAAATGAAGGTTCTATTTTTTTATGTTCTATCTGTGACTCTTTAGTTTTTAGAAGACTCTGATAATAATAGAGTAATAACTTTCTAATTTTATAGAAAAAAAAATCCGAATTTTCAAAAGGTATTTATTCGATGTTAATTTTTTGAATAAGGAAGTGTTTCTGGTGATAAAAAAACCACATAGTTTTCAAGAAAAACTACACGATTGCAGCCAGCACAATTTTAAGATCACTAAATTTATTAGAAAAAACTTTCCGAGTAATACATTCGTTTTAACATTTTAAAATATTGGGGCAATCTTAAAATTTTACAATCCTTTTATCAAAGACTAAAAAATTAGCCTATTGCAGCTGTAATTGAAATGATGATCGGCTTGTGTTTTTGTGTTATATAATTAATTTTATGATCAATCAAAAGATTTTAATACTATTATAAGATCAAGTATATGTGCTTTATGAATATATAAAACACAGTAAAAAATAATCTAGTTTGAAATAATTTATGGTGTCAGCAGAAATGTAAATTTTAAATATTGATTCTATGATTCGATAGAAAAATTTCAAAATATTGTAACAGGTGGAATAAATGGCACAATATCAGCGACAGTAAGTCGACATTTGCTTTAATTACATATTTTGAGCCAGGTTTAAAATATAATTTATTCTTATAAAAATCTTACTTGGAACTTAGATGGTTTATTTATTATTTTTTTAATAATATATATCACAGTAGAAGAATCAAAATTTGGCTAGTGCGAGTATAACTTATAAATTCGGTAATTTATTTAGGGCCAAAATATGAAATTAGTCTTTTTTCATATATTATAACACAAATTTATTCTTTGCTGTAGATTCCTAAAATTATTTGTTCTTTTGATGCACGAAACAGGTTCTGTATAAATAAAATCATAGTTTCAATGTTTTTTTATATTAAAGAACACATTTTTTATATTGATATGCCCAGGATCACATTTAAGCATATATTTTGAGATCGATTATATGATTCTTTACCCTTTCAATATTATAAGCCATGGAAAGCAAAAATATATCGATCTAATGTAGGTAATATTATTTACAGTTCCGATGAAAAAAATCTTTCGAGTAACAAAGATTCTTAAAATATAAGAAAACAATAAAGGATACAATAAAAATGTTATAAATTCAATAAGAAAACTATTGGATTTATGCACGATCAAGTCTGTGATCTGAAGAAGGTAGTAAAAAATATTTATTTCTTTAGTACTGAGATAATAAAAGTTTTCACATCAATCTGTTTCAAAATATTATGCTCCTTTTATAATCAAACTATTCACGTATAAATGTCTTATCTTTATGCGGTAAGAAAGAAACAACCATAATAATAAATATCTAAATTTTATGGGATATTTTTCTGCATGAACACAATTACAAAAATTCGGGATAGTTTTTTTCCAAAAAAAAGTCTGCTCGCTCCAAATATAATTTCAATATAAATCAGAAGTTTACAAATAAGTAATGAACATTCTTTTTGGTATCGTGCTAAAAGGCACGAAAAAAAGGCATAAAACTTTAAATCAAAAGTTAAACAAATCACAATGTTATAAAATGGGGTATAAAAATGCTATACATTTAATGTTTATGCAGAGAAAATCACGTAAGAGATATTAGAATGATCCAAATTCTTTATTTCAGTTCTCTAAAGTCGAGGATTTTTAATTTTTATTCATTCGAGAATGATAAGAGATAGAATGCATGGTTAGTAGTTCTTAGATTGACAAATTTAGTTTGCCGGTTCATGTTGGCAATTCAATTAAATGCATAACATTATATTTCGAAAGTAGTCACACATAAAAAAATCATAGCTGATTAAAACTTAAAATCTCTTTTAGACTCGAAACAATATATTAGTTACCAGTCATCAACTTTTATATATACTTGCAGCACAAATAATCAGAATCTTCCGCGCTTCTGATTATATAACCGATAGATATTCCACAATTATACTTTGCTTCTAGACACTAAATGACCAAGGGACTTTACGAATTATTTTTGCACATTCTAATCTTATTAACTCGGTTTAAGAGATTTATATAAATTTTTGTATAAAAATATGTACATTTAAAAGTATAGGGATTTAATCACGTATGTTATATGCAGTACTTTTTAATGATAATTACCTCAAAATATTCGAGTAAGTATATTTATACGATTGATAATTTAGAATCGTTGAAAATCCGTTTCTTTTTAGAATCGAAATATTTTTTTACATCATATAGAAATATGTGGTATTATTTTTTAAAAGAAAAATATTGTGTTTTGCAAATTTTTAAGCTAATAATTTCTCCTTAATCTAAACAATTTAAAAGGTATTACTTTTAAATTATAGAGTTATTTGTAAAATTATATTTACATATTTGATACTCCCGTATAATCTAATCATAGAAAGAATTTTATTTCGCCTTTTAATATTGCACATGAGTCTTTACGTGTAACTTATTTTTCTGAAAAAGGCTTTCCTTCAATATTAAAAAAATTGCATAAACAGTCCTGATTAAATAGCACAATTAAAGTCATATTTTATGGTTTGTATGTGCTAATCTGTATATTTTATATTAAACGTGCTGATATTGCAAAAAAAATATTTGATTTTATGTACAGCAAATCAAAAAAAAAATATTTTAATTTAGCACAAAATGAATAGGAATCGTTACATGCAGAAAATTTATCAAATAAACGCACAAGTAAGGTTTTAGTAAAAATAATAAATCATTATTCGTATTATACCTAGTAAAACAGGAACGAAAACTATATGATGTTGACGATGTACTATATAAAGGAGGTATCTTTAAGGCACTTATTTAAAATTTGAAATTATAATATTTTCAGTTTATTTATAGGACAAGGGTTCAATAATTTAAGCAAGAGTTCATAATAATAGGTGTTAAAGGATTTATTTATAGAAAATTAATTTTAATTATGTACCTCTACTTTGATTCTAGGGGAATAGGAAACATCAGATATATTTCTCATACGACGTTAAATATGGTAAAACCAGATAAGTTTTTTAATTAGAAAATTAGACACATTAATACTTTTTGTATGTATTCTACTTTTGCTAATATTTATTCATTATTTTATTCCTGTATGCTGTAATTATAGGCTTCTCTAACTATTATTGGGTAAACAGAGATATATTAAAATTAAATTAAGTACATTTTAAGCATTTACTTATCTAAAATACTATAAATTCTGGATTTTTGATTATCTTTGTCCTTATTTATGAAAGAATCTCAAATATCACACATGTGTTTGTGTTATATTTTTATCCAAGGCGATTAAAATTACGCTAATTAATATATAAACGAAATAAAAGGATTTTCCACAATTTGTTAGAACATATATCTATAGACGTCTATATCTATTATGTTAATTTTATCGCTGTTTTTTATTTTGAATGTGTTATTTGTAAGTTATCTATATGTATTTATAATATAATAAGAGATCTAATTATAAATTAGATATTTTTATAAATTTTCTTTTTATACCATATATTATGATATCATGTTACACAAAATCAAGTCTAATATTGTTTTTTTCTTTATGTCTATGTCTTTATTATATATCAAATTCGTAATATGTACAAACACATTTATAAGGCCTTCAAACTATTAGAAAAAGAGTTTTTTAAAAAAAATAAACTAACCAAAACGCTTTTTTACTTTTCATATTAACTGTCCTTGAGCTTATTGTCAAATGATTTTCTCAATTCCGGAATCTCATGCTTCAGAAAGCAAAAAAAAATGCCGTTAGAGTAACTATAAATAAATGAATATAATTCTTGAATTGAATAATACAATTTTTAATGTTTTGCATATTCTGTTCATATATTTAAGGATCATTTTTATCGTTTATCATCGATATTTTTGCTTTTAATTTTTACCTAAGATAAAATCATTAATTTAATGAGTAAACCCAGTCAAATAATAGGTTTTAATGGTATTTTGATGTGCTGTCTCTGCAAAAGACTATTAATAATGTCGTTAAGAGTTATTCGGATGGATATTCCATATCTTTTTTTTATAAAATGGCGGTTTTCTGTATTAATTATATATTTGCTGTCTAAAAGTATGTTTTGTAGGAATTCCATATTTTAATGTCTGCTCCCCTATCTATTTAACATTAATTATATCGTTAGAAGAAGCATTTACAATTTCTAAAGAACAGATTTAATAATCGAAATACGATAAATCTTTTTAGCGGATCTTTTTAAAAAAATTTAAGATTAACTTCTTGATTATTATGTATGAACATTGACTTTAAAATTTATTTGAACAAAATTCGAATAAATTTATATCATATACATTGTATATATCCATGCGTATAATTATGCTTTATAATCATTTTTTCTGGTTTAGTGCTTAAGAAAAGAGTGAATTTTATATCAGCTATATCACCGAACACACAGGGGTCAGATTACACATACATGATACCGTCTTTTTTATGTCTTAGAAACAAGATGATGTGAATTTGTATTTATATATCCAATGAAATTGTGTTCACATCCTATAATTTTATCTTTAGCCCTTTATAAACGGTATATACGCTTTAATTATAATAAGTTTGCATCTTTTTTAGTGAGTTTAGTTTTCTATTTTTCTCTTTTATAATAGATAGTTTTAGTCTTATTTATCATTTTCTTTACTAATATATGTTTTCTGTTGTGTATTTTAATGCATTATGACTATATTTCTCTCCAAAACATTTAGTTTTAAAATAAAATTTGTGAAAAAATCGCAATCATTCTTATTTTTAGGTAAAATAAAGATTAATATTCCTATGTGTATTTTGACTTTCCTATACACTGTATGAAAATAAAACTGCTGAACCATAGCAATTTAAACAACAAATTATGCCTTTTAAGAACGAAAAATATTTGATAAATCTACCCAGAATTGTGTTTTTTAACTGTATAAATTCAATTTTTAACATATAACCTCATGCACTGGTGATTTTCATCAAAATAATTCGTTTATATACAAATTTAAAAAAAAAGCTTTTTCTGTTCTTGCGATTCGCTAAATTTGTGATTATCTGGGCAAAATTATTTTTAATCTTATAAAATCAAGTTTAAACTCTTTTGGTTTTCGTTATCATTTACTAGACTTTGATGTTCTGTTATTTGTTTTTCTGCAGTTTAAATTGCTTTATTATACGGTATAATAGATTATATTGCGTCAGTTTGAGGCTTCGAAATTCCTTTAATTATTTTTTTTACATGTATATAAAATAAAAAAACCATATTTGCCATGCAGAATTATCTGAACACGGAAATACCTTCCCACGATTATTTAAATGTTTTTTGGGCATATTTTTTTCCTGTCTAATAGTGAAAACACACGTGTTTTATTAATATCTGTATTATCACAATTTCTTGATATACTTCTTTTTATCGATATTTTAAGTTTGTAATTATATTTTGGTGTATACATTCAGAGTTCTTTTCAAATCTTCTTTAATCATTCTAAGTGTCCCCTGTAATTTACAGTATTATTTATTTTCCCATATTATTTAGGCATTTAATAAATTATAAAACCATATGGTACGAATTTAATGATATTTACACACATGCATTAAGACTCGAAAGTTTATTTTTGTTTCAAATATATATTTATTCTAAATAGGTTTGTTTTCATATTCAATTTTTGATCACTTTTTTTCTACATCAAACCGAAGTTTTTCTTTTATTAGCATGGCTTTCCGATGATATTAAGTCTTTTTCATGAAAATTTATGCCGTAATATTTTGCTGATCTATAGAATCATACAATTCATTACGTTTGTTTCAATTCTTTGCTTACATATTATTCCATTAAATATGGTGTAATAAGACTTGTTTATTATATAGCTCTAGCATCGTATTTAAATTTATCATACATTAATAATTAAGGTTTGTTTCAAAAGTCATTTTATTCAACACCCGGTATTTATGTTTAGATGCAATCAATTGTGTTTAAAATATAAATACTTAATTATATATTTCAGCTTTATTATATGTTTTTTATGCATTGAATATGTTATATTTGATTTTTTAATCCTCATATGATGCATTTCTACTTTTTTCTTCCTTAAATTAATATCTATAAAATCGTGGTTTTTTATTTATTACCTATTCCGATGGTTGATCGGTGCGTTAATTTTTTTTGATGCAATCTTACCGGAAAAATTTTTGGGTAAAAGATGAAATTAAATTTTTTATTAACAAATATTTAAATTAGTGACTCATGGTTCAGTTAATAGTTTGAAAATGATACAATACAGAATGCAATAAGATTATCGAGATAAACTTTACAGTCATAAAAAGCATGTCTAAATTAATTCACAATATAAAAGCTATTAAAAATATACTCTTTAAGTCTATTTAGAAACAATTTCATGCAAGGAAATTGCATTTTGTATTCTAGTTATAGCCAGTTATAATTTTTTAGGGCTTAATCATCATATTTTTAGGTGAATTTATTACAGTAAAGAATTAAGTTACCGCAGAGAATTTTGAAAAAAAAACTATAAAAAATAAATTTCGAGCATCATGGTAATTAAAATTTGCGAAATAAAACTATAAATTATGTTTCTAAATAGTGTGTTTTATACAAAAAGATCTTCGCGCTTTTAATGTGATGATTTTAAATCCATCTTTGATAAGAAGTAATAAACTCATGAAACACTAGTCTAAATGACTTTTTATGTATTTATTGATTTTTGCATTCAATCATGTACATTAGAAACGCACTTATGCAATGATAAATATCAAAACAAGATTATATATTACAATATTGTACATTTAAAACGGCTTGCATCGACTTGATAATCTTATTACATCTGTAATTCCAATATCTTAAAATATTTTGTTTGAAAATCAGCATTTTTTAATAATTTACATACTATTTAAAAAAATAGATGAAGAAAATAAAGTGGCGAAATAAAAATTAATCCAATTTCATAAATTTTTTAAAAAATTTATAATGATAAGGATAAGGTTATTTTGGGTGTGTTGTCTTATAAATAAACTAGCGTCTTGAAAATATAAATTGCAATTAATATGACTATAGTTGAGCTTAATGGCACTTTAAAACAGAAAAATGATCGTAAACTTATGAAGAAGATAATAAATAAATAAAATACAATTTTGGAAACATATTTTTTGATATAAAGTTATACGAATAATATCAATTAGAATAAAAAGAAAATGCAGTGAAAAAAATATGATATTGTAATGCCTATTCATAACAAAAATTAAAAAATTGATTAGAGAGCGTAAAACATACCCCTCGGCTGATAATTATAGGATTATCTAAGCGGTGGAAAGATAACAACAATAATCAAATTTTATGATGATCATTTTCAATAAAAAGTTTCAAATAAAAGATATATATTATTTTCATTAAAAAAAGGTTGGTAATTTATAATCTGTAAAATATAGCATGATTAATGTTTTTATACATTATCTATACCTGCAAAATAGCCTGTTACCAGCACCAATGAAAATACTAGAATCACACACTACTATTGAACTCAAATTTAAATGTAAAAAATTACAATTTTATTTTTAGATATATTTTTATTGCTAACTAATACATTTATTCTTAAAAACTAGAAGTTCTTTGGTGGGTGACTCTAGAATCAAAGCCTTTAAGAAACCTAAATATTTTGTTCCAAAAATTAGCATTTTATAAATGAACAAAAGTAAAAAACTTAAATAAAGTATAAGATCCAATTACAAGGTACTATTTTTAATTAACTATAAAAGACCGGTAGCCAAAATATATGGCGGATTAAAAAACAGATAGATAAAATCATCATAATAATATGGAGGCACCAACAATTCTTTGCATCGTTTTCGTAAGATGAAAAGGTTTTAATCTGTAAATTTATACAAAAATTACTTTTATATGCAGTTGTAACCAAATTATGTGTTTTCCAAGCTGCTACCTACTTATTTTAATGATATCAGAAGAAAGTTTTATCTGATACTTTAAAAATTACGAAAAATTTACGAAGAAATGTCATCTGACACATAAGTATTTTATCTTCAAAACAAACATCTTAACCGAATCAAAATTCTAGCGGTAGAAGTTATAATATAAGAAAATGGGAAACCCTTGCATTTCAGATAGAATGAGTCGAAAGCGAAATAGGTAAGTTACTAAGAATATGCTGGTTTTGCTTGTTAAAGCAAAATAAAAAACAGATTCCGATCTTTAGAAAGGTTACGGTGTGAATATAGATAGATAAAAGATATCGAAATTGGATAAAAATTTAAAAAGTCGAAAATTGGAATAATCACGTTTAAAAATCCACATATATTGTCTGTGATTTTTTTTAACATGATAGAACTAGGATTTATAATAAGCAAATGAAAAATAGTAAAACATAAAATTTCATAGTGTCATGAAAAACAGATACATACACTTATCAATATTTTTATCAGAAGATTTTTGGATTGAAGTAAATAAATACATGATCATATTCAGCTACCATTATTTCATGTGATTAAATTAGACATAATAAAACTGTAAATGAACTATATATTAAAAAATTTGGTTTTTTCTGTATTTATACCCAAGAAATTCCCAAAAAGTTATTTTTTTTGTATCTGATATAAATTAAAACCTTCAAATATTGCTTAATTTACATGGGAAATGGAATATACGAATTTTATCCTAAATTCTTGCGAAAAGAAGATTATAATAATGATTTATACGCTAAAAGGATCAAATGCTCAAATAACTTCACCAGAAAAGTTCAAATCAATTAGACAGAAATAAGTTATAGTGTGAAAAAAACCACAAATAGGGGAGTCTGTCTAACTTTAGAAGCCTTATTTATTATAAAGGAAATACAGGACGTCAGAATCCTATAAAATATGAGTTTAATTCGTTTAAAATTTATTTGATGATTCGGCAAGATGCAATGCGATAGATGCAAAGAGTAAATGCAATAGTGAAGTGTATAAATTGATTTAAGAATGATTAAAATATAATAGAAGAAATATATATAAATAGTATGTAAAAACTGCGTAAATCTGCTCGCTATTTCCTAAGATATTAGTATGCTCGGGCGAGAGAAAGACGATGATGATACCCACCAAATATTTTTATTATAACTGAATGTTGTTTTCAATCAAACATATCCTATTAAGAGCGCACTTTGCTTCAACTCAAAGAAAAATATATCGTGCTAATTATATTGGATAAAAAGGGTTTGGTCAGAATAACGTAAAAAAAGATACATACCTGATACCGATTATCAGTCGATTCTTGTTTACCTATTAATATTTTTATCTCTTTATGAACGCTTAGTCTGGTTATTTATTATTTATAATTAAAGAATGTAAAATTGAAAAAAATTATGTGTTGATCAATAGCATAAGAATATACTAGAATATACTTGGGCTAGTTTATCTACCAGAATACATTTAAAAATAATAGATGATGTATTTACCGTGATAGTTGAAAAATAATTATGCTTTATAGAATAATAGAATTATTTTTCGAATATATAAAAGAATACAATAAATATCTACGGAAATATTGAAACGATAAATAAAAAATAGAAAAAAATGAAAAATAAAATTTACAAAACTTAAATTAAAATCCTAGGACATGTTATTGAAAACCATCCAGATAGTCTAATGCCGAAATCATAAATTATATAAAAATGCATTTCAGGTAAAACCACTACAACTATATTTTTTTAATATTTATATGTTTTTAAAAAGTTTAAACCTATATGATCAACTAAAGCATCAAAGATGTAAAAATAATTAACCCGTTTTATGTTTTTCAATTTAAAAAGAAAGATTAGTAAAAAAAAGATTTACAATATTATTAGAGCTAGCAAATGTCATTCAGACAATTTATTCATCCCCTAAAATTTCTAAATCTTAGCAAAGACAATGTGATATAAAAAACAAATTTCTCAATACTGCAACCTTTTAACGAGTAAAAAGATACTATATAAACATAGAAATAATTATTTACGGGTGTGATAAGTTTAAACTAACACTTTGACTTTACTAGTAGTAAAAAAAGTTGGAATTGGGATATATACTCAAAAATAGTAATTCTTTTAACGACAAAAAATAAGTAATTTTATTTTATGAAGGTGATTATCACACCAGGAATACTATTTAGAAATTAAATATTTCAAGAGTGTGAAGAATATAGCAACTGTATTTGCTGGAAAAATCACTAATAAAAGAGCGATTAGAAACGATTCAGATTAATAAAATGACATATAACTATAACTTAAATATCGAAGATCATGTTTTTAAATTTGATAAAATTATCAGGTAATATAACTGTAACTTCATAGGAGAATAGCGATGAAGTATTCGATATCTAAAAGATACCAAGGAAAAAATGTATTAGTTTATTTAAATGTGTTTCGAGACATCAAAAAAGTATAAACATAAAGAAGAGGGAACTTATATGTATCTTCTAAAGCATAGAACATAAATAAAAGGAGGAAAGTGGATAGCATTGGTGAACTATGACATGGAAAATACAAACCAGAAATATCATTCTAATGTATATGTATATATAAAATTTTCTTTTCAAAAGTATTAGAGTTATTTATACGGAAAAAAATTCTAGAATATTGTAACAGTTTAAAGATACAAAAATAACGTAATTGAAAAGGCTGTCCATGATTAAGGGACTAAAATTTCAAACAAAAAAATCGATCAAGATTATAATCGGCGCTGTATCATTCGGTATAAAGCGAATATTGAAGATTTAATACTACCATTATCTCAAATCTCAAAGGAAAACGTATTTTAGAATATCGTGCTATAATAATCGCCCATGACTATCGTGGAAGCACATAATATAGATATTAGTGAGCAGTTGGCGCAATAAAATGTTTAATGGTTTACCTACTAATCAAAATTTTTTTGTGTATACTGCATAATTAGAATAGCAGAGAGCAAATATAAATATGAATGAATTACCGAAGGAAGGAAAAGAGGAATAATTTTTGGAATATATAATTGAGTTTAAAATAATTTAAGAACCCTTTTAAAAAGCATCGAATTTTTGACTAATTTAAATCAAAAAGGAAAATCCGTCTAATTAATTATTGCAGAAATAAAAAAAAGTATAGCATGAATATAAGTTATGTGGTTTTTGTCACAACCAAGTATATCTATCGTTGTAAAGCTACGAAAGATGGTTGTGATGGATATAACTATAGGTGTATGGATTATACTAGGGATAAAATCAAATATTATATCTATAAAAAAGGATACGAGACAGAGTAATTTAAAAATTTAAATCAAGAAACTGCTATAATTTCGGTTCTTCTATATCGAAAACCTCCCACAAAGAACTATTTGCGAAGTTTCCGGTATGAATCAAATATACGCTTGTAGATAAATAAGTAAGCTAAGCAACGAATGTTGAATATTATAGCAACATTATAGTGAGAATGGGTGGGCCTTGATGAATTATTTAAGCTGATGAAACAATTTTTAAACCAGGGTTAAGTCTCATCATTGGAGGTAAAAATAAATTAGAACTTGGACTTGACCATGATTGACACAAGTGAATCACCCAGGAAAAGATTTACCGCGGTTTTTTCGAATAGAACCAGGTGAACTCTAATGAATGTCATTAAGATAGTAGTCAGATATTGTTCAGTAATATATACGTATAAATTTTAAGGCTATAATTATATTTTGGAATGAATATGAATACCATAGGATCACATATAAGTATAATTTTGTTGATCCTTATTTTTAGCCTATAGTCAAATGTTGAGTCACACAACAACAAGCTAGGTTAAAGTACTTAAAAAAAGTGGTATATAAAAAGAACTTAGATACGAATGATTAAAAGATACTAAGTTTACTTATCAAAATAAAGGTAATTTAAATGAGCTCTACCTGACATAATATAAATCAAAGGTAGATTCTTATTAATTTATATAATTTTATATCCATAATTTTATCTTTCAATAATGATAACAGCGTATTTCATATATGTTTTCATTAACTTTAAGTAAATTGATTTGATCTATCGAAGGGTATATTTGTCTATTAATTTCATATTCTTAAGATAGGAATTTAGTTTAATTTATGGATCATATTATCTGGTAAGCTACAACCATGTAAGGAACCTATAGTATTATAATAGAAGTAAGGAATAGGCTCTATATTTTTGAGATACGGACTGTGTGGTTTTTTAAGAAACAAAAAGTTGATATGTTATAAAAGCAACCTTCAAAAGAAAAGAATTTCGTAACTATACTACATAAAATTTACAAACCAAATCAGGATCATATAAATACCCGAAAAAATCTCGTAATAAATTGGATCTAAACTGGAATTTTGTGAGAAACCAAGCTAAGTTTTAATAAATACATTTGTAAACCTTATTCAACAGCGATCGGATTCTAAAAGGGTTTGATGCTGGATAAAATTTTCAATATTATCATCTATGGACAAAAGGTGGGTATAATAACAAAATAAATCAAATTAAATAGTTATAATTCACCAACAAAGTATAATGATGATAGGAAATAAAATAAAAATCATCTAAAAACTATAAATATAGATTTTTATAATGATGATAGCGATGTATTATCATGAAAAAAATATTTTAATGGAAGCAATTCATTTTAAATGAATTAAACCTTGTCATAAAAAGGTGGCCAATTTTTGCCTCTCTCGATTATGTATATAAAACTGTAACTCATTATATTTGAGCGACGAAAATTGGTTTCTTTTCCAATTTTTTTTATTTAAAATACAATTTTCTTTGTGAATATTTATAAAAGTTGAATAAGCATAGAAAGAGTCTGATCCATCTTTTTCAGTGCTTTTTTCACAGCTTGCTAATAGTTTAATTAATTCTCAAATGGTGTTAACTGGTGTAAAAGTGTAGTTTAATATTTTCTTCGCTCGCTTCTGTGCTTATATACCAAATGTTCTTTACTTCGACAAAATCCCTCTTTTGGATCTGCCCCATAAAAAAATGACTTCCAGATTCATCTGTCATTATATACTAAAGTGTTCGAATAACTTGAGTTTTTTTTTCCAATGCGCGTTTTTATTCACGGTGCAGCATCTTAATAAATCAATTAAAAAAAATATATTCAAAAAAAATTCAATGAAATAAGAATGGGAAGAAGTCTCAGATTAGGAATGCTTTTGCGGATAATAGAATAAATGCAATCTACAAGATTAGCAGCAGTAACTAGAGAAGAATTTAATGAAGAAAATCGATTCAAATTATAATATATTTTTAAAAATATACGAGTCGAATAATAAGATGTGATCGAGGTTATTTTAAGGGGCTTTATATGGTAATAAGTTGTGAAAAGTTGTTAAATATGTGTGGGGTTATAATTCAAATGGGTACAATATCACAACAGAGTCTTAAAACTTAAAAAACATAATTGATACCACACATCTAAAATGTGATCAGTAAAAATACAAGGTTTAACCCTCGGTAAATAAGATATTTTCTTTTTACAGACACTTTATTGCGGTACTGGTAAAACTCAGCAGCATTTCATAATTTAAAAATAAAAAAAAAATAGTTCCAAAATCAATCTAGTATGAAATAAATTTCAATTGGTTTTGTAAAAATATCGATATCTAGTGAGATGAGATAAGAAATACTTTTGAAGAATTGGGATCGATTGAAGCGAAAGGATATAGCATGTTTTTAAATAATTCAAGGTGCCTTCAATTTTTAAATTGCCTATGTTTTGATGATTAATTTACATGCACCGAAATTTTTAATATTTAATTAATGAAATTCTTTCGTTGGTCAGTTCCAGAGGCAAAATCGCTAAAATTTATGTATATCGAATTTTATAATGGTTTTAAGGTATGTATTTTATTGGTTTTCCCTCCATTAATTTTTCTAGCTGAATCAATTTATAGTTTAACAAGCATTTAGTGGTATTTAAAAAATACTTTGGGAAATTATAATTCTTTATTTAAATACGCTTTCCAATAAATTTAATGTATTTTGAGTAATATTTATATCGGTGAATTGTTGTCAAACTATAAAACAATGTTTAAAAATTATTTCTTTCTCATTTTTTTATATTCGAGATAATATTATGCGTAACTTTAATGAATGACATTCACCAAATTTAATAATAGTATTGACAAAAAATTTGTTTAAAATATATACCTTAAAATGATATTATACATAAGTTTGATAGATTCATTTATTTATAAATATATTCTGTTTTTATCAATTTAAATTATAAAATTTTCTCGAAAAACATAGTTATAATATGAATAATTCACCCCATTATTATATTAATGCACGATACTGTTTAAAATTTAATAAAACATCATACTAAAAAAATTAAATAAAATATCATACTATAAAATTTCAATAAAATATCACAGCATATAAAATTCAATGAAATATCACAGCATTTAAAATTCAAATATAATATCATACTATAAAAATTCAATATAATATCATATCATAAAAATTCAAATATTATACCATCAAAAATTCAAATATCAAACCATTATAAATTCAAATATTATACCATAAAAATTCAATGAAGTATCATGCTATTTAAAATTCAATGATTATTCATATAAAATTTAACTATAAAACCACAAAAAATTCTAAGAAATATCATAAAAAATTCAAATATCACAGCATTTAAAATTCAAATGAAATATCATACCATTTGGTTCCTTCGTTATCAATTAAAGTTCTACAAAACTTAATGTCCATTCTTGGATAATTCAAAAAAGAAGGTGTCCGAATTCCTACCCCGATGCTGCAACCCATATTTCTTATATTGGGAATAATAATATTTCCAAGCACAAAAGATTTCAATATTTCGATTGGGTTGGATATTTTAGAAACCAATCCAGACGAATAAAAAGCATAAAATTCAGTATTTTTTTTTATTAGTATACCTAAAGATGAATTATTGTAAAAATATGATCTTCCACCATTTTTGTATCCAATAGTGTCTTTTTTGTATCCTGGAATTTGCGAACCTAGCCAGAATTTGTTTGTGATATGTGTTTTTCCTAAAATTGTTCCCCCTTTTATTATGGTTTTAAATCTGAAAAGATTGTGACAAAAAATCGTGTTAAATATAATTTTAGAGAAATCTAGTTTGAGATATGAATTGAGAGTAATATTTTTTCTTTTTTTGTGCAATCCTGTATTTAGAGTAAAATTATCATCATTTTCATTCGTTGATTTACGAATTTCAATAAATGTTTTTGAATCGTTCGATAAATGACTATATTTATTTGTTATTTTTTCGAAAAACAACCCGAATGACATTTTTTGATCGAGATTAGATAATATTGTTCCCATTCCATTAAAAAAATATTGGTGATTTTTTAGTGTTTTATTCGTTTTGAAAGTTTTTATTTCCAAATTGCTGTTATTAAAAAATGGATTTTCCGAATATATTTTTTTACTATAAGCGATATCCATATTTCTTTTTAAATCACCGTTTATAGATAAGCTGTCACTTTTACTGAATATATTTGGAATTGATATAGAAGCGAAGAATGTGTTATCTTTATTATATTTCGAAATCTTCTTAATTCCAAAATTTATTTTGCTCTTTTGCATCTCAGTTGCGTTATTTGTCTTTTGTGGATCTAAATCTTTTGTGTTTTTGTTATTAAGAAAAAACAAATTTATTTTTGTGTTAAAAATTGAATCCTTATTCAAATAGCTTAATTTTTCTTTGATTTCATCTTTATTTAGATTCATTGTACTATTTTAATGGTTTTAATAGTAATTCTTTTTGATTTTAAAGGGGACTTAAATTTAAGATATATTGCAAATTAAGGAGCAGATTTAATTTTATTTATGGCTATTTTTGTATTATAAATTTATATTTTAAAAGCTTAACTCTATAAAAAGTTACTTTTAATAATCTTTATGGTATTTTAGTATTATAAATTTATATTTTAAAAGCTTAACTCTGTAAAAAGTTCCATGAAATTTTCTTCAATAATTTTTTTTATATATTAATTTTTTAAAAGCATAACTCTGTAAAAATATTGAAATATTCAACATGGCTATTTTTGTATTATAAATTAATTTTTTAAAAGCTTAAATCTGTAAAAACATTGTAAATATTCAACATGACTATTTTTGTTTATAAATTTATATTTTAAAAGCTTAACTCATCAAAAAGTTACATGAAATTTTCTTCAATTATTTTAGTATTATAAATTTATATTTTGAAAGCTTAACTCATCAAAAAGTTCCGTGAAATTTTCTTCAATTATTTTAGTATTATAAATTTATATTTTAAAAGCTTAACTCTATACAAAGTTACTTGAAATATTCTTCAATTAATTTTTATTCATGGGTTAAGTTTCTTTTTATGTATTATATCTATTGAGACGTAGTCAGCCCATTGGGAATATTTCACAACACCTTGATAGATCTTTCCTTGATCTATCTCCATCGACTGCTCTTCTTCTCTCAAATGATATGGGTTCAAGTGTCTTGCGGGTTATATTCTTTATGCTTATTTTTGTATAATAAATTTATATCCATAGTTTTAATTTTTATTATTATGCATTTAAATAATCCGTAATATTGTTTTAAATAGAAAAATTCAAATTTACCGCCAGATCATTTCGGAAAATAAAAACATCTTATATTTTTATTAGACATCTTGAGCCATCCATACAGTTATCTTTTAAAAAAGGTATATTGGGGCCTAATTATTTACACTGAATATTGAATTTTATTGCTTTATAATTACATTACCTTAAAATGGAAAGGTCAAAGCTTGTAATGTCTATATTGTATTATAAATTAGAAAAAAACAGCCCCTTGGTATAATATAAATTTTGATACTTAGGGATTTTATTTTAAACTTAAAATTGCTGAATATTTATAATAACTCAGTTTATATTCCACTTGATATTAGGGAGTTAATATAATCTGTACATTTATTTTGTGATTTTGCTTTGTTAGTGCGTTTATAAACCGCAAAGATATTATATCACCATAAAATAAAAAAAGACTGTTAAATATTAAGTAAATGATTTTTATGCATATAATTATGCCTTATTAGATTTTATTTAACATAAATAATACCCGGTTTGCCATTAATGAATGAAATATAGGGCCATTAAATCATATACATGCGTTTCTTCACTTAATATGCAATTATTTATGATCATCGAAAATATATAAAACTTGTAACTATCAGTCTCAGACTATAAAAAATATAGATTCTGGTTGTAATATAGCAATCATTTTAGCAAAACCGTGTATATTTATTTTAGCATCAAAAAATCGGATTTTGATTATTAAATAACAGTGCGATCATAATTTTGTATGTAAATTTTAAAATTGCTGATATTTTAAAAGCTTACTACATTTATTTTATTGGCACGATCTCAGTGATTGAAGGCGAGACATCCGTCTTTGTAACATAAAATTCTACAAAAGGTTTAACGACTTTAATTTGACTTCGACAATCGTGTTACCGCTTCGATTAAACGTCTTCATAATGCCAATAATGGCTTTTATTACTTGTACTTGTGTTAGCGAATCTTTAAATTAGTTTCTGTGTATCAATCATGTGTATTTTTATAGCAGAAAGCTTTCTTTTCTCTGATCTGCTATCAGTTTTCGCAGTGGATTGACTATCAGTTTTTACCGTATCACCTACAGCTAGGTGACTCTAAATACTCATTTTATAATATAACTATGCACTGTGTTAAAGAATATAAAAACCATAAATCATTTAAATTGAAGATTCTAGGTCGGAAATTTGAACCGCCCTGCCATGAAAACCAAATATAATAATGTTAGCAAAATCCAACAAAAAATTTTATTGGAATCACCATAGTAATTCAAGCAGAAAGCCATTTTTAGCATAGAAAGAAAATTTTTTCTGATGAAACGTTTTTAGAATAGCTTTTACCTGCTTTGCACAAACCACGGGCAGTTAGCGGAAGTAGAAAGTGTCAAAGAAACCATTTTTATATTTATTTCATTAGTTATTTATTTTTTATGTCAGAAATAACACCGAGATAAAAAAACAAACATCAAACTACAAAGCACAAATAAAAAATATAAAATTGCTGTATTTTTTACCATTTTATTTTATAAGGTGTTTTTAAGAACATAAATGATAACTACAATAACAAAAAATTTGTGAATTACGATGATATTATTGTTAGAAATGCGATAAATATTTTCTAAATTACGACAATTTTTTTATATATTTTCTGACGAACACAAAGGTATATAAATATTATTCTGCATGGATTTTCGTATGAAAATTTCTACACATGATTAAAGATGTGATTAATAGCCATCTACTATAAATAAAACAGGCGATAATGCTTTACACCGTTATTATAAAAATATAAGTATTCAATATATCGAGTTAAAACATTTTACACACAGAATTGGTTAAATTTAAAACTTAATTCGAGAGAGATGTATATTAATCATCATTGAAAGTTTGCATGTTTAATTTCCTGATTTAATCAAACAATGCAATTTTTAAATTGAGATCTTGACATCTTAAATTAAAATATTTTGTGTATGTTAATTAATATTTCTAAAATAGATGTAAAATGTTTCAGAAAGAGTAAACATTAAAATATACAAAAAAATCAAGATAAATATTTACGAAAAGAAATCGATAAGATTTGTGTTTTCAGAATACAATTAAAAGCGGAGAGCCGGCTTTGAAAAAACACAATGATTAAAGTTCTCTAGGAAGCATCACCATACTCTCTCAAACGGTTGTTGAATTTGTTATTATTTGCCTTTGATTCCGAGAATTGAGTCAAGTTGTATTAGCGCCACAATAAAGTGTATCATGAGAGTTTTTTTTATTTCTTTTATTGTAGATCCATCTAAGATTTTGGGCATAAAACCTAGCATCTATGTGGTATTAATTAAAATCATAATACTTAGACGATGCCTTGCGGAATTTGTGCGTTGAATTATTTTAAATGCGGGTTTGTAAGACACTTTAACTCATCTCATTTGAGAGAAGAAGAGCAGTTGATGATGATAGATCAGAGGAAGATGCCAAAAGATGTATTAAGGAGTTGTTCAATATTCTCAATGTGCTGACTACGTCTCAAAAGATGGAATTGATAAAAGAAACTTGACCCATAAATAAAAATAATGATTAAATGGGGGTTCCAGATTAAATATATAGCTACAAAGAACTTTAATTTAAAAAAAAAATTCGACCAAAATTATTTTCAAATTCTAGCATAGAATTACAATATTTGATAAAATAAGAACGATTTATATTATTATTTTAAACTTTTATAATGGCGTTATGATATTTGACAAAAACAATTATTGTTAATTTCCCAACATCACTTTTATCTCATTAAAAGACTGTGCGATTCATGATATAATTCTTTTCACTAAAAATTAATATATTTAGCAACACCTTTTGCTTAACTAAGCTCAAACATTTATTAAAAGACTATGCGATTCATGGTATAGTTTTTATAATTATAAAATTTTATATTTAGCAACATTTTTTACTTAACTAAGCAAATTCTTTTATTATGAGACTAATGTATTCATGTTATAATTCTTTTCATTAAAAATTAATATATTTAACAACATCTTTTACTTGAAATAGCTCACTTTTTTATTAAAATACTATTAAATTTACTATAATCATTTATATCACATTAAAGATTATTGAAAAATTATACATCCTTTATTAAATACCCACATCGGAAATTATTAAACCCACTAAAATTCTTTTCATTATGGCATTTTTCGTCCTTAATTATTAGCATCCAAGAAGATTTTTATTGAATTTTGAACCCCTTATTGAAATGTACAATACATCCCAAAGATTACAAGCACTTGGCTCAGTTACATTCAACATGACGGTAGCTCTTCTTGCCGCAACAGCCATAATATACCACGCAACTCTTAACTCACCAGTTATGTCCAACAAAATCATAATAAAAGATATCGCATCAAGTCAAAAAAATCCATTCGTAAACTTTAATCTTAATCTTGATTTAAGAAGCGAATTCAAAAATCCAGGACTGAAACAAATATTTACGTATTTTAAGATTGTATATGCGGATAAAGAAGAAATCATATGGTCACAAATTGTGCAGAGACAAACACCCAATAAAGTGTTTAATAAGGTTATCCAGAATAATTATAGGTTTTCACCGATTACAGAGGGTCAAATTGTTCGGTTTGAATTGAGAGGAAATTATTTCCCATATGTTGGTATTATTCAAGATAAATTACTTGGTATAGGCCAGCTTGAACTATAATTAAAGTCCTTATCTTATAAATACATTTTTAATCTTCATTTAAATTTATACCATATTATAAATTTATATTGACTATTTCTTTTTTGAAATAATATATTGTATAACTTTTTTACTCTGTTCTAATTCTTTTTTGAAATAATATATTGTAAAACTTTTTTACTTTGTAATAATTAAATGCATATTTCTTTTGGCCTCAGATATAATCAATCAATCAATAAAAATATGAATCATTCACATGATATTATTTTTTTATCTATGGGTTAAGTTTCTTTTATTAATTCCATTATTGAAACGTACTCAGCCCATTAGGAATATTTCAAAACTCATTGATACATCTTTTGACAACTTCCTCTGATCTATCTTCATCAACTTCTCTTCTTCTCTCAAATGAGATGAGTTTAGTGACTTGATTCACATGAAAATAAATAATTTATAACAAACAACATAAGCGATCGAATAATAAACATGAATTATTCCTTTTGTAAAATAAATAATTTATAACAACAACATAAGCGATCGAATAATAAACATTAATTATTCCTTTTGTAAAATAAATAATTTATAACAACAACATAAGTGATCGAATAATAAACATTAATTATTCCTTTTGTAAAATAAATAATTTATAACAACAACATAAGCGATCGAATAATAAACATTAATTATTCCTTTTGTAAAATAAATAATTTATAACAACAACATAAGCGATCGAATAATAAACATGAATTCGTCATTTTGTAAAATAAATGATTATTTGAAAAAAATTCATATCTATTATTTGATTGTTTAAAGTTCATAATTTTATTGCTTGATTATATAAAGAACCGAAGAATTGTTATTTGAAACTGTACTGTAAAAATATTGTTGAAATAAATTCTTTCCTTATTTTATTATTCCTTAACCATTGGAAAAGCTAATGTTTTTTACATATAAATATTTCAGTAATTAATATTTTTCATCTTTTTTTTAAGTTAAAATAATTGTTTTTAACTTTATCATGCCAAGGATGCGTTGGGGCAGTTGGTTTAGAAACGCTTTGTAAACTTCCAGAGTTCCGACCGCATAGCAACCCCGGAATCCTATATATTTACTCAAAACGAGAAATACCACCAAGGGAGGCTGTCTCTCAAAATTAAAAAGTATATGCATAAAATACAGATAATTCGAGGCAAATTAGGAATTTGTTGTCGAAGATTCCTAAAATATGCTAAAAATTAGATGAAGCCTGCTTCCGTAAAGCAAGAATATAGGTAAATGTAGAGTGGTGGTGCATAATTAACCAGCGATGGAGAGTAGATGGAATCCTAACCCTGCTCCATATCGATTACCACCCGGTAAAACAGGTATAATACACGGAGACAAACCTGATTACTGGAAATTTATAACATGGAAAGTGAGGGATCATCAAATAAGCAAATACCTTGAATGGTCATAAGCGAACTTTATAAAAAGAAGATATGTACGAGCAAATAAAAAATTAAGTCATTCGTCGTGAATTAGTCATACCAAGGTAATCATAAAGTCAACACCAACTGACTAATTTTTATAGATTTAATCATTTCTTGAACTATTAGAAAGCTGAAGGTCTTTAAAAAAAATCACTTGCCATTAACAATTTGAAATGCTAATGGCTGTTATTCAATAAAATTTTTAGAGTATAAAATTATCGATGTAGTTTTTAATTAATTATAATTATTTCTAATTTTTATGTATTCAAATTATAGGATGGAGAAAATCACTGAACTAACAGATCTTGAAAAAAGAAGAAGTGTCGAAGAAGATGTTAAATAGGAGGATATAGCCAAGAGTATAGTTATATGTACCCAAAGAATTAAAGCAGTTATGCTTGACAAGAAAATCTAAAATTGCAAATACCAAAATTAACAAATAAATAGAAACAATTGATTCTGATTTTTATCATCTTAAGGTAAATAAAAATCCATTCCTATTTTACTAAACTTTTTATATTTGTTTTTCGGTACGGAGATATTAAATTTAGTCCATTATTCTTGCAGTAAAATTTTGAAGCCCGTTTTTAATGTTCTTTTGATATAATTATATATGAAAATAACCTTCTCCTAAATTTTATAGACACTATTACAAGATATTTATGCGTAGGAAAGCCAAAAAATACAAAAAAATAGATATAAGGATATGCATCTCTAGTTATCATATGTAAGACATCTATAAACCTTTGTTTAACCTCTTTTTTACACGTTAAGACTATTTAATAAGATAACTATACGTTTTTTAATTATGATTATCGAATTTATTTCACTATAGTGACCTAATCTCAAAAAAATTCTGCTTGTAAGATTTTCATCTATAAAAGAAAATTGAAACTGTGTCAGCATGTTCTTGAAAGGCCTGGAAATTAAAAAAAAAGACTATTTGATACAGAAATAACCAACTTTACACCAAAATTGCGCAAATAAATATAATTTATATCTGTGAGTTCTTATACTAAGTTTCCCTTCTTATATGTCGAAAATACCGAAAAACATTGATTCACGCTGCAAAAAAGCTATATATATATTTAAATGTGATATTATCCCCCAATAACGTAAATTTTAATTACAAAAACATCAACAAAATTTTTTTATACACATAAAATGTATATTTTATATTTAAGATCGGAAAGAAATTTATCGCCGCATTACTCATATGTCCAGTTAAATTTCATCTTAAAAGTTATTGAAGAATAAATAATAACTTCATGATTGTCGTGAATCTAATTCAAATAACCTTATTAAAAAGTTTGGAGATAATTTATAAAATAATTTCTTTCATTATTGGTGTGTTTATATAATGAATACTTTCATATTCTTCTTTGTCAACCATATATATTATTGTAAACTAGTTTGATTGTACTTTCAAATTTTCGATTTTAATCATAAATGCTAAAAAATTATCGGTAATTTAAATATAAATTCAAGAAAGATTAATCATTTGGTTTAGATCCATTTTTTTTTAGGCGTAAGAAGGTAGATTTAATATTGCTTGATTTGAATTCCTTTCGTTAGAAGTTATAGGATGAGTGTATATTTCTTAAATATTATTTGGTCCAAATTTAATTCTTTCAAAATTATTCCCGAATAATCTTAAACTTCTCGAAATACTTTATCAAGATTGTATATTTTTATGTGGGGATTAAGGAGCTGGTTTGAATGTTCATTTTTTAAAAATTATTCGGTTCAAATTTAATTCTTTCAAAATTATTTACACCCAAATTTAAAATTCTCAAAATACTTTATCAGATTGTATATTTTTATGTGGAGATAAAGGAGCTGGTTTAAATGTTCATTTTTTAAAAATTATTTGGTTCAAATTTAATTCTTTCAAAATTATTTCCTCTCAATCTTAAAATTCTCAAAATACTTTATCAAAATTGTATATTTTTCTTGGGTTTATGAAAATTAAGAAAAATATTTATTTTTATTTACGAATTAAGGAGTAGATCAAATGATCATATAATGATATTACTGCGTAGAAAACATATATAACAGAGAAAACTATTACTCATATTTAAAATTAGTATCGAATTTTGCAAATAAATCTTTGCGGTATTTTTTTGATTCATATTTTCAAAACAAATAATGTAAATATCATTAACAAAAAATATTTGGTATGGATGCTTGAATTTTTTATAATTATCATAAAGTACTTTTCTGTTTATTTTTATTTCTATATAAAAGTAAAATAACTTTGCCTCTCATCTACACATAAAAATGACAATAAATAAAACAGTTATGAGTACATTAAACATTGTTCAACACATTAAATGTGATTAGAAGGTAAAATGTAAATAATTTTTTAAAAAGCTGGGTTGTTGCGGACTATTAGATTTAAATTTTCACAAGAACCAAATAAAAAGTATCATATTTAAAACTAAACATTTCATTTACGTTAAATAGTAGTATAAACAGCGAAAAAGGATCATGATATGACGCTTTCATTAAAAAAACAACTATAATTACAAAAAAATTTCTAGAAGTATATCGTATATGATTTCAGAGCTTAAAATATATTTTATATAAAAAAACAAGTTATTTAGCTCATCTATCATACTAAAATCCAATACTCATTTTAAAGTCAAAGGTATTGAATATGTTGTTTTAAAATATGTATTAAATATAGAATAGATATTAAAATGCCTTTTTATTGCGAGTATCTTAAATAATTTAATAATAATCTTAATTAATATAATAAAATGGTCAATCAAGTTCTTTTACTAAATAAAATAGGCTATAAACGAGTAAATATATGTAGAAAAAGAAATATAAAAATGTTTATCATATTAAATGTTTTATGCAATAAAAAGCTAATAAAAACATAAACTTATTATAGAAACGTGTTCCCTTTTATAGGAGAAACAAAAATAAAATTCAAAGAAATTTTACAAAATGCTTAAAATAATCCAATGTTTTTTTTATTAAATAAGTATAGCTAGAAATATTGCAACATCTACCGGTATCAAATAAAAAATCTTGAAAATTTTAAACAGATGATACGCCTTTCACATTTATAATGACTAGTTTCAATAAGCAAAACAGTGTTTTAAAAATTTATCTGTGACTTCTAAGTTTAATAAATTGCAAAAATAATATAAATGATAAAGGTAGTATGTTTTTATTCCTAGTCCTTAGTCTTAAATTTTATTGGTGCTTTTACATAATAAATATGTTAAGATTTTTTTATTGCCATTTTCTATTGAATTTTTAAATCTAAAATTATGTCTGTTCAAGATTGAAAATCATACCTATTCTCCCCATTACTATTCCGAAAGTCATATTTTTATTCGCAAATTTGAGATTTTGTAACTTTTATCAAGCATCTAAAATTCCTTAATAATTATGAATAAAAATAAAAATGGCTTTTTTGAACTATTTTTCTCTGTATTTTTAGCATAAAATTCTTGAAGTTAATTTTATTATCAGATAAGCAATTTTTAGAAGATAAACCGTGTTTATTTACATAGTTATATAGGACACTTTTATTCGAAAAGGCCATCATATTGGTTATCTTTGGATTTCTTTGTTCAACTTACATTCAGGAATCGAACCAATTTTTATAAGTATCTAAAAAACGTGTGTTCACAATTTAAGTTATTTTAGTTTCATAAATTTATGCCTAATAACTCACATCTTTTTCTTAAGGCAGACATTATTTACATTTTTGGAACATACAAATAATCTAAATGATTTTAAATTCGTGTTTTTTATTTACTTGCTAAAATGGGGTTTAAAGAAGATTTACCAATCTATTTATATATTTTTTATATTAGTTGCGCTGATTGGATGCTTTTTTTTGTTTAAATACATATTTTCGTACATAATAGAGTCCATATTTAAATTTATAAACTATCTATAGTGTCACGTAAAGAATTATATCGTAATTTAGGAATGAAAGGGCCCATAAAAAAATGACGTATAAGGGGGAACCATCCAAAAATCATTACCTTTTGAATTATATTTATAATCAAATATATAAATTTCTTTAATTTTTATTGTTAACTATATTTAGAATATTATCAACAGTGAAAAATTGTGGTATTCGATAAACTGAACTTTTGTATTGAAATACAGAAAATTCATAACGAAATCCTTTTTGAATATACTCAATAGAACAGAATGTTTTTAAATTTACAAAAGATTGATTCATTATGCTTTGATTTATTTCTTAAAAATATAAGCAAAAACATAGATGACTCATTTTTCTTGTGATAATGTTAAGTTTGAACAGCTAAAATCACGCTATAACCCGTGGAAAAAGAATTGAATTCCCCTTTTAAATATAAGTACATACGCAATGTTAAATTGTAAAATATTATATATTGCTTAATCACACACAAACAAACCTTCGATATTCATTCCGGCTAGGTTCCCAGTAGCGGTATTCTCCACTATATGCTATGAAATAGACTGATTATGTGTCTTGTTTGAAAATAATGTATCGGGGATTTGAAACTTTTTATAAAAAAGTTCAGAAAACTTTATTGTTTTAGTGAGGTTTTTTTAATATTTTGATAATTCTTTCTTGATTTTAAAATACCCGAGATAATAGCCAGATTAATTTCATAGAGCCATCATGAAAACATAACAAGCTTGGTTTTTTATATTTAATTGAAATACATCATGTAAATTTGTGTTTCACGGGTCGAGTTCATAATATGATATTGTTTAAGTCGATCCTTAAATTTTTTATTGTCATATAATCCACTTTGAATGAATATTTGAATCTTATTGTTTACGACTCAAAGTATTTATAAGAATGACTATGGGTATTTTTTATTTATATAAATAATGTTCGTACTATTTTATCCACTTTTCTATAGTATTGCCAAAATTAAATATCCAAATACCTAGCAAATATGTTTATTCAAAAAAAAATATTTTATTTTATAAAAATAACCCGAAAAGATAGATTTTATTTGCTTAATTTTTTCTCTAAAATATCTTTTAAAATTTTTTACCGATTTTAATATATTCATAAAGATTAAATGATTTATCTGACCAGAAATTATGATAGTTTCATTTGGCTGATTTGAAAAAAGGAATTTCATAGATATTTTATATGATTTATAAGAAACTTTATCCTTTTATAGTGTTGATGACCATAAAAATTTGTTTTCGCTTGTATTCTCTTTACGAATATCACAACTTATTTATTTTATTAAAGTGGTAATGGATCCGTTTTATTTTACAAATTAATATGCGATATTGAAGATTTTCATAAATTAACATCCTTTACTTTTACTAATAGGTTTTGGAAGATATTTGATCAACAGATAACATTTTTTTTGATTTCGTATGCAATAGAATCTACTGTGTTTAAAATTTTTTAGTGCTTTATTATCTTTCCGAACTTGGATATATGCTTGAAAAAAATATTTTTAGGTATTTCAAAAACCCTAAGTTCTATGCTGTTGTTTTGGTTCTTCTTGATATACTTAATAAAACAATTTAAAAATAGAAAGCCTTTTTAATTCTGATATATGCTTGTCCTAATAAAATACGTATATGATTAGATAGAACCAGGTTATCGATTTGTAACTTTCAATACTTAATGGATATCTGGGGGTTTTATATTGAATTTCGCCTAAAAAATCAAATCCATTGATTTTAGAAACTACCGTTCATAAAAATTTGATGTATTATTGTGTTAAAATAAATGTTAAATTTTAAAATTGGTTCGTAAATATTCTATCATTCTAGTTTATAACAAACCCAAAATTATATTTTAGACACTTACAAGAATAATAAAACAGTAATTGTTGTTTAGTTTTATATTTTTATTCATTCATGTTATTTTTTTAGCATCTAGAATAAAATAGGATATATGATATAGTTGAATATGCGGCAGGGCTTGCTTCACAAGCTTGTTCTTGATCGAAAAAATACCATTTATCGTTTCTCTTAACATAAGATGCATAATGGCCTACCCTAGAAGAACCAACATGTAATATGGATCCAGTGTATTCATATTCTGTTTGCTCATCATTTTCTTGGATAAATTTGAGGTTTTTTGTATAATATACGCTCCTTATATCTTTAATCTGATATTGATTAAATCTTTTTAATTGAATGATAAGTATTTCTGGAAAGTCAATGATTTTTGTATATTTGTGTGTGAATCCAGATAATTTGCAGCCTGAGCACATATATTCGGATATTTTTTCCTTTGCGAAATATTTATCAAAACAATTAGAAAATATTTTATCCATGGGAAGTCTTAAAATATTGAATTTTTCTTTTACAACAGTTTTGTTCTCACAGTTTTCGCAGACTATTGTTGTCTCGAAAATTCCGAAAAAGGTTTTTGATATTATGTTTTTATCATTCAAATCATTAGACTTTTTATTTTTCTGCGTTTCATTATCTCTATTGTTTATCTCTTCTTCAAAAACCTCAAGAAATTTTTCTAAAAACTCAGCAGCATCTTGTTGTTTTCCGTTAAGAATCTTGATTTTGGGTTTTAATTTGTTATAGAATCGCTTAGAATTTACAGTTTTCGGTGTGTCTTCGTATTTTTTCTTGAAATAAGAGAATTCTTTTGTCAAATTACAACCATTATATTTGTTTTTATCTAAATATTCTACTATTTGGTCTAATGACAAAAGAATTTGAATAATGGCACTAAAATAACAGTTGTTTGTGCCAAACCTAATTCCCTTTGGTTCTGGTAGGCTGTTATTTTTTTGATACTTCATTGTATGCTCTATCTGTTTCGAAGTTTCTGCAAAACTCCTCTGTGTTGAATATGATTCATTGCTTTTATTTGCATTAATATTTTCAATAGACTCTTGATTTTCAGAAATATTTCTATTTTGAAGCATAAAAGAATACCGATAACCCTCTTTAGCAAAATATTTTTGATGATCTTTGAAAATATTTTCCGCATCGTTTAGTATTTTAATTTTTTCGCTGTAAGGGTAAAAATAAACCAAGGTATTGGTTTGAATGTGATACGTATAGTTGTAATAGTTGATTATGCCAGAATTTGCATCAAATTGTTGTATACTGCAGCTCTCTGTGTTTACACTGCTAAAACCATTTTCATATTTTAACTGCCGATCAAAAACGAAAGTTTTTATTTTGTCTAGATTTTTTCGAATAATATGGCAAATAAAACTCTGTAGTGACTGATTCTCTATTCCTATAGCGGGTGTAAATACTTTTTGAGTTTTTTGAATATTAACATAGTTTGGATATTTGTGTGTCTCATCCTTTTGATCACATACATCACCAGATAATATTACGCTTATGAAAATATAGAATGCGGATATGTGTAACGTAATTATTCTTTTAGGCATTATTTTCTAAAAGGGACAAAAAAAATCGAGATATAATTATTCTTTTTTATCTATTTAATTTGCCCGTGATGGACAAATATAAAATGTGAACGATAATAAAAGACAATAAGAGATTTAATTCATTTTATGATTTATAATTATGTATTTAATATCATTCTAATTTTATATTGAATGTTCATGCGGAAACGTAAAAAATGTGGTTTTTTGAACATTGTGCAATATATATTCAATAAAATAAGATAATCGAGCAATTAATATATTCATTATCCATGATGATAATATCGTGGATACAACCTTGAGCAATAAAAACACTTATTTTATAAATATAGTAAAGTAAAAGTACAATTTAATTCTGTTCATGTTTATTAATTTTTTTATGTTTATTTCATGATTAAAAGGTCTTGAAACTAACTTGAAAGATAAAAAAAGAAAGGTTGATTAATATTAATCAATGAAATATATGACCAACATAAAATGGGTAAAATATTATCGTTAACATAAATTTCATAAATACAACCGATACATGACTTTCCACTTTTAATTGTCACTATTAGATGCACATTCTTCTTCATGCTGTTAATTATAAAACACAGACGGGAATTTCAGCAATATTCCTATAATTACAAATGTAAAATATCATTTTTCAATCTTTATATAAATTAAATTTAACGAATCATTAAAATTAAACGAATTTACAAGACAAAAAAATTATGATACAAAAACCCACTATTCAGCAAATTATTTTTAGATGAATTAAAATTTTTAATATTTAGACAATTAAAATTAAACATGCGCATTAACCTTTATTCGATATAAAAATCAAAATTTTAGTTTTGAATGATAAAGATTTTAATTTAACTTTATAATAAATCATAAATTTTTAAATGTATGGTAGTATTAATTTAAATAATAAATAATTTTACACAATCTAGATTCATTTAGCTAAATTGTGCTCCATCATATGATTGAATGCTTAAATTTATCCGAACATTACAGTTTTGAAATAATAACGGCTGCATTTAATTTAAGATACATTATAGAAAAGCTGTTTCTTGGAGAATGATAAATTAAAAAAGTAAATTAAATTTAATATTTTTCGAAACTTAAATTTTGATTCTTTTTATAGCGAATAAGATTAATAATTTTTAATTGCCTAAATTGCAGTGTAAAGCTGTAAATAATTGAAAGTAAAATCTCTTCCAAAGGAATAAATTGACTATTCATAATTAAAATTGCTCAAAGATGCATATTTACGGAACAATGAACCTTAAAAAAATTAAAAATATTGGCAGCGTTTTCGAAATATAAATTGTCTGTAAATTAAAGAAAATAGCATTTCCTGGAATTTATGTTTTTATAAAATAATATGAAAACTAACGCAACACATCAAATATGATCATTTAGAAGAGTTAATATTTTAAATAATGCGACTTACATATATAAAATATAATAATCCAAGAATATTCAATACATAGTCGAATTACCCCATTCTCTTTAGATAAAAGGCACAATAAATGTATTCAAACGTTAATATGAACTTGGAAAAATTGCACATTATATTGTTATACAAGAATTTAATTGATTTTTAATATTTTTTTGTTCTTTATCTGTTGTATTTCTCTTTTTTCTATAATAATAACCAATCTCAAGTGTTTCATCTATATATTATATCCCTCAATATTTCTTTCGCTTGTTCTCACCGTGAATCGATGCTTTTCTTATAGGCCACAATCAATATAAGGAAGAATCAAATGTATGTATATTGTTCTTAGCTAAAGTAATATGCCTAAACCATGCACTAATCTTACTTACATTCTTCTGAATGATATAGATTATTATCTTATATTAGCTTTATAGTTCGAAAACTTGAACAGAAATCACATATTTTCTCTTGCATGACAATTTTTAATGCATATTGTTATTTTTAAAGTTTGAATTAAACGAACCTTGTATAGATTTTTATTCATCAGAATTTGAATTTTGAGGGGTAGGTAGGTTTGTAATCCACATTAACTTCTAAAGCGCCACCAAATGTATCTAAAAACCCTAGGTAGTGTTGCCGTATAAATAATATTAATATTTAAAAATAAAAAATTGCAAGCTTCACTGATTCATTCAACAAGAAGAATTAAAGTTATGGATAAAATAGTGAATCAGTTGATTTCATGAATAATTAAAGATCCCCATCGTATTTTTTTAACTTCAATTCAGTGATTTTTTCTGGATTATTGAGACTAGTATTTGCTGTCTTGTGTTTCGGATACATGTTGTGTCTGCTTATATCAGATGTCAAATACAGTGAGTTCGAAAATAAACGATTAAAAGATAGTAAATACAATATATTTACGCTAAAAAAATAATTTATTTTAGAAATTTTTTATAATATAAAAGGCACTTCCGATATTTGCTTGATTTTTATTTCATTTGACATTTTCTGACGGGTTTACTAATCCAAACTGTTTAAAGAATACAAACGGAAGGTTAATAGAAAAAGCTATTTTGCATTTCCTATAACAAAAGTTTCAGAACATATTAATTGCAAAAATTATAGCACTTTGCGTGACTAGGATGAGCTCTAGATTATATTCTCCAACTTAAATGTAGGTCATCTTTCGGTCCTATAAATGGTAAAAAAAGATGCTTGTGTATTTATTTAGACTATTTTATATAGATTGACGACCTTCAAAGCTTCTTTGCTAATTGATAGAAAAATGCGAAGCAAATTTTTTAATTATGTTCTTGTAGAAAATCAAACACAGTGTCAAGAAAATATATCACTAGATATTTGTCTAAAAAATCAATTATATAAATAAAAATATTTGCACTTTTTATCTACATAAAGGTATTATTTAAAACGAGAAATATAGTTTTAAATTTTTAAATTTAAATTCTTTTTTCAAAATTTTTGGTAATAAATTTAAGAACAAAATATTCATGGATTTGTAAATTTTTTATCTTTCATATATATATTATAAAAATAGTGTAACAAAAGTATGTTTCTACGTGTAATTGGCATTAAAAGGCATCAATTTTAGATATAATGAAAGGCGCAATAGTTTATACTTCCACTTATATTACTATTTAGAAGACTTGCATAAATATATGAAGGAGATGAATGGCAAAGTTCTTATGTATATTAGCGTATGATTATTATTATGTATGTTTACAATTGATCATAATTTTTTTTTTAGGGGTAACAAAGCTAAACACAATACAAGCTCTAGCTAAGTCTTCCGGAAAAAAAAACATTAGACGCATTTATAGGCTAGCAAAATCTTTAGGAAAGAAGCAAATTGGTCATATTTGATAAATATTAGCAAATAAAGGTATTTATGAAATAAGATAAATAATATCACGGAATTTTATTTCGTCACAAAAAAACATATGAAAGTCAATACAATGAAATAATTACCGTTAAAAGAAATGTGACTAAAAATAAACAAATTTTTATATTGTTAATTAACTCGTATTGATGGTTTTTTCATGTATTAGCTTATAACTTAGCAAAACATTTTTTAAATCATATCTTAATGTTATTGTAATATGAAAACCGGTTTTAAATTTAAGATATAAAATAAATAAATGTTCTAAAGTATAGCGCTTATAATTTATACATAGTAAGATTTTCATTTCTAAGAGTGATTTTTTTTATAATACTGTATGCATTTTTTAATTATTTTTTTCTAATTTTATGATTTAAACCATAAAATATGCATGATTTATAAGTTTTTTCTACATTAGATCTTATCGTTATATTGGGCATTTTTTTTTATTTGTAAAAGAATTGATTTTTCTTATTTGTAATTTTAAAATATAAGGATCACTTCTAGAAATAGAGTGGGTATAAATAAGGGTTATAAGTAAACTCTATTTGTACGCATATTTAAATCGCTGCAACTTTTTTTGATTTTTCGACGTAAATTTTTATTTTTTAATACCAAAGTATCTATTACCTTTGAAACGACTGTTTTAATTTTATATACGTTCATTTTATATGAATAAAGGTAAAAAGTTGCGAATCTTAAACTTTTCTTTTTGATCTCCGATAATATTACATGTTTCAATTCAACCCCATTCGTTATTTTGGGGTCTATAGACGTTATTATTAAAAGATATAAATAGAATCAACAGCATAAAAGTTTTTATGACCCATATGATACAAGAAGAAACACACGAAGTACACAAAATAATTTTTATATATTTTTACTAAAAAATATACATGTTATATCAGGGTTGTTCTAATTAGCCACATTTATTTTAATTATATTTTAGAAACCTTTCAAGCATAGAAATACACTAAATAGTAGATTTACAAAACTCATACCCCTTTTTTTTGCCTTCCTTCAGCTTTATTTTCGGATGAAACGAATCTTTAAGCTTTTATGCGCAATAAACAAACATGATTGCAATAATATATTTTAAGGGTTATTTTTTATAGCTATTATAAAATTGGTTGTACGAACCGTGGATTTTCTTTTTCGCCCGGTTTCTAACAAACTATCTTATAAAAAAACCCTTGAATTCCGCTTAGGATCACCACTTGAACATATTTCATATTTTTAAATCGTTCTAATTTATTGATTTTTAGTTTCTAGCCTATTTTACTGCATATTTATGCCCAAATAAAATTTTATACTTTAAATGAAACTTAAATGACCCAAGATTTTTATTGCGAAAGTTATTTTACAAATAGATATATCATTGAAATTTTTAAGTTTTAATCGGTCAAAATAAATGCTCAACAGCATAAGTATTTTTATGCCATGGGCAAACATAATAAGTATTTGATAAAACAACAGAAAACTTTAATGATTCTATGATTATAAATATAAAAATATCCGTAATCCGAAAATTTCTCAAAATAAATAATGGTGCGAAGATTATCATAATTGTTTATCGTATTTTTTTACATTAAAATAATGTAAAAATTTGAAAAAGATAGCATAATTGAAATTAATTTAAATAAAATATAATTTTTTTATGATTATAATAGTATATATAAATTTAAGCTGAGCTGTTTTCTATTATTGTATTATTTATAAATCCTTCGATTCGCGTCGGATCGAACTAAAATATAAAAAAAAAGTTTAAAATTGTAACAGCAAACCTCTATAAACAACGCAATTTATTAAATATCTTGTTTTCATGTAAATTTATCGTATTCTGGCGTAGAAATTGTGCTGATAGAATAGGGAATCACAATTTTTTTAGTATAAAACAATATTATTAAAATAAAGGTATGTTTAAATTTGTCATGGTAAATGCAAATTCGATTAGAAAATATTCCTTTATATATTATATATTTAGATTATCACTTGTTTTTTTGTATTACTTGAAGCCACTTTATTAATCATAAAGGTTTTTTCATAATATGATATTTTTATGTGATATTAATCATCGGATGTAGTTTTGGTGATTTTTAGTTTAATTATGTGCCTTAAATATTAGAGAATATCATTATTTCAAAAAAAAAATGTAGAAGCACCCGATATAATATTATTTAATGATAAATTTTTTGTATTTTCATAACCCCGCAGTTATGTAAAACGCATAGCTTTAAAAATTTGTGGGTGGAATCTAAGAGATATCGACTTATAATAAAATGCATATCATCATAAAAAAATCCAATAAAATACTTATAAAAAGTTTGAATATAAATTACAATAAAGTACATGACAAAGGATGAAAAATTTAAAAATGGTATTTCATGAATAAAATAATTAAAAAGAACATTATAATATTACATATTTTATGCAAAATGACAACCTCATACATAAATTACTTTGAACACCGGCATGAATATAAAATAAACGTTGTCGTTATCGCGTCGAAATTTAAGAAAACACACAAGCTTAGAATTGCTTAATTATTTCGAATTATATAATTTTCAACAAATAGTATTTTAAAAAAATCCTAGCTAATTTCACGATTAATCACAGAGAATACTCATCATTTTCATCAAGAAAAGTCGAATCAATTGGCCTTCTTTTGTAATGATATATTTGTGATATAAAATACAATTCATTTTCTTCTGATTTTATAATTAGTTTCATTAATGACCGATTTCTCTCCTATTTTTTTCTTAAGTGTTTTGAACCATGAAAACCTGTAATTTAAAGAAATATGGAAAATTAGATTCTGCGTTGAAAATTTGTCGACATTAATCTATAAATCAATCTTTGTATATAATTTTTCATATTTTTTTTGTCATATTCAGAATATCTATGTTAAGAAAACATGACATTTTACACTTAAATCTTATAACCAGTTACTTTCTTGTAATATATTATATCTTAAATTCTATTAATTATGAAAAAATTCTGTATCTATCCTCCATCTTACTGCACGAATATTATTTGAAATTGACACTAGACAAAAAAATAATGGTCCTTTCTAAATTAAAACACAATGTTTTTATTTTTATAACGATCCCAGGCTACTTTCTAATGTAGATGAAAAGCGCTTACAAACTTGTTAGTCGATCGTTGAAGTTTTTTTGGCATACAAATTTTTATTTTCTTATATTATAGTGAAATTTTAAAAACGCATTTTGATCGGAAATCATCTTCTAAATAAATTTCTTGAACGGATAATTTTTATAAGCTGTATAGTATTCTCTAAATTTGCAGATTGCAAAATACTCATTACCTTTTGTTCATATATTTAAACTTATAAATATCGCATTGTATTAAAAAATAACACTCTTATGAACATTTTTATGTTTCTTAGATGAATAAGCTTCTTTAAAAACAATATTTTTCCCGGTTTCTTTATTTACTTCTTTTTAATGATAAAGTTATCGCCTGATTATATAGAAGAAAAATATTCCAAATACATAAGTGGTAAATTCTTTATTTTAAAATATAAAAATAATTTTGATCCATCTAATTCGTAGATGAAAAGCGTATAATATCTTTATTGAACTTGAATAACATATTTTTATTGGTATTTTAAACGGGATACATGCCTAAATGCATGCAATGGCGAGCGCCTCAGGCTACGATTCGCATCGAAGCGAATTTCATTATTTCTTTTAGTGCGCGATAAGATACCTATATCATGCACAAATGAAATTATAATGAATTAAAATATAAAGAATTTTCTATGTGATATATTTAGACCATAAAAAAATCAAATACATATAATGACCCTATAATATGTTTCCATAATAACTTAAAAATATAATAAAAAATTATTGCCATATTTTAAACAAAGAAATTCGTAGAATTACGAAATAAACAAACTTATTTATCTAAATAGTTAGTAAAATATTCAAAAACCTTTTTATATAATGTTAATTTTTAATAAGTAATTTATGTCATACGCCTAAAAGTTTCGATTTCTATTTTCAAATATAATTCTCTTTGATTTGTAATTCTTAAATTATGCATATAATTCTTAATAAATATAATATTGGCACTGTATTTGAAATATAAGAAAGCAATATTTACAGAAAAATCTGCAATAGATTTATTTTTTATTGATAAATAATCTATTATTACATGCTTTCGAGAGGCATAATTTTAAAATAAAATTAGAGCCATGAATTATATATAATTTACAATTTCACCATATATGCTATCTTCGCTATTTATTATCAACTATTTGTTGAAATTCTTTACAAATACCTTATCGCACTAGTTTTATTTAAAGGTTATAATGCAGTTTTATCATATATTAAGTTGTATTTTCAAAGCATTTTCCTCCATTCAAAGTTATATTTGATAAAACACTGCACATAAAAACTGTTCTTCTTTATATGTGATGAACACATTATTTAAAGGGTACTCCAACGCTGGATATAAAAATCAATGTTTTTCTGTCAATATATTTTTATTACATGATATTTTATTCAAAAAATCTCATTGTACCTGAGAAAAGTCATGTTTTAGCCTGATGGTCTTTAAATTTTTTGGTTACATTTGAGGATGAAGTGGTTTAAGTTGTGATGGTATCTTATTAAAGCAGCGCATTCTTGAAATAATATAAAATATGAACTTCTTTTTAAATCTACATTTAAACCCTAAAATGTTTTATTTATTTCTAAAATATAACAGCAATATTTTTAAATCTTTAAGAATATTCAAATGCAATATATATTGGTTTTCGCCTTAAAAAAATCATTATATTTTAATTATTAAATAAGTTAACACACAAGTCTTTGGATATTTTATAATTTTATTTGTGTATTTTACTTACCTCCACTGGTATAGTGGAAATACTTTTCTACATGATCAATTAGATCTTTTTTATGTTAAAAAAATTATCTATAACATATAAATTAAACTTTATTTCTCGATTAGTTACAAAAATCTTATATATTTGGAATTAAAACCACGATCGTCTCTGAGTTGTGTCTTCAGCCTTTTAATACAATTTTAAATCATTGATAGCCATAAAAATTATATTTGTTTTTATAATCATAATAAAACTACTGCATAAAGCATATGTGTACATATAATAATAAAATGATTAAAAAACACCACTTTTTAGAATATATTGTGTATTTCAATTAATCATAAATATTTTTCGAAGCTTAACCATTATCATTTGCGACTTTGTCTACAAAAATATATTTTAGTATATCCCTGGGTAAAACATCTGTAATTTTATGGTAAGGATACATTGGTACTTTTGCATACTCTGAAAGCTTATATAAAACGGTTTGTATTTCGGCATTATTTTTAGAATAGTTCGTGTTAAAATCATTTAATTAATTAATTTTTATGTAAAGGAAAAGAATCCGGTATATAATATATGAAATGCAAGATAAAAATATGAGAAAAAAAAGCATCTTGATAAATGTGATCAGTTAAATACCTGTCACCAAAAGATCTATTTCAATTTAATATTTTTTGAATATCCAATGTATCTAATGCCGATTTATGCTGATATCAGCATTTTATATTTTTATAAATATTGCCTTAAATAACCATATATGTGTTCTTCGAAAATATGGTGATATTTCAATACCTAAAAAACATAGATACAAACTTTTATATTATTTTATTGGCGCTGAATTTTCACCTTTTTTACGTTTGTTTTTTTGCTTATATTAGGATTTTATTTTCTCACCATCGTTTAATACATTATATAGAGTGCGAATTATCTTCATTTTACGTAATAACAAGATTATAATTTCGCAATTAATTTTTTATTATTATTGATTTATCCCTTCGTTTGTGAATTTCCAATATTATAAATATTCAATGTTTTATAAAAAAAATTTTAGTTATTAATATAGGTTTCATATGTCTATATTATTGATTTTTAATTTTACTGCCAATATTTGAATAGGCTAGAGATGTTAAACGAACTCAATGCATATATTCAAACTCAAAGATTGAGAAAGACATATGAACTGATAATTATCGTGTGAAAAAAAATTATTGATGAGGATTTATCAGTGATAGTAAATGGCGATAATAACTTTTTCCCGTATATTTTATCACACAATTTTTTTGACAAAACATAGAAGTCAAATAAAAGATAAACATATAAATATTATACGAAATATTTTACAATTTAAATGGATACACTATAGTATTTTTCTAAATAAATTGCACTTTATAAAAGTCTTACATGGAATAAATAGCAGATAAAATCTTCTAAATACCATTTAAATTCTCGACATTTATATCCTTATTCACAAAATGTGGCAAGTTTTACTTTGAAAGATTTAAATTATAAAATCATTCTAATTTTGTTATACTCTATAGATTCACATGTTTTTATGATGGGTGTACCCCATATAAACAGTTAAAAAATTTGGTAAATGTAATAGTTCTATATTTTTATGTAGAGCTTTCAAATGCTTATATATTTTTTATGGACTTTAACAAGTTTTTTTGGTATTTTATTGATATAATAATAAAATTCCAATCGAATTTACTTTATTTATTTATGTTTTACTTCTATTACTTTTTAGGAAGTTTGCTCTATATTAATAGGAACTATTGCTAAACTGCTGCGTCCCTCTGTAGGACTCCCCCAGCACTTCTCGTCACCCGTAATCACTGTGGATTGGGCCCTTTCTCATAGGCGGCAGTCATTATGTGGAGGGAATGAGATTCTGTCTACTGTTCATCGCTAAGGTATACAACCACACTCTACACTTACCTATATCCTTGCTGAACGGTGTGGGTCTTTTTCATCCTAGAGGCACAGTTCAACGGCTTACACAGCAACCTCCTATTTATCATGGCTTGTCAATGCTTTATCTTTTATCGTTCACTGGCCGCCCCCTTGGGTATTTTTCTTTAGAGTAAATTCGTATCGGAAATTAGTGGGGTGGGTGGAAGTGGAACCTGTGACCCCTTACTCTGGGGTCCGACTTGTAAACCACGCAACCATACCACCTTTCATAGAATAATAAAACTTATTTATATTATTATATGGTAAATGCTTTTTTATAAATTCCCAATCCATATTTTTGCTTATACCGGATTTATATAAATTTTATTTTTAATGATATTTTAAAATATGTTTACAATCCACAGAGGGAAATGTGTTTTTTATATTTGATAATCTTAGCTTGGCTACTAATTTGTAAATTTTCATTTAGATCTTATTCGTATCATAGATATTTGATTTTAAAAAGTACGCAAGTCAATTTACACAAAAGAATCAAAGCACAAGATCATGGAAACTTTGTTTTAGAAATTATTTTTAATAAAATTTATAAAAGGGGATATCATGAGAGAATAAAATGCTAAAATGTTCATTTTAGTCATATAATATATTGTAGGAATTCAGTATTTTAATAAAAAAATATATTCTGTTATAGCCTAAGAATAATTGATTTGTATAAAATATTTTCTTATGAAGAATTTAGCTCGTATGGAATGGCTGGTATATATACAACAAACAGTGTTCGGTCAAACTATTGTAATAGAAAAATTTCGCACCCAAAGCACACTTTATTTTTGCTTCGAAACAACATTATGTAATTCACTCACCAAATAAAACTAATAAAAGCTCCTTGGGTTTTTTAATGAAGTAGTGCTTTCTTTTACGCTTTGTAATTTAAACTGTTATGTTTTTATTGTTGTTTATTATTATAATTCTAAGCTTTATATTATCTGCTAAGTATTCATATTTAAAATATAAACAAGAATTTAATCTAAAATATAATACATATAAATATTCTGATAATATCGTGTATATAAAACCGAAAATTATCTTATATTATTTGTAAAATAGACTTATAGTCTTCTATTATCACATTATAAATGCATAATTACAAACAATTAATTTTCGTAAATACTTAAAGATTTGAATAGATGATCTAAAATGATTTATCTTTCTTTATTTAATTTACAATCTCTTTTTGATGATAATTTTCGTACTGGCCCTTAAAATTACTAATGAAATTAAATTTTTTATGGTACACCACAAATATTCTGTATAAAGGCAAATTTCTGATATTGAATTCGTAAAAATGTGTCCAAGGACTTTAAATATAAAAAAAAACATAAAAATATACTATATTATAAAAAAGGTACCTAAAAGATAAAAGATTTAATTGTTGTTAAAACAAGAAAATAAAGCATTGATATGTAACATTATGCTTTCATTCATGGCTTTTATAACTATAACTTTATATTATACTTAATTTCTTATTTATAAAACAAGAAATGTTAGGGCATTAAGTATAAAGAATAGTAATTATAGTCGGATTTAAAATAGAGTTGGTGACTCTGAAAAAGTAAATATAACCGTTGCATGAAATAATATTTAAGTATATACGCAATAAGCTTATACTTCTTGTTGGAAGGTATGAAAAATTGGACAAAGCCGATTTAACCTTTTTTTTGAGAAAGGCTTTTCTATGGTGAAACTTAAAAATAGATAATATATGTTTTAATATTTTATGAAATTAAACAGATTTGTTTATTTAATGTTGTTTGAGAAAGATTTCCTTTGAATCATAATCATGTATTTCTTTAAATATTGTGGCGGTAGAAAAATAAATGTGACTTCATCGTATTTTGCATTTTAAAGAGATTCTCGTTAAATTAAAATATTCAAAATTTTGATCAGGTTTATTATTGTAATTTAATGTTTTATTTTCCCCAATATTCCATAGAAAATATAAATTTGGTTATTCTTTGTTGTAAGGATATATCGGAACCCCATTATTTCGGTTATAATACCTAAAAATATTCTTAAATGTAAGCAAATTTTATTTTATTTATAGCAATCTATTTTTTAGAATTGATTATTTCTAAGATGCATCGTGTAAGTAAAAACATTTTTTTTAATTTTTAGTGCATGAAGAGCCTTCTGAATTTTATTTATTGTGAAAATATAATTTCTTGTCATTCGCTACTATATATATTTTTTTAATTTAGCTGGTATATGCATCAAGATATACTTTTTTATTGTCTAAATCCTCAGAATACATATAATAAATAGGTTTATTTGGAAAAAATTATAAGACATCAATTTTTGTTATGTAGGGTTCGTTGATAGACTCTGTAAATCTTTCAATAATTTCATAACATATATTGCAAATTTTTGTGTAGCAATAAAAATTAACCTGAATTGTGTTGATTTCCCCTTCATTATTCAATTCAAATAACAATCCAGTTATTTTTTCTTCGAGTAGTTTTATGTTAGCCAAGAGTGTATCATAATTTTGTCTCAAATAAAATTTATCTAATTCAAAACTTTCCATGAATTCGTATTTAACATGAAAGCGAAGTTCTTCACAAAATAATACCATATTTTTATTCTTCTCGTGATTATTTTTATTTGATTGATTTGTTTTGCATAGATCTTTATATTTTAATTCGATGAAATCGCAGATGTATAATACTATTTGGGTATAATTTTTTGTGGCTAATATGCGTTTATTGAAATCCTGGCCATCATGGTTTGAATCCGTTAATAAATTGAAAAAATACGGATTACCGGTATTTAAAGGGCCAGTGTTTATTTTGGCATGTTTTTCAGCCTCGATGTTTTTCAGATAGGCCAAATATTTTCTAGTTTCACTTATGGAGAATGGTTTTGTTGTATCTTTAACATGTGAGCTAAAACTGTAAGTCAATAAATGTAAATAAAAGGAAAACATAAAAGTCATTTGTTATTATTATTTAAAGCTATAAATAAATATTTTTAATGTTTTTAGATTCCGCATTTAGAAATTCTTAATAATAATATAATTAAGCACAAAACGGCAAATTTGTATCGCTTGATAAAGAAAATTAAGCAATAGTCCTTTTCAATTGATTAAAAATAAGTATGCCAATTTTTTTGTTTTAATTAACAAAGAAAATAAAAGTTAATTAAAGACTTGTAGCAGTGCGTTAACTCACAATCTGGATGGATTTTAGAAAAAAAACCATTAATTTCATTCGTAAATGTTAAAATTAATAAAAAAGATCGAAGTACTTTTTGAAAAGATATAGACATTTAGTAAAAGAAAATTAATTTCTAAATTAATTATCAAGTTTCAAACAAAACAATCTACGTAAATCCATGTGTATTTTTGCAAAAAAAAACACATGATTCTCACATCAATTTCACAAAAAATTACCATTAATCTAATCCACATTTCCTAAGGATTACAAATTAAGAGAAACTGGAAAAGAATCATGGCCTAAGAAATAATAAGAATAAGTATTTTTATTGGCGGCAGAATCATAGTTTTATAGGTGTAAAGTATGTGAATTCTGAAATTCCGTGGTTTAATTTAACAATTTGAACTATGATTTTTTAATATTTTTGACAGACATATGCGTTATTGATTCCATTTAAAATTATTAAGAACAAAACTATTGGTAGATTATTCTATTGATCTAAAAAGATTTAATGTCATTTTTTTCCAAAATAAGAATACAATAATTTTATTTATTGTTATAAATGTTCCACTTCCTCATGACTAAACGATTATTTAGTGTTTTCAACAAAGTGATTTTACCAGAATACAAATATTTATTTTTAATCGTTAAAATAAATATTGAATAAAATCAAAAGGCCTTGATTTTGCTCACTATGCTAGCTAGAATATTAAATTTCAAATCTGGCCTGTTTTGAATGTGAGTAGTTCAATGAATGATCTATGCAGATTGAAATTTTCTGTAATATAGTAGCATTTTATTCGTTTTATTTCGGTCTACACATTATTGATCTATCTTAATATCGCGTAAATTTTATTGCATTAGTTTTAATAATAAGACTCTATAAGTCAAGATAGATTAATTTATGTATATTCTTGTCAAAATTAAATAAATAATTGTTGATTTATTTTCGCCCGTGTTCCAAATATAGGTGGTCTTTAAAAAAAATTTACACAACAGTAAAATTTTGGCATTTGATTAACATAAGAAAGACAAAATTATGATGGATTTTTAAATACATACGATATGAGTAATCTTGATGTAATAATATCTACTTATTTAGAATGATGACTCCATAAGATTAATTATCCCGCAAATGAATGGCTTTGATTGACTAGCTATCTAATAATAAGATTCAATCTGTGATAATAAATAGAAATTCCGATAATTTAATCTTAAAATTAAATGTGTAGACAAATTTCTTTTTAATTAAATTAGATAGTTCTTTGTAAGTTTTTATTTATCCTCTTTATCATAGTCAATATTCATAAATCTTGATCAAAAAATAAACCCATGAATATATTTAATCATTCATCATCAAAATTTAAAAACATTAAGTTATGGTTTATAAAGAATTATTATGGAATACTTAATCTATAGTATTATTTTTTATTTATGGGTTAAGTTTCTTTTTATCAGCTGCATCTATTGAGACGTAGTCAGCCTATTGGGAACATTGTATAACTCCTTGATGCATCCTTTGACACGTTCCCCTGATCTATCTTCATCAACTGCTCTTCTTCTCTCAAATAAGATTAGTTAAAGTGTCTTGCGAACTTAATATATATAGCAAGTAATTTGCATTTTTAGACCGATAAAATAAATAGAAACAGCTTATTTGAGTGAAGAAAGGCAGGTACATTTTTTGAAAATTAACTATTAAAGCCATCAAAAATACTCCAAAAGCTTTTCATTTCTTTGGAAAAATACACAAAATATATTTTTTTAATTATAGTTATGCATATTTCTTAACTATTTTAGAAAAATTGTTTTAAATTTTTAATCATGAAAATTTCACATGCGAGGCCTATTCTTAAAAAATTGGATATCACCCAATGCATATAATTATATTATCCAAGGCGAGTTCAAATGAACCACATTTGACTTCAGATACATATCAGATGCCTTCATGGTAACTCGACCTCGAGTAAATGTTTAATGCTTATTAAATAGAGGTGATGGTTGAGTGATGTAAAAATTCAACATAGAATCTTCAATTTATATTTTGTATTCGTTCATATCCTCCACACGCAAATGAAATTTTCAAATTACTAAACAGGTACTTGATACTGTCTAGCTACAAGCGATACAGTAAATACAGTAGGACAATCATATTAAAGAAATTTTCCGGCTTTATTCTTACACTTGATGTGGCGCTGTAAAAATAAAACATTTCTGAATTCAAGTGTAGGTATTAAAGCCATTATTGCTGGGTAGAATGCTTCCATTGGTTGTGATCGAATTAAAGTGGTCAGGCTAATCACATAATATTTTTTCAAAGATTTTGAAATATACAATCTTTGCCAATTTTGGATTAATGGATGAATAATCAAGAAATTTATACAGTTATACGTTAAAAAAATAAACCTATGAATTCTTTATCGAAAGTACAACCAAATATAAATTCTTTGAGTTTCCAGCAAAAAAAAATATTTTCTTAAAATTCAAATATCGATTTAATACAAATCGCTATAAAATTTGATTTTTGGGGATACTAAAGGTTTTGTGCTTATGACCCAGAAAAACTGAAAGAAATGCAAAATTAAAAGCTTTTTAAAAAACATTTTGCCTTCATTTTTACTGATTTTCGGTTATTTTTTTTTTATTCATCAATTTTTTCATTTTAAATAGTTTGACAAAATTTGTTTTATTTTTATACTAATGTCTAAATTTACTGTTAACACAGTTCAATTGCCAGTCTTCTTATATATACTAATGTAAACGATTATAGAATTTACTTCTGGTTTATTTTTAAATATAGCTGTTCTAAAATATATAAAATACCAGAAACCAAAATATCAATATACTATTTATAATACTTTTTATATAAAAATACTTGCTAAAATTTTTTTATTGGACGCTTGATTTTTATTTAATGAAATGTAACTTCAAAAATTGAAAATTCAATAGCCATGCTTACCTTGTATGTCAAAGGTTTACAAAACTGTATATGAAGGACGTAATGGATTTTTACTTGCTCATGCATATATTTTTATGTTGTCACGAATGCACAACACAAATTATTTTAAATTTTTTATTCTTTTGGGTTTTTTTATGATTTAGATAGATTAACGTCGATAAAAAAAATTATAGTGTTTAAGTTTTATAAAATATTAATTTTTTTTGCTTCCTGGCAAGAATAAGGAAAAATGTATGTTTTAATTACATTTAATATGATGGTTTTAAGCATATTTGCAAAAGTAAGAGTTTATCATATATGATTGTTATTCTAGTTTCCACACATATTACGAAACCCCCGGGTCACACTTGATTATATAATCACCATTTTTATACGTTATGTACCAGATTAAATATTCTAAGGATGTAAGGAAAAATAATCTATTTTAAAACTTTTATTTGTTGTGAAAGCATCTTTTTTATAAGAAAAAAACAGTTATACATGGAGTATGAGATCATGAATTTTTTTAAGAGAACAGAAAAAATAAATAATATGTTCTATAGATGTAAGCAAGTTTATGCATTCAAACCTTGAATAATATTATAAATATTTTGTTAAATACTTTTTTCATTTAAATGTTAAAATTAGCCGTCAATTAAAAAAAACAAATCTTTCTTATTTTTAAGAAATTTAATTTTTTATATATATAATTAATGATCATTTCTGAACAATTAATTATGTTTCTTTTAATTATCTAATTTATAAGATTCCTTTCGTGTGTGTTTAAGTACCAAAAATAGAAATTGAACATAGAGAGCATATTTTTGAGAGGCTTATGCGATCGGCGAGTTTTCTTATGTTTTAGATGCGGATATCTATGTTAAGATTTCTTAGAAAAAAGACATATGAATATAATTTTATGGTATTATATTAAGTCTTGTTCCTTTTTAGATTGGAATTTTCTTTGGGATTTGGAATTTAAAATTCAGAGAGCCAACGATTATTTGTGATTTGAATTAAAAATTCGAAAAAATATAGATGATTTTATTATAATATTATACAAGCAAGGGGTATATCTTGAAAAACAGACGCATTTTTATAGTTTCCATCCAGAATAAAATTTTTTGTTATTTTTATGCTGCACCAAAACGTGTTTATGATAATAGTTTTCACTGCAAATGGTATTGTTGCATTTTTAAAGTGAAAATAAATATAGACAAAGATATCAAATAAAAAAATCATCAATTTTATATTTTTGTTATTTAAGATGCTTCTATTTAACAGTGTAGTATTTATAGCCTTTATTGTTTAATTTGATAAAATTTTTCACCTTGAAGTGCATTATTTTATTTTTAAAGTTAAAATGAATCTAGGCAAAGATGTAAAATATAAAAATCGCAACATTTCTATTTTTGTGAATTTAAGATACTTCTATTTAACTGTGTAGTATAAATGAATTTTATTATTCTATTAATCATTTATGATGCTATAATATTATTTTATTAATGGAAGATCGTAAGAGCAATTAGTGCGCTTTTATATTTATAATTGCAGCCTTATTATTGAATGTATACAAATTATATTGAATTATAGCATAAATTATACCTTTTTGATTTAATTTGGAAGCAAATTTAATGCAATTTTAGAATATAATCAAGTATCTAACTTTTAATATCTTTTACTTCGTTCAACTGAAAAAATCACGTGTAAACAGACATGAATATGATGTTATCTGACTATTTATTCAACACAACTAATTTTACGTGTTAGTCAAGATCTTTTATAATTTTATGGGCGATGGAATACAATAAAAATCGCAAACCGGCATTTATTTTATCGTTGTGCAAATGAATTACAGGTGAAATTATGCATTTGTATTATAAGAAAATTTGCAATGTATATTTTATATTTGTTTTTTAAGTACGGTTCAATATTTTCTGGCTTCTTAGTGTTATCATTTACTTTTTTGTTTTTATTGCTACACTTATAAATTCCCAGTCTCTAAAAAAACATATTTTCGATCAATATCATATTGAATGTAAATATTTTCTCATAATATAAAATAATCTGATTCGGCGTGTCTATTGTATTCAAGATTTCTTTAAAATATAATGATTTGTATTATACGTGATACTTGAATTCACCTTTAATATTGTTCAGTATATATTTTTAATATAATTTTGCAAAGATAATCTACTGAGGAATCTAGAATGAGTTTTTCATGTAAAATCCTGGATTATAACCTTTAAAAATTTTATACTTTAATATTAAAATATATCATACAACTAAAAAAGATTCCATAATTTTGGCTGAAAATAATTAGATTGAGGCGACATAATTCGGTTTATAGATGATGGTGAAAAACCAATTCCGTCTGTTTTTATATGTTTGATTTTTTTTGTTCCAGGCGCATTTTTTTATAATTTATTACTTGTTATGCTAATAACCCTATTCGTTTAGGAAAAAATAGGCCTTGCCCAACAAAAGTAGATAATAATTGTATTTGGGCAATTTGTATTTTATATCATGAGCTAAAACACTATTAATTTTAGGAAATCAATTTTAAGAATACCATTGATCTTCATATTTTATTGATCACAAAGTTTTTCAATTTTTCTGTAAAATATCTATTTAGCGATTTTATATAATTGATTTAAGATATGTAATTCATGATTTCTAAAGAAGTTATTTTATTTTTTAAAGGTTTTATCAATATTTATTAATTTTTTCTACCTTGAATAGATATATAGAGAAATATTAAACTTCAAGACCTGGAAAACGGTTATTTATTTTAATAAGTTGCCTCTTTTAATAGCTTAAAAGAAAATATAATTTGTTATAATTTAGAGATACTGGGAATTTATAATGCTTCTTATATCTTTTTAGTTACCCACTGTCTGATATTTTTAATAATTATCTATAAATTTGATTTTTATCTATTTATATTGTTCAATTAAAACTTTATATTTTCCACACAGCATATTTGCTTAATACTTCTTTCTGCCCTATTAACTTAGAAATTTTCCGTAATACAACTTCTTCTTTAAGGCTTTATCATTCAAGTGTTTTTTTTCAATCCTATAGTTTTTGTGCATGCCTCTGTTGACATTCCCAAATCCTTAAAGTACAATTTATGCCGTTTTTAGAGCTTACCTATCAATATTATTTAAGTAGAATTATTTTAGTTATAATGTGTGATATTAGATATATATATGCCTCCTTATATTTTTTAAGTTTGCCTACCTTCTAATATTTTATATAATAATGTTTAATTATAATCTACAATATTCCCAACACGCTGAACACGTCTAAATAGATAAAATCGATAAAAAGAAAATTAACCCATAAATAAATAAAATCTTATTATAATCTATAGAGCTTATTACATTTTTAGAGTTGCCTAATTTTAATAATAATGTTTGTTATAATTTTATATTATTCAAATTTATGGATATGTTATAATTTTTGGAGCTAACCTATCATTTTATATTTGTAATAGCAATCACTTTAGTTATAATTTTGAGATATTACGAATATATATGCCTCCTTATATTTTTTAAGTTTGCCTACCTTCTAATATTTTATGCAATAATGTTTAATTATAATCTATAGATCTTATTACATTTTTAGAGTTACCTAATTTTAATAATAATGTTTTTTATAATTTTATATTATTCAAATTTATGGATATGTTATATTTTCTGGAGCTAACCTATCATTTTATATTTAAATAGAAATCACTTTGGTTATAATTTAAGACTATTCAAATTTATAGGGCTCCTTGTATTTTTGGAGTTGTCTACCATTTCATATTTTTAATAATCATGATTTGAAGCCCATAAAAAGAAAATGAAGAAGTTACAAGACAAGCCATCTAAGCTTCAACTTGTGCAAAGAAGAGAGGCAAAGAAATTTCTCGACACTTCACTAAAGTTATTTGCAATAAGCCCAGTCTATGTTTTGATTATAAACGTAGCATTTATCTGTACTGTCTTTATCCTTCATATCTACCGTAAATTCTTTGGAAGTGAATCTATTATGATGGTGGCTACAAGTATCTTTGTTCTATTTGCAACTGTAATATATGCTCTTAGAGTTAATAGAGAAAAAGAAATTGATTCGAATAAATCTAAAGAAGAATAAAATAAAAGTAATGTTCGAATTTATTATTGTTTATCATATCATCACAAAATATTTAATTTAAAATATAAAAGATTCATTTTTTAACATCCTTTTAAGTTTTTTCGTCGTCTAATTCAATATACAATTAATGTTTGTATCTTATATTTATACCATTAAAACACTAGAATTATTAATATTTCCGTAGAAGATGTATTAAGGAAGACTTTAAGGATAATAAGCTTGAAAATAGTAAACAACAAATCTGTAATATAGAGCAAGCTAAAGTTTTGCGAAAGCAAGAATAAAAAGTTAAAAGAAAAATTAGCACTTAAATAAATAAAAATCATATATTCAAAATAAATAAAATATAGTTCTACAATTTTGTTTATTTTTTACTATTCAAAGCTTTTTTATCTTCATAGTTCTAATTAAAGTACCGTTTTTATTATGTATTTTATTTATTAAATATGGATAATATTTTTTTTTGACATTTTTACTGTTCAATCATTTTCATGCTTATAGTTTAAAATAAAAGCAATTTCCTTATTATGTATTTGGATTTTGTTTATATATTACATCAACACAAAAAATAAATTTGAATTTAAAATGCATAAGCTTTGTTTCATTTAATATCTTGTATTTTGGGTTATGCATAAAAAATCCTTGCTTTACTCTAAATATAAAGTTGATGTTCGAATTTATATAAATTGTTCCAATTTGACCATTTAAATAATATAGAATTAGATTATTAATATAAATACCAGAATTTTATTTTTTTCTAATCGTGTATATTCGAATATCACAATCAATGCCAAATTAAATATAAAATAAAAAACGAATGTCACATTTTTTTATACAAATCAAATTATTTAAAGTGCTTTCTGATTCTATTTCAATTATAAATTCGATATTTTGATACACATTATAATCATTTTAATTATTATATTAACAAACTTCTGTTTAAAATAAAACATTCATGGTTTACTATGAATGTTTTTATTCAATTATATGCATATAAGAGCATAACCTTGGAAATAATGTATTATATTCGAAAAATATACATTTATCTTAAGGCATAAAAACAATCATAAATTTGTAAAAGGGTGTATCGAAAATTTCCATTACGAATAATATTTTAGTTTTATTTTAACATATTTGGATTTGTGTTGAAAGAGAAACGGGTTTTTTAAAATAAATGGATATATTATAGTCGCATATAACATATAATTATAGTACCATAGAAGGAGATTATGTACCAATCTAATAAACAATACCAAAACGACAATTATATTTTTGAAATAAACGGTGGATATTTTTGTTATTTCAAGTTGTATGCAGCCCTCGATAATTTTTTATAATGCTGCTTCTTTTAACGGTTACAATCTTAATTTCAATATTAACTAAAAAAAGGTAAAAAATTTCTCAATATTTATTTTTGAGGAATTTGTATTTGTTTTTACAGTATTATACTAAATAATCTAGGATACAGGTCTTTCACATGTTCATAACATGATATTTTCATCAAAAATAAGCAATACTATATATAAAATATCTGTAAATGATCCCAGTATAATAATATCATTGTGGAATAAAATATAATATTTAGGGTCTTTCGATCTGCAGCTATTTTTTAAATGGTAAGAAAACGAAGAAGACAGCCAACCTCAATAAAAAATCGTCTCACAATGATCTTAAAATATTAAAATAACAACTGGAATGAATATTTTAGAGTTAAATGAATAGTTGTAAACATATTACATCATATTTCTCTACTGGATAATTCTAATAAAATAAATTTACTTTTGAAAATAGTATTTGTTTGCGCTTTAGATATAATCGGTATTTTATTTACAAATAATAAATCGTTATGTATTTATATGACTTATATTTTAGTTTATTATTGGCGCATATCAAGCTCTAAGTGGAAATTTCAAGCCTAAACTCATTAGAAATTATGAATTACCACTATTATATCCCAAAAACCCCAAAACCATGATTAATGATTATACATTTGACTTTGGTTTTTGAATACATTGAAAACTTATATTATTATTTCATTCTAGATGTGCTCTATAGCTTAATTATTTAGAACATATTTTTGCACTAAGTTTAGTAAAAACCTAACTAAAAGGTGTGCAAACCCCAAGATTCCGATTAAAAATGCCAGATTTTTATAAAGAAATTTATGACATTATTGTTTTTTTATCAGAATAAAACTCTCGTCTTTGTTAAAAGAATTAATGTGCTCATATAACTAGGTCAAACCTAGAACAAGATTTTTCAACCGTTTTATTTTCATTTTGATGTATTCAATAGAATTCCTTCATCTATAATTTATATATATGTTCGGTTTAATGCCTGTGATGCGTCATCTGAAAGATTAATCAATTTAATTAGCGTTTATAAACCAAAATAAATAATCTTAAAATCTAAAATAAATTACTGGTATTTTTTGCATACATTTAAAAATTCCTAATCTGAGTTTACACCACCATTATTTTTGCACCTAGAAAAATGCAATTTCTGGGATTTTATTACCATACCTGTAATTTGACACAAAAAATATGATCAGTTGGTGTTTAAAAGCTCAAAATACAATAAAAATTTTATTTATTGTTTATAAAAAAAAGAAAACATGCTTTTTCGTTTATTTTATCCATATACTTCATTCAACCATATAATTTACAACATTACATATGGTATAGATAATAAATTTCACTATAATATTATACCTTATTTTTGTGGATTGGTCTGTTCCCTTCATCTTCAACCCTGTTTCTATTTTTATCATGTAAATGTGATCTAGGTTTTATATTTATACAGGCATTAAAAAGCTTAAAAATATAAATATGCATGTTTTTTTGGTTTATTTGCCCAGAATTTTGTTTTGTTTTTGCATGCGCGTATAATGTTTTTTATGTCATTTTTTAGTTTATTCATGTTGTCGATAAAAACTAAAAAGTTTTCTTCTTTAATTTTATTAAAAACCAAATGGGTGACTTTCTCATCAATAATTTTAAATAAATAAATCAATAATACATAAAATTTACACAATAAAAATATTTTTAAATTAAAAGTGGTAAGTATATTCAGTGTAAGTAAAAAATAAAAAAATATAATGCTTGAACTTATAATAACTCTATAAATTATCTTATCCCCACAATATTGTGCTAATAATTGGTGAGTACATATTTAATATTGTGATGATAAAATGAATATAAAACATATTAATTCAATCTAATAAAAGAAAAAAAACCTTTCAAATGGTAAAAAAGGTGGATATTCGTCTCTAATAGTCTACTTTATCTAGTATTGAATAAATTTCATGAAGTTTTTACTTGAAAATATCATAAATTTATTATGGTAAAATAAAAGAAATCAAAATATATAAATTTGCGCATCGCCGATCCCTTTACGACGGAAATATGCAAATTTTCAGCCTTAAATATTTGATGAAATTATCAGGTTTTTATTACCTTCATAGAATGTGATTATTAAATCACTTTACTGGTGATTACTGCCTCTTAGCAGCGAGAGTTAAAAAAAACCTCTAACGGACTCTTGGTAAAAATTAAATTCTGCTAAAAATTGACTTGGTTGTAGATTTTAATTAATTAGATATCTCATGTGTAAATAATCAAAGCTACTATATGCATGTAAGAATGTTTGCCAAAATCATTGACCCGACTAACGCTGCCTTTTTATAAACTTATATATTGTATTTATATTTTTGAAGAATTATAAATATTAGTTTTCTCGTAAATTCTTTTGTATTTAATCAAAAAAAAATCCGAAATTGTGTTATAAAACTAAGTATAAATTTTCAATTAAGGAAAAAATACAATACACCTGATTTATATATTTTTTTTCCTTGCTGTTCAACATTTTAAAATATTTTGATATATTTCTTTTTTTCGGTAGTGTAACTTCAACTTCATGATAATTTTGAATTAATTTTTGACCTAAAATCATCGATTATTATAGTGTTATCTTTTAAATGGTATTTAAACACTTACTGCATATTTTATATATAACCTTTTTTGTTTTTTTACTGATTATAGTCTTATATAATCTAAAACTTAATGATTTCGAAAAAGACTCTTATATTATCAATAAAAACAACATACAATATAAACTACATATATAATATCTTCTTATAATTTAATTTCGTGCTAGAGCTTCTGATAATTTGCATCCAGTACTGTAACTGACACCAATTTACATTTAGTTTTTGTGTTTATGCCAATTTAAATTAAGTGCCTTTGTATATACTAATTTACATTGGTATGGGGCTTTAAAAATCCATGTTTAGTATTTGTTCTAAATATGCTTTGAGCATTTATGTGACACTAAAAATCCGTTAAAAGATTATTTCCCAGCAATTGAATTTTATTTATGCCTTTAAAACACAATTTTAAACTAATATTATAAAAGGTCTCTTTTTGAACTATATTTTGATCCAATCATGGTTTATTTTATTCCTATTGATTTATTTTTCGTATTTTACTTATTGAATATTTCAAATTACGGTTTTAAAATATATTTCACCTCGCTTTCGTATTAACTTATTTTTGTATTTTATATTGGTTTAAAATGCCAAAAACTTTACTTATTGTGCAGTCATTATTTTTCTATCCATTTTGATCATAACTCTTATACTATAGATCTTAAATTGATTATTCTCACTATGTAATGGTTCATTTAGGATAAAATTTGTGATGTTTTTGTTTTCCTTATCCTTATTTTACCCTCATAACTAAATATAATTTGAATTAGAGATATTAATGACAAATGTCATCCAAAGGAATCAGTTTTAATTGCCTTTTTATAATATCCTTTAATTTAACACAGCCAAAAAAACAAGAAAAGATATTGAAATATATAATTTAAAGTTTAGAAGATAATTTAACAGCATCATCTATTGAGCCATTAAATATACTGTATTTGCGAAATAATCTCTTTTAATAGATTTTGATACTGGTTAGCATCGAATCGATCATATGAAATATAAAGTTCAAACCCTGCAGTGGTTTTTATTTTTAAAACAATAATTTTTTAAAAAGGATTACAATTATTATATATTGAAAACAAAGTTTACATTTTTTAATTTATATGCTAAGTTTCTTCTTTTTACAAATTCAATCTACTGAGATGTAGGCAACCCATTAAGAATATCGCACAACTCCTTAATGCATCTTTTGACACCAACCTGATATATCTTCATCAACTGCTCTTCTTCTGTCAGATTATATGTTTTCAAGTGTCTTGCGGAGTGTGAGAGCTTGCATGTATGCTTCTACTTCTTTTGAGATTTTTAACTTCTTTACATATTTTTTATGGAATTTTACAACCACACCCTCCCAGTTCATAACATATGGCAAGAATTTTGTTTTAAATTCGTATATAAACCAATTTGATTCGCCAATATGTTATACTTCTCTTATTTCTCATTCTCAACTTCAGTCAAATTGTTAAGGCTAGTTATACCTATTTCTATAAACATAATGATATTTTCTTTTTTATCGTAGCAGATTTAATTTGGTATATTTTTTTACTAGCATATTCATTGTAATTAAGGTATCTATCACAATTTTCGCATGTTTATTTTCCCAGATCTCTTATACTGAGGTGGTTCTGATTTTTTTTTCTTGAAGTTGAAACGTCTTATAAAAAAGGAAATGATATGAACTTACGATTTTATTGTGCCTTCACGTGTAATAATGTCCTATAATTCTCTTGAATCTCGTTTTCAGATGATCGATTGTTTTCATGGCCTCGTCACAATGTGGAAACTTTATCCTCTTACCGCAGAACTCATTTTTGTCTGGGATAAAACACAATTTACCTTCATCGATTGGTTTAATAAAATTCGTCTTTAAGCCACCTTGAGGGTCTAACGGCATTAACCACTTCATGATTCTTTGCTTAGAAAGGTTTTTGGCGCAATGATTTTTCTTTTATTTTTCAAAGAAAAAGAGGTATATATAATATTTAAACAAAATTTTGTTGGATATTTATGAAGTAAATAGTAAAATTCGATACAAAGACTATTAACGTTCTGAAAAATTGAAAGTTTCCGAGAAAACCCAAAAAAACAATCAATACATTGTAAATAACAATATAAAACACAAAAACAGTTTCCACTCATAAATGAATGATTAATTTAAAATTGTTAAAAATATAAAAGAAGCAACATGGTAGTATTTCTAGACGAGGGTAAACTTGGTCTTACGCTTGATAGATGAAATAAAAATTTGTAAACCTCGATTTAATTCAAATTATTAGTCAAATTTTGTTTTTTTTATATGGAAGCTAGAGTTCATACTAATATCATAATCCTAATATGATATTATCAATATAAATACATAAAAAGTCTTTTTTTATTATCTTGCAATATAAAACTACAAAATTTAGATTTTTATACAAAAACATATGTCAAAATAAAATTCACATTCTTAAAGTTTTTTTCAAAAATAAATATAATTGAAGAAGAATACTTATCATAATAAGAATTTGCTTTTAAAATTTTACTAAATACACTAGGTAAATATAAATTTTCACAGAGATGTCAAACTATTGATCTAATAGAGTAAACCGTATTTTTTTCACTAAAATGTTAAAATATCATAAAATTTCCAATATAATAAAATTAATAAATACATGCCAAATTGGTTAATAAAGCAACAACCAAATATTTTCCAAATAGTTTGAAATATTATTCAAGCGAATTTATTTGAATGATATTTCATATTTTTTTTTAAAGAAATTAAAAATCATAACTTAGTTTTAGGCTTTATTCTATCTGAAACGAAATATAATGTGGGTCAATCCTCTTGAGACTATACTAAAATATTCAATCGACATCTTTATAAAATCGAATAAATTATATTTTATTCTGCATCTACTTTCATATCATAGAAGAAAATAATAAGAATTAGATGCGTTTTATATCTCAAAATCATCGATTTTAATTGATTTTATACTCAATAAACCACGCTTCCAATTTTTTCCTCGTTTCCTTAAATAAAATAAATTACATGGCAATATCTAAATCAAAAAATAATTATTATTCGCAAGGTGTTAATATATTTATATAAAATTTATAATATAATTTGAATATTTGACACATTAGATCTTGATATTTACATCCAATCATAATTTTTGACCATAATATCTTGGTTTTTTTTATTTGGTTTGCCATAGACATTATTGATATGATAATATGGTTGCATAAAAACAAAGCGATTCAAATGTGAAATTTTGCTCAAGGAACAGATAGCTTAATTGTTCTGAAATAAATATTATTTAAATACAAATAAGATTAAAAAAATTATCTTTGAACTTTGAAAAATATAAATAGAGTTAGCTAAAGTTTTATGCATATTTTGTTTTTTTATTAAAATTTGAGTAACTTAAAACACAAAGTTGACTTAAAAACTGGAAATCAAGGTTTAAGTAAAAAATCACATGGAATGGTGTTAAGAATTCATAACTTAGAAATAAGAGTTATAAATAATTGACATTGAATATTAGTAAATATGTGAAGGCCAGACGAGTTGAAAAAAAATTTGGGATGTGCTGTTCTACGACCCGTTTGTTTATCTATTTATGAATCAAATGGAGACTAAAACTCAAGAATTGCTAGATGTAATTAGTTCTAGAGAAAAATACCCGTTTTGGGATGGTTTTTTACCAGAATATTTGTAAAATATTTATAAAAAATATTTTTTATATTTGTTGAGACATACTACCATTGATAAAAGCATATACGAAAGTTTAAGCGAAACATTGAGAATAAAAAATTCTTTCGTATGTGCTAAATCTGCTAATGAATTTTATCATATGCATATGATAAGGGATGCAAAGCTTATAAAATTTTTTATATTCACGAAATGCGTCCACTAAATATGGTGTACACCGTAACTGGAAAAGAAAACATTATTCATTTATTATTTACTGATAATAGATTTATTTCAGGGTTAATAAAAATCACTAAAGAAGATATTATAAAGCGAGAACTGTCTTTGACTTAAATAGAAAATAATATATGTGATAGAAATATATTCTATAAATTTAAAGTTTTTTTAAATATCACAATTTTTATACGATTATGAGAAAGGTTTTTTCAATAATATTGTTTGCTCTTCGATTAAATCAAAAATTCGAACAGTTAAACCAAATTAAAACTCGTTTTTTTATTTAAACTGGTAAATCCCAAAGTTTAGTTTTGGGAAAAAATTGTGATAAAAAATTTATATACTGGGGAAAGAGATGATAATATATCGAGAAAACTGCAAATTCATATAATAAAACAAAGTATTTAGGGGTTTTGTAAGGCTTTACATTAGAAGAAATTATAAAAATGATTCATGAAATAGATATTTTTCATGAAAATTTTATTGAGGAATACCGCAAATGCTTTATATCATCGATGTTATTCGCTGTATTAAAATTAAATATGCTCTACGTATACACGTTTTGTTTCGATCATCATATAAGAAACATGAATTCTTTATTGACGAAAATGTTTAACAAATGATTCTAGCATGTCATTTAAAGATAAAAAATGATAATTTAGGTGCTCAAAAATTTACGATAAATAAAAGAAAAACCAGAGTTATATTTATGATATCAATGATAAACTTAATAAAGTGATAAATTCATATGTAAACGCACATATGTCATTTATTTAATGGAAGTTTTTAATATCTCCAATATAGTCATACCAAGTTTGGTTTTAGTTCTACTATGATATATTGAATTTATAAAATCACTATGCTGAATATTCCTGAATTTGAAAATTGGATATATTAAAGCATATAATATATAAATATGTTGAAAATTATTACTTTAAATGCATGGGAGGCTTTTTTTAAACTGATATCTATTCATAAATAAGGAAAAATTTCATATGATTTCTTTATGTCTAAGATCATTGAATTCATTATTTAGATCATTAAAAAATTATATCTTTATAATGGGCATTTTTCACAAAGAAAGAATTTATTATTCACAATATCGGGACAGATGTATATATATTAATCACTAAGAGCAGGTATTTTTGATATTTCATTTTAACTTTTAATTTGTATCAATTCCAAAAAAAATATAGCTTTTATCTAACAAATATATTTTAAATTATTGATTATGTCTAACCTAGGTAAGTTTTGACTATAATAAAAAAAGAACTTTTAATTTTATAAAATTAAAGATAAATAGCACGCAATCTTCAATTAAATATATTAATATTGTGTCCGGATTCAAATCACGAGCTTAAATAATTTGAAACTCTTGGTTTTTTTGTGGGAATTAGATTATATTACAATTGATGTAGATTTTAGCCATTAAAACTTGATAACAGAAACAAATTAGATCATAATTTAATCCCCTAAAAAAAATTAAAAAAAGTGTATGACTCGAGGGCTTAGCTAACAGATGCATGTTAATTTCTATTGCACAATAAAAATAATATTAAGGTCGATGAAACCAAATGAAATTACAAAAAAATGGTATCCAGGCTAATAATTCAATACATTATAATCTTTTTTTTGAAAAAATGGATATAAAAACAATAATAGTGTTTCGATGCCCGTATTTTCAGCTGAATAAAAGCACACGTGTGTCAATATTTGAATTTGAGTACAACTTTTCGAATATTTTAAGTATTAAAATGGCATAAATCGTTCTTAAAATGGTCATTTTTTTTATTTAATTGAGCGTCGCTTTTGTATATATTATAATATAAACAGCAAATTTAATCTTCGTTATCCTCAAACTTACATGAAAATATCTAGCAGAATGATGAAAGATTCGCTGAGGTCACCTGTCATATATTATAGCATAAACTTACAAAAAGTGCGGTCTATTTATAATTATCATTTTCAATGCATTGAAAAAAAATTATTGATCATTGATAAAAAAGGATGCCACTCAAAAATGGAAAAATACCGATTACCCAGTTCAATGTTATAATAATCATTTTAAGCTTTTAAAGCCATGATTCGAGTTAGAGGAAATGATTCAAGTGAATTATAAAAATCGTTTTTTTAAAGTAACCTCTAAGGAAATTTATCTTCGGTCTTAATTTGTGTTCTAAACACAAGGTAAAAAGTAAACAATTTCTAAATTTTAATAAATTCTAATTCTAGGGTAAGATATTAGAAAACTTTTTTAAGTTGAATGACATTATGAATTTCTCGCGATACTTTATTTTTTAATCACCGTCATTTGGGCAATAATTTCATTTGGATCTCTAAGTTTTTCAGATACCGAAATATAATCACCTCAGAAGAATGAATCGGGTGATCTTGTTTGTCCTATTCTAGTAATATAATTCATATTGATTTTTGTTATTATAGATATGTTATTCATTGAAATGATATTGATCAATGCACCAACAATGAATTCATATCGTTATCTATAAAAAAAAACGATTTTTAAATAGAATAAGTTCTGTTAAGTACCTTTAGATATTTTTCTAGCATTTAATTAAACCAAATTTAATGAAAATCTTTTTGTATGTAATAATAACGACTAGATTTGTAATTTTGCTGCATTCTCCCTATACTGGGTAAAAATATGAATTGATGTTTATCATGTTCTATTAGTAATAGTTCGATCAATTGTCTACCAAGTAAATTAAACAACTTATTCTGATAAAATACCTACTTGATTTTTCATGTGGAGCTTGTGAATCAAATTTTGCATGTATAATTAATAATGTGTTACCAAGAATTATTTTATACGCGGAAAAATATATATGCAAAAAAAAATGATTAAAAAATGTGAAGATTCTATATTATACATATTTTTATATTTTTTTTATCAAATATTTATTTGGTTTTCACCGAAAATTTTATAAAAAGTATATCTTGTGCAAATAATATAATTTTTTATTCCTTATATTTAATACACAGTATGTAAGTCGAAAAGTAAAAAATTTAATTAATTTTTAAATCACAATAATTTTGAGATGTGGGATATAATTAAAAAAGGGACATTTTTTAAAATGAAAAATCAATGCATAAATATATTCTGTTCTTGAAATTTTATCAAGAAACGTATATGCACCATTATTATTGGGAAAATATTTAAAATTCTAACAAAAGTAAACAAAACACCTAAAATAAAATTTTATGTAGAGCTTGTATGAAATATTCATATAAATGGTCAATTTCACGATAAAACTTATTTTAAAATTTATATACATGGGTTATTTCCCGATAGAACTTATTCAAAACATTTATATAAATAGATTAGTTCATGATGCAACAAATAATAAATTTCAAAATAAATAATAAAATGTATTTATATAAATAAATTGAGAGCTAGCTGTATGTTTTTCCGGCAAAAAATGTGAACGAGAGAGAAATAAGAGTGTGGTGTATTTGATTCGTCACATAGGGAGTGAAATATAGACTAGAATCCCATAAAAAATATTTAAATTTACCATTTGCCATATTTTTAAAATCAAAAACATCGAGGTAATATTTAATTATTTTTAGACAAGATTTGATATACCTAAATTTGCATTATATGGGTAATAATTATTTGACTTATTTTATTTTTTAAATCCGATTTAAAAATAATCTCTTGAAGTTTAAGCAGTAATCTGGTAATTAAATAGATAGTATTCAAAGGTGTTTATTGTAAACTTAAACTTAAACTTAATTGGATACATAATGTTATGAATTACTTAAAGTTTACATTTGTTTGTATTAAATTAGATAATTTATGTACTCATACTTTAAACATTTACTGCTATGAATTATTCCTTGGTAGATACTACAGATTATATATCTTCCCCGCACCTAAAATAATAAATCTGAATAATTCATAAAATATTTCAAGAATAATGTAATCGAAGAATCATTAAATGTCATTATTGATTAGATTTGCTAAATATAATACGAAAGGCAATTTAAATAAACTTGTTGTTTAACTATAATCAAATGATAAATATACGAAGGGGTGAATAGATATAACACATAACTATTTCACAAATTAACCACAGAAATGCAAGATTATCCGATATTTATAGTGATAGTTGGCCAAAAAATCATAATAATAAAAAAGTTTAAATTGTTAGGGGTCTGTGAAACTTAAGAATCAATTATATATGTAATTAAATACGATGTAAAGTAAACTCGAAACCAATAATGAAAATACGATAAACATTGCAGTAAATAAACAATACAATGGGGCTGAAAATATCGCATCATTGGCAAGATTACCATAAATTACATGTAATAGTAACATTGTGGTGAATTCTAGTCAATAGATGCGTCGTTCTGGGGGTATGATAGGTTTTGCGTAAAAAAACCTGAAACTATAGTATCAATTAACCAATAAACAGAGATATGAGATAGAACAAAAAAATATCGTGGAATATAAAATTTATATACAGCTCAAGCGAATAAACTTGACAATTTAATTCGAAAAAATAAAAAATTTACAACAATCTAAACAGATAAAATAATAAATTGGTATATGCTTTTAAATACAATAAAATAATAATTTATCGGTTTTTTAATACCGCTAGAAAGCAACATAGGTTAAACCATTTTAGCAAATATATGAAATTGCGAAAATTATTTTTTATTTTACTGCATACCGCAGGAACAATATTCAATATCGCATTCGAATGTTTAAATACTAAAATATGATGTCTTATATATAATCATTCATTTGTTTTGTATCTTTTTTAATACAATTAAATTATATATCATAAAGAATCCAATAGATAATTCGATATTCTTAGCCTTATTTTCTCCCATATAATCATATTAAAAATATTTTTATTAAGTATCTACAAAGTATGTAACATTCCATAATTAAATTTTGATTTTACTTTTTTTTTTGATTATTCACTCTCCGTATCTAAATTTTTGAACTTTATTCCATTGAGTTTTTTAAGTATCCAATAGAATTTACACACATTATAGGGTTTCATATTTACAAAATTATCAACAAAAAAAATTACATATAAAACTAAAGATAGAGTAAAGCAATTGTGCCAATACATTTTTACTGGGATTTATATAGAAAATACAAAATTTAAACATTCTACATTAATATTTTCTTAATTTAACCCCTCAATAAATATAGAATAAACACAAATTTCTTCTTTTAATCATTATAGAAGATAAAATAACCCCAAAGTCGTTTGTGCCAAAGAAATATTACAAAAACACGAAGAAAATTGATTAAATACTATTATTCAATTTTATTGTTTGTAGAAGAACGTAAATATATTCTGTTTTTTGCTCATTAATGGGTTTAAAGGATATATTATTTTATAAACTTTGATAAATCAAATATTCGAAAAAATGATTTCAAAATAATATATTTTAAAATAGAAAGCAAGTAACACAAGATTTGTAGTGAACGTGTTTTGATTATAAGTTTGCATTACTTTCTACATTAGATCTGAATTAATTGGAGAAACATTTACTTTTCTTTATAACTCTATAAAAAATTTCATTACATTTTTTAACTTTTCATGGGATTCTCGTTAATTAAAATGTAAGGATTATAATTTTATTCTTATTTTCGGATGTATTTAAGTTAATCAAAGCCTTTGCAATCGAAAAAGCGATTTTTAATAGGTTTAATATTTATATATTTACTATATAATTTTTAAATTAATAAATAGCTTAGTATTGAAAGAATAGATTGTTAATTAATATATCTTAGATTATTTACACAAGTACAAATTTTTTCATTGTAGCATATCCTTAAAAAGATGAATTAGAACGAAAAAAAACTTTTATACCGAAAAATTATGATATTCAAGCGAATTATAATAATATAATCTGTTATTTTTATATATACACACATTTGTTTGATAAATAAGGCATTTTACGTGACTAGAGAAAAGAAAAAAATAATTTCTATACGATGATGGCAAATAATGGCACGAATTTTATTGAATTATCTTAGGAAATAAATAGATCAGCGAATATTAAATATAGATAGCATACATATATATGTTCGCCCACAAATCTTAAATCTTTAAAGCGGACTCAATCCATCAACATAAGGTTGTATAAACTTTTTTACATAAATTTTACCAATATAATGAAAAAATACTAAAAAAAAGATGTGGAATTCATTTTAATAGCTAGAAAGGTTTGGATAAAATTTTATATGATGATTTATAAGAGCTTGATTCTTTTTTCATGGCTTTATCTCCAAAAAAAGATCCTTGAAATGGTTTCTTGAAATTTTATACACCAAAGGGTATTCGTATAATAAAAAATGGAGCAATAAATTAAACTACAATTAAACATAAGGATTTCAAAAACAATTAATGTGCATACTAAATGTAAATTACAAAAATTTACAAAATAAATGTAACTAGATCCAAGAAAGATTCTCACATGTCTCATAGATTGATAATGTATTTTTCACAGTTCGAAAACAATTATTGAAGTATAAAATGTTCCGGGAAAGATATTTTTAGGGATTATAAAGCCAAAAACATATGAAATACATTGTTTTAAAAATCAATCCCATTTTAGAACAATATAATCAGCTTGAAACTATGAAACCTAATGACAGATTCAGACATTTATAAAATATATGAACAAATGAATCCTTTAATTTATAAATTTAAATAATATTAAGCTTTTTAAAAAATTAGGGTTGGTTCAATGACTATTGGTAAAGGCCTTAAAAATTTTAGTAAAAATGGTGGTTATTAAACAACAAAAACCCTTAATATCATCTTATAAGGTAGAAGATCACATAAATTAAGACTAAAATTGAATTATCATAGTAAAAAAGAAATTATAAAAATAAAATTACTATTAACGGCTTTAGATCAAGAATATAGGCAATATAATATCATTTCTGCTATTATTATAACCCATAAAAATAATAAATGTCTGTAATATATCATTATATCATTTGATATGTTTTATAAATATTCTAGTTAATGAATTTTACCTGATTTTTATAAGATCTTTCGTTCCAGTAGAATTAGAACTTTAAATGTAAGTGTTCAAAATTTTAAGTGAAATGAATTCATATACAGAAGAATATCAATTAAATTGTGTATATATTTTTAAAGAATGTAAATAATTATTAAAAAGGCAAAAAACCGATCATAATTCAAAATATAATTGATATATGGTAGTTAAAAAAATTTAGCATGAAAAAAATTAACACAATAGCTTTTTTTATCCTACTCATAAGTTTAATCCCAAAAAGTTATTTGTCGGGGTTCAATAATCAATAAAAATTTTTTAGATGTTCCTAAAGACAAATTGCAATGTTTACTTTTTTATAACCCTTTTAATTATATATTGCCGAATTTAATAAAAACAAACGAGTATTTTAAATCATGCAAAGGCCTTACAAACTACCTATTATTGTTTTTTCATGGTTTTTTTGGCATTATGTGTTTTGAATATAACAAATACGTTACAATATTCTTAGAAAATAAATTTTATTCGAATTTCTCGCTGTATGCACATAAAATTTTCCTTTACGATGATTTAGATCATTCATATTACGTGATGCTTATACTTTCATAATGTAAAAAAATGTCGATTCAAGCAGATCGTCTAATGTAGGATACTTTTATTAATTGCCAGAAAAATAGTTTTCCCATTATATATGTCATAATTACACATAAGTATCGTCTGTCCATAAAAAAAAGTTGTATAATTTCAAAATACATAGTTTCAAAAAAAACATTTGTTTTAAATTCTCAAAATTCGATTTATGCATACTATTCTATAATTTTTGATTTTTACGATAAAACCATCAGTATCTACAAAAACATACTTTGATTTTTCGCTAGTGATTTACAATAATACATATGTGATATATTTTCAGTCTACAATAAATATTCAAATGAAATTCAGCTGTTTTATACAATTATAAACATAAATATTTCGAATAGTTTACTGTGGCATTTATATAGTTAGCACATGTTGGCTAAAATATTATGTCCTAACAAATGAAAAGTATAATTAAAGTTAGAATAAATAGAGGTTTTTATTGTTTTATGGTAATTCCAATATAGATTTTCAACTATATAATTATTTTGCCATTTAAATTTTTTGGATTTTTTTATTTAATCTATTTTTATTATACTAATTTGCCACCAAAATAGAAGAATTTGCGAGCATAATTTAGCTTTATTTTTTAAAAAAAAATAGGTATAGTATCTAATTAGCAAATATCAAAAAAATGGAAAATAATAAACAATCTAATGAATCCGATGCACAAAGAAATAGAGGTATGGTTTCATATTGATAACTCGGTAGCTTTAGAAATACCTAAAAGTTATTAATTGATTAGTTCTGTTTGTTATTACTAAGATACTGTCGAAAATTATCCGTCGATATAAAATAAATAGAAAATTACTTAAGGAACTGATATCAATTGATATACGGGATGGTGTTCGGCGTTACTTGGAATTTAAAGGATCGAATACGTAAAAATTAGTTACAGAATGTGAACGGAATTAAAAATATTGAATTGGATCTATGAACCATTGTATTTATAGGGATAAGTTGGGCTAATACTAAATAAAACTATAATAAACATTGATATGGGCTACAAAATGGCATTTTAAATTTTAATTCCTTAGATGATAAGTAAATGACAGAAACAGAAGCAAACATTTCGGACATTAATTATCCGAGAACCATAGTCTTATTATTTTTATGGCAAAAAGAGGACTATTGATGTAGGATATTGGTATGATGGGATGTCTGTTAACATTATGAGGATAGAAGATTTGACCCGATTGATGCATTAAAATTAAAACTATCTGTGTTTTAGTTTTTATTGATATTGAATATTTATACAGTATTGTCATTCAAAAAAAAGACGTTTAAAAGCCCAGTATAAGCTTATAAAAGACATGCTAATCAAAATAAAATGCATACTATTTGTATTTTGCAAATATTGGCTCTATTACTAAGCTGAAATATTATATAAAGTATGGTGGATATGGATTAACCTTTTTCCTTCTTATAGTTTATATCTGAATCTTATATAAGAAGTATTCTCTAAGTGCAAGTCATTTTATAAACTTACGATTCTATTACGAGAGATTATTCTCTGGCTGCAGTCGCAAATTCAATGGCCATTATTGGAATCTATAAGCTTCTGATTTCACAATAATGCCAGAAAGTATGCTGCAAAAAATAAAATTTTTTTTTTTGTGATTTGTAATTCTAACTGATATTTTCATATTTATTATATTGTTGTGTTGAAATTTGAACCACTTATGAATGTAAATACAAGGCAAAAATATTCCAATAAATTTATTTATGGGTTAATTTGGTTGTTAGCTATCTATATTACGAAAAATTTTAGATTGCTCTATATAATTTGATTATATCTTATTTAGCCATATCTTGTCATCTTTAAATATTTCTCAAAGCCTTTCCACTGTAAATACTTATTAATTCTGGTGTTTTCCTCAAGCCTATTATTTGTATGAATGTTTCTGGTATTATCAAACGAATCAAAAGAGTTACAAAGAAATTGGATTGTAATTGGGTTCTATAGGGACTTATTAAAATTCTTCTACAAAAGAATTATGTGAAACGCTTGGACAAATATTAAGTTAAAAATAAATAAGATACAAGCAAGATATTTCTTTATTTTATTATCTATTGAATCGAAACAATCATTGATAAGAAATATTTGACATTTTCAGCAATCACAAAGCTAGTGATAAAATATTTAGCATAAATTCTTTGCAAAAAAAAAGATTATAGCCTAAAATTTTTCTAATCCATTTTATAAAATCGAATCATGAATATAAATATAGTGGGTCGAATATATTAGATGATTTTGAAAATCAATCTTATTATAGTGTCATGGATACCATATGCATTACAATGAACCCGAAATAAAAAAAAAGTAATTATGTATCTTATTCAGTACATACAAAAAAAATTGTTTTTATTTTTATCTGAATACCAAGAAAGAGAATGGGTTGTGAATTCATCCGGAGAAAACTAAATTATAACTAGAACTTAGAAATTTCAAGAATCTTTTATTGAATAAAAAAGCCTTTTAGTAATCACATGAATGTTTGTGATTTAACCCCTATAAAGAGATTTTTCCTTGCAATATCCTAAAATAAAATGTGAATGCATATTTATATTATTTTCGAATCGATATTATCAGGGTTTAAATAACATCATACCGCAAAACACCAACTCGATCTACTATCGTTTATAAATAAAAATATTCGTTTATTTTTACTTATAAAATGTAGAATAATTGATTTTGAGCGTATATTAATATATTGATTCAAGGTTCTTTTGGCAAAGCTTGTTTTATATTTAACTAGATTAAAAATAAGTACAAAAAATTTTCGCATAAAATAAATTATGTCTCAAATATCTAAAAATAATATAATAAACGTCTTGGATGGTAATTATAGTTTTTTAATATGATACTACAAGAAATTTACATTTTATTGAATTTTTAGTAAAGTTTTTGACATGTTCTTGGAATTAAATAGAAATAGACGGTTCTGATTGCAAATTTGCGAGTATTTTTTACTTTTTACTTAAAGTTTAGTTCTTATACATCAACAAAGTAAATATATTTGCACGCAGCAAAGAAGTTATATGAAAAAATTATATCATGTATGCTTTAAGTTTCAATTATAGATCGTAATAATTTATTACAAATGATTAGGATAAAAAATAAATGCATAACTACGACAATATAAGGTGTTGAGTAATGATTTTTATCATGCTATAAATATTTATGGATTATTAAAACTTTATTTATTTTTTAGTATTTAATATAAATTTAAGCTTTATTTTATGTTTTTAGAATAGCTTTTTACGTGATTTTATATTTTTATATACATATAGGACACGAAATGGATGATATTATCTTCTACGAGATCAAAAATATTGTTAACAATAAATTTTCATTTTAATACATCTAATCGAATGAGGAAACTGGCTTATTTATTTTTTTAATTGTAAAAATATTTATTAGTTTCTACAAAATAAATAAGAGAACCATAATCATGAAAAATAAACCCTTTTCCATATTAAACCACTGTATCTTTTAAATCAATGGTTTGAAATTTTGAATAAAGAAAGAAGCTGCACATTGGAGTTTGCTCTATATATTAGTATCGACAAGGATTGTATATGTTTTAAGTTTTGAGTATATGGTGTTTAATTACCATGAGATTCGGTATATTAGTAGACACAACAGAGTGATCCAATTTTTTAATTTTTTATTGATTAAATTTTAAGACAACATAATTATAATTTGACGTTATTTTTGTGTTATCTAAATAAAATTCATATATGATGTATTGAATCGATTTTCTTATAGATTATTTTAATTAGTGATTCGATGATGATATTTGAATTGATTGTTTTTTAATAAAAATGACAAAATAAATACATTTGATTGACAAGTATATTCATTTATTTAGAGCATTCTTTTTCACATGATTATATTTTATATTTGTAATGTAAAAAGGTTTGAATATAAATTTATTTGGTTTTTTTACGTCGATAAAACAATATTATAATTGTTTAAATAAATCACTAAATTCAATTAAAATGGTTATCTTTTGCTATAAATCTTGTGTTTGATTTGATTACTTTGTATATTTAGAGCTGAAATTTTTTTTTTTGAATCTATAATTCAGATGCATATCAAGTTGGAATATATGAAAGATCAAGATATTTTTATTTGCATAAATTATAATTTTCAGCATTTATTTGCGTAATTTTTTCAAAAAAAAATGCTTATTTTTAGGAATAAAATAAAAATTTTTGATGATTAGAAATACCCACACTATGTATTTTAATGATTTTTATATGATATAAGACAGGTATTGTAAATCCTGATCAGGTTTTCTGGATAAAATTTATTAATTGGTCAAATTTTTTATGTTTGAAATTCAAATATATTATCTTCTAGTAATTATACAGAGCCTGGCTTGTAAATTATTGAATTATTAATTGATGTGATTATCTTTTTACGTCCCTAAAGATAATTTATTCTGTACTTATGTGATTTTGTTAATCATTTTATATAGAAGCAAATGATATTACAGCAAAGTCTTATCTTTGAAATAGTTGCCTTTTATTTTCATAATATAATGTGTTCAGTACTTATGTAATTTTAATAATCATTGTATATAGAAGTAAATGATATAATAGCAACAACTTTACTTAGGAATAGTTGCCTTTTACGTTCTAAAAATTAATGTATTCGAGTTTTTTATGTTATCTTTTTTTATTATTGTATGTTATTAATCTTGTACAGAAATATTTTTTTAATAAAATACCCTATACAAAAAAAAATAAGACTTAATATAACGATTTTGTTATGAATAGTCCACAAAAGCGAGACTAAGATGTAAATAAGAAGGATAGTATATTCTTGAGTATTAAAATATATATTTTTCTTTCAATGTGTAGAGTGATGATGTTGTGAATTGTTTTGACCATTATAAATTACAAATCAACATTTTAAGCTTTTTTACTGAGGTTTACTAGATGCTGTATAGTTTGAAATGAATATGAAATTTGAAATGATTTCTAATTTTGCTGTTCATCAACACATTTATCATGCGATACCGATTTTTATTTTACCGTAAATTAATCATAAATAAAAAAAAATCTTTTACATACTTTTAATAAATAAAGTTCGAAGTTCGTTATATATATTAATAAAAAGTTACAATATATTTGATAAAAATTCATGATCGCTAAATTACAATATATTTGATAAACATATATGTATCACTAAATTACAATATATTTGATAAACATTCATGTGTTATAGAATATGAAATATATGGTTGCCAGCAATCTTTTTTGATGTTATTTTTTGTGCGTATTCAATAAATAATTGAAATTCCAAAAATTCCAAAGCTAACTATTTTACAAAGGTGAAAGTTGAAGAGAAAAAAATAAAAAGTCATAGAAAACAATAGATTGACGTGTCGATCATCGAACTAACCAAATTCTAGAAAAGAATCACATTAAATTCAGAAGATATTGTGGGATTTAGAATATAATGACTGTATTTTTAAATTCTAAGTACGGGTGGAAGTTTCGGATTACATATGGTGATGCTGCGATTAAACAAAAAATTTATCTCTAAAAAGCGAAATTCCTGTAGCTAAAAGATAAATAAATATGATAATCTCTATATTTTAAAAATGATTGAATACTTGAAGCATGAAAGAAGTAATTTTATTAAGTATTCTAAAAATTTTTTGATGTATATATAATCCAGGAATAGTATTTTGTTATATATTGTAAAAATGGATTATAAATGCCATTTTTGTTGGTATTTATTATACTCGGTTCCGAGGTGGGGTTAATATTATATTAGTATTTATATTAGAGGATGTATATATGACAATAGATATTAATGTGTGGCATAGTTTTCATCGGAACTATGTTATATGATGGAATTCAATATTTTTAGGATATAAAATTTTATTTCCTGGTATGATCAAATAAGAATACTAAAAAGGGGGTAGATTATATATAAAAACCAGTCTAAATTCAGTATTAATACTTTTATTACTTCGTGACCATAATTTTAAATTATTTTTTGCGTACAATTTTATTTTATACAAGTAAATTTACATATTTATCCCTATTTAGAGATCTTACATGAACTTTAAATCAAAATTATCGTGTAGAAGTTTTTTAAAATATGATACCTTTATCAGCGGGAAAGATTAAAAAAATTTTTAGCTGGTTTTTAAAACAAAATGTTGCATTTTAAAAGCCAATTTTTTATTCGTGGACAAAATTCATTATATTATTTTTACAAGAATTATGAGGAACATAGAAATTAATAATTTAGCATGGTTGAGAATTCACTTTATTAATTTAGAATATTTCAATAAATATTTTAAATCACATAGATGATAAGATTATTACATAAAATTAAAATACTGTGGTTTTTTGATTTTTCGGTTGTTATGCTCAATTATTTTTTAAAGAATGTTTACAAATGAATATTCTTTGACTTAATAATTTAATTTTTTAATCGGATGTGATAGTTCGTCAGTATAATCTTTTAAAGCAATGCTAACTGAATAAAAAAATTATTTAAACAGTTTAATTAATTTTTTTTTATGTAACACTTTACTGATTTATAATATATTTTAGAACAGTTATATAAAGAGTGTTTCAAATCAATGTTTCCCTGATTTTGAATAGTTTTTAAAGTATTCTTTAGGATATAAATTTACTAATTTGATAGATTAATTTTACGTTATACAGTTGTATAAAGTATTTTTTTTAAATGGTTCAATGGTATAATAATTTCATATATTGAACAGCTTAATAAAATTGTTTTTGAAATGATGCTTCACATTTTGAATAGTTTCTATTTTTTACATAAGAAATTACTGCGTTGATTTATAATATTATTATATTATACAGTTTATATAAAGTATATTTTACTGTATAAAATTCCATATTTGACCAGTTTTAAAGTGTTTTTTTTTTAAAAATGCTTTATTTAAAGAGTTGTTTTTCAAATTAATTTCCGATGATGATATGACAATTTTATTTATCTTTTAACGGCCATTTGAAGCATAGAGCTGATTCCATTTACACCACCAGGAACAAAGGTAATAACGAATATTATAAAGCTAATGACTTGAACAATAGCCAAACATACATTAAACACATACGAATGATTTTTGATTGAGCTCCACAAAGTGAGAATAGTAATGACTATAAAGGCCGTAGTAAAGTTTCTTTTCTTCTTACTGAATACATTTTTCAAGTAGCTTTTAAATCCGAATATAAACCCAAGCATGGAGAAAAAGCAAATATTGGATGCGGCGTATGGAATAGCAAATTTTGTGGGACTAAAGACAGCGCCAACGATGTTGAAGAAAGCACATATTAAGCAAATGACGCCGAATGCAAATACTGCTATGAATGAGACTACGCGTTGGAAAAAGGAAAGACCGAAGTATTCTAGATCTAATCCTTGTCTTTCTTTGAAGAAATTGTGCTTTAATGGGATATTATAATTTCTGCCGTAATTGTGTCGCTTAAGAACTTCTTTGAGTGGATCTGTCATTTTTCTATGGGCCCCTTTTTACTTATCAACTTTTATATTGATTCTCCAAAAAAGCGAATGGCTAATAAAATAAAACCCCTTGTTTCAAATTATGATAATAATGAAATTCTATAAAAAATTCATACACATAAAAATAAAAATAAATACAACAATATAATATAGCACAATACAAAAAAAAAGGATTTATGTTACTATAATAACATGGTAAAGGTATAACGTATTGTTTGAGAATCTAAGTAAAATGTTTAAATATGACAACAATAATATAATATGGTAAAGGCATAATGTATTGTTTGAGAATGTAAGTACGATCTTTAAATATGAAAACAATAATATAATATGGTAAAGGTATGGTGCATCATTTGAGAATGTAAGTAAAATGTTTAAATACGATAACATATATAATATGTTAAAGGCATATGCATTGTTTGAGTACGTAAGCACGATCTTTAAATATGAAAACAATAATATAATATGGTAAAGGTATGGTGCATCATTTGAGAATCTAAGTAAAATGTCTAATATGAAAACAATAGTATAATATGGTAAAGGCATATTATATTATTGTTTGTGGACGTAAGCACGATCTTTAAATATAATCTTGTAAAATATAAAATAATTATAAAAATAAAATTACATCGCAATATAATCACAAAGTAATTACGATAATACATGTAACCATAACTATAAAATAAGGATATAACCAAGAATGTAATATGAAGTGTGCACGGTAAATAAATCACATTATAAATGCAAAAAAATAATTATAATTGCAATACCAAATAACCAATAAATAAAAAGGTCCGAGACATTATTTTCAAAATAAAGATGTTCCAATCATACAAAATAAATCTTTTACAATACCGTGCGTTTAAAAACTAAACTCTTACTATGTATTTCATGGGTTCTTCAATGATAATAATGTGTCGGTTCTTGGGGGTTTCCTGCCTTTTTTAATGTATTGATAATGATTCTCATTAAGAGAAATATAATATACGGTTTTAGACATTAAAAATACAGTAAGAATCGACTCAAAGAGAATTGAAATATATGGCTGCTGGTAAATAGACATTAATAGGAAAATAGTTTATTTTTCATAGAAATCTACGAAAAAGTTATAAAATAATTCAAAAACTATTTTTGTAAAATATTTATGACAAATAAAAAACTTTGATAGCATTAAAATCCAATATAAAAAGAAAACCTGTATTTAGCATAATTTATGTAATCAAACATAAATTAATTTTATTTTTATGATTTTGGATTATTATTTCTCTTTTTTTAATACAGCAATAATATATATAAAAAATAGAGAAATATTTATTTTATGTTTGATTTAATGCCATATATATTCCTAAGTAAATGTTAAAAGTATATTATATTTATAGAGGGGGCTCAATATGTAAACCATGCCCACGAAATATGATTCTACGATATTCTGAATTCACATAATTCTTATATTAATAGCCAAAAAACTTGAAGTTGAAAATCTACAAAATAATCGAATGCATTACGTTTTTTTATGCTTGAAATAAATCTGATTTTCAATAGGCTGCTTGTAAAAATAAGCGCATACAATTGAATGTAATTCTCTGAATCCAATTAAAGGTAAATTCCAAAGGTTTTTTTATATGATTGTGTAATTGTGTATTTCGTAAACACAGTAAGAATTATAGAAAAATTTATGATTATACAAAAATATTAGTTATTCAATGAATCCTAGCAATATAAGTCAAATATTTTTGATCATTTCAAATATTGCTGATTGTTAGACTGTTTTCGGATTATAAATTATATTTATTTTCATAAATTCAAATGAATAGCAATAACACAAGTCAAATATTATTGATCATTTGAGATATGACTGATTGTTAGACTGTTTTCGGATTATAAATTATATTTATTTTCATAAATTTAAATGAATCTCAATAACACGAGTCAAATATTATTGACTTATCAAAACATGACAGATTTCGAGCATATTTTACATTTTTTTTCATTAGTCTATATGAATCCCAGTAACACAAGAAATATAAGCCAAATAAAAAAAAAGGATTCTTTGTCAATAAGAGTACATAAAATAATCCGATGCATATAGTGCACACTTTTTAAAGCTTTGCGCATTCTATTTGGTCATATTAGTAAATTTTACGTAGAATCTTGGTGAATTGCATCTCAAATTTACATTCCAGTAGCAAAATATACGAAAACAATGAAAATAAGTAGAAAAGCCCATTTTGTTCCTAGAACGAATATCATGCACCATTCTATATAAGAGAACATATCAGGAATCGATGATAATATAATGTGCTTGATAAACCTATTAGTATAAAAAAACAATATGAATAAAATAACAAGTGATTGAATACATGTAATTAATGGTAAAATGAAAAAAATAAGCGTCTCTGTGATTAAAAAAACACTAAAAATAACCTAAATGATTCCATCGACAAATTATTAGGAATTATGATTGTTTTTTTATTAGAATAAAGAGCTGATATCGAGAATATGAAGTTGATAAAAATTAAGATAGATTATGTTCTTATAAAAGTTTCGGATTAGGATGATTTTAAAAAAAAATAAATACCATCAAAAACGTTGATTTACATAAACATTGTTGTGTAAAACCCTTTAAAAAATTTTTATATTCGCAGGTGTTATAGGAACTACAAAGATCGAATTTAATTATAAAAAATTCTAGTTTTTGTAAGATATATGCTAAAAATAAATCTTTAATTCTTTTTTAATAAATTGTGCTATTTCTAATGTTTTGCCTAATAAAATACATAAAACTATGATTAATATCAGAATCGGTATTTTAAGCCCATTTATTTTGAATTTTTTTTTGGCTTCCTACATTTTTATTATATTTTAACGAATTTTCAGGAAATATACATAAAAATATTTTATTATCAATAGTATAAATTATTATTAATTCTATCTAATTTAGTATCATTGGTTAATAAAAGCGATGAAGTTGATGTTTAAATTTGCCTAGACCTATTTTTATCTTTTAGTTTTGGAAACGATACTTTTACGAGTCTAAATATTTTTTAAATACCAAAAACTTCAAAACATTTTACTCTGCTTCTCGTTCTAAGTCTATACAGTGTATAGAAATTCAGACTTTTCAGATTTCATAATGGCGTTGATACTTATATCCAAGATATTATGGCAAAAAAACATAAAAAAAATCTAGTCTCATGCATAAATCGAACAAGTAGAAATTTCGTAAGATTATAAATCAGCCTTAAAATTTCTTAAATTTACAAAAAAATACCAATTAAATAAAATAAATGTTTTTTAATGACTGGTACTACCTATTATTACATTAAATATTAATTCGTAATTTAATGTAACTTTAACAAAAAAAAAGGCAATAATTTGATTCAATTCCCGCAAAATATTTTTAATTTATCATATCTACATTCAAAATATATATTTTAGACAGTAAAATAAAAATAATAATTTTTAAATATATTGTTGCGACTTTATTTTTATCTTAATTCAATACAGTATTCGGATAGTAATATTATAGACACGAACTACACGCATTTATATGTACAATAAAATTATCATTAAAAATATTTCTGTGGACTTTTATGATTTTAACTATTATTCGATGCCCATTTATTTTTTGCAAATATCTTTATCATAAAATAAATAAAAAATTCTTTATGATAATAAAGTTTCCTTAAACATTAAAGTGGTATAATCATAAAAAAAATCACATTTTTAACTAAATTCTTCTTTTTTACAATTGTGTTATCTGATCCATGTGAAGCCTCAAAGAGAAAACATCTGAATACAATCAAAAATAAAATTAAAAAAAACGCAACATATCTAAATATATTCTAAATTATATTCTTAACTTTATAAAGAAAGAAATATTCAGATGATAACCTTTATATTTTATATTATTATAAGGAAACCCCTCATTTAGGTGTATTCTTCATAATTAAAATACTGAAATTGCAACAATTATACATTACCCTCGCTTTTTAAAAAAGATAAAGAAACAGATTATATATTTGTAACTTTCTTGATCATATAACTCAAAAATAAACAGAACTTTACAACATAATTATATTATCATATTAATTAAATTTTTATACGAGAATCATGTGCTTATTCACTAAATATTGCATTTTGGTCAAAAAATGTTCTTAAAAAGAACTAAGATACATTGAGTAATTTATTTTCTTTTTTTATTGTTTAAGCTGGATTTCTATTTATCAATTTTATATACTGGGTTGTTATTAGCTCATTCTAAATATTGCAGAACTTATCAAGGCATCTTTTGTGATCTTTCCGTTATATATACAGGTCGAATGCTCTTACTCTCTCGCCTTATATGAGTTTTGTGTAGTTTTATTATTAAAATTTTTAGATATATTCCTAAAAAAATTAAAAAATATAATATGCTTACCGAAATAAAATACGCCTGATATTTATAAATTTTTATCCCAAATGTAATTGAGCAAAAAAAGAAAATTGAAAATCTTAATTTTAGATATAATGTATGAAGTGAAACTTTTATTTCTTCCAATGTCCTATTATCATCAAAAAAAATACTCGCAAGGATAGGCATTCTTATTCTAAACAATCTTATATATACCTTAAAAAACGCTTCTGATATCAACTTATCTACTAAACTAGACTTAAATACAAAGACCGGATTTTAAGCAAAAAGAATATTATATTTGACAAATACATTTTTATTTATAACTACAGTATGAAAATTTTAAAATAATGATATATTTTAGAGATTTATTTTGGTTAAAAATTTCTTACACATGCCCCTTCAGCTATTTTTCAATTTATTTATGGGAGATGGCAACTGAATTTCGTTATCGTGCTTATATATGGAATTCTCGATTTCAAAACAATAACGGTCGCAGTTGAAACAACATATGAAAAACCTGACATATAAAGATCTAACGAAAAGGCTATCAAGTGTGTATTTTTCTATTAAATCCCATTTTTTATGACATTTTGTGCTTTTAAAGTTTCTTATACAATAAAGGTAGTTTTCCACGGAGTAGAATGAAAAGTAAGAAAAAATCATCTCAGCTAATAGATTTTCTGATTGAGTAAGTAAAAAATATTCAAAATGTACAATATAATAGTATCGGGAATGGATTTTCAAAGTACCTCCATTTTCAACAAATATGCTAATAAAAAGACTCCGAATTAGATTAACAGCTAAAAAATCTTTCTTTTTATCTGTTATCATAGAAGTGTTGCGATCAGATTCGCAACAAAAAACATCCACAAGATTTAGTATTATTGCCATAATATAGATTTTAAATTTTGCGGATGCATCTGTCTCTGGTTTTTCTACAAGGCTTTTTGTAATAGGACATCTTATTTTTCTAAATTTCTCAGCTTCATAAATAGCTTTGAATTCTGCTATTATTGTATTTCTTATTATCCCCGAACCTTTTTTGAGTTCTTTTTCCTCCAACTGATCGATAAAATATTTAAAATAACCACTTGAATCAGCAATTAGTTCATTTGGATCAATATAGAATGAAATATTACCATTAGTTGCGGCTAAATTTAGAAGATCAATGATTTTACTAAAATTTGAACTTTTTTCTGGTTTGAAATTTATGAATTGAATATAAGTAGCAGTCTGTTTGTCATATAATATATCGTGTAGCTTCTTCATAGAAAAAAAAGTTCTGAAACTGTTGTATGAATTTAGTAAACTCTTCATTTCTAATCTAGCCTTTAGATTCTCAATGCTTGCTTCTTTATCTTGAATCAAAATAATTTCTATGATACTATCAAAAATAGCTGAAACCTCGAGTGGGTGTCTAGTATATGGATAATTGGATATTAAATTATCTGTATAGATCACACTGAAAACATCTATATTTATTTCTCTCTTGTTTTTTAGCATTTGTAAACATACAAAATTTTGTATATATACATCAGCATTTACATTGCTCAATCTCATATTTCGATCTATTTCTATATACTTGACACCATTTATCATCTCAAAACTTTCGAATTTATTCTTAATAACAACATATTTTTTGATTTCAGCATTAGTTTCTACGTTTATAAGGTTAATTTCACCTTGGCAGTTCTCAAAATTCCGAATTTCTTCCACCCAAACAAACCTAATATAACTGCATAGTAAGTCATGGCTAATAAAATTAGTCTCCGTATTTTTTTCATAATCATCAGGCTTTTCTGAATTACTGACAGCTGAATGGTCATTACATTTCTCAAGCAAGCGTATTTCTTGCCCATTTTCGGATCCCCTTATGTAAATTTTGGAATCTATATCACATATTTTTATTGTGGATACATCTAAAACCTCACAATCTCCATTGTTGATGACTTCCTGATCAAGTTGTGACTCTTTTAGTACATATATTTTCTTTTTGATATTCAAATCGCTCAGACAGAAGGTTTTTTCACTTATTTCTAGTTCGTGCATATGATTTAAATTTATATTTTCATGTCCTGGAGGACGTACGTATAAATTTTTCGACGAATCCAAAAACACCTTTATAAATTTATCAAATTTACCAACATACTTTTCATTTGTATTCGGATTTAAATGCATAGAGCTGCATACACAATCTTTGTCATAACAAGAATAAGCTTCATTTATGATGTTTTTCATAATTACGTCTCTTTCTTCTTGCGACAATATAAAATTGTCATCAGTAAGACTTTTCGCCATGAGGCTTTGATTATTTCCACTTCCTTCCAAAGATAGCTTTAACGTAAGAAAGAAAAAAAAGATTGAAATCATAATTTATAGGGGTTCTGGAAATTTAAGTCAACATAAATGAAACTGGCCAATATATTGTTTTTTGTTATCACTGATTTTGATTGAATCAGAAATAATATACATTTAGGGATGATTGCGTCATATTTTGAATTATGTTTCGAGTTATATGGTAATTTAAAAATTTTAATATGCATAAATTTATATTTTATATAGAATAGTTTGTGTATCTAAAGTAAAGAGCATGTAAAAAATTAAACACAACTGAATATAAATACTGTAAAATAAATCGAACTCGAAAAATCAATCAAAAACTACGCATTCACTTAAACTATATTTTTTTTTGCACTGGGTGATTTCTATTTCTTTTATTACTTTAAACATAAAATATTCTGTGGCTGATAATTTTATTATTAAACGTTAAAAATGTATTCAAACTTTCTTTTTTTGTTTCATTATATAATTTTAAGCTTTTTTCTGAACGATAGACCAGAACATATAGAATTCTAAAAATGTCTTGAAATTTGGGTTTAATAAACATATGTATGGCAAAGTTATTTTATTTAATTTATATACTTTTTTTCAACAATTGTGATCTAAAATTAGATATGTAAAATTTGTTTTTCATATTTGTATTTTCCGAATTTTAATATTGATAGGATATTCTATAAATTAGTAAAACAAAATAAGCATTTGGGGAAAATAATAGGATTTAAATTTGGCACAAAAAAAAATTAACATGGGCTTCGAATAATTTATTGGATTCTATATCTATTTATTGGAATTTTCTGGATAGTTTATATTAAGGAAATAATTTAAAAAATAACAATTTTTTATAATTACTTATATGTATAGTTAATTAAAAAATACCCGTTAACTTATATATGTCGGCTTTGAAGTTGCACAAGTACGTTATAATCTTCTAGAGAATATAGTGTAAAATGTTATAATTTATGTCTGATATTTTGGCGAACCAAAACAATCGTTTTATTTTTTGTGCATGACTTCTTCATATAAAAATTTTCTAATGATAAGAAATTACAATTGAAGATAAATACTTTAAAATATATATGTTTATATTCTTTTCAGAATTGGATTGGTGGATGGGGAGGAAAATGCTGATAATATATTTGAAGATTGTAATTCATAAATTTTGATTTTTATCAAAAACCTTTACATCAATAAATTTTTTTTGCAATAATGGTGCTCGGAAGAGGTATATTAGTATGAAATTCGCTAATGTTTTTTTAGCACATCCTCTTTAAAAAATTTAATTCTAGTATAACTACTAAAAACTATAGCTGCTTTGAAAAACACGTCATACAGTAATCTCTCATGACAATATTGTCAATTACTAAAAATAGACAAAACCACAAGCAGAATTAAATGAATTTTTAATAGATGGGCGCTTGAAAATTATTATTTGGTTCATATTCACAAATAAAGAATTTAATCAGGAAATTACATACAGTTCAAACGCATGATATTTATTTTACCTAGAAAAAAACAAAATAATGCAAATATCGATCACTATAAAAATATATTTTGCGCAATACTCTCTGCAAAATTATAATCGATTTGGTCTGTAATAATTGAGTTGGGTTCTATTAGTCTCTTTATAATGGAATATAAAGATAATGCTTAGCCACATAATGTAAAAACCGCGAATTTCCAATGTAACTTTAAAATCGGATATTTTGCATTAAATCTTTTATATTTCTTTTTCTACTGTTTTACAGCAATAATATTTTCTATATTTATATTCATTTTTAAGCTTATCGAAGTTGAAATACAGAAACAGCTTATGGTTAAAAATAGCACTCGAATGATATAAACAAATTAGTATTTAGATAAAAAGGCTATTAAAACAGACACAAATACTAAAACAACAAAAGTAGCCTTTTAATATATTTTAAAACTAATTAATGCTAAAATATTCACTTTCACGATATACATCTTAAAAATTGTTATTGAATATATAAATAAAAGTTTAATTAACAGAAGACCACAATAAATACGCGAACTTTAAATTTTAAGAAACCACATTGAATTTTGCAATTAATATAAAAAAATATGCTTCAGGATATGTTAATATAATAAAACAAGCCTAGAGAACAAAAAAATATGGATCTGCTATAGATAATGTTAATGAAGAACCTGTATTTTTTATTAGACTTGAATTTGCGAAATTCCTTTTTTAAAAAAACGTTAAAAAATAAAATATAAATATAAATAGAATTATGTTTGACTGGTTCGGGTTTTAATCAAGCCTTTCTTAATTCATGTTATTTCTACGAATTCATGTATTTAACATCTTAACAACGATCCTTTGATTTTTTAGAATCAAAAAATCTATCTACTGGACCATAAAGAAGTAAAAATAGGCTCAAACAATTATAAATTAATCCTTTTAGTGTCTTTAATTTATACAAGTATCTATTTATAAAAATTTTTATATTAACCAAGACTTATTATTATAATTTATGGTAATTATTTTTATATAAAGGTATCGTATATTATACAATTTTAATTGAATTAAAGCATAAATAATAAAATTGTTTTTTCCATTATTATATAGGGTTTATACAAAACCAATAGGTTTTTGTGCATTTTTATTCAATGTATAGTAAATTGTAAATCTTCTTTATGTATCTTAGCAGATCAACATAATAATAAATTTGATATTTATTTATGAGTGGATTTGATTTTTTGATTTATATAGTTGTTCAAGCAAAACTTCAGATTGCTTAATAGAACAGATTTGGCTGACAATTCTTTCCCCATCATCGTCTATACAATCTTCCTCGGTGCATCTTCTTCTATCAAGATTTATTAGTTCAATTTTCTTCCTAAATCGTATTGTTTATGCTTATTTTTTCGCTTACATAAGCATTCTTAACTCCTAAATATATAATTTATCGTATTTTAAAATCATTAAAATTATTTTTATGACGTATATCAACACTCGAGTTCTCCATTTGTAATTGGGAATACATTCATTTGCTAATAGATCGCATTTTCTTAGCAATCAATTTTAACTTTCATCAGACTACTAACATTTGATTTTTTTATTTCTATCAACTAGGTAAACTTTTCCCTTTTATCGTACACAAGAAAGCCTGGTCAATGTGGTGATAAATTTAAATCTGTTTTTATTTTTGTAACCACCTCATTTTCCCTAGTTTGTTTTAAATTACACCCTGAATCGTTTGCTTTCTGATTTTCTTTATTTTTTTAAAGGTCTTTTTTCTTAGGAGTATAAATTTCACGCATATTACAACTTATTTATGTCTTCGTGTATGTTCATGGCAAGTATTCTTTTACATCGGCTTTCTATGTTGTCTACTATTTTATATGCTTCTTTACAATGTTGACCTTTTGACTTTTCCCCGTAGAAAATATTTAAATCCTGCGAGAAATGTAATCTTTCTTCTTTTTTTAGCTACAAGTTTCCAATTTTTAGCCACCCAGAAGATCTTTCTGTGTCAATCATTGAGTTTTTGTAGAAACATAATAATAAATTTGAATATTTTCATCATTATATCACATGAAGAGCGTTCAAATAGTAAAAGATAATATAACCGACGAGGCAAAATTAGAAATTATTTCAGTAAAAAGAACCAATTTTTTTTAAGATTTACAAGTATTGACACTATAATATATATGTGGCATGGTTTTCCAGTTTAAACCTTACACTTAACCATCCCTTTTCTTTATATACTGTAATTAAGTATCTATGTAATTTTCGATATAAGGAATCACAATTAAATCGTTTTTTTTTGTTTTTTTTATAGGTTATAGTTTTTCTGGAAGAGTTTTTTGTATTTTTATATTAAAGTAATGGATATGTCAAAAAATTGTAAATCAATTAAATATGTAAAATATTATGTTTTCTTTTATAAAATAAAATTTATGTTTGGTTTCTAAAGTGTAACAAACAGTAGGAATCTGCAAATAAAAACGCATCCAAGTAAATCGAAATAAAAAATTCAAGACAATGCAAAATTCACTTATTTGAATACATGCATAAAAATAGTAATTATCAAAAAAATATTGCTTTGGGAAAATACAAAATAAAATTGTTTGTATGTTTTTTATATTGAAAATACGGCAGAAATACAACAGATGGATAAAAAAGTGAATTGTTTAAAACATGGAAAAACCTGTTCATAGACACAATCATATTTGATATTTAGACTCTTTAAATGCTAAAAAAAAATGGATTGTTTAACACTAATAAATATATAGTAATATACCTTGATTTTTTTCGATCTTTATAATATTTGTTAATTTCAAAAAAAAAAGCTATAAAAATTCCAGAAAGCATAATATATAATCATAAATACTCTAAATCACAAGTTTGTTGGCGAAAGTCTACTTATTGTCGCAGATCAAAACATGAAATTGTGACTTGTTCATATATTTCCCTTTTTGATTCCAAAAAAACATTTTAGAATATGGTAGCACAAAGATTCGCTGTAAATTTTTTGATGTGTTTTGCAATCAAATACAGTTAAATATTAATTATTATATAATTGCTGTATATATTACAATGCTTCTTTTTTATTGTTACTAAATTGGTTAAAATCCATCTTTTAAGTTATAATATTTTATTTTCTTAATTTATTTTTTGCACTTTATATTTTTTTATTATAAAATTCCCTTTAATGGATTTCACTGTTCTTATATTCATTGTATCTATACTTCTATAAAGAAAACCGAATATAACTCTTCAAATAGTTTATCATACACCGATAAATATTACAAGTAATTATTATATTATTTTTAATAACTAAATAACCTAGTAATTGGATATTACCAATGATTTAGATACAAAATTTAGAAACATTAAATTACATATGCGCATTTTGTGTTTACTAAATTTTTTCGGAGATTATGTTTCAAAATGATATTTTTCTATAAAAATGATCATGTTTTGTTGTTTTTCGACATTACAAAAAAAATAAGAAACCATAGATGTAGAATGAAAGCTCATTTTATTTTTCATTTTTTTAAAATTTAGCTACAAGAAAATAAATGCACATTATTTTCGTATGATGTCATCTATGATGTTATTTTGAAATTATATGTATTAAAAAATATTGAGCTAAAATCCCTTGAAATTAAGCACGTGAGAATAAGAAATTTAAAAAATAATATAAATAGAATTAAATAATTATAATTTTTTTCCTTTAAACACAGCTTATTGCATATTTTAAACCCAAAAAACATAATATTTTATTATAAATAGAAAAATGTTCATAAATTGTTTCAAGTTGATTTGCCATTTACATTGTTTTAGTTTTTTTACTTGAAAAAATTTGGATTTATAGTTATCTTTCGTTTTTAATTTTGTAAATGTATGTATCTTTTTCCCGGATGATTAAAATAATCATATCTGAAGTTATTTGATTACTATCATGGTTTTTAATGTGCGTTTGTTTTAGACAGAATTAATTATATTATAATTTAATAGGTTTACAAAAAAACATTATAAAAATATACACAAAAAAGCCCAAATAAGAGTCACGCTGTTATCATTTTATAGAATCAAGTTTTTTTAAGATAATGATCATTCAAAATAAAATTATAGATTGTAGACCAAAACTAGATGAATTATAAATACAGGAACCTATAAAAGTATTTTTTGCGTTTAAGTACCTCGATATACATGCATCAAAAATTTTATTTTTTGTAAAATATTTAATTAGAACAAAAGATTGCCACTGAAATATAAGTATAAGTTATAAGCTTTTAAATTTAAGGAAAAATTGGCGCTTTTTTAACTATGTGAATACTTATTATTATTTGATTAAAATGCAAACATATAAACATGAATTTATTTTTTCATAAAAATCATACTATATTAATTAGATATATAAAAATTACATAATATACGATTATGGTTTATAATATGAACCAACTCTTAATTGATAATAATTTGTAGGCAATAATTTTAGTAATTTCAGTACGGAACGAATGGACAAAATTAAATAGAATTTTTAAAAAAGATTATAATTAATATTAACACTTTTTAAGTTATTTTGAAATGCAAAAGGCTATATAAATTACCACCCAATGGCAAAAAGAGTATTGTTTAATGCATATACACGGCATCTTCATGCAATTTTTACGCTTCAGGTATAGTATAGATCTAAATATTGCATTAAAAGTTGTTTTTTTGTAAAATTATCGATTTTTACAGCGTAAAAAAAAATTAGTTCGAATAATTAGTGTACCTCGAATGATTTATGTTAATACTGAAATGAGATAAGAACCATTGAATTTGATAGAACTAATTAAATTTAAATTAACTTTTTTTGTGAGGGTTAAAAGTCTTTTCTAAAGTTCATTCGAAGTAGTAAGGGTTATTGCAGGATAACTAAAAATGTGATTATTAGTAATTTCAAGATCAAATACGAAAATCCAGTTATTTTTCTTATTAAATTAACACAGAAATAATCATTTTCTACAGTTCGATTTTTTGAAAACGCAGTAATATGCATTTATTATTTCCTTGGATTACAATTGATTTTACTGCTCACAATTTAGAGGTTTTTATATTTAGAGAACGTGAAAATAAAAAAACCGCACACAAATATTTTTTGACAAATTATAGCCACACAGGTATAAAAACAGTATATTCTATTTATTGGAAGTTTTTTGCAAATTTCATAAATTTTGTATTATTAGTTGCAATAAAAATATAGTTGGATTCAGAAATTAAATCTTAATTTAAAATGTAGTCTTTATATTATTGTTTAGATCTTGCACGAAGCTGAAAATCCTTCTGCACGAGAATGGGTGTAATTTAAGAAATATCACATTAATGAATTTTTTATCAGCATTTCACATTGTAAATTACTATTTTATAATTTCAATTAAAATTTTTGATTTTGCAAATCTAGTAAAGTAAGGTTTTAGAACTAAAAAAATTTTAAAAGTTATATTTTCTACCAAAACAAGGGTCTAAAATAGCTTGTTTTTAAATTCACAGAATCTTGATAAATTAAAATGATAGAAAATCATTAAAAAAATTCAGAAATTTTATCAACTTCGTCACTAGACACGAACAAAAATGTACATTTTTTACATTATAGTGTCTGATTAAATACATGCAAGGATTAAAAATATGTTTTGTATCATTTTGGATATTGCTATATAAAACATTCCCATCTAGTATTTATGATACTTTAAAAACTAAAATTTTATAAAATTTTTATTTTATATCCAACTTTAAATACGCATTTTAATTTTTGCGCCTAAAATTGTCGCTTATTATATGATCAAAAATTTAAGATATACACAATATTCCGCTTTAAATCGTTCACAAATAAGAAAGTCATTTTAAAGTTTGAAAGACTTAATATTGTGTATTTGCTATCACAAAAGCTATAACTTAGAGTTTCGTAACGGTCTTCATTTCAAATCAAAACTAGGTTATTTATACAATTCATTTATATGCTTTCGCTTATTTTTTTACACTTGAACAGGGCTTAAATACTTTTTATATACAAATTATATATCAATAGTATTATATTTATCAATAATTTTCTAGACTTCGAGTAACTTAAATTTTACTCAAATCATAGCAATTCAATGCACCCTAAATAAATAAATTATCCTCAGCTAGTTAAAAAAATTTTTAATACATTTTTAAGTTTTAATTTCTGAACATTGCTATTTATTATTTTAAAACACATTTGTCGCACTTTTTTTAATAATTAAAAAGCAATAAGAAATCAATTATTATCGACATGGCTTTTCCAATAATTTCTGTTTATTAAATTATAAATTAAAGACCTGATAAAAAGGTTTGTTTCGATTATATTCAAAATTTACATGGATTAATATTTTTATGTGTGTCTCTTGCTGTATTCTTATCTTGAAATACCAAAGTTGTATTACTTATGATTTCTTAAAACCTTCATTTTCAAGATTCAGTTATTTCATCTGATTTTATATTCGTATTTAAACTTTCATGAATAAAAAACACATTCATTTTCTATATCAACCTTTTTAGTAATTATTTATGCCTAAAATGTAATAAAAAGTATTGAAATAAATAAAAAAATGGAAAATCATTACTACACCAAGACATAAACCCTTTTGGGTGCAAGAATTGCACAAATCTGCGAATATTTTTAACCGTATATATTTTATTGAATAAAAAAAACTGTTGATTCTCTGTTCTTTATATATAAGATAACATATTAGACCATCATCATATAAATAAAAAGACATAATAAAAACTCTAAAAAAATACAAAATTTGCTAAAATATAAATTATTATATTTATGTGTTAAGCTTTACTTTAATATATATAAAAATAACAAAAGTGCGTCTGTAAAGCCGATTAAAAACAATTTTATAAATTAGAATAAGTGTATACTATTTTATTTACACCAATAAATTTATACTCGTAACAATTATATATTGCATTGAGATAAGTGAATAAAAAAGCGTCAAGAAAGAATCAAATAAAATGTTATGCTACATCATATTTTTAAAATAGACGTTAACTAAAATTGTATACTCATGTAAAAATGCATATTTAAATTTTTTTGATTCATGTTTTATTGCTAAAATTTAAGATAATTTATGAAAAAAAATTAAGACTGTGCTTAAGTATAATAAATCATTCATATTTCGTTATGCAAGGATTTTACTAGATGCATAAATCTTATTTATTTTTCAGTAAATTATGTTTGGTCTTTTTTTTATTTAAGCTAAATTTTTGTATGCTCTTTAAAAATATTTGCATGGTTACTTTTTCACCTAGACAAATCTACAATATTTTCAATAAATATCTAAATTCTACAATTTCTTATGAATATATCATATGATTTTATCACTTACTAATTCTTTTTGATGGATCTTCTATGCTCAACTGTTATACATTAAAGCGTTTTTCTTCATAATATTAGTTGTACGTATTATTGATTCAATTGGCATCTTGGTTTACGAAATATGCAACTTGCTAAGTCTTATATTTTATCTTTTTTTTATTTAACCAAAGTAATATATTTTAATTTATCCTATAATGTGTTTTTTATTGTTATTGTGAATTATAAAAGGATTATAAATAGTCGTCTTATATAAAATCAGCCGAAAAAAATGAAATAAATAGTATTTTTAATAACGAAGTCTTAAAACCGAAATTTAACTATTTTTTCACCGAAATGTACTGAAGAAAAAAAGTATGAAGAATCTCGAAGGAAGTATATATTTCAATTTAAAAGATAATATGAAAAATTAAATATAATTTTACATATAACCAGTATGATTAACATTTACAGATTTAATTTTGAAGTAATGCATTAATTGAAACAAATAACAGAAGAATGTTTTAATCTAAAGTTCCCTTCTGACGGTGCATTGGGTGCGAATATAAAAAGAAACAATTGAGAAATAATAAATAAATTGATATATGATGTTAAGATATTTAAAATTTTATGATTTGATAATATGTCTTTATAGCTGAGTTTTTTGACAAAAAAGATCTTGTATTGTAGGCATATAATTCTTCATATGTTAATGGAAGAAAATGTGATGATTCGGCTGAAATAACACAAAGGAGGTTTTTATCTGTGTATTTTAATAGAAGAACTACATGGGGATGGTTTACCACATATTCTGTTTATATTGTTTGTATCTATTGGGCAGAACACATAACTAAAAATTACCCACCGTAAACTAACCTCTAGATAGATTTTATTATGCAAAGAAACATCTTTACACATATATAGATCTAAATTAATTAGATCAAGTGATGATAAATCATAAAATTTTGCTAGAAGAGACATACTTTTCTTTAATTTGATCATATAAAAAAAAACATAATCGAAATCAAAAGCAAATATTACCTGATATAGCGAAATAGCATACTTACAAGAGATCTAATAGTATAAGAATCCACGAAAAAAACCATTTATTATTTCTGGTACAAAGGCAGAGAAATTCAACTACTTTTGCAATGAAATTCTTTCGATGATTTGTATTTTACCGAAAACTACTTCTTAGACCACAATTATTGATAGTAAGAAATTAGACTAACATTTTTTTTTGCTTCACTTCTACTCTAAGTGTTCTAAAATAGAACTGAGTTATATAGTCAAAAAAAATATGTGATAAAGAAAGTTTTGATTATAGAATATCAAAGTTCTACGTCAACAAGCAAAGAAGAATATTTATGTGGCTGGTTTATATTGAATTAATGGTGATAAAGAAACTTGAAAGATATATAAAATACATTTTGATAGACAAATTGATATTTCAAAGAAAAGCAGACAAATAATTAATAAAAGAGGATATTAAAATACATTAGTGCGTTATGGTTAATTATAACTTAGACAAGCGATGTGTTGAATAGTTCACACAGAAACAAAAAACAATGTGAAAAGAAAAAGCAGCATTGAAAATATTTGAAAATACACAGCTGCCAATGATTTTCATCGCGGACCGTCTAAAAGGTTTAGATTATATGAAACCAAAATGAAAATCAAGATTTATGTTTATATTTGATAATTATATTTTTTTTGTTTCAAAAAGCCTAAATTCCAATGCTTTGGAGATGTACATAAAACATCAGATCAACCAGAAAAAGAATGTAAAAAAAGTTCTAAGATGTATACACATAACCCCACAAAGTTAAGGTAAGATGAATACACTTTAGGCAAGAAGAAAATAAAGTAACTATAGATTAAAGAAAGTAAGAAGACACTCGGTTCGACAAATATCAGAGATAGAAACAGACATCAAAATAAAATCGGTTCATCATATACTTGGATTTGTTGAATGATTTTTTTATTTATTTTCAATAAAAAAGAGAATATTTAATGCATTTATGAAAAAAATTATCACGAGTATTGATTACATAAAGTTTATATAAATGAAAAACCAACATTTTTTTTTATTTACTAATATATAAACTCTACCTAATACACAAATGTGGTGTATTTATAGTACGATACGTGATAAAATTGGAAATAATTATCATAATCCCTCGAATTATAATCAAAGGATTAAGGATCTATTTCTGAAAATACAAATTTGCAATAGGTTTATGGAAAACTTGATATATAAGTGTTGGTAGGTGAATATTCTGAAGATGATTGTGAAGATGATGTGGATCAAAAGAAGTAATAATAAAAACTACAATAAAAAGTGATTAAAAGTTGTGCTTTAACAACCTTAGAATGGTAAAATGTAAATATACATAATAACGATTTTGATCAAGGGTTATAAAATTGTAGATGTATATAATTTTTCGTGAATATATGATGATTAAAAGTAAAATTTTAAATTATTTGCATAATCATAGTTTTTTTTAACAGAAAGTACTAGATCGAAAACGTATTTTAATAAATATACTAACGGAATAAAAAGAATTTATTGCTGTTTTGAATGATTTAAAGTAAGATGCATTGTGTATAATCTAAATATTTTCATTGGTAAATAGATAGAATATAATTTATAATGTTTTTATGTTATAAGAATAAATCACATTTAAACGAGTTCGGCAATCATTTTTCCGATTTAAGTTATAATATGCGCTTTTATATGGCAAAACAACAATATTGGATGTAGGCGATACTTAAATATTTAAAATATCGAACTTTTGACATTGAAATTATGTTAAGGATTTTTAATAGATACACGGATTTGGTTTTTTTGTGCTAATACTAAATCTCTGTTGTAAATGTTTACTAAATAATAACGATGAAATTAAAAGTATCTATAGAAATACCCTTTTTTCCAAACAATTTTTAAAGGCGTTTTTAATATCGATGACAATGTTAAAATGCAGGAAGAAAAATTCAGAAAAATATTTAGCACAAGCGTAAAAAGAAAAATATTAAACACAAGATGATAAAAGAAAAATATTAAACCCAAGATGATAAAGGGAAAATATTAAGCACAAGATGATAAAAGAAATATATTAAACACAAAATGATAAAAGAAATGTATTAAACACAAGATGATAAGGGAAAATATTAAACACAAGATGATAAAGGGAAAATATTAAACACGAGATGAAAAAAGAAATATATATATTTCCGCTTTACCATCTTTTCAGATGAATTTATTTTACAAAAATATTTTTAAAATTATTATAATTTACTACAAACAATTTTTTATAAAAATCTATAATGATAGATTCCTGTAATTCCCTGTTATATAAAAATCACATTTCATATGCTAGCAAAGTATATATCTTATAGAAGTTATGTAAATTAATTTTTATTAAAAGTTTAAGATATAATCCATTAAAAAAAACATATTTTTTTTAGAGTATTATAAGAATGATAGAAGTAAAGCATGGATCAAGATAGTACTAATAATCCAAATTTATTGAAATATGTCTATATGAAATGTTTTAGCGCAAGATATATGAGTTTATATATTTTTCATCGTTTCTTTGATATTTAAATTTGATTTTATGGCTTTTTTATGTGTTGCTCTCGTTTTAAAATTTATAATCAATTTCATAAATGTATTTACAACTAGAAAAGAATGCGGAAAATAATAAACTAAGTTGATTATCTACCGCACGTAATCTTTTAGAAATACTATGCAAAATTTCTTTTTTACACGATATTATGGATCCATACTTTTTTTAAGTGAAAGATCTTATAATAGGAAAGATTTTTTATATACTTTTATAAGTAGCACATTACCAAAAAGAGGCATTCAATGTTCTATAATTTTAAGCTAAAGATACTGTATTCATGTCTAATTTAGGAAGATAATATAATGAAAAATTATCATATTAAATAAAAAAGTATCTTTGCAATATCTAAATCATATAAAAAGGTTCTTGTGAAGTCTGTGATAAATCTCTTTTGAATTTTATTTCGAATAAGCATCAATTCTAAATTACAATATTACTTGAGTTAACTGATATAAAACCATTTTACCTAAAATTACATACATAAAAATATATTGTAGATATAATATACTAAATTAAGGGTTGGTATACACGCAAAAAAACAGGGTGGAAGAAAGCATTTTAATTTATACGTCTTAAAAGATGCATCTTTATTTTTTATTGGATCAACAGAATATTTAAATAGCTTTTCAATTGGATTTATTCTAATTTTTATTTTTTTAAAATTCTAATAAGATACAACAAACCTTATATAGATTTAGTAAACTCAAAAAATTAATATTTTTTGCAAAAATAAATAAAAAATAAATATCATAGATGATTTAAAGAAAAATCGTATATTATGAAGTTGAAAATATAAATGAAGCGTATCCACATTACAAACATCAAGGTTGTGCGTTGCTCTAAAATTAATTAGTGTTGAATGTAGAAAAAGAACATAGAAATATTATGAATATCAAAATAATTATTGCCTGTGTATACTCTATGAGCTAAACTGTGGCTTTGTCTTAACGAATCGAAACAAAATAAACCCAATACTAAACAATAAATTATATGATCAAATACATCAACTAATTATCATAGCAATTTTATTTATAATTATACTTCATGATTAGAGTGTTTTGTTCGCCAAAGAGTGATACTCCATGTTTGCTTGGTTAAAACTTGATATTATTCTCAAAACATATTAGCTGCATACATTTTAAAATTCTTTATCTTAAAAATCTTTCCCAATGCCTTTTATATACGTAATACCTACGCATTCAAGTGAAATTTTCAGTCCTATTGTTTTTGTTTAAGATTAAGAATATGTAATTAATAGTACAACCCATAAATATGTCAGCTAAACGTGTACTTTCGACGCATCTCACACTGTACACTTTGAATGATCCGCAGATATCTTCATTAACACAAATGTATACGCGTCTGTTCCCGCAATATCCATTACCACGAATATATCATTTAGTGGTAGGCACACGTCAACGACTAATACTTAGTGTGTTTAATGCTATTATAGAGACGAATCGAAGTTTTTTAGATGATGATGCGATGGTTATTTATTTTTGTGAGAGTTTGTATGGACCTTTTGTTAAATATTTTATGGACGTGTTTTTATGTAATGATGCTCATCTTGGTTTGGGCGAAGAAATTCGTTTAGTTAAATGTGTTGATAAGTATTTAAATTTTAGTGAAGGGAAATATGAAAATGAAGCAAACAATAGTAATTTGGATATTGAGGGTGATAATATAGCTAATAAGAAATATAATAAGCCTGGAAATTCTGAAAATATAGTCAACAGTAATACAAATCACCAAAACAACAATCCACATAATCATAAGAATATACAGAATAATAATAATGTGCAGAAAATTTATAAGAATAATTCAAAGAATATTACCAATAGCATCAACACCAATAATCTACAAAATAATATCAATGCTAATAATATCAAGAATAATAATGGACAAAATAATGTACTGAAAATTAATAAGAATAATTTTAAAGATCATTATGTAGATAACAGTGGTTATATTGAGGATAACTATATTTTGCCTTCGTTTACAAACATTTTAAAGACATTACAAGTAAATCCAGAAAATGTAACTTTTTATTTTGAAGTACCCAATAATAAATTTCAATGAATTTTGACTGTTGAAGATTATTCATTTTTTACGACTTTTCAAGAAACAAGGAATGAGGCAATTAGAAGTGCAGTTGGTTCTTTTGTTGAAGAGATAGGTGGTGACATAAATCTATTTGATGGTTTAATAAATGAGAATGTTGCTTTTACTTGTGAAGCTTTTAGTGATGCAAATAAAGATGTTCTTATTGACACACAGGAAAAAGATGAAAGTATGATTACGAATGCGGGGTTTGGTATTGAAAACAATTGTGTCAAAGAAAATGGTGTTAAAATAAACATTTCAAAAGATTGCATTGCAGAGATAAACACAATAGAATGCACTCAATATTTTCAGTAATAATGAAACGTTTGATATGAGCGAAAAGCAAAGGGTAAATATAAATGGTTCTGAGCATAAAGAAATAAATTCACCTAATATTTTCGGTCATAATGAAACGCTTGATATGAGCAAATAACAAAGGGTAAATATAAATGGTGCTGAGCATAAAGAAATAAAGGCACCGATATGTTCCGGGTCTAAAAGAACCCCATTTCAAGCAAAGCCCATAAAAAATAAAAAGGCTTTAGTCACCTCAAGCATAAGCAAAATAGATTAAATTCAAGGCATAACAGAATTTTGTAAAACAAATAGCCTTTCATTTCCAAAATATCTTATTGAAAAATAAAACGATGTATTAACATTTTGTGTTTATTTTATGAATGAAAATTTCAGTTCTAGATATTTTTTGGAAAAAACAGATGCGAGAAATGAATGTGTAGGATGTATTTTTGAATTTATAGGGGATAATAAAGATGATTTCGACTATAAAATGCATAATGCCATGTGATATTTTTTATTTATGGGCTAGATTTTTTGTATTTTTGGTTTTTGTTCTCAAGAACAGTCTGCTTGATTCTCTGTGCAAACACCGTATTTATACTTTCGGCTATCTTTTCTTCTCCAAATTCTTCTTCATTGCCCACATTCTTCGAATCTATATATTCAACGGTTTTTCAAATCCCAAGGTTTGTATATATGTCTCAACCTGGTTCGTGATATATAGTTTCTTTTGGTACCTTTTATGATATTGTGTCATCACACCGTCCCATGTTATAACATATGGGATAATTTTTGTCTTGCATCTGTATATTAATGACAGCTCAGATGCTAGCAGGTCATATTTTCTCAATTTTTCGTTTTCAACTATGTTTATTGGTTAATACTTGTCTTGCTAATTTCGATCAGAATGATGCAGTTCTTCTTTTTGCCATATACAAAAATATCAGTTCTGCATTCGATAACTTGATGTCCGTTTGTATTCTTGTATCTACTTTGATCCTTGCGTATATGCCATGTAATAATTGTATTTATAAATATGAAGATCGAAGGATGGTATGGTTGAGTGGTTTACAAGTCTGACCCTTAGGTCAGGGGTTGCAGGTTCCATTTCCACCCACGCACTAATCTCCAAACGAATTTACTCTAAAGAAAAATACCCAAGGGGTCGCGGGTTCCATTTCCACCCACCCACTAATCTCCAAACGAATTTACTCTAAAGAAAATGCCCAAGGGGTCGCGGGTTCCATTTCCACCCATCCACTAATCTCCAAACGAATTTACTCTAAAGAAAAATACCCAAGGGGGCGGCCAGTCAGCATAAAAGTTAAACCATTTAGCACTGACAAGCCATGAGAAAAAGTAGGTTGCTGTTAAGCCGTTGAACTGTGTCTTCAGTATTTAAAAAGTTCCACACCGTTCAGCAAGGATATAGGTAAGTGTAGAGTGTGGTTGTAGCTTGTAACTTGTGGCGATGAACAGTAGATAGAATCACATTCCCTCCACATAATGACTGCCCCCTATGAGAAAGGGCCCAATCCACGGTGATTACGGGTGACAAGAAATGCTGGAGGAGTCCCACGAGGCTGCAGCATTTAAGCAATAGTTCCTATGTATATAGAGCGAACTTCCTTAAAAGTAAAAGAAGTAAAACAAAAATAAATAAAATAAATTCGATTAGAATTTTATAATTTTTTTGAAGATCGATATAGTAATAATAATAAAGGAACAGAAAATTCGAGACCAAAAGTTAAATAATCAATAACAGAAAAAAAATTGAAAATTCTTTAAAATGAATGAATCGGAAGTTTGCATTCAAAAAATAAGGATAAATTATTCGGAAAAAGAGAATAACTGTAATTCTAATGCTTAACTAAATTTAGTCATTTAAAATAGTAATCGTAAGAATACAGAAAATTATAGCCGAAAAACCCGGATAAACAATAATATCGAAGAAAATAATTCTAATAATATAACCAATGAAGACTATATTAGCAGAGAGCAGTAACTATATAATAGCAGAGAAAATATGAACAATAATAATTTTGGTGTGTATAGTAATAGAGAAAACAAAGGCAAAGAACTTTTAATAGATAAAACAAAAGCAATAATGATATTATGGAAAATTTGATCGATAGTAATAATAATGAAAACAAAGGCAGCAGTAATTTTTGAGAAATCAAAGGTAATAGTAATTGAGAAAACAATATCTATAATATTATGAGAGATGTGATCAACAATAAGTGTAGAGAAAACAAAGGCGATGATATTAATAGATAAAACATGATCTAAAATGTTGATAGAAAAATCTGATCAGTCATAATCATAGAGAAAACGAGATCAATAATATTTATGGAGAAAAAAAAACAATAATAATGATAATGGAGAAAACATGATCGATAATAACCGGGGGAAAATAATTATAACATATTCGAAATAAAGAAACTTTAAGTGAAAGAGACGCACATCTCTTCAACAAGTATTTTAGCCTAAAATAAATACCACTGAAACAAAATATAATTTATTATAGACAAGTCAAGAAAGAAAATAAACATACAAGAATAAAAGAACCATCGCAAGCTACTGAAAATAACTGTAAGAAGAAATATAAAAGTTCTTTAAATGATTTGATTGCGTATAAAAGTCCTTTTTATTTTTACTTCAGTAAAATTCTTATACCACATAACCTTTGAATTTTTTTATTTTTATCTACGATATATATTTTTTTGCATTACAAAGGGATATATAATAGTTAAAGACAGCATTCTTATAAAATATCAGACACACATGTTATAATGTTTTTATGATCAAAATTAATATGTAAATATTTCAAAAAGCATGCTGTATTTCATGATCTTGAATATCTTTTAGAATTATATGCTTTATAATCAGTGTGTTTTATGATCAAATTTACTATATAAAAGATTTTATAAGGCATGCTGTATTTTTTAAATCTTGAATAATTAAAAAAACAGTGTGTTTTTCATCGTTAAAAAAACATTTAAAGCTAAATTTATACACAAATAATTCGTAAATAAGAATGAATCAGCAAATTTTATCCGTAAGGCAATAAAAATTTTCCTTTTTATATGCCTAAAAATAAACACGATTCCACTGCAATAAAAAAATTTGCGAGAATAACAAAAGCCAAATAAAATTTTTATTTATCAAGATTCATTTTATAAAATTTCGAAATTTTAAGTTTAAATCAATGTATACATTTTCTAAACACTGATACAGCTATTCTCTTTAAAATCTTCTATTGATACATAAAATTTTGTGATTCGAAACAAAAATAGTTCATTGTCATAATATAGGATAGTGTAGTTACAAAAATTTAAAAGTCGTATATTATAGGGTTGAAAAGCGCTAACAAATGTGAAGCATACGCACAAACAACGGTATTATGAAGAAAATCCAATTTATAAGTCTTGATTGTTAATGATTCATTAATCTAAATACGTAGACAATCAGAAAAAAACATAAATTAGTCTGTTTTTATAGAGTATACTAAAATCTTGTGCAAGCAAAAAGAAAATTTTACCCTTAAATAAATTAAATACATAAAAATATTTGGAAGTGAAATATATGTTTTGGCTGCTGCTAAGGTGCATAAATATCTTTTCTAGCGAGAATGCAATTTTCATTTTTCAGTTTTGAATTTATACCTAACATTGTATTTTCCTATATTGGCGGTTTGTGACTTGATTAACATTCAAAAGTATTTAGATTTAATATTGTAAAACTATTAATGTTATGCTGTTATTTTGATGGGTTTTTATAGTGAATATTTATAAGCAAATATAATCTTATGATGATGATGATGTGCTTTTAAAATAGAACAAGAGACTTAGTTGGCATATACTTTATTTTAAAATCATTTTTTTATGACTTTGCTGTATTTTTTTTACTAAATTTTATGTATCATAAATCTTCCATGAAAAATAAAGCTTCTTGTGTAATTCTATTTTGTATTCCAAGAAAACTTGCGTGGCGATAATATTTATCATTCAAATCAAAATTATAACATTTAAAATCTATCATTAGGTACTTGAACAACCGTATAAAAAGCCCTAGAAATTAAGCACATAATTAATTTTAATATTTTCAAAGAAATACAATATGCCCATTTTTTTGTAGAAGTATATTTTTAAAATATAATTTTACAGCAACTGTGCTTCTTTAATCTTTTTTATTTTATTATGGGAAAATTTTGAAATTTGTCATCTGGTTTTTATTTTTTATATTAACTATAAGAAAAAGGACAATCACCGAGAAAAGCCGCAATATTTAGATTTGAAAATGAAAATTCAACACACCTATCCGTAATAAATATATTCTTCAGAACAAAATATGGCCTCGTTGACATAGATCTTTCTGCGCTTGAATTAAAACAAAAAGAGAGTTTATTGTGTAAAATAAAACAAAAAACACTACATCAAAAACTCTTCGATGTTCATAAAAATCCAACGCTTGAAATATTAGGACATATAAATTGGCTACAATATCATCATATCAGTCGATTAGAAGAGGCGAGATTCTGCTTTATTCAGGATAGAAACGTATTTTTTGGAGATAGATCAAGGTGCCAGCACTGTAACGACTCAATTAAAACTGTCGACCACTTAGCAAGCAGATGTAAAAAAATGCTTGGTCATGACTATACAAGAAGACACAACGAGATTGTAAGATGTCTTCACTTTATGTTGGCAAGAAAATACAATTTCAAAAAAACCAAAAAAATCCGCAGACACTCTGTACAAGAAATAATGGAAAACGAATTCGCAGAGATCAAAGTGGATACAAGAATATAAACAGACATCAAGCTATCGAATGACAGACCTGATATTTTTGTATATGACAAATGAAGAACTGCATCACTCTGATCTAAATTGGCGTGACAAGTATTGACGACATAAGCATAGTTGAAAACGAAAAATTAAGAAAATATGACCTGCTAGCATCTGAACTATCATTAATATACAAATGCAAGACTAAAATTATTACATATGTTATAACATGGGACGGTGTGGTTACACGATATCATAGAAGGTACCTGAAGGAACTAGATGTCACAAACCAGGTTGAGGCATATATTCAAACCTTGGGATTGAGAAAAACCCTTGAATTAATAGGTCTCGAAAGAAGGAGGGGTATTGAAGAAGACTATGGAGAGGAGAAGATAGCCGAAAGTATAAATACGCTGTGTGTACAAAGAATCAAGCAAGCTGTGCCTGAGAACGAAAACTAAAATTACGACTATAAATATAGCCTTTAAATAAAAAATACTTTATATTAACTATATTTTTAAAAAAAAGATTAAATAATAGGTTAGTTTCAAATCCGATTCAGAGTCTTTATATTAATAATTAAAACAAACCAATTTTTTTAAATACTTAAACAAGATTATTATAAAATAAGAAATCAAAATATTATGCTAAATATATTTTGATTCAGTTACAATTTAGCTGCATTATAATTGTAATTTTTTACTAATAAATGATTAGTAACGATAACTAGCAAGATACTTATACTCATCTCATTTGGAGAAGAGGAGCATTTGATGAATTTAAATCGTGGATAGGTGTCAAAAGAAGTATCAAGGAGTTGTGTAATATTCCCAACGGGCTTCCACTTCTAAATAGATAAAATTGAATAAAGAAAAATTAACGCATAAATAAATAAAGTCTAGTTATTTGGTAAGATATTCTACTTATTATTTCATAAAATATTAATTTTAAATTTTAAATTTAGAGTAACTATAAAATAATAGAAAGTATAAATTTTTACATATGTCCGAAAATTTTATTTCACATAATATATTAATTCGTCTTCTAATGTAACTAAAAAAAAAGGTATAAATTTAAATCAACACCCGAAAAATATTTTAGATATATCATATACACATTTAAATATATATCGTAGGCAGCAAAACCAAAATAATAATTTTTAAATTAATTATTGTGGCTTTATTTTCATCTTAATTTGATACAATAAAAATTATGTACACATTTCAGACGCGAACTACAAGCATTGACATTACAAGAAAAACCATTTAAAATTTCAATAATAAGCATAAATTTCACACTAAAATATTCATCGCGAACTTTTATGATTTGAACCATTATTTGATGTCCATTTATTTTAAAGCAAATATCATTATCAAAAAATAAATATAAAAATTATAAAATATAGTAGTTAGCTTGTATAGTTAAAGGTATAATCGTTTGAAAAATCGGATTTTTAAATAATTCTTCTTTTTTTCAATTAGTAACTAATCCATATGAAACCTCAAAGAGAAATCATGTGAGGACAATCATAATGCATATTTAAAATAAAGCAAAGATATCTAAATTGATTGTAAAGAGTATTCTTAACCTTATAAAAAAAGAAATCTTCAGATGTCAAACATTTATTATTTATATTATTATCAAAGTTTACCCCACAATTATGTGTATTCTTCATATTTAAATACTAGAATTGCAAAAATTATACATTTCCTTTGATTTTTAACATAGATTAAGTTGCAAAATGCTATATTTAAATCTTTCTATATTATATAACAAAAAAATAAACAGAACTTTACAACATGATTATATTATCATATTGAAGATACTTTTATACATTAATCATGTGTATATTCATTAAATATTCATTAAATAATCATTTTGGTCAAAAAATGTTTTTAAAAAGAAATAAGATGCATTGAGTAATTTATTTTCTTTTTTTATTGTTTAAGTGGATTTCTATATATCAATTTTATATACTGGGTTGTTATTAGCTCATTCTGAATATTGCTGAGCTTATCAAGGCATCTTTTGTGATCTTTCCGTTATATATACAGGTCGAATGCTCTTACTCTCTCGCCTTATAGGAGTTTTGTGTAGTTTTATTATTAAATTTTTAGATATATTCCTAAAAAAATTAAAAATATATTATGCTTACCGTTAAAAATACGCCTGATATTTATAAATTTTTACCCCTAAATGAAAATTGAGCAAAACAAGAAAATTTAAAATCTTAATTTTAGATATAATGTATGAAGTGAAAATTTTATTTCTTCCAATGACTTATTATCATCGAAAAAATACTCGCAAGAATAGGCATTCTAATTCTAAGCCATATTATATATATCTTAAAAAACGCTATTGATATAAACTTATCTACTAAACTAGTATTAAGTACCAAGACCGGATTTTAAGCAAAAAGAATATTATATTTGACAAATACATTTTTATTTATAACTACAGTATGAAAATTTTAAAATAATGATATATTTATGAGATTTATTTTGGTTAAAAATTTCTTACACATGCCCCTTCAGCTATTTTTCGATTTTTTTATAGGGGATGGCAACTGAATTTCGTTATCGTGCTTATATATTGAATTCTCGATTTCAAAACAATAACGGTCGCAGTTGAAACAACATATGAAAAACCTGACATATAAAGATCTAATGAAATGGCTTTTAATTTGGCAGTTGTCTGTTGAAGTACATTTTTCATGATGACCTACGTTTTCTATACAATAAAGGTAGTTTTCTTTGGAATAGATAGAAAAGTAAGAAAATATCATCTCAGCTTCTAGATTTTCTGATTGAGTAAGTAAAAAATATTCAAAATGTACAATATATAAGTACCGGGAATGGATTTTCAAAGTACCTCCATTTTTAACAAATATGCCAATAAAAAGACTTCGAATTAGATTAACAACCAAAAATCCTTTCTTTTTATCTGTTATCATAGAAGTTTTCCGATCAGATTTACAACAAAAAACATCCACAAGATTTAGTATTATTGCCATAATATAGATTTTAAATTTTACGGATTCATCAGTCTCTGGTTTTTCTACAAAGCTTTTTGTAATACGGCATCTTTTTTTTCTAGATTTCTCTGCTTCATAAATAGCTTTAAATTCTGCCATGATTGTATCTCTTATTGTTTCCCATTCTTTTTTGATATTCTTTTTCTTCCAGTGATCGATAAAAAGGTTAAAATAAACACGTGAATCAGATAGTTTATTTGGATCAAAAAAGAATGAATTATTACCATGAGTTGCGGCTAAATTTAGAAGATCAATGATTTTACTAAAATTATAAGTTTTTTCTATCTTGAAATATAAGCTTTTAATATCATTAGTAGTCAGTTTGTCATATAATATATCGCTTATGTTCTTCACTGAAAAAAAAGTTATGAAACTGTTGTATGAATTCAGTAAACTCTTCATTTCTAATCTAGCCTTTAGATTCTCAATGCTTGCTTCTTTATCTTGAATCAAAATAATTTCTATGATGCTATCAAAAATAGCTGAAACCTCGAGTGGGTGTCTAGTATATAGATAATGGGATATTAAATTGTCTGTATTAATCACACTGAAAACATCTATATTTATTTTTCTCTTGTTTTTTAGCATTTGTAAGCATACAAAATTTTGTATATTTATATCAGCATTTACATTGATCAATTTCATATTACGATCTATTTCTATATACTTGAAAGCATTTATCATCTCAAAAATTTCGAATTTGTTCTTTAGCACAACATATTTTTTGTTTTCAGCATCCGTTTCTACATTTATAAAACGAGTTTCACCTTGGCAGTTCTCAAAAGGACTATCCTCTTCCTCCCAGACAAACTTTATATAACTGCATAGTAAGTCATGGCTAATAAAATTAGTCTCCGTATTTTTTTCATAATCATCAGGCTTTTCTGAATTACTGACAGCTGAATGGTCATTACATTTCTCAAGCAAGCGTATTTCTTGCCCATTTTCGGATCCCCTTATGTAAATTTTGGAATCTATATCACATATTTTTATTGTGGATACATCTAAAACCTCACAATCTCCATTGTTGATGACTTCCTGATCAAGTTGTGACTCTTTTAGTACATATATTTTCTTTTTGATATTCAAATCGCTCAGACAGAAAGTTTTTTTGCCTATTTCTAGTTCGTGCATGTGAGTTAAATTTGAACTTTCATGTCCTGGAGGACGTACGTATAAATTTTTCGACGAATCCAAAAATACTTTTATAAATCTATCAAATTTACTAACATACTTTTCATTTGTATTCGGATTTAAGTGCGTAGAGCTGCCTGCTAAATTTTCGATATCACCAGAATAAGCATCATTTATAAGGTTGGTTATAAATCCGCGTCTTTCTGCTTCCGACAACCTATAAAAGTCATCAGTAAGACTTTTCGCCATGAGGCTTTGATTATTTCCACTTCCTTCCAAAGATAGCTTTAACGTAAGAAAGAAAAACAAGATTGAAATCATAATTTATAGAAGTTCTGGAAATTTAAGTCAACATAAATGAAACTGACCAATATATTGTTTTTTGTTATCACTTATTTTGATTGAATCAGAAAAAATATACATTTAGGGATGATTACGTCATATTTTGAATTATGTTTCGAGTTATATTGTTTTTTAAAATTTTAATATGCATAAATTTATATTTTATATAGATTAGTTTCGTATCTAAAGTAAAGAGCATGCAAAAAATAAAACTCACCGGAATAAAAATACTGTAAAATAAATCGAACTTGAAACATCAATCAAAAACTACGCATTCACTTAAACTGTATTTTTATTGCACCGGGTGATTTCTATTTCTTTTATGACTTTTAACATAAAATATTCTGTGGCTGGTAATTTTATTTTTGCACGTTAAAAATGTACTCAAACATTCTTTTTTTGTTTCATTTTATAATTTTAAGCTTTATTCTGAGCAATAGACCAGAACATATAGAATTCTAAAAATGTCTTGAAATTTGGGTTTTTAAATATATAAAGTAAAGTTATATTATTATACAGTTTGTCAACAATTTTGATCTTAAAATTGATATATAGAATTTGTTTTTTAATTTTGTATTTTCCGTATTTTAATATGGATAGATTTTTCTATAAATTAGTAAAACAAAAATAAGCATTTTGGGAAAATAATAATAAGATCTAAATTTGGTCTAAAAAATAAATTTGGGCTTCGGATAATTTAATTGTTTCTTAATCTATTCATTGGAATTTTCTGGATAGTTTGTATTAAAGGAATATATTTAAAAATAACAATTTTTTATAATGTCTTATAGGTATTGTCAATTCAAAAATACCGGATAACTTATATAAGTCGGCTTTGAAGTTGCACAAGTACATTTTTATCTTCTAGAAAATATAGTGTAAAATGTAATAATTTATGGCTGATACTTTGGCGAACTAAAACAATCGTTTTATTTTTTATGCATGACTTCTTCTTTGAAAATTTTATAATGATAAGAAATATAATCTAAGATAAACAATTCAAAATATATATGTTTATATTCTTTTTAGAATTTGATTGGTGGATGGGGAGGAAAATGCTGATAATATATTTGAAGATTGCAATTCATAAATTTTGATTGTTGTCAAAAACCTTTACATCAATAAATTTTTTTTTGCAATAATGGTGCTCGGAAGAGGTATATTAGTATGAAATTCGCTAATGTTTTTTTAGCACATCCTCTTTAAAAAATTTAATTCTAGTATAACTACTAAAAACTATAGCTGCTTTGAAAAACACGTCATACAGTAATCTCTCATGACAATATTGTCAATTACTAAAAATAGACAAAACCACAAGCAGAATTAAATGGATTTTTAATAGATGGGCGCTTGAAAATTTTTATTTGGTTCATATTCACAAATATAAGAATTTAATCAGGAAATTACATACAGTTCAAACGCATGATATTTATAAAACCTAGAAAAAAACAAAATAATGCATATATCGATCACCATAAAAATATATTATTCGCAATAGTCCCAGCAAAATTATAATCGATTTGGTCTGTAATAATTGTGTTTGGTTCCATTGTTCTCTTAGTAATGGAATATAAAGATAATGCTTAGCCACATAATTTAAAACCGCGAATTTCCAATGTAACTTTAAAAACGGATATTTTGCATTATATCTATTGAATTTCTTTTTCTACTGTTTTACAGCAATAATATTTTCTATATTTATATTCATTTTTAAGCTTATGGAAGTTGAAATACAGAAACAGTTTCCGGTTATTCTCGCACTCGAATGATAAAATAAATTAGATTTAAATGAAAAGGCTATTAAAACAGACACAAATACTAAAACAACAAAGGTAGCTTTTTAATGTATTTTAAAACTAATTCATGCTAAAACATTCACTTTTACGATATAAATCTAAAAAATTGGTTTTTAATAATAGAAAATAAAAGTTTAATTAACAGAATAGCACAATAAATACGCGAACTTTAAATTTAAATAAACCACATTGACTTTTGCAATTGATCTTAAAAATATTTTCAGGATATGTTAATATAATAAAACGAGCCTAAAGAACAAAAAAATATGGATCTGCTATAGATAATGTATATGAAGAACCTGTATTTTTTGTTAGACTTGAATTTGCAAACTTAATGTTTGAAAAAAACATTAAAAAGTAAAATAAAGATAAACTTATGTTTGATCGGTTCGGATTTAATCAAGCCTTTCTTAATTCATGTAATTCTACGAAATTATGTGTTCATGTATTTAACACCTTAATAACGATTTTATGATTTTTTAGAATCAAAAAAGCTATCTACTGAACCATAAAGAAGTAAAAATAGGTACAAATAAATTATAAATAAATCCTTTTAGTGTCTTTAATTTTTACAAGTATTCTATTTTCAAATTTTTTTAAATTAACCCAGATTTATTATTAAAATTTATGGTGATTTTTTTTTCAGTAAGGTATTGTATATTATACAATTTTAATTGAATATAAGCACAAATATAAAAATTGTTTTTTCCATTTATTATATAGGGGTTGTACAAAACCAATAGGTTTTTTTGTGCATTTTTATTCAATGTATAGTAAATTCTAAATCTTCTTAATGTATTTATTTTATCAACATAATAAGTAATTTGATATTTATTTATGGTTTGATTTTATTTTTAGCTTTTTATAGTTGTTCAAGCAAAACTTCAGATTTGTTATATGAAAAGATTTGGCTGATACTTCTTTCCACCTCATCGCATATACAATCTTCTTCGATGCATCTTCTTCTATCCAGACGTAAATAGTTTCATTTTTATTCCTCAATCGTATTGTTGATGCGCATTCTTTCGCTTTAGTTGTTATTTTTAGCTCCTTAATATATAATTTTTCGTATTTTATAAACATCAAAATTATTTTTATGTCGTATATCAACACTCTAGTTCTCCATTTGTAAATTAGAATACATTCATTTGATAATAGATCGCATTTTCTAAGCAATTAATTTCAACCTTCATCAGACTGCTAACACTTTATTTTTTTATTTCTATTAACGAGATAAACTTTTCCCTTTTATCGTACACAAGAATGCCTGGTCAATGTGGTGGAAAATTTAAATCCATTTTTAATTTTGTATCCACCTTATTTTCCTTAGTTTGTTTTAAATAACTTCCTGAATCGCTTTCTTTTCGATTTTCTTTATTTTTTAAGCTCTTTTTTCTTGGGTGCATAAATAGTACGCATATCTAAACTTCATTATATCTTCGTGTATGTTCATGGCAAGAATTCTTTTACATCGGCTTTATACCTTGTCTACTATTGTATATTCTTCTCCACAGTGTTAACCTTTTGACTTTTTCCGAAAGGATATATTTCTATCCTGCGAGAAATGTAATCTTTCGTCTTTTTTTTAGCTTAAAGTTTCCAATTTCCAGCCACTCATAGGATTCGGCTGTGTCTATCATTGAGTTTTTCTGGAAAAATTATAACAAATATGAATATTTTCATTATTATATCACACAAGAGCGTTTAAATAGTATAAGATAATATAATGGACGAGGCAAAATTAGAAATTATTTCACTAAAAAGAACCCAATATTATACGATTTACATATATTGACACTTTTATATGTATGTGGCATAGTTTTCCAGCATAAATCTTGCACTTAACCATCCCTTTTCTTTATATACTGTAATTAATTATCTATGTAATTATCGATAATAGGAATCACAATTTATTGTTTTTTTACGGCTTATAGTTTTTCTAAAATAATGTTGCATTTATACAATCAAAGTAAAAAATATGACAAAAAATTTTAAATTACAAACCAATTAAATATGTAAAATATTTTATTTTTTTTAAAAAATCCAAAATTTTTTGTTTTGTAAGGTGTAAAAACAGTAGGAATTAGTAAATAAAAACCCATGCAAGTAAATCGAAATTAAAAATTAAAGACACAGCAAAATTTACTCATTTGAATACATGCATGAAAATAGAAATTAATAAAATGATAATGCTTTGGAAAAATATAAAATAAAATTGTTTATATGTTTTTTGAATTAAAAATACGGCTGTAATACAACAGATGAATAACAAATTCGAATTTGTAAAACATGGAAAAATTACTTATAGACACAAATAAATTTGATTATAAGACTCTTTAAATGCTAAAAAAAATGGATTGATTTATACTTAAAAATATTTAGCGTTATATTTTGATTTTTTTCGATCTAATTAATATTTGTTGATTTCAAAAAAAAGATACAAAAAGTTTCAGAAAGCATAATATATAATCATAAATACTCTAAAACATCACAAGTTTGTTTGCAAAAGTCTACTTACTATTGCAGATCAAAACATGAACTTGCGACTTATTCATATATGTTCATTTTTTTAGTTCCAAAAAAAAAAATTTTCGAATATGGACGCAAAAAAAATTCGCTGTAAATTTTTTGATGTTTTTTGAATTCCAACGTATACATTAATTATAATAATATTGCTTTCATTACAATGCTTCCTTTTATTAATACTAAGTTGTGTAAAATTGATCTTTTAAGTTGAAATATTTTATTTTCTTAATTTATTTTTAAATCCTATATTTTTTATAAAAAATGCCCTTTAATTTATTTCAACATTCTTCTATTCATTGTATTTATACTTCTATCAAGAAAACCGAATATAACCCTTCAAATATTTTGTCTTTCACCCTTTAAATATTCACAAGTAATTATAATTTTATTTTTTTAACTAAAATAACTTAGTAATTAGATCTTACCAATAATTTGGATACAAAATTTAAATATATTAAATTACATATGCGTATTTTGTGTTCACTAAATTTTTTCGGAGATTATTTTTCAAAATGATATTTTTCTATAAAAATGACCCATGTTTTTTTGTTTGTCGAAATTATAAGAAAAATAAGAAACCATGGATTTAGAATGAAAGCACATACTGTGTTTCATTTTTTTCAAATTTAGCTACAAAAAAATAAATACAGCATTATTTTCGCATGATGATATCTATGGTTTTATTTTGAAATTATACGAATTAAAAAATATACTGCTCACTCCCCTTGCAATTTTGCACATGCATACAAGAAATTTCATTTGTAATATAAACAGAATAAAATAGCTATAATTTTTTTCTTTAAACACAACTAATTGCATTCTTTCAACACAAAAAAACATAGATTTTATTATAAATAGAAAAATGTTCATAAACTGTTGCAAGATGACCCTTCATTTACATTGATGTAATTTTTTTGCGCATGAACTTGATTAAATTTTAGTTACGTTATCGTTGTTTAATTGAAAAATGTCTTTAAATTTTTCTTTAATGATTAAAATGATTATATCTGAAGTTATGTGATTGGTATCATAGTTTTTGATTTTCGTTTGTTTTAGACAGAATCAATTTATTTATAGTTTAATAAGTTACAAAAAAACATTACGAAATATACACAAAAAAGCCCAAATAAGATTCACGCTGTTATTATTATACATAATCCAGCTTTTTTTTGATAATGGTTATTCAAAATAAATTTATAGATTTTAGAGAAAAACTAGATGAATTATAAATACAGGAACATATAAAAGTATTTTTTGCGCTTAATTACCTCGATATACACGCATCAAAATTTTTATTTTTTAAAAAATATTTAATTAGAACAAATGATTGCGTCTAAAATAATAGTACAAGTTATAAGATTTTAATTTTTAGGGAAAATTGGCGCTTTTTAAACTATGTGAATACCTATTATTATTTGATTAAAATGCAAACATATAAACATGCATTTTTTTTTTCATAAATATCATACTATATAAATTCAATATATAAAAATTACTTAATATACTATTATGGTTTATACTACGAACCAACTCTTAATTGATAATAATTTGTGCGCAAAAAATTTAGTAATTCCGAAACGGACCGACTGGACGTAATTAAATTTTTTTTGAAAATGATTATATATGTTAATTAACAGTTTTAAAGTTATTTTGGTATGTAAAAAGCATTAAAATTACAACCCAATAGCAAAAAGAGTATTTTTTAATGCATATACCCGGCAACTTCGAAGAATTTTTGACGCTGTTGGTATCATATAGATCTAAATACCGCATATAAGTTGTTTCTTTTTCAAAATATTCGATTTTTACAGCGTAAAATTGTTCGAATAATTAATATACCTCCAATGATTCATGTTAATACGGAAATGAGATAAGAACCATTTATTTCGATGCGACGAATTAAATTTGTATTTACTTTCTTTTTTTGAGGGTTTAAAAGTCTTTTCTAAAGTTCATTCGAAGTAGTAAGGGTTATTACAGGATCACTAAAAATCTGAGTATTGGTAATTTCAAGATCAAATACGCATATCCAGTTTTTTAATTATAAAAATTAACACCAAAATAATCATTTTCTACAGTTCGATTTTTTGAAAACGTAGTAAATATGCATTTATTATTTCCCTGGATTACGATTGATTTTACTGCCCATAATTAATAATTTTTTAATTTAGCGAAAGTGAAACAAAAAACTGCCCACAAAAATTTTTTTGACAAATTATAGCCACACAGGTATAAAAACATCCTATTTTTATTTATTATAGGTTTTTTGCAAATTATATAAATTTCGTGTTATATGTTTAAATAAAAATATTGTTGGATCCAGAAATTAAATCTTGATTTTAAATATGTCTTTTATACTTTAGATTATAATCTTGCACGAAGCAAAAAATAATTCTGCATCTAGAATAGTTGTAATTTTAGAATGATAACATCAATGAATTTTTTATCAGCATTTGACATTGTAAATTATAATTTTAAAATTTCAATAAAGATTTATGATTTTGCAAATCTAGTAAGTAAGGTTTTATAACTAAAAAAATTTTATACGATGCAATGTTTGACAAAACAAGGGTCTAAAATAGCTTGTTTTTAAATTCATAGAATCTTGACAAATTAAAATGATAATAAATCATTACAAAAAAAAATAAATTTTATCAAATTCATTACTATACACGAACAGAAATGTGCATTGGTTATATGATAGTGTCTGCTTAAATACATGCAGAGGTTTAAAATATGATTTGTATCATTTTGGTTGTTGCTAAAAAAATTTCGTTATAGTATTTATGATACTTACAAAACTTAAATTTTTTATATTTTTCTTTTTTAATATCTAATTTATAGTGCAAATCTCAATTTTTGCTACTAATTTTATCGTTTATTATATGATCAAAAATTTAAGATACTCAAAATATTCCGCTTAGATCGTCTTCAAATAATACAGTCATTTTTAAGTATAAAAGACTTAAAATTGTGTATTTACTGTCACAAAAGCTATAACTTAGAGCTTCGTAACGGTCTTCATTTTACAAGAAAACTAGGTTATTTATATATCTCATTTATATGCTTTCGCTTATTTTTTTTGCACTTGAACCGGTATTAAATACCCATGATATACGCATTATATATCAATAGTATCATTTTTATCAATAATTTTCTAGGCCTCGAGTAACTTGAATTTTACACAAAATCATAGCAATTCAATGCACCCCAAAAATTAAATTTATCTTAGTTAGTTAAAAATATTGTTATATACATTTTTCAGTTTCAATTTCTAAACATTGCTATTTATCTTTTTAAAACACATTCGTCGCACTTTTTTTTAAATATTAAAAATCAATATGAAATCAATTATTATCGACATGGCTTTTCCAAAAATTTCTCTTGATTAAATTATAAATAAAAGACCTGATGTAAATTGTATTTAGATTAGATTCAAAATTTACAAGATTAATATTTTTATTTGTGTTTTCGCTGTATTCTTATCTTGAAATACCAAAGTTTCATTTCTAATGATTTCTTAAAACCTTCATTTTCAACATTCAGTTGTCTCATCTTATTGTATATTTGTTTGTAAACTTTCATGAATAAAAAAATATCACATATTCATTTCTTAAATCCACCTTTTTAGTATGAATTTATGGTAAAAATTAGTAAAAAAGATCGACAAAAATTAAAATATTACCACTATGAGACTCAAACATTTTTTGCGGGTAAAAATTACACAAATATACAATATTTTTACCTTTTTAAATTTTATGTAATTAAAAAAATCGTTGATTCTCTGTTCTTTATATATAAGATAACATATTAGACCATCATCATATAAATAAAAAGACATATTAATATTAAAAACTGTAAAAAATGAAAAATTGCAATAATAAATAAATTATCAGATTTGAGTGTTGAGCTTTACAATTGACTATTCGAAAATAACAAAAGTTTGTCTGACAAGCCGATTTAAAACAATTTTATAAATTAGAATAAATTTGAACTTTTATATTTACACCAATAAATTGACACTCGTAACAATTATATAGCTGCATTGAGATAAATGAATAGAAAACCGCCGAGAAAGAATGATATAAAATTTAATGTGCAATTATATTTAAACAAAAGCCGCAAACGAAAACTGTATCTTCATGTAAACATGCTTATTTAAATTTTTCGATTTATGTTTTATTGCTAAAATAAAAGATAATCTATAGAAAAGAAATTAAATATATGCTTAATTATAATAAATTATGCATATTTTATATGCAAGTTATTTATACCAAATATATAAATCATATTTATTTTTCGGTAAATTATGTTTGGCTATTTTGTTCTTAAGCTAAACTTCTGTACGCGCTTTAAAAACATTTACATGGTTTACTTTTTCGCCTCGAGTAATTACAAAAATTTTCTAATAAATTCCCAAATCTTCCAATATCATTTATTTTTTTGTAAATATACCATTATAAATTCATATTGGCTCAATAAAAATTGATATATACCTCTTATGATTTTATCACTAATTAAACTTTTTTGATGTATTTTCTATGCTCAACTATTATCCATTTAAGTGTCTTCCTCCATCCTTTTGTTTGTACGCATTATTTAGATTCAATTGGAATCTCGGTTTACGAAATATGCAATTTTATAAGTCTTATATTTTATCTTTTTTTATTTAACCACAGTAATATATATTAATTTATCCTATAATGTGTTTTTTGTTGTTATATGAAATTTAAAAGGATTATAAACGGTGGTCTTATATAAAATCGGCCGGAACAAATGAAATAAATAATATTTTTAATAAAGAAGTCTTTAAATTTAAATTTAACTATTTTTTCACCGAAATGTACTCAAGAAAAAAAGTATGAAGAATCTCGAAGGAAGTATATATTTCAATATAAAAGATAATGTGAAAAATATATAAAATTTTTCATATAACTAGTATGATTAACATTTACAGATTTAATTTTGAAGTGATGCATTAATTGAACAAATAACAGAAGAAGGTTTTAATCTAAAGTTCCCTTCTGACGGTGCATTGGGTGCGAATATAAAAAGAAACAATTGAGAAATAATAAATAAATTGATATATTATGTTAAGATATTTAAAATTGTATGATTCGATAAGGTGTCTTTAAAGCTGACGTGTTAGACAAAATTGATCTTTCATTTTAGGCATGTAATTTTTCATACGTTAATGGAAGAAAATGGGAAGATTCGGCAGTATAACACAAAGGATATTGTTGTTTTTGTGTTTCGAAAGAAGAACCACACGGGGATGGTTTAACACATATCTATTTGTTTTGTATATGTATCTATTAGACAGATACATAACTAAAAATTACCCACCGTAAACTAACCTCTAGATGGATTTTCTTGTGTAAAGAAACATCTTTACACATATTATAGATCTAAACAGATTGTATAAAGTGGTGATAAATATTAAAATTATGCCAGAAGAGGCCTACTTTTCTTTAATTAGATGATATGGAAAAAAACATAATCATAATCAACAACAAAGATTACCTATTATAGCAAAACAGCATAGTTACAAGAGATCTAATAGTATAAGAATCCACGAAAAAAACCATTTATTATTTCTGGTACAAAGGCAGAGAAATTCGACTACTTTTGCAATGAAATTCTTTCGATGATTTGTATTTTACCGAAAACTACTTCTTAGACCACAAAAATTGATAGTAAGAAATTAGACTAACATTTTTTTTGCTTCACTTCTACTCTAAGTGTTCTTAAATAGAACTGAGTTATATAGTCAAAAAAAATATGTGATAAAGAAAGTTTTGATTATAGAATATCAAAGTTCTACGTCAACAAGCAAAGAAGAATATTTATGTGGCTGGTTTATATTGAATAAATGGTGATAAAGAAACTTGAAGATAAATAAAATACATTTTGATAGACAAATTGATATGTCAAAGAAAACAGACAAATAGTGATAAAAGAGGATATTAAAATACATGAGTGGTTATAGTTAATTATAACTTATACAAGCGATGTGTTGAATAGTTCTAACAGAAACAAAAAAATAATGTGAAAAGGAAAATCTGCATTCTAAATATTTGAAATCCACAGCTACCAATGATTTTCATCGCCGGACCGTTAAAAAAATTTAGATTATATGAAACCAAAGTTTAATTCAAATGTATGTTTATATAAGATAATTATATTTTTTTGTTTCAAAAAGCCTAAATGCCAATGCTTTGGAGATGTACATAAAACATCAGATCAACCAGAAAGTAGATGTAAAAAAAGTTCTAAGATGTATACACATAACCCCACAAAGTTACGGTAAGATGAATACACTTTAGGCAAGAAGAAAATAAAGTAACTATAGATTAAAGAAAGTAAGAAGACACTCGGTTCGACAAATATCAGAGATAGAAACAGACATCAAAATAAAATCGGTTCATCATATACTTGGATTTGTTGAATGATTTTTTTATTTATTTTCAATAAAAAAGAGAATATTTAATGCATTTATGAAAAAAATTATCACGAGTATTGATTACATAAAAATTATATAAATGAAAAACCAACATTTTTTTTTATTTACTAATATATAAACTCTACCTAATACACAAATGTGGTGTATTTATAGTACGATACGTGATAAAATTGGAAATAATTATCATAATCCCTCGAATTATAATCAAAGGATTAAGGATCTATTTCTGAAAATACAAATTTGCAATAGGTTTATGGAAAACTTGATATATAAGTGTTGGTAGGTGAATATTCTGAAGATGATTGTGAAGATGATGTGGATCAAAAGAAGTAATAATAAAAACTACAATAAAAAGTGATTAAAAGTTGTGCTTTAACAACCTTAGAATGGTAAAATGTAAATATAAGAATTAATTGTTTTGATCAAGGGGATATAAAATTGTAGATGTATATAATTTTTCGTGAATATATGATGATTAAAAGTAAAATTTTAAATTATTTGCATAATCATAGTTTTTTTTTAACAGAAAGTACTTGATCGAAAACGTATTTTAATAAATATACTAACGGAATAAAAAGAATTTGGTGTTGTTTTGAATGATTTAAAGTAAGATGCATTGTGTATAATATAAATATTTTCATTGGTAAATAGATAGAATATAATTTATAATGTTTTTATGTTATAAGAATAAATCACATTTAAACGAGTTCGGCATTCAATTGATATAATTTACAATTGGTGCTATCATATGACAGCACAATAATATTTAATGCTGAATATTTGTGTGTATATTTAAAATCCTTAATTTCGGCATTGGAATTCTTTTAAGTATTTTTAATAGATGCACGGATTTGGTTTTTTTGTGCTAATACTAAATCTCTGTTGTAAACGTTTACTAAATAATAACGATGAAATTAAAAGTATCTATAGAAATACCCTTTTTTCCAAACAATTTTTAAAGGCGTTTTTATGGTCATGACAATGTTAAAATGCAGGAAGTAAAATTCAGAATATATTAAGCACAAGATGATAAAGGGAGAATATTAAACACAAGATGATAAAGGGAAAATATTAAACACAAGATGATAAAGGGAAAATATTAAACACAAGATGATAAAGGTAAAATATTAACACGAGATGATAAAAGAAATATATATATTTCCGCTTTACCATCTTTTCAAATGAATTTATTTTACAAAAATATTTTTAAAATTATTATAATTTACTACAAACAATTTTTTATAAAAATCTATAATGATAGATTCATGTAATTCCCTGTTATATAAAAATCACATTTCATATGCTAGCAAAGTATATATCTTATAGAAGTTATGTAAATTAATTTTTATTAAAAGTTTAAGATATAATCCATTAAAAAAAACATATATAATTTCTAGTGTATTATAAGAATGATAGAAGTAAAACATGGATCAAGATAGTACTAATAATCCAAATTTATTGAAATATGTGGATATGAAATGTTTTAGCGATAGATTTATGAGTATAGTTATTTTTCAGAGTTTCTTTAATATTTAAATTTGATTTTATGGCTTTTTTATGTGTTGCTCTCGTTTTCAAATAAATATATCAATTTCATAAATGTATTTACAATGAGAAAAGAATGCGGAAAACAATAAACTGTGTTGAATATCTACCGCACGTAATCTTTTAGAAAATACTATAAAGAATTTTCTTTTTACACGATATTATGCATCTATACTTTTTTTAGGCGAAAGGTCTTATAATAGGAAAGATTTTTTATATACTTTTATAAGTAGCAGATTACCAAAAAGAGACATTTAATGTTCTATAATTTTTAGCTAGAGATACTGTATTCATTTCTAATTTAGGGAGATAATATAATGAAAATTTGTCATATTAAATAAAAAAGTATCTTTTCAATACCTAAATTATATTAAAAGGTTCTTGTAAAGTCTGTGATAAATCTCTTTTGAATTTTATTTCGAATAGGCGTCAATTTGAAATTGGTATTTTTTGAGTTTACTGATATAAAACCATTTTACCCAAAAATTACACTCACAGAAATATATTATAGATATAATAGACTAAATTAGGGGTTAATATATACGCAAAAAAACAGGGTTGAAGAAGGTATTTTTATTTATAAGTTTTAAAGAATGCATTTTTATTTATTATTGGATCAACAGAATATTTAAATAGCTTTTTAATTGGATTTATCCTAACTTTTATTTATTTTAAATTGTAATAAGATACAACAAACCTTATATAGATTTAGTAAACTCGAAAAATTAATATTTTTTGCAAAAAACAATAAAAAACTAAATATCATAGATGATTTAGAGTAATAGTTGTTTATTGTGAAGTTGAAAATACTAAATGAAGCGTATCCACATTACAAACAACAAGGTTGTGCGAGGCTCTTAAATTAATCAGTGTTGTGTGTATTAAAAGAACATAGAAGATTATGAATATGAAAGGAATTATTGCCTGAATATACTCTATAAGCTAAACTGTGGCTTTGCCTTAACAAATGGAAGCAATCGAAACAAAATAAACCCAATATCAAACAATAAATTATATGATCAAATGAAGAAATTAATTATCATAACAAATTTATTTTTATAATTATGCTTGAAAATTAAGAGTATTTTATTCGCCCAAGGGTGAAACTCATAGTTTGCTTGTGTAAAACTTTCTATTATTCTAAAAACATATTAGATGCACACCTTTTAAAATTCTTCATCTTGACAATCTTTACCAATGCCTTTTATATGCATAAGACCTACACATTCAAGTGAAATTTTCAGTCCTATTGTTTGTGTTTAAGATTAAGAATATGTAATTAATAGTACAACCCATAAATTATGTCAGCTAAACGTGTACTTTCGACGCATCTCACACTGTACACTTTGAATGATCCGCAGATATCTTCATTAACACAAATGTATACGCGTCTGTTCCCACAATATCCAATACCACGAATATATCATTTAGTGGTAGGCACACGTCAACGATTAATACTTAGTGTGTTTAATAATATTATAGAGACGAATCGAAGTTTTTTAGATGATGATGCGATGGTTATTTATTTTTGTGAGAGTTTGTATGGACCTTTTGTTAAATATTTTATGGACGTGTTTTTGTGCACTGATGCTCATCTTGGTTTGGGTGAAGAAATTCGTTTAGTTAAATGTGTTGGTAAGTATTTAAATTTTAGTGAAGGGAAATATGAAAATGAAGCAAACAATAATAATTTGGATATTGAGGGTGATAATATAGCAAATAAGATATATAATAATTTAGGAAATTCTGAGAATTCAATCAACGGTAGTACAAATCACAAAAACAACAATCCTCATAATCATAAGAATATACAGAATAATAATGTACACAAAATTAATAAGAATAATCGAAATAATATTACCAATAGCATCATCACCAATAATCTACAAAACATCAACGGCAGTAATCTACAAAATAGCATCAAGAATAATAATAATGTACAGAAGATTAATAAGAATAATTTTAAAGATCATTATGTGGATAACAGTGGTTATATTGAGGATAACTTTATTTCGCCTTCGTTTACAAACCTTTTAAAGACATTACAAGTAAATCCAGAAAATGTAACGTTTTATTTTGAAGTACACAATAATAAATTTAAATGTATTATGACCGTTGAAGATAATTCATTTTTTGGTACTTTTAAAGAAACGAGGAATGAGGCAATTAGAAGTGCAGTTGGTTCTTTTGTTGAGGAGATTGGAGGCAACATGGATTTATTTGATGGTTTAATAAATGAGGATGTTGCTTTTACTTGTGAAGCTTTTAGTGATACGAATAAAGATGTTCTTATTGGCGCGCAGAAAAAAGATAAAAGCATCATCACGAATGCAGGATTTGGATTTGAAAACAATTGTGTCAAAGAAAATGGTATTAAAATGAATTGTTCAAAAGATGACAGTGTAGAGAGAAACACAATAGAATGCCTCAATATTTTCGGCAATAATGAAATGCTTGATACGAATAAAAAGCAAAGGGTAAATATAAATGGCGCAGAGCTTAAAGAAATAAATACACCGATATGTCCCGGGTCTAAAAGAACCCCATTTAAAGCAAAATCCATAAAAAATAAAAAGGTTTTAGTCACCTCAAACATAAGCAAAATAGATTACATTCAAAGCATAACAGAATTTTGTAAAACAAATAGCATACCGTTTCCAGAATATCTTATTGAAAGACAAAATGATGTATTTACATGTTGTGCAAATTTTATGAATGAAAATTTCAGTTCTAGATATTTTTTTGAGAAAACTGATGCGAGAAATGATTGTGCGAGATGTATTTTTGAATTTTTAGGGGATAGAAAAGATGATTTTGAGTATATAATGCCATGTAATAATTCTACTTATAAACATGAAGATCGATATGGTAATAATAATAAGAGGAACAGAAAATTTGAGACCAAAAGTTAAATAATCAATAACAGAAAAAAAAATTATAAATTCTTTAAAATGAATGAATCGGAAGTTTGCATTCAAAAAATAAAGATAAGATAATTCGGAAAAAGAGAATAGCTGTAATTCTAATGCTTAACTAAATTTAGTCATTAAAAATAGTAATCATAAGAATATAGACAATTATAGCCGAAAACCCCGGATAAACAATAATTCCGAAGAAAATAATTCTTATAATATAACCAATGAAGACTATATTAGCAGAGAGCAGTAACTTTATAATAGCAGAGAAAACATGAACAATAATAATTTTGGTGTGTATAGTAATAGAGAAAACAAAGGCAAGGTAATATTAATAGAGAAAACAAAAGTAATAATGATGTTATGGAAAATTTATTCGATATTAATAATAATTAAAACAAAGGCAGCAGTAATTTTTGAGAAAGCAAAGGTAATAGTAATTGAGAAAACAATATCTATAATATTATGAGAGATGAAATCAAGAATAATTGTAGAGAAAACAAAGGCGATGATATTAATAGATAAAACATGATCTAAAATGTTGATAGATAAATCTGATCAGTCAAAATTATAGAGAAAACGAGATCAATAATATTTATGGAGAAAAAAAACAATAATAATGATAATGGAGAAAACAGGATCGATAATAAACGGGGGAAAATAATTATAACATATTCGAAATAAAGAAACTTTAAGTGAAAGAGACGCACATCTCTTCAACAAGTATTTTAGCCTAAAAACTTAAATACCACTGAAACAAAATATAATTTATTATAGACAAGTCACGAACGAAAATAAACAAACAAGAATAAAATAACCATTATAATCTACTGGAAATAACTGTAAGAAGAAGAATAAAACTTCTTTAAATGATTTGATTGCGTATAAAAGCCCTTTTTATATTTACTTCAGTAAAATTCTTATACCACATAACCTTTGAATTTTTCTATTTTATTCTACGATATATTTTTTTGTATTACAAAGGGATATATAATAGTTAAAGACAGCATTCTTTTAATTGTATCAGACACAAATGTTATAATGTTTTTATGATCAAAATTAATATGTAAATATTAAAAAAAGCATGCTGTATTTCTTTGATCTTGAATATCTTTTAGAATTATATGCTTTATAATCAGTGTGTTTTATGATCAAATTTACCAAATAAAAAATTTTATAGCACATGCTGTATTTTTTATGTCTTGAATAATTGTAAAAACAGTGTGTTTTTCATCGTTAAAAAAACATTTAAAGCTAAATTTATACACAAATAATTCGTAAATAAGAATGAATCAGCAAATTTTATCCGTAAGGCAATAAAAATTTTCCTTTTTATATGCCTAAAAATAAACACGATTCCACTGCAATAAAAAAATTTGCGAGAATAACAAAAGCCAAATAAAATTTTTTTTTATTAAGATTCATTTTATAAAACATCGAAATTTTAAGTTTAAGTCAATGTATACATTTTCAAAACACTGATATAGCTATTATTATTGAAATTATCTATTGATAAATAAAATTTTGTGATTCAAAACAAAAATAGTTCATTTGTCATAAAATAGGATAGTGTGGTTACATAATATCAAAATTCGTATATTATAGGGTTGAAAAGCGCTAAGGAAATGTGAAGCATACGCACAAACAACGGTATTGTCAAGAAAATCCAATTTATAAGTCTTGATTGTTGATGATTCATTAAGAAATATTAAATACGGAGACAATCAGAAAAAAACATAGTTTAGTCTGTTTTTATAGAGTATACTAAAATCTTGTGCAAGCAAAAAGAAAATTTTACCCTTAAATAAATTAAATACATAAAAATATTTGGAAGTGAAATATATGTTTTGGCTGCTGCTAAGGTGCATAAATATCTTTTCTAGCGAGCATGCAATTTTCATTTTTCAGTTTTGAATTAATACCTAACATTGTATTTTTCTATATTGGCGGTTTGTGACTTGATTAGCATTCAAAAGTATTTAGATTTAATATTGTAAAACTACTAATGTTATGCTGTTATTTTGATGGGTTTTTATAGTGAATATTTATGAGCAAATATAATCTTATGATGATGATGTGCTTTTAAAATAGAACAAGAGACTTAGTTGGCATATACTTTATTTTAAAATCATTTTTTTATGACTTTGCTGTATTTTTTTTACAAAATTAAATGTATCATAAATCTTCCATGAAAAATAAAGCTTCTTGTGTAATTCTATTATGTATTCCAAGAAAACTTGCGTGGCGATAATATTTATCATTCAAATCAAAATTATAAAATTTAAAATCTATCATTAGATACTTGAACAACCGTATAAAAAGCCCTAGAAATTAAGCACATAATTAATTTTAATATTTTCAAAGAAATACAATATGCCCATTTTTTTGTAGAAGTATATTTTTAAAATATAATTTTACAGCAACTGTATTTCGTTAATCTTTTTTATTTTATTATGGGAAAATTTTGAAATTTGTCATCTGGTTTTTATTTTTTATATTAACTATAAGAAAAAAGACAATCACCGAGAAAAGCCGCAAAATTTAGATTTGAAAATGAAAATTCAACACACCTATCCGTAATAAATGAATTCTTCAGAACAAAATATGGCCTCGTTGACATAGATCTTTCTGCGCTTGAATTAAAACAAAAAGAGAGTTTATTGTGTAAAATAAAACAAAAAACACTACATCAAAAACTCTTCGATGTTCATAGAAATCCAACGCTTGAAATATTAGGATCCATAAATTGGCTACAATATCATCATATCAGTCGATTAGAAGAGGCGAGATTCTGCTTTATTCAGTATAGAAACGTATTTTTTGGAGATAGATCAAGGTGCCCGCACTGTAACGACTCAATCAAAACTGTCGACCACTTAGCAAGCAGATGTAAAAAAATGCTTGGTCATGACTATACAAGAAGACACAACGAGATTGTAAGATGTCTTCACTTTATGTTGGCAAGAAAATACAATTTCAAAAAAACCAAAAAAATCCGCAGACACTCTGTACAAGAAATAATGGAAAATGAATTCGCAGAGATCAAAGTGGATACAAGAATATAAACAAACATCAAGTATTCGAATGACAGACCTGATATTTTTGTATATGACAAAAAGAAGAACTGCATCACTCTGATCTAAATTGGCGTGACAAGTATTGACGACATAAACATAGTTGAAAACGAAAAATTGTGAAAATATGACCTGCTAGCATCTGAACTATCATTAATATACAAATGCAAGACTAAAATTAAACCATATGTTATAACATGGGACGGTGTGGTTACACGATATCATAGAAGGTACCTGAAGGAACTAGATGTCACAAACCAGGTTGAGGCATATATTCAAACCTTGGGATTGAGAAAACCCCTTGAATTAATAGGTCTCGAAAGAAGGAGGGGTATTGAAGAAGACTACGGCGAGGAGAAGATAGCCGAAAGTATAAATACGCTGTGTGTACAAAGAATCAAGCAAGCTGTGCCTGAGAACGAAAACTAAAATTACGACTATAAATATAGCCTTTAAATAAAAAATACTTTATATTAACTATATTTTTAAAAAAAAGATTAAATAATAGGTTAGTTTCTAATCCGATTCAGAGTCTTTATATTAATAATTAAAACAAACCAATTTTTTTAAATACTTAAACAATATTATTATAAAATAAGAATTCAAACTATTATGCTAAATATATTGTGATTCAGTTACAATTTAGCTGCATTATAATTGTAATTTTTTACTAATAAATGATTAGTAACGATAACTAGCAAGATACTTATACTCATCTCATTTGGAGAAGAAGAGCATTTAATTTATTTAAATCGTTATAAGTGTCAAAAGAATTATCAAGGAGTTGTGTAATATTCCCAACGGGCTGACCACTTCTAAATAGATAAAATTGAATAAAGAAAAATTAACGCATAAATAAATAAAGTCTAGTTATTTGGTAAGATATTCTACTTATTATTTCATAAAATATTAATTTTAAATTTTAAATTTAGAGTAACTATAAAATAATAGAAAGTATAAATTTTTACATATGTCCGAAAATTTTATTTCACATAATATATTAATTCGTCTTCTAATGTAACTAAAAAAAAGGTATAAATTTAAATCAACACCCGAAAAATATTTTAGATATATCATATACACATCAAAATATATATCTTAGGCAGCAAAACAAAATAATAATTTTTAAATTAATTATTGTGGCTTTATTTTCATCTTAATTTGATACAATAAAAATTATGGTAATATTTTAGACGCGAACTACAAGCATTGATATTACAAGAAATACCATTTAAATATTTCAATAAGAAGCATAAATTTCACACTAAAAGATTCATCGCGAACTTTTATGATTTGAACCATTATTTGATGTCCATTTATTTTAAAGCAAATATCATTATCAAAAAATAAATATAAAAATTATAAAATATAGTAGTTAGCTTGTATAGTTTTTGGAATAATCGTTTGAAAAATCGGATTTTTAAATAATTCTTCTTTTTTTCAATTAGTAACTAATCCATAAGAAACCTCAAAGAGAAATCATGTGAGGACCATCATAATGCATATTTAAAATAAAGCAAAGATATCTAAATTGATTGTAAAGAGTATTCTTAACCTTATAAAAAAAGAAATTGTTCAGATGATAAACATTTATTATTTATATTATTATCAAAGTTACCCCTCAATTATGTGTATTCTTCATATTTAAATACTAGAATTGCAAAAATTATACATTTCCTTTGATTTTTAACATAGATAAAGTTGCAAAATGCTATATTTAAATCTTTCTATATTATATAACAAAAAAATAAACAGAACTTTACAACATGATTATATTATCATATTGAAGATACTTTTATACATTAATCATGTGTATATTCATTAAATATTCATTAAATAATCATTTTGGTCAAAAAATGTTTTTAAAAAGAAATAAGATGCATTGAGTAATTTATTTTCTTTTTTTATTGTTTAAGTGGATTTCTATATATCAATTTTATATACTGGGTTGTTATTAGCTCATTCTGAATATTGCTGAGCTTATCAAGGCATCTTTTGTGATCTTTCCGTTATATATACAGGTCGAATGCTCTTACTCTCTCGCCTTATATGAGTTTTGTGTAGTTTTATTATTAAAATTTTTAGATATATTCCTAAAAAAATTAAAAATATATTATGCTTACCGAAATAAAATACGCCTGATATTTATAAATTTTTATCCCAAATGTAATTGAGCAAAAAAAGAAAATTGAAAATCTTAATTTTAGATATAATGTATGAAGTGAAACTTTTATTTCTTCCAATGTCCTATTATCATCAAAAAAATACTCGCAAGGATAGGAATTCTTATTCTAAACAATCTTATTTATACCTTAAAAAACGCTATTGATATCAACTTATCTACTAAACTAGACTTAAATAAAAGACCGGATTTTAAGCAAAAAGAATATTATATTTGACAAATACATTTTTATTTATAACTACAGTATGAAAATTTTAAAATAATGATATATTTTAGAGATTTATTTTGGTTAAAAATTTCTTACACATGACCCTTCAGCTATTTTTCAATTTTTTTATAGGAGATGGCAACTAAATTTCGTTATCGTGCTTATATATGGAATTTTCGATTTCAAAACAATAACGGTCGCAGTTGAAACAACATATGAAAAACCTGACATATAAAGATCTAACGAAAAGGCTATCAAGTGTGTAGTTTTCTATTAAATCCCATTTTTTATGATATTTTGTGCTTTTAAAGTTTCTTATACAATAAAGGTAGTTTTCCACGGAGTAGATAGAAAAGTAAGAAAAAATAATCTCAGCTTCTGGATTTTCTAATTGAGTAAGTAAAAAATATTCAAAATGTACAATATAAAAGTACCGGGAATGGATTTTCAAAGTACCTCCATTTTCAACAAATATGCTAATAAAAAGACTTCGAATTATATTAACAACTAAAAATCTTTTTTTTTCGCCTGCTATCATAAAAGTTTTGCGATCAGATTCGCAACAAAAAACATCCACAAGATTTAGTATTATTGCCATAATATAGATTTTAAATTTTGCGGATGCATCTGTTTCTTGTTTTTCTACAAAGCTTTTTGTAATACGGCATCTTTTTTTTCTAGATTTCTCAGCTCCATAAATAGCTTTGAATTCTGCTATTATTTTATTTCTTATTATCTCCGATTCTTTTTTGAGTTCCTTTTTCTCCAACTGATCGATAAAATATTTAAAATAACCACTTGAATCAGCAATTAGTTCATTTGGATCAAGATAGAATGAAATATTACCATTAGTTGCGGCTAAATTTAGAAGATCAATGATTTTACTAAAATTAGAATTTTTTTCTTTTTTGAAATATAAGATTGGAATATCATTTTTAGTCTGTTTTTTCGATAATAATCGCTGTATGTTCTCCACGCAAAAGAAAGTTCTGAAACTGTCGTATGATTTCAGTAAACTATCAATTTCTAATCTACTCTTTAGATTCTCAATGCTTGCTTCTTTATCTTGAATCAAAATAATTTCCATGATGCTATCAAAAATACCTGGAACCTCGTGTGCGTGTTTAGTATATGGATAATGGGACAGAAAATTTTCAGTATAAATCACATTGATAACATCTATACATATTTTTCTCTTGTTTTTTAGCATTTGTAAGCATACAAAATTTTGTATATTTATATCAGCATTTACATTGATCAATTTCATATTACGATCTATTTCTATATACTTGAAACCATTTATCATCTCGAAAATTTCGAATTTGTTCTTTAGCACAACATATTTTTTGTTTTGCGCATCCGTTTCTACATTTATAAAACGAATTTCGCCTTTACAGTTCTCAAAAGAACTAGCTTCTTCCTCCCAAACAAACCTTATATAACTGCATAGTAATTCATGGCTAATAAAATTATTCTCCGTGATTTTTTCATAATCATCAGGTGTTTCTGAATTACTGACATCTGAATGGTCATTACATTTCCTAAGCAAGCGTATTTCTTGCCCTATTTCTGATTCTCTTATATAAATTTTGGAATCTATATCACAAATTTTTATTGTAGAGACATCTATGACCTCACAAATTTCATTATTGATAACTTTCTGATTAAATTGTGACTCTTTTAGTACATATATTTTCTTTTTGATATTCAAATCGCTCAGACAGAAAGTTTTTTTGCCTATTTCTAGTTCGTGCATGTGAGTTAAATTTGAACTTTCATGTCCTGGAGGACGTACGTATAAATTTTTCGACGAATCCAAAAATACTTTTATAAATCTATCAAATTTACTAACATACTTTTCATTTGTATTCGGATTTAAGTGCGTAGAGCTGCCTGCTAAATTTTCGATATCACCAGAATAAGCATCATTTATAAGGTTGGTTATAAATCCGCGTCTTTCTGCTTCCGACAACCTATAAAAGTCATCAGTAAGACTTTTCGCCATGAGGCTTTGATTATTTCCACTTCCTTCCAAAGATAGCTTTAACGTAAGAAAGAAAAACAAGATTGAAATCATAATTTATAGAAGTTCTGGAAATTTAAGTCAACATAAATGAAACTGACCAATATATTTTTTTTTGTTATCACTGATTTTGAATTCAATCAGTAAAAATATACATTTAGGGATGATTACGTCATATTTTGAATTCAATCAGAAAAAATATACATATAGGGATGATTACGTCATATTTTGAATTATTTTTAGAGTTATATAGTATTAACAGAAATTTACTATGCATAAATTTATATTTTTTATAGAATAGTTTGTGTATTAAAGTAAAGAGCATGCAAAAAATTAAATACACCATATAAAAATACTGTAAAATAAATCTAACCTATGATATCAATCAAAAAATACGCATTCCCTAAAACTCCATATTTTTGCGCTGGGTGATTTCTATTTCTTGAATTACTTTTAACATAAAATATTCTGTGCCTAGTAATTTTATTATTAAACAATAAAAATGTACTCAAACAATTTTTCTTTATTTTATTTTATAATCTTTTGCTTTATTCGAAGCAATAGACCAGAGCATATAGAGTTCTAAAATGTCTTTAAATTAGGGTTATATAAATATATAAAGTAAAGTTATATTATTATGCAGTTTGTCAACAATTTTGATCTTAAATTAGATATGTAAAATGTTTTTTAATTTTTTTTCCGTATTTTAATATTGATAGGATATTCTATAAATTAGTAAAACAAAAATAAGCATTTGGGGAAAATAATAGGATTTAAATTTGGCACAAAAAAAAATTAACATGGGCTTCGAATAATTTATTGGAATGTTCTGGATAGTTTATATTAAGTAAATAATTTAAAAAATAACAATTTTTTATAATTACTTATATGTATAGTTAATTAAAAAATACCCGTTAACTTATATATGTCGGCTTTGAAGTTGCACAAGTACGTTATAATCTTCTAGATAACATAGTGTAAAATGTTATAATTTATGTCTGATACTTTGGCGAACCAAAACAATCGTTTTATTTTTTGTGCATGACTTCTTCTTTGAAAATTTTATAATGATAAGAAATTACAATTGAAGATAAATATTTTAAAATATATATGTTTATATTCTTTTCAGAATTGGATTGGTGGATGGGGAGCAAAATGCTGATATATATTTGAAGATTGTAATTCATAAATTTTGATTGTTATCAAAAACCTTTACATCAATAAATTTTTTTTTGCAATAATGGTGCTCGGAAGAGGTATATTAGTATGAAATTCGCAATGTTTTTTTTAGCACATCCTCTTTAAAAAATTTAATTCTAGTATAACTACTAAAAACTATAGCTGCTTTGAAAAACACGTCATACAGTAATCTCTCATGACAATATTGTCAATTACTAAAAATAGACAAAACCACAAGCAGAATTAAATGGATTTTTGATAGATGGGCGCTTGAAAATTTTTATTTGGTTCAAATTACAAATATAAGAATTTAATCGGGAAATTATATCGTAAAATGTATTTGAAAAAGCTGTTGAAAATATAAGATTAATCACCATTTGAAGATGCTTCAATACTGAATTTTATTCTCTGTCAATTAAGTTTTTAAAAATATTCAAATGAAATATTTTATGGAATTGATAATAATAAATTGCCAATCACAGTGAAAGAAACAATATTCTACGACTTTTAACTATGTTAAATTTTCAAAATACCCACAACTACACAATTAAATACAGATAAGATTTGATATATTTATGGCTTTTGATTGCGTTTTTATAATAAATTTATTGGGAAAAATAAAGAAATGACCAATACAAAACTTAATTTTTTGATAATCCAAAAAAGTTACGGTTCCGACGAGTCTTGTAAAATCTAAGACCAAAATACATGGTATCGACATTATTTTTCTGATTCTTACCAATAATAATATCAATGAAATGTATAATTATGTAAATTTTATTTCGTATCCTTATTTTCAACAATTCAAAGTCTCATCCATGCAAAAAAAAATGTTTTATTTATTTCTGTGTTGTATTTCTTCTAGAATTTTTTTTTTAATTTTAACATCATAGTAGATTAAGTTCAATAGTAAAAAAATCTAGAAACGAAAGGTGCAATCATAAGACTGAAAGCACAGATTCTTTAGATAAATAAAAGTTTTATAAGTGGGGAAAGAGGATTTACACATTTGAGGAATCCACAAGAAAAAAAGAAAAATTACATACAGTTCAAACGCATGATATTTATTTTACTTAGAAAAAACAAAATAATGCATATATCGATCACTATAAAAATATATTTTGCGCAATACTCTCAGCAAAATTATAATTGATTTGGTCTGTAATAATTGAGTTTAGTTCCATTGGTCTCTTTATAATGGAATATAAAGATAATGCTTAGCCACATAATGTAAAAACCGCGAATTTCCAATGTAACTTTAAAATTGGATATTTTGCATTAAATCTTTTGAATTTCTTTTTCTACTGTTTTACAGCAATAATATTTTATATATATTCATTTTTAAGCTTATCGAAGTTGAAATACAGAAACAGCTTATGGTTATTCTCGCACTCGAATGATATAAAAAAATTAGTATTTAGATAAAAAGGCTATTAAAACAGACACAAATACTAAAACAACAAAAGTAGCCTTTTAATATATTTTAAAACTAATTAATGCTAAAATATTCACTTTCACGATATACATCTCAAAAATTGTTATTAAACATATAAAATAAAAGTTTAATTAACAGAAGAGCACAATAAATACGCGAACTTTAAATTTACCACATTGAATTTTGCAATTAATATAAAAAAATATGCTTCAGGATATGTTAATATAATACAGGCCTAGAGAACAAAAAACGATGAACTTGCTATAGATAATGTTAATGAAGAACCTGTATTTTTTATTAGACTTGAATTTGCAAACTTAATGTTTGAAGAAAAACATTAAAAAGTAAAATAAAGATAAACTTATGTTTGATCGGTTCGGATTTAATCAAGCCTTTCTTAATTCATGTATTTCTACGAAATTATGTGTTCATGTATTTAACACCTTAATAACGATTTTATGATTTTTAGAATCAAAAAAGCTATCTACTGGACCATAAAGAAGTAAAAATAGGTACAAATAAATTATAAATATATCCTTTTAGTGTCGTTAATTTACACAAGTATTCTATTTATAAAAATATTTATATTAACCCAGACTTGATTATTATCATTTATGCAGAATTTATTTTTTTGATAAATGTTTTGTATATTATACATTTTTATTTGAATTAAAGCATAAATAATAAAAAATTGTTTGTTTTATTTACTTATATAGGGTTATACAAAGCCAATAGGTTTTTTGTGCATTCTTATTCAATGTGTAGTAAATTCTAAATCTTCTTTCTGTATCTTAGTTTATCAACATAATAATAAATTTGATATTTATTTATGGTTTGATTTTATTTTTAGCTTTTTATAGTTGTTCAAGAAAAACTTCAGATTGCTCTATAGAACAGATTTGGCTGATACTTCTTTCCACCCCATTGTCTATACAATCTTCCTCGATGCATCTTATTATCTCAGACTTATTAGCTCGAGTTTCTTCCTCAATCTTATTGTTTGCGCGTATTTTTTCGCTTACGTTAGCATTCTTAACTCCTTAATATATAATTTATCGTATTTTAAAATCATTAAATTATTTTTATGACGTATATCAACACTCGAGTTCTCTATTTGTAATTAGGAATACATTCATTTGCTAATAGATCGCATTTTCTTAGCAATTAACTTCAACCTTCATCAGACTACTAACACTCGATTTTTCAATATCTATTAACTAGATAAAGTTTTTCTTCTTATAGCACACAAGAACGCCTGGTCGATGTGGTGATAAATTTAAATCCGTTTTTATTTTTGTACCCAACTTATTTCTCCTGGTTTTTTTTAAATTACTTCCTCAATCGTTTGTTTTCTGATTTTCTTTATTTTTTTAAGTTATTTTTTCTTGGGTGCATAAATTTTACGCATATTACAACTTCGTTGTGTCTTCGTGTATGTTCATGGCAAGTATTCTTTTACATCGGCTTTCTATGTTGCCTACTATTTTATATTCTTCTCCACAGTGTTGACTTTTTGACTTTTCCCCAAAAAAAATATTTCTATTCTGCGGGAAATGTAATCTTTCTTCTTTTTTTTAGCTACAAGTTTCCAATTTTTAGCCACCCAGAAGATCCCTCTGTGTCAATCATTGAGTTTTTGTATAACCATAATAATAAATATGAATATTATCATCATTATATCACATGAAGAGCGTGCAAATATACCATAAGATAATATAACGGACGAGACAAAATTAGAAATTATTTAGGTAAAAAGAACCAAAATATTTTACGTTTTACATATATTGACACTGTGATATGTATGTGGTATGATTTTCCAGTTTAAATCTTGCACTTAACCATCCTTTTTCTTTATATACTGTAATTAAGTATCTATGTAATTTTCGATATAAGGAATCACAATTAAATCGTTTTTTTTATAGGTTATAGTTTTTCTGGAAGAGTTTTTTGTATTTTTACGATTAAAGTAATGGATATGTCAAAAAATTAAAAATTGTAAATCAATTAAATATCTTAAAATATTATGTTTTCTTTTATAGAATAAAATTTATGTTTTGTTTCTAAAGTGTAACAAACAGTAGGAATCTGCAAATAATAACCCATCCAAGTAAATCAGAATAAAATAAAAAACACAGAAAAATTTACTTATTTGAATACATGCATAAAAATAGAAATTATCAAAAAAATATTGCTTCTGGAAAGTACAAAATAAAATTTTTTATATGTTTTTTGAATTAAAAATACGGCATAAATATAACAGATGGATAAAAAAGTCAATTGTTTAAAACATGGAAAAACTTGTTTATAGACACAAATATATTTGATTATTAGACTCTATAAATGCTAAAAACTGGATTGTTTTACACTAATAAATATATGGTGTTATATCTTGATTTTTAAAGATCTTTATAATATTTGTTAATTTATAAAAAAGATACAAAAACTTTCAAAAGCATAATATATAATCATAAATACTTTAAAACATCACATATTTGTTTGCGAAAGTCTACTTATTATCGCAGATCAAAACATGAACTTGCGAATTATATTAATATGTTCATTTTTTTAGTTCGAAAAAAAAATATTTTCGAATATGGTAGCAAAGAAATTTCGCTGTAAAATATTTGATGCGTTTTGCAATCAAACTCAGTTTCATAATAATTATTATATAATTGCTGTATTTATTACAATGCTTCTTTTTTTATTATTACTAAGTTGTGTAAAATTAATATTTTAGCTGGAATATTTTATTTTCACAATTTGCTATTTCAAACCTTATATTTTTTTATAAAAAAATGCCCTTTAATTGATTTGAACGTTCTTTTATTCATTATATTTATACTTCTTTGAAGAAAACCGAATATAACTCTTCAAATATTTTGTATTTCACCCGGTAAATATTCACAAGTAATTATAATTTTATTTTTTAACTAAAATAATTTAGTAATTTTATCTTACCAATGATTTAGATACAAAATTTAGACATTTTAAATTACATATGCGTATTTTGTAATTACTAAATTTTTCGGGATTATGTTTTAAAAAGCTATTTTTCTATAAAAAGAACCCATGTTTTGTTGTTTGTCGAAATCATAAGAAAAATAAGAAACCAAGGAACTAGAATGGAAGCTCATTTTATTTTATATTTTTAAAATTTGACTACAAGAAAATAAATGCAGCATTATTTTCGTATGATGTCATTTATGATTTTATTTTGAAATTATACGTATTAAAAAATATAGAGCTAACATCCCTTGGCATTAAGCACGTGAGAATAAGAAATTTAAAAAATAAGATAAATAGAATAGAATTCAATAATTATAATTTTTTTTCCTTTTAACACAGTTTATTGCATCTTTTAAACCCAACAAAATTATAGATTTTATTATAAATAGAAAAATGTTCATAAACTGTTTCAAGATGACCCGTCATTTACATTGTTTTATTTTTTTTACATGAAAATGATTTAATTTCTAATTTGAGTCATCTTATCGTTTTTAATTTTAAAAATGTATGTATCTTTTTCCCGGATGATTAAAATAATTATATCTGAAGTTATGTGATTACTATCATGGTTTTTAATGTGCGTTTGTTTTAGACTGAATTAATTATATTATAATTAAATAGGTTTACAAAAAAACATTATGAAAATATACACAAAAAAGCCCAAATAAGAGTCACGCTGTTATCATTTTACACAATCCAGTTTTTGTTAAAATAATGATTATTCAAAAGAAATTTATAGATTGTAGACCAAAACTAGATGAATTATAAATACAGGAACCTATAAAAGTATTTTTGCGTTTAACTACCTCGATATAAATGCATCAGTATTTTTATTTTTTACAAAATATTTAATTAGAACAAAAGATTGCCGCTGAAATATAAGTATAAGTTATAAGCTTAGAAATTGAAGGAAAAATTGGCGCTTTTTTAACTATATGAATTATGTGAATACTTATTATTATTTGATAAAAATCCAAACATGTAAACATGAATTTATTTTTTCATAAAAATCATACATTATTAATTCAATGTATAAAAATTACTTAATATACGATTATGGTTTATACTATGAACCAACTCTTAATTGATAATAATTTGTAGACAATAATTTTAGTAATTCCGGAACGGACTGACTGGACAATATTAAATAGAATTTTTAAAAAAGATTTAATTTAATATTAACACTTTTTAAGTTATTTTGAAATGCAAAAGGCATATAAATTACAACCCAATGGCAAAAAGAGTATTGTTTAATACATATACACGGCATCTTCGAAGAATTTTTACGCTCAGGTATAGTATAGATCTAAATATTGCATTAAAAGTTGTTTTTTTGTAAAATTATTGATTTTTACAGCGTAAAAAAAAATTAGTTCGAATAATTAGTGTACCTCCAATGATTTATGTTAATACTGAAATGAGAAGAGAAACATTGAATTTGATAGAACTAATTAAATTTGTATTAACTTTTTTTGTGAGGGTTAAAAGTCTTTTCTGAAGTTTATTCGAAGTAGTTAGGGTTATTGCAGGATAACTAAAAATGTGAGTATTGGTAATTTCAAGATCAAATACGAAAATCCAGTTATTTTTATTATTAAATATACACCAAATAATCATGTTGTACAGTTAGATTTTTTGAAAACGTAGTAAATATGCATTTATTATTTCTATGGATTGTGATCGATTTTACTACCCATGATTAAGAACTTTTTATATTTAGAAAACGTGAAAATAAAAACACCGCACACAAATATTTTTTGACAAATTATAGCCACACAGGCATAAAAATATCATATTTTTATTTATTATAAGTTTTTTGAAAATTATATAAATTTTGTGTTATATGTTTAAATAAAAATATATCTGCATTCAGAAATGAAATCTTAATTTAAAATGTAGCTTTTATGATTAGGATTATAATCTTGCACGAAGCAAAAAATCCTTCTGCACGAGAATGGGTGTAATTTAAGAAGTATCACATTAATGAATTTTTTTATCAGCATTTAAGATTTAAAATTACTATTGTATAATGCCAATAAAGATTTGAGATTTTGCAAATCTAGTAAAGTATTGTTTTAGACCTAAAAATTTTATAATTGTATATTTTAAAATTGACGACAAAACAAGGGTCTAAAATAGCTTGTTTTTAAATTCATAGAATCTTGATAAATTAAAATGATATAAAATCATTGAAAAAAAGGGTATTTTATTAACTTAGTTACTATACACGAACAGAAATGTGCATTTTTTATATGGTAGTGCCTGCTTAAATACATTCAAGGATTAAAAATATGATTTATATCATTTGGTTGTTGCTAATAAAAATTCGCACCTAGTATTTACGATACTTACAAAACATAAGTTTTACCGATTTTTTTTTATTTAATATATTTATAACACACATTTTAATTTTGCTCCTATTTTTTGACTTTCTTTTTATCAAAAATTTAAGATACTCAAAATATTCCGCTTAAATCGTTCCCAAATAAGAAAGTTATTTTAAAGTATGAGAGACTTAATATTGTGTATTTGCTATCAAAAAGCTATAACTTAGAGTTTTGTAACGGCCTTCATTTTAAATCAAAACTAGGCCATTTATATATCATTTATATGCTTTCGCTTATTTTGTTACACTTGAACAGGGCTTAAATACCTATTATATACAAATTATATATCAATAGTATCATTTTGATAAGAATTTATGGTGACTTTTCTAGGCTTCTTGTAACTCGAATTTTACACCAAATCATATCAAATCAATGCACCCTAAAAAATAAATTATCCTCAGTTAGTTAAAAATATTTTTAATACATTTTTCAGTTTCGTTTTCTGAACATTTTTATTTTTTATTTTAAAACACATTCGCCTCACTCCTTTAAAACATTAAAAAGCAATATGAAAATAATTATTATCGACATGGCTTTTCCAACAATTTCTGTTGATTAAATTATAAATAAAAGACCTGATGTAAATTGTGTTTAGATTAGATTCAAAATTTACAAGATTAAAATTATTATTTGTGTTATTCGCTGTATTCTTATCTTGAAATACCAAAGTTTAACTTCTTATGATTTCTTTAAACCTTCATTTTAAAGATTCAGCTGTCATATCTGATTGTATATTCGTATTTAAACTTTAATGAATAAAAAACACATTCATTTTCTAAATCAACCTTTTTTGTAATTAATTATGCCTAAAATGTAATAAAAAGTAGTGAAATAAATAAAAACAAGGACAATCATTGCTACAATAAGACTAAAACATTTTTCGTGTGAAAATTACACAAATCTAAGCAAATTTTTACCTTTATATATTTTATGGAATTAAAAAAATCGTCGATTCTCTGTTCTTTATATATAAGATAACATATTAGACTATCATCATGTAAATAAAAAGACACAATAAAAGCTCTAAAAAATAAATAATTTGCTAAAATATAAATTATCAGATTTGAGTGTTAAGCTTTACAATAAACTATATGGAAATAACAAAAGTGTGCCTGTCAAGCCGATTTAAAACAATTTTATAAATTAAGATAAGTGTATACTATTTTATTTATAACATATAAAATGATGGTTGTAACAATTATAAAGTTACATTGAGATAAGTGAACAGAAAAGAGTCGAGAAAGAATTATATGAAATGGAATGTGTCATTATATTTAAAAAATAGACGTTAACGAAAATTTTATACTCCTAAAAAATTTGTATTTAAATTTTTTGATGTATGTTTTTTTTACATTAAACGATAATTTATAATAATAAATTTTAAGACTGTCAGTAATTATAATAAATTATCTATATTTTATATACAAGGATTTTACCAAATGCATAAATCTTATTTATTTTTCGGTAAATTGTGTTGGGGTGTTTTTTTCTTAAGCATAACTTCTGAACGCTCGTTAAAAATATTTACATGGTTCGATTTTTCACAGCGAAAAATATACAAAATTTTTTCAATAAATTCCTAAATCTTCCAATACCATTAATTTTTTTGTAAATATACCATTATAAGTTCATATTGGCTCAATAAAAATTGATATATACTTCTAATGATTTTATCACTTCATAATTTTTTTTGATGCATCTTCTATGCTCAACTGTTATACATTAAAGTGTCTTCCTCCATCCTATTGTTTACACGTATTCTTTAGATTCAATTTTGATCTCGTTCCACAAAATATGCGATTTTTAAGTCTTGTATAATCCCTTTTTTTATATTTTACCACATTGATTTTTATTTATTTATCCCATAGTGTGTTTTTTGTTTTTATGTGAAATCGAAAAAGATTTTAAGTAGTTTCTTGCATAAAATCAGCCGAACCAAATAAAATAAATAATCTTCTGTAATAACGAAGTCAGAAAACCGATATTTAACTATTTTTTCTCCGAAATGTACTCAAGAAAAAAAGTATGAAGAATCTCGAAGGAAGTATATATTTCAATTTAAAAGTTAATTTGAAAAATAAAATATAATTTTAATATAACCAGCATGATGAATATTTTTTTAAATTGAATTTTGAAGTTATGCTTTAAATATGTACCAATAACAGACGAAGGTTTTAATCGGTAGATTCTCTAATAACAGTGCATTGGGTGCAAAGATTAAAAGAAACACATTGAGGAAAAATAAAAAAATCAATTATATCATTTTAAGATTTTTAAATTGGATGATTCTATAATATGTCTCTATAGCTGAGTTTTTTGACAAAAAAGATCTTGTACTGTAGGCATATAATTCTTCATATGTTAATGGAAGAAAATGTGATGATTCGGCTGAACTAACACAAAGGAGGTTTTTATCTGTGTATTTTGATAGAAGAACTACATGGGGATGGTTTACCACATATTCTGTTTATATTGTTTGTATCTATTGGGCAGAACACATAACTAAAAATTACCCACCGTAACCTAACATCTAGATAGATTTTATTATGCAAAGAAACATCTTTACACATATATAGATCTAAATTAATTAGATCAAGTGATGATAAATTATAAAATTTTGCTAGAAGAGACATACTTTTCTTTAATTTGATCATATAAAAAAAACATAATCAAATCAACAGCAAATATTACCTGATATGGCGAAATAGCATACTTACAAGAGATCTAATAGTATAAGAATCCCCGAAAAAAACCATTTATTATTTTTGGTACAAAGGCAGAGAAATTCAACTACTTTTGCAATGAAATTCTTTCGATGATTTGTATTTTACTGAAAACTACTTCTTAGACCTCAAAAATTGATAGTAAGAAATTAGACCAACATTTTTTTTGCTTCACTCTAATCTAAGTGTTCTTAAATAAAACTGAGTTATATAGTCAAAAAAAATATGCGATAAAGAAAGTTTCGGTTATAGAATATCAAAGTTCTACGTCAACAAGCAAAGAAGAATATTTATGTGGCTGGTTTATAACGAATTTCTGGTGATAAAGAAACTAAAAGATAAATAAAATACGTTTTGATAGACAAATTGATATGTCAAAGAAAACAGACAAATAGTGATAAAAGAGGATATTAAAATACATGAGTGGTTATAGTTAATTATAACTTAGACAAGCGATGTGTTGAATAGTTCTAACAGAAACAAAAAAACATTGTGAAAAGAAAAAGCTGCATTGAAAATATTTGAAAACGCAGCTGCCAATGATTTTCATAGCCAGGCCTCCAAAAAAATTCGGATTATATATAATCAAAATGAAAATCAAGATTTATGTTCAGATAAGAAAAAAAAAATTTGTTTGAAAAATCTGAAATGCCAATGCTTTGGATATGTACAAAAACATCAGATCAACCAGAAAGTAGACGTAAAAAAAGTTCTAAGATGTATGCACATAAAACCACAAAGGTGTGGTAAGATGATTAAACTTTAGGCAAGAAAAAAATAAAGTTACGAAAGATTAAAGAAAGTAAGAAGACACTCGGTTAAACAAATAATAGAGATAGAAGTATAGTGAAGATAGAATCAATCATTTAATGCTTGTATTTGTGATTAGATATTTTTTTAAATAAACAAGTGAACATTAAATACATAAATGGAAATAAGAAAAACTAGTATTGATTATATAACAATTTTCTACATGAAAAACTAACATAAATCGATTTACTAATATATAAACTCTTCTTAATACACAAATTTTAGTGTATTTATACTACGAAACGTCAAAAAATTGGAAATAGTTATCAGAAATCACACAAATTATAATCAAAGAATTTATGAGATATGGCAGAAACGTGCACACTTGCAATAGATTTATGGTAAACTTATTTTAATTAAGGTTGGTGGGTGATTTTTTTTTGAAAAAAAATGTGAAGATGATGTGAGGCAAAAGAAGTAATAATAAAAACTAAAATATAAAGTAAACAAAGTTTTGCTTGAACAATGGAAGAATGCTAAAATGTAGATATACATAATAAGTAATTTTGATCAAGGGTTATAAAATTGTATATGTACAAAAATTTTTTCGTGAATATATGATAAATAAAAGTAAAATATTAAAATTATTTATATAATCAATTATTTTTAAAAAAAGTATTTGATCGTGAAGAAGTTTTTATGAACATTCTAACGCAATGAACATTATACCTTTGTTATTTTAGAATATTTTCACGTAAGATATATTGTATATAACACAAATATTTTCATTGGTGGATGTATAGATTATAATTTACTATGTTTGCATGTTATAAGAAGAAATCGAAACTTTAAACGAGTTTGGCGATCAAAAGATTTAATTTACAATTGGTGCTATCATATGGTGACACAAAAAAATTTAATGCTGAATATTTGTGTGTATATTTAAAATCCTTAATTTCGGCATTGGAATTCTTTTAAGGATTTTTAATTGAAACACGGATTTCGTTTTTTTGTGCAGAAATAAATCTGTTTTGCAAATATTTAACGATATCCACAAAAGGATGCATAAAATCCTTCTTTTTTTATTCAAAATATTTTTTTTAAAGGCGTTTTGCATATCGAAGACAATGTTAAGATGTAGGAAGTGAAATTCAGAAAAATATTAAACACAAGATGATAAAAGAAATATATTAAACACAAGATGGTATAATACATATATAAAAAACAAGAATGTAAGGAAACATATATTTCCGCTTTACCATGTTTTCAAATGTGTGTATTTTACAAAAATATCTTTAAAATTATTATGATCACTAAAAATATTTTTTTAGAAGGATAAATAATGGTAGATTCGTGTAATTCCCTGTTATATAAAAATCACGTTTTGTATGCTAGCAAAGTATATATCTTATAGAACGTAAGCAAATTATTTTTTTTCGAAAGTTTAAGATATAATCCATAAAAAACACACATATTTTTATAGAGTATTAAAAGAATGATGTTAGTATGATATGGATCAAGATAGTACTAATACTCCAAATTTATTGAAATATGCGGATATGAAATGTTTTGGCGCAAGATATATAGGTTTATACATTATACAGAGTTTCTTTAATATTCAAATTTGATTTTTTGGCTTTTTTATGTGTTGCTCTCGTTTTCAAATCTATATATCAATTTCATAAATGTATTTACAACTAGAAAAGAATGCGGAAATCAATAAAATGCAGTGAATATCTACCGCACGTAATATTTTAGAAATATCATGCAAATGTTCTTTTTTACACGATATTATGCATTCATACTTTTTTAGACGAAAGATCTTATAATGGCGAAGATTTTTTTATCTACTTTTATAAGTAGCACATTACTAAAAAGAGGTATTTAATATTTTACAGTTTTTAGCCAAAGACAGCGTATTTATGTCTAATTTGGGTATATAATATGATGAAAAATTGTTTTATTCAATAAAAAAATATATATACAATGCCTATGTTTACTTAAAAGGTTCTTGTAAAGTCTGTGATACATCACTTTTGAATTTTATTTCGAATAAGCGTCCATTTTAAATGAAGATATTACTTGAGTTTACTGATATAAAACCATTTTACCCACAATTACATACATAAAAATATATTATAGATATAATATACTAAATTAAGGGTTGGCATAAACGCAAAAAAAAAACAGAATTGAAGAAAGTATTTTGATTTATATGTCTTAAAAGATGCATTTTTATTTATTATTGGATCAGCAGAATCTTTAAATAGCTTTTCAATTAGATTTATTCTAATTTTTATTTATTTAAAATTCTAATAAGATACAACAAACCTTTTATAGATATAGTAAACTCAAAAATTTAAAATTTTTGCAATAATAAAAAACTAAATTTCATAGATGATTTAGAGAAAAATTGTTGATTATGAAGTTGAAAATATAAATGAAGCGTATCCACATTACAAACAAAAAGGTTGTGCGAGCTCCAAAATTAATTATTATTGAATGTAGAAAAAAAGCATAGAAAGATTATGAATATCAAAAGAATTATTGCCTGAATATACTCTATAAGCTAAACTGTGGCTTTGTCTTAACGAATCGAAACAAAATAAACCCAATACTAAACAATAAATTATATGATCAAATATATCAACTAATTATCATAGCAATTTTATTTATAATTATACTTCATGAATAGAGTGTTTTGTTCGCCTAAGGGTGATACTCCATATTTGCTTGTTTAAAACTTTCTATTATTCTAAAAACATATTAGCTGCCTACCTTTAAAAATTCTTTATCTTAAATATCTTTCCCAATGCCTTTTATATGCATAAGACCTACACATTCAAGTGAAATTTTCAGTCCTATTGTTTGTGTTAAAGATCAAGAATATTTAATTAATCGTACAACCCATAAATTATGTCAGCTAAACGTGTACTTTCGACGCATCTCACACTGTACACTTTGAATGATCCGCAGATATCTTCATTAACACAAATGTATACGCGTCTGTTCCCGCAATATCCATTACCACGAATATATCATTCGGTAGTAGGCACACGTCAACGACTAATACTTAGTGTGTTTAATAATATTATAGAGACGAATCGAAGTTTTTTAGATGATGATGCGATGGTAATTTATTTTTGTGAGAGTTTGTATAGATCTTTTGTTAAATATTTTATGGACTTGTTTTTGTGTAATGATGCTCATCTTGGTTTGGGAGAAGAAATTCGTTTAGTTAAATGTGTTGATAAGTATTTAAATTTTAGTGAAGGGAAATATGAAAATGAAGCAAACAATAGTAATTTGGATATTGAGGGTGATAATATAGCTAATAAGAAATATAATAAGCCTGGAAATTCTGAAAATATAGTCAACAGTAATACAAATCACCAAAACAACAATCCACATAATCATAAGAATATACAGAATAATAATAATGTGCAGAAAATTTATAAGAATAATTCAAAGAATATTGAAAATAGCATCAACACCAATAATCTACAAAACATCAACAGCAGTAATCTACAAAATAGCCTCAAGAATAATAATAACGTATAGAAAATTAATAAGAATAATTTTAAAGATAATATGTGGATAACAGTGGTTGTATTGAGGATTACTTTATTTCGCCTTCGTTTACAAACCTTTTAAAGAAATTGCAAGTAAATCCAGAAAATGTAACTTTTTATTTTGAAGTATACAATAATAAATTTCAATGAATTATGACTGTTGAAGATGATTCATTTTTTACGACTTTTCAAGAAACAAGGAATGAGGCAATTAGAAGTGCAGTTGGTTCTTTTGTTGAAGAGATAGGAGGTAATATGGATTTATTTGATGTTTAATAAATGAGGATGTTGCTTTTACCAGTGAAGCTTTTAGTGATACGAATAAAGATGTTATTGTTGCCACACGGGAAAAGGATGAAAGCATCATTACGAATGTAGGTTTAAGTATTGAAAACAATTGTGTCAAAGAAAATGGTGTTAAAATAAACATTTCAAAAGATTGCATTGCAGGGATAAACACAATAAAATGCACTCAATATTTTCGGTAATAATGAAATGCCTGTTTTGAGCAAAAAGCAAAGGGGTAAATATAAATGGTGCTGAGCATAAAGAGACAATGCACTCAATATTTTCGGTAATAATGAAACGTTTGATATGAGCAAAAAGCAAAGGGTAAATATTAATGGTGCTGAGAACAAAAAAATGAATACACTCAATACTTTCTTCATCAATGAAACGCTTGATGTGAGCAAAAAGCAAAGGGTAAATATAAATGGTGCTGAGCATAAATTGATAAATACACCGATATGTTCCGGGTCTAAAAGAACCACATTTCAACCAAAGCCCATTAAAAATAAAAAGGCTTTAGTCACCTCAAACATAAGCAAATAGATTGAATTCAAAGCATAACAGAATTTTGTAAAACAAATAGCATTTCATTTCCAAAATATCTTATTGAAAAAAAAACGATGTATTAACATGTTGTGCTTATTTTATGAATGAAAATTATAGTTCTAGATATTTTTTAAAAAAAACTGATGCGAGAAATGATTGTGTAAGATGTATTTTTGAATTTATAGGGGACAATAAAGATGATTTTGACTATATAATGCATAATTCCATGTAATATTTTTTATTTATGGGCTAGATTTTTGTTGTATTTTTAGTTTTTGTTCTCTGGGAAAGTCTGCTTGATTCTCTGTGCGCACAGCGTATTATTACTTTCGGCTACTTTCTCTTCTCTAAATTCTTCTTCACTACCCCACATTCTTCGAATCTATTAATTCAAGGTTTTTTCTCAATCCCAAGGTTTGCATATATGCCTCAACCTGGTTCGTGACATCTAGTTCCTTTTATGATATCGTCATCACACCGTCCCATGTTATAACATAATAGATAATTTTTGTCTTGCATTTGTATTTTAATGACTGTTCAGATGCTAGCAGGTCATATTTTCTCAATTTTTCGTTTTAAACTATGTTTATATTGTCAATACTTGTCACGCCAATTTCGATCGAAGTGATGCAGTTCTTCTTTTTGCCGTATTCAAAAATATCAGGTCTGACATTCGATAACTTGATGTCCGTTTATATTCTTGTATCTATAAATATGAAGATCGATATAGTAATAATAATAAGAAGAACAGAAAATTCGAGACAAAAAGTTAAATAATCAATAACAGAAAAAAAATTGAAAATTCTTTAAAATGAATGAATCGGAAGTTTGCATTCAAAAAATAAGGATAAATTATTCGGAAAAATAGAATAACTGTAATTCTAATGCTTAACTAAATTTAGTCATTTAAAATAGTAATCGTAAGAATACAGAAAATTATAGCCGAAAACCCCGGATAAACAATAATATCGAAGAAAATAATTCTTACAATATAACCAATGAAGACTATATTAGCAGAGAGCAGTAACTTAGTAATAGCAGAGAAAATATGAACAATAATAATTTTGGTGTGTATAGTAATAGAGAAAACAAAGGCAAAGTAATATTAATAGAGAAAACAAAAGTAATAATGATATTATGGAAAATTTTATCGATAGTAATAATAATGAAAAAAAGGCAGCAGTAATTTTTGAGAAATCAAAGGTAATAGTAATTGAGAAAACAATATCTATAATATTATGAGAGATGTGATCAACAATAAGTGTAGAGAAAACAAAGGCGATGATATTAATAGATAAAACATGATATAAAATGTTGATAGAAAAATCTGATCAGTCATAATCATAGAGAAAACGAGATCAATAATATTTATGGAGAAAAAAAACAATAATAATGATAATGGAGAAAACAGGATCGATAATAACCGGGGGAAAATAATTATAACATATTCGAAATAAAGAAACTTTAAGTGAAAGAGACGCACATCTCTTCAACAAGTATTTTAGCCTAAAAACTTAAATACTACCGAAACAAAATATAATTTATTATTAACAAGTCACGAACGAAAATAAACAACAAGAATAAAAGAACCATTGCAAGCTACTGAAAATAACTGTAAGAAGAAATATAAAAGTTCTTTAAATGATTTGATTGCGTATAAAAGTCCTTTTTATTTTTACTTCAGTAAAATTCTTATACCACAAAACCTTTGAATTTTTTTATTTTTTCTACATTATATTTTTTTTGTATTACAAAGGGATATATAATAGTTAAGGACAGCATTCTTATAAAATATCAGACACAAATGTTATAATGTTTTTATGATCAAAATTAATATGTAAATATTTCAAAAAGCATGCTGTATTTCTTTGATCTTGAATATCTTTTAGAATTATATGCTTTATAATCAGTGTGTTTTATGATCAAATTTACCAAATAAAAAATTTTATAGCACATGCTGTATTTTTTATGTCTTGAATAATTGTAAAAACAGTGTGTTTTTCATCGTTAAAAAAACATTTAAAGCTAAATTTATACACAAATAATTCGTAAATAAGAATGAATCAGCAAATTTTATCCGTAAGGCAATAATAATTTATTTTTTATATGCCTAAAAATAAACACGATTCCACTGCAATAAAAAAATTTGCGAGAATAACAAAAGCCAAATAAAATTTTTTTTTATTAAGATTCATTTTATAAAACATCGAAATTTTAAGTTTAAGTCAATGTATACATTTTCAAAACACTGATATAGCTATTATTATTGAAACTATCTATTGATAAATAAAATTTTGTGATTCAAAACAAAAATAGTTCATTTGTCATAAAATAGGATAGTGTGGTTACATAATATCAAAATTCGTATATTATAGGGTTGAAAAGCGCTAAGGAAATGTGAAGCATACGCACAAACAACGGTATTGTCAAGAAAATCCAATTTATAAGTCTTGATTGTTAATGATTCATTAATCTAAATACGTAGACAATCAGAAAAAAACATAAATTAGTCTGTTTTTATAGAGTATACTAAAATCTTGTGCAAGCAAAAAGAAAATTTTACCCTTAAATAAATTAAAAATACAAATATTTGGAAGCGATAAATATGTTTTGACTGCTGCTAAGGTGCATGAATATCTTTTCTAGCGAAGATACAATTTTAATCTTTCGGTTTTGAATTTATACCTACCATTGTATTTTTTTATATTGGCGGTTTGTGACTTGATTAACATTCGAAAGTATTTAGATTAAATATTGTAGAACTATTAATGTTATACTGTCATTTTGATGGGTTTTAATAGTGAATATTTATGTGCAAATATAATCTTATGATGATGATGTGATTTTAAAATAGGACAAGAGACTTAGTTGGTATATTTTTTATTTTAAAATCATTTTTTAATGACTTTTATGAATATTTAGATTGCTAAATTTTATGCATCATAAATCATCCATCAAAAATAAAGCTTCTTGTGTAATTCTATTTTGTATTCCAAGAAAACTTGCGTGGCGATAATATTTATCATTCAAAATAAAATTATAACATTTAATATCTATCATTTAGCACTTGATCAATCGTATAAAAAGCCCCCGAAATTAAGCACATAATTAATTTTAATATTTTCAAAGAAATACAATATGCCCATTTTTTGTAATAGTATTTTTTTAAAATTTAATTTTACAGCAATTGTGATTCGTTAATCTTTTTTATTATTTTATTATGTGAAAATTTTGAAATGTGTGATCTAGTTAATATTTTTTATATTAACTATAATGTCAAAAAAAGGATTAAATAAAAGAATAGTTTCAAATGATTCCGAGTCTTTATATTAATAATTAAAACAAACCAATTTTTTTAAATACTTAAACAAGGTTATTATAAAATAAGAATGCAAAATATTATGCTAATTATATTCTGATTAAGTGTATATTTAGCCATTATAATTGTAATTTTTTACTATAATATGATATCTAACGATAACTCCCAAGATACTTATACTCATCTCTATTGGAGAAGAAGAGCAGTTGATGAATTGTAATCGTGGATAGGTGTCAAAAGATGTATCAAGGAGTTGTGCAATATTCCCAACGGGCTGACCACGTCTAAATAGATAAAATTGAATAAAGAAAAATTAACGCATAAATAAAGTCTAGTTATTTGGTAAGATATGCTTCTTCTTATTTCATGAAATATTAAATTTTAAATTTAACGTAACTTTAAAACAATAGAAAGTATTGATTTTTACATATGTCCGAAAATTTTATTTCACATAATATATTAATTCGTAATCTAATGTAACTAAAAAAAGACATAAATTTAAATCAACACCCGAAAAATATTTTAGATTTATCATATACACATCAAAATATATATTATAGGCAGCAAAACCAAAATAATAATTATTAAATTAATTGTCGTGGCTTTATTTTCATCTTAATTCAATACAATAAAAAATATGGTAATATTTTAGACACGAATTACAAGCATTGATATACACAAGAAAAACCATTTAAATACTTTTATAAGAAGCATAGATTTCACATTAAAAATTTCATCGCGAACTTTTATGATTTGAACCATTATTTGATTTCCATTTATTTTAAAGCAAATATCATTATCAAAAAAAAATAAAAAAATATTATAATATTGTAGTTTCCTTGTATAGTTAAAGGTATAATGGTTTGAAAAATTGGATTTAAAACTGAATTCTTCTTTTTTTTAATTGTGTTATCTGATCCATATGAAACCTCAAAGAGAAATCATGTGAGGACAATCAAAATGCATATTTAAAATAAAGCAAACATATATATTTTATTTGTAAAGAGCATTCATAACCTTATAAAAAAGAAATCTTCAAATGATAAACATTCATTATTTATATTATTATGAAAGATAACCCCTCAATTATGTATTCTTCATATTTAAATGCTGGAATTGCAATAATTATACATTACCTTTGATTTTTAAAATAGATAAAGTTGCAAATTATATATTTAAACCTTTCTTTATTATATAACAAAAAAATAAACAGTTCTTTGCAACATCATTATATTATCACATTGACGAAATTTTTATAGAGTAATCATGTGCTTATTCATTAAATATTGAACTTTAATCAAAAATATGTTTAAAAAGAACTAAGATGCATTGAGTAATTATTTTTATTTTTTATTGTTTAAGCAGGATTTCTATTTATCAATTTCATATACTGGGTTGTTATTAGCTCAATCTGAATATTGCAGAGCTTATTAAGCATCTTTTGTAGTCTCTCATTGATACATGAATGTCGAATGGTCTTATTCTCTTAAATGATAGAAGTTTTAAATAGTTTATTTGAATTTCTAGATATATCGCTAAAAAATTAAAAATATATTATGCTTACCGAAATGAAAAACGCCTAATATTTATAGATTTTAATCCCAGAATTAAATTTGAGCAAAACAAGAAAATGGTAAATCTTAATTTTACATATAATGTATGAAGTGAAAATTTTTTTTCTTCCAATGACTTATTAATATCGAAAAAATACTCGCAAGGATAAGAATTCTTATTCATAACCATCTTATATAAATATTCGATCACGCTTTTTTATAAAATTATCTACTAAACTAGTATTAAGTACCAATACCGGGTTTTAAGCAAAAAGAATATTTTATGCAACGAATGCAATTTTTATTCTTAACTACAGTATACAACAAATAAGAAAATGATTTATTTTAGAAGTTTATTTTGGTTTGTAATTTCTTACATATGCTTCTTCAGCTTCTTTGGCTTCGCCCGCTTCTTTGGGCTCTCCAGCTTCTTTGTATGCTTTGGAATATTTTGCTTCTTTGGCTACTTTTGCTTCTGCTTCTTTTTTTTATGGGGGATGGCGACTGAATTTCGTTATCGTGCTTATATATGGAATTCGTGATTTCAAAACAATAGCGGTCGCATTTGAAACAACATATGAAAAACCTGACATATAAAGATCTAACGAAATTGCTTTTAATTTTGCAGTTGTTTTTTAATGCACGTTTTCTATAATATCTTGAGTCTCTTATACAATAAAGGTAGTTTTCTATGGAATAGATAGAAAAGTAAGAATAAATCATCTCAGCTTCTAGATTTTCATATTGAGTCAGTATAAAATATTCAAAATGTACAATATAAAAGTACCGGGAATGTATTTTCAAAGTATCTTCTCCTCTAACAAATATGCTAATAAAGAGACTTCGAATTAGATTAGCAAGCAAAAATCTTTCTTTTTTGCCTGTTATCATAGAAGTTTTATTATCAGATTCGCAACAAAAAACATCCACAAGCTTTAATATTATTTTCATAATAAGAATTTTAAATTTTACGGATTTATCAGTCTCTGGTTTTTCTACAAAGCTTTTTGTAATAGGGCATTTTGTTTTTCTAGATTTCTTCTGCACCATAAATAGCTTTAAATTCTGCCATGATTGTATCTCTTATTGTTTCCCATTCTTTTTTGATTTTCTTAGCCTTTCCAGTGATCGATAAAATGCTCAAAATAAATACGTGAATCAGAATTTGTATTTTCTGAATCACAATCAAATGTATTATTACCACTAGGTGCAGCTAAATATAGAAGATCAATGATTTTACTAAAATATGAATTCACTCCTTTTTTCAAATATAAGCTTTGAATATCAGTATTAGTCTGTTTTTCTGATAATATATTGTGTATGTTCTTCATAGAAAAAAAAGTTCTGAAACGTTTGTATGAATTCAGTAAACTCTTCATTTTTAATCTAGCCTTTAGATTCTCAATGCTTGCTTCTTTATCTTGAATCGAAATAATTTCCATGATGCTATTAAAATAATCTGGAACCTCGAGTGCGTGTATATTTAATCGAAAATTTTTGGGAATATCTATCTTAAGAATCTTATCGATAACATCTATTGTTATTTTCCTCTTGTTTTTTAGGATTTTTAAGCATACAAAATTTTGTATATATATTTTAGCATTTACATTGATCAATCTCATATCGCGATCTATTTCTATATACTTGACACCATTCATCATCATAAAACTTGCGAATTTATTCCTCAACACGATATATTTTCTGTTTTCAGCATCCGTTTCTACGTTTATAAAACGAGTTTCACCTTGGCAGTTCTCAAAATTCCTAATTTCTTCCACCCAAAAAAACCTTATATAACTGCATAGTAAGTCTTGGCTAATTAAATTAGTCTCTAAATTATTTTCATAATCATCAGGGGCTTCTGAATTACTGACAGCTGAATGGTCATTACATTTCTCAAGCAAGCGTATTTCTTGCCCATTTTCGGATCCCCTTATGTAAATTTTGGAATCTATATCACATATTTTTATTGTGGATACATCTAAAACCTCACAATCTCCATTGTTGATAACTTTCTGATTAAATTGTGACTCTTTTAGTACATATATTCTCTTTGTGATATTCAAATCGCTCAGACAGAAGGTTTTTTCACTTATTTCCAGTTCGTGCATATGATTTAAATTTGAACTTTCATGTCCTGGAGGACGTACGTATAAATTTTTAGACGAATTCCTAAACACCTTTATAAATCTATCGAATTTAACAGCATACTTTAGATTTGAATTCGGATTTAAGTGCGTAGAGGTGCCTGCTAAATTTTCGATATCACCAGAATAAGCATCATTTATAAGGTTGGTTATAAATCCGCGTCTTTCTGCTTCCGACAACCTATAAAAGTCATCAGTAAGACTTTTCGCCATGAGGCTTTGATTATTTCCACTTCCTTCCAAAGATAGCTTTAACGTAAGAAAGAAAAAAAAGATTGAAATCATAATTTATGGGGGTTCTACGAATTTAAGTTTACATAAATGAAACTGGCCAATATATTGTTTTCTGTTATCACTGGTTTTGATTGAATCAGAAATAATATACATTTAGGGATGATTGCGTCATATTTTGAATTGTGTTTCGAGTTATATGGTAATTTAAAAATTTTACTATGCATAAATTTATATTTTATATAGAATAGTTTGTGTATCTAAAGTAAAGAGCATGTAAAAAATTAAATACACTATATATAAATACTGTAAAATAAATCGAACTTGAAACATCAATCAAAAACTACGCATTCACTTAAACTATATTTTTTTTGCACTGGTGATTTTTATTTCTTGAATTACTTTTAACATAAAATATTCTGTGGCTAGTAATTTTATTTTTTAACGATTTAAATGTACTCAAACATTCTTTTTTTGTTTCATTATATAATTTTAAGCTTTATTCTGAGCAATAGACCAGAACATCTAGAATTCTAAAAATGTCTTGAAATTTGGGTTTAATAAACATATGTATGGCAAAGTTATTTTATTTAATTTATATACTTTTTTGTAACAATTGTGATCTAAAATTAGATATGTAAAATTTGTTTTTCAATTTTGTATTTTCCGTATTTTAATATGGATAGATTTTTCTATAAATTAGCAAAACAAAAACAAGCATTTTGGGAAAATAATAATAAGATCTAAATTTGGTCTAAAAAATAAATTTGGGCTTCGGATATTTTAATTGTTTCTTAATCTATTCATTGGAATTTTATGGATAGTTTGTATTAAAAGAATATATTTAAAAAATCTCAATTTTTTATAATTACTTACAGGTATATTTAATTAATCTGAAACAGAATTTTTCGAAATCATCAACTACCTGCCTAACTGGAAAGCTGCTGGATGCGATGGTATATACAACTTCTTCATCAAAAAAATCACAAAATTACATCCAATATTATATGAAACAGTAAAATCAATATGCCTTGAGAACAAAGAGGCAAAAAGCTGGTTCTACTCTGGGATCACATACCTCATACCCAAACAAGAAGTTTTAAATGGATCGGAATTTAGACCTATAACATGCATGTCAAACTTATATAAATTGATAACTAAAGCTGTCACAATGATACTACAGAAAGACGTCGAATCCCGAAATCTACTATCAGAAAACCAACTTGGTACAGTCAGAAGAGTACAGGGAGCTAAAGAACAAGCCATGATAAACGTTGCAATAAACAGTGAATATAATAATGAATTACACGTAACATGGTTCGACATAAAAAAAGCATTCGACTCAATCGACCACGAGTATCTTCTGTCCTGCTTAAAAAATCTTAACATACAAGAATGGATGATTGACTTTATATCTGTGTTAGCAAAAAACTGGATGTTATCTCTAAGATTAAACAATGAAGAAATCTTAAAGAAAAAAATTGAAAAGGGGATTATACAGGGAGATAGTCTATCTCCATTACTGTTTGTTCTTTGTATGGATCCGCTAAGCCGCCGATTAAATGAAAAGTTTCCATCAATATCCATTAACCTCGATAAGAAGGCATTTACAACCAATCACTTCCTTTTCATTGATGATTTAAAGATTTTGTCGAAAGAAGAAAGTAACTTAAAGCTAATGTCCAATGAAGCAACAAAATTCTTCGGATGTATCGGAATGGAAATTAACATTACCAAATCAGCCACTAACAATATAAATTGCAAAGATATTGCCACAGTAATAGAAGAAAAAGAGGGATATAAATATCTCGGCATACTGGAAGATTCGAAATCAAGAACTAAACCCGAAACGATGGAAAAAATTAAAAAAGAAATGCTAGGAAGAGTTCAAAGCATATGCAAAACAAAACTAAATGGTAAAAACATAATAAAGGCAATAAATTAATATGCGATTTCACTGATAAAATACTATGTGGGTTTATTAAAGCTAGAACCGGAAGATTTTAGAAAGCTAGATGATGGAATTCGGCGAATACTAATAGAAAATGGGATACACTTACAACCATCCAATAAAGAAAGATTATATCTTAAAAGAAATGAACTAGGACGTGGATCGGAAAATATTGAGTTTAAATCCGAAAGAATACTTTACCAACTATATAAAACTCTAAACCAAGAAAAAGGACAATCACCCAGAAAAGCCGCGATATTGAAATTTGAAAATGAAAATGCAACCCACTTATCCGTAATAAATGAATTCCTCATAACAAAATATGGCCTTGTTGACATAGATCTTTCTACGCTTGAATTTAAACAAAAAGAGAGTTTATTGTGTAAAATAAAACAAAAAACACTACATCAAAAACTCTTCGATGTTCATAAAAATACAACGCTAGAAATATTAGGATCCTCAAAGTGGCTACAATATGGAAATATCAGACCGGTAGAAGAGGCGAGATTTTGCTTTATTCAGGATAGGAACGTATTCTTTGGAGAAAGATCAAGGTGCCAGCACTGTAACGACTCAATTAAAACTGTCGACCACTTAGCAAGCAGATGTAAAAAAAATGCTTGGTCATGACTATACAAGAAGACACAACAAGATTGTAAGATGTCTTCACTTTATGTTGGCAAGAAAATACAATTTCAAAAAAACCAAGAAAATCCGCAGACACTCTGTACAGGAAATAATGGAAAACGAATTCGCAGAGATCAAAGTAGATACAAGAATTAAAACAGATATCAAGCTATCGAATGACAGACCTGATATTTTTGTATATGACAAAAAGAAGAACTGCATCACTCTGATAGAAATTGGCGTGACAAGTATTGACAACATAAACATAGTTGAAAACGAAAAATTGAGAAAATATGACCTGCTAGCATCTGAACTTTCATTAATATACAAATGCAAGACAAAAATTATTCCATATGTTATAACATGGGACGGCGTGGTGACACGATATCATAGAAGGTACCTGAAGGAACTAGATGTCACCAACCAGGTTGAGGCATATATTCAAACATTGGGATTGAGAAAAACCCTTGAATTAATAGGTCTCGAAAGAAGGAGGGGTATTGAAGAAGACTTTGGAGAGGAGAAGATAGCCGAAAGTATAAATACGCTGTGTGTACAGAGAATCAAGCAAGGTGTGCCTGAGAACAAAAACTAAAATTACGACTATAAATATAGCCCTTAAATATTAATCAATCATATTTAATTAAAATAACATATATAAGTCCACTTTAAAGTTGCACAAGTACATTTTTATCTTCTAGAGAATATAGTGTAAAATGTCATAATTTATGGCTGATACTTTGGCGAACCAAAACAATCGTTTTATTTTTTATGCATAACTTCTTCTTTGAAAATTTTATAATGATAAGAAATATAATCTAACATAAACAATTCAAAATATATTTGTTTATATTCTTTTTAGAATTTAATTGGTGGATAGGGAGGAAAATGCTGATAATATATTTGAAGATTGTAATTCATAAATTTTGATTTTTATCAATAACGTTTGCATCAATAAAAAAAACTTAGCAATAATAGTGCTTGGAAGAGGCATATTAGTATGAAATTCGCTAATATTTGTAAGGATCATCCTCTTAAAAAAATTTAATTCCAGTGTAACTACCAAAAACTATAGCAGCTTTAAAAAACACGTCATGCAGTAAATTCTCATTACAATATTGTCAATTACTAACAATAGACAAAACCACAAGCAGATTTAAATGGATCTTTAATAGATGGGCGCTTGAAAATTTTTATTTGGTTCATATTCACAGATATAAGAATTAAATCAGGAAATTAAATCGTAAAAAGTATTTGAAAAGGCTGTATGAGCATTAATAAATATTAAATACTTGATGATGCTTCAATGGTGGATTTTTTTCTCTGTCAATTAAGTTTTTTAAAATATTCAAAATAAAATATTTTGTAGAATCGATAATTTAAATTGCCAATCACAATGAAAGAAACAATATTCTACGACTTTTATTTATGAAAAATTTAAAAAATACCCACAACTACACAATTAAATACAGATAAGATTTGATATATTTATGGCTTTTGATTGCGTTTTTATAATAAATTTATTGGGAAAAATAAAAAAAGACCAATACAAAACTTAATTTTTTGATAATCCAAAAAAGTTACGGTTCCGATGAGTCTTGTAAAATCCAAGACCAAAATACATGGTATCGACATTATTTTTCTGATTCTTACCAATAATAATATCTATGAAACGTATAATTATGTAAATTTAATTTCGTATCCTTGTTTTCAACAATTCAAAGTCTCATCCATTCAAAAAAAAATGTTTTATTTATTTCTGTATTGTATTTATTCTAGAATTTTTCTTTTAATTTTAACATCATAGTAGATTAAGTTCAATTATAAAATAATGTAGAAACAAAAGGTGCAATCATAAAGACTGAAAGCACAGATTCTCTAGATAAATTAAAGTTTTATAAGTGGGGAAAATGGATTTACACATTTGAGGAATCCACAAGAAAAAAAGAAAAATAACTTACAGTTAATACGCATGATATTTATTTTACCTATTAAAAATCAAAGTAATGCATATATCGATCACTATAAAAATATATTCTGCGCAATACTCCCAGCAAAATTAAAGTCGATTTAGTCTGTGATAATTGAGTTGGGTTCTATTAGTCTCTTAGTAATGGAATATAAAGATAATGCTTAGCCACATAATTTAAAACCGCGAATTTCCAATGTAACTTTAAAATCAAATATTATGCATTAAATCCCTTGAATTTCCTCCGTTTTACAGCAATAATATTTTCTATATTTATATTCATTTTTAAGCTTATCGAAGTTGAAATACAGAAACAGCTTCCGGTTATTCTAGCACTCGAATGATATAAATAAATTAGTATTTAAATGAAAAACCTATTAAAACAGACACAAATACCAAAACAACAAAAGTAGCCTTTTAATATATTTTAAAACTAATTAATGATAAAATATTCAGTTTCACGATATACATCTCAAAAATTGGTCTTAATAATATAAACTAAAAGTTTAATTAACAGAAGAGCACAATAAATACGCGAACTTTAAATTTAAATAAACCACATTGACTTTTGCAATTGATCTTAAAAATATTTTCAGGATATGTTAATATAATACAGCCTAGAGAACAAAAAACGATGAACTTGCTATAGATAATGTTAATGAAGAACCTGTATTTTTTGTTAGACTTGAATTTGCAAACTTAATGTTTGAAAAAAACATTACAAAGTAAAATAAAGATAAACTTATGTTTGACCTGTTCGGATTTTAATCAAGCCTTTCTTAATTCATGTTATTTCTACGAAATCATTTGTTCATGTATTTAACACCTTAATGACGATTTTATGATTTTTTAGAATCAAAAAAGCTATCTACTAGACCATAAAGAAGTAAAAATAGGCTCAAACAATCATAAATAAATCCTTTTAATGTCTTTAATTTATACAAGTATTCTATTTATAAAAATATTTATATTAACCCAGACTTATTATTAAAATTTATGGTGATTTTTTTTTCAGTAAGGCATTGTATATTATACAATTTTAATTGAATATAAGCACAAATATAAAAATTGTTTTTTCCATTTATTATATAGGGGTTGTACAAAACCAATAGTTTTTTTGTGCATTTTTATTCAATGTATAGTAAATTCTAAATCTTCTTAATGTATTTATTTTATCAACATAATAATAATTTTTATATTTATTTATGGTTTGATTTTATTCTTAGCTTTCTATAGTTGTTCAAGCAAAACTTCAGATTTGTTATATGAAAAGATTTGGCTGATACTTCTTTCCACCACATCGTCTATACAATCTTCCTCGATGCATCTTCTTCTATCCAGACGTGAATAGATTCAATTTTATTCCTCAATCGTATTGTTTATGCGCATTCTTTCGCTTTAGTTGTTATTTTTAGCTCCTTAATATATAATTTATCGTATTTTATAAACATTAAAATTATTTTTATGACGTATATCAACACTCTAGTTCTCCATTTGTAAATTAGAATACATATATTTGATAATAGATCGCATTTTCTAAGCAATTAATTTCAACCTTCATCAGACTACTAACACTTGATTTTTTTATTTATATTAACGAGATAAACTTTCCCCTTTTATCGTACACAAGAATGCCTGGTCAATGTGGCGATAAATTAAAATCAGTTTTTATTTTTGTATCCACCTTCGTTTTCGCGTGTTTCTTTTTAGTTACTTCCAGAACCGAATGTCTTTTTTTGTTTTTATTTTTTAGGTTATTTTTTCTTGGGTGCATAAATATTACGCATATCTAAACTTCATTATATCTTCGTGTATGTTCATGGCAGGAATTCTTTAGAATCGGCTTTATATCTTGTCTACTATTTTATATGCTTTTCCACAGTGTTGACTTTTTACGAAAGGATATATTTCTATCCTGCAAAAAAAATGTAATCTTTCATCTTTTTTGAGCTACAAGTTTCCAATTTTTAGCCACCCGGAAGATCCCATTGTGTCAATAATTGAGTTTTTGAGGAAAATAATAATAATATGAATGTTTTCATTGTTATATCACACAAGAGCGTTTAAAAAGTATAAGATAATATGACGGACGAGGCAAAATTATAAATTATTTCAGTAAAAAGAACCAAATTTTTAATAATTTACATATATTGCCACTTTACTGTATATGTTGCATATTTTTTTAAAGCATAAATCTTACACTTAACCATCCCTTTTCTTTATATACTGTAATTAATTATCTATGTAATTATCGATATGAGGAATCACAATTAATTGTTTTTTTTACAGCTTATAGATTTTCTGGAAGAGTTATTTGTATTTTTACTATCAAAGTAATGGATAGGTCAAAAAATTAAAAATTGTAAATCAATTAAATATGTAAAATTTTATTTTTCTTTTAAAAGATCAAAATTTTGTTTTGTTTCTAAAGTGTAACAAACAATAGGAATCTGCGAATAAAAAAATATCCAAGTAAATCTCAATTAAAAATTAAAGACACAGCAAATCTCACTTATTCGAATACATGCATAAAAATATAAATTTTCGAATAAAATTGCTTTAAAAAATATAAAATAAAATTGTTTGTATGTTTTTTGAATATAAAAAACGGCTGAAATAAAACAGATGGATAACAAATTCGAATTTGTAAAACATGGGAAAATTACTTATAGACACAAATAAATTTGATTATTAGACTCTTTAAATGCTAAAAAAAATGGATTAAATTATACTTATAAATATATAGTGTTATATTTTGATTTTTTTCGATCTTATTAATATTTGTTGATTTAAAAAAAAGATACAAAAAGTTTCAGAAAGTATAATATATAATCATAAATACTCTAAACTATCACAAGTTTGTCTGCGAAAGTCTTCTTTTTAATGCAGAAAAAAACAGTAAATTGCGATTTATAGATATATTTTCTTTTTTTTTTAGTTCCAAAAAAAAACTTAAATATGGACGCAAAAAAATTTCGCTGCAAATTATTCGTTGTTTTTTGCATTCCAACGTAGTTGTATATTAATCTTAATATAACTGCTTTATTCAACACAATGCTTCCTTTTATTAATACTAAGTTTCGTTAAATTGATCTTTAAAGTTGACATATTTTATTTTCTTAATCTATTTTTTACACGTTATATTTTTTTATAATAAAAAAAGTCTTTGATTGATTTCAACATTCTTCTATTCATTGTATTTATACTTCTATGAAGAAACCGGATATAACTCTTCAAATATTTTGTCTTTCACCTGGTAAATATTACAAGTAATTATAATGTTATGTTTTTTTAACTAAAAATACTTAGTAATTAGATCTTGCCATTGATTTGGATACAAAATTTAGACATATTTTATTACATATGCATATTTTGTATTTATTAAATTTTTCAGTGAATTATGTTCTAAAAAGATATTTTTCATAAAAATGGCCCATGTTTTGTGTATTTCGAAATTTTGAGGAAAATAAGAAACCATGGAATTAGAATGGAAGCTTATTTTATGTTTCATTTTTTAATAATTTAGCTACAAGAAAATAAATGAGCCTTATTTTCGTAAGATGTCATCTATTGTAAATCTATGATGTTATTTTGAAATTATATGTTTTAAAAATATAGAGCTAACATCCCTTGGAAATAAGCACGTGAGAATAAGAAATTATAAAAATAATAGAAATAGAATAGAAATAAATGATTCTAATTTTTTTCCTTTAAACGCAGCTTATTGCATCTTTTAAACCCAAAAAACATAATATTTTATATAAATAGAAAAATGTTCATAAACTGTTTTAAATTGACCCATCATTTACGTTGTTCTAGTTTTTTTACATGAAAAAATTTTAATTTTAAATAATAGTCATCTTATCGTTTTTAATTTTAAAAATGTATGCATCTTTTCCCCTTAATGATTGAAATAAATATATCAGAAGTTATGTGATTAGCATCATGGTTTTTGATTTTCGTTTGTTTTAGACAGAATCAATTTATTTGTAATTTAATAAGTTTACAAAAAAAATACAAAAATATACACAAAAAAAGCCCAAATAAGAGCCACGCTCTTACTATTTTATACAATCCAGTTTTTCTTATGATAATGATTATTCAAAATTTTTTATAGATTGTAGACAAAAACTAGATGAATATTAAATACGGAGCCAATAAATGTATTTTTTGCGTTTAATGGCCTCGATATACACGCATCAAAAATTATATTTGTCAAAAAATATTAGATTCGAGCAAATATTGCCCCTTCAATAATAGTACGGGTTATAAGCTTTAAAATATTATGAAAAATAGGCGCTTGTTTAACTTTGTGAATCTTGTGAATACTTATTATTATTTGATTAAAATACAAACATACAACATGAATTTATTTTTTCATAAAAATCACACTATATTCTTTCAATATATAAAAATTGCTTAATATTTGATATGTTGGTTCATACTACGAACCAACTCTTAATTTATAATAATTTGTAGGCAAATAATTTAGTAATTCTGGAACATCCTGACAGGAAAAAATTTCATAAAAATTTTAAAAAAGATTTTATTATTAATTATCAGTTTTTATGTTATTTTTACATGCAAAAAGCATTAAATTACAACCCAATGGTAAAAAGAGTATTTTTTTAATACATATACACGAAATCTTCGAAGAATTTTTAACGCTGTTGGTATCATATAGATCTAAATACCGCATATAAGTTGTTTCTTGATCAAAATATTCGATTTTTACAGCGTAAAATAGTTCGAATAATTAATATACCTCCAATGATTCATGTTAATACGGAAATGAGATAAGAACCCTTTATTTCGATGCGACGAATTAAATTTGTATTAACTTTCTTTTTGTGAGGGTTTAAAAGTCTTTTCTAAAGTTCATTCGAAGTAGTAAGGGTTATTACAGGATCACTAAAAAAGTGAGTATTGGTAATTTCAAGATCAAATACGGAAACTTCCGTAATTTTTTTACAAAATCAACATCAAAATAACCATTTTCTACGGTTCGATTTTTTGAAAACGTAGTAAATATGCATTTATTATTTCCCTGGATTACGATTGATTTTACTACCCATAATTAATAATTTTTTAATTTAGCGAAAGTGAAACAAAAAACTGCCCACAAAAATTTTTTTGACAAATTATAGCCACACAGGTATTAAAACATCCTATTTTTATTTATTATAGGTTTTTTGCAAATTATATAAATTTTGTGTTATATGTTTAAATAAAAATATATCTGGATTCAGAAATGAAATCTTAATTTAAAATGTAGCTTTTTTGATTAGGATTATAATCTTGCACGAAGCAAAAAATCCTTCTGCACGAGAATGGGTGTAATTTAAGAAGTATCACATTAATGAATTTTTTTATCAGCATTTAAGATTTAAAATTACTATTTTATATGCCAATAAAGATTTGAGAATTTGCAAATCTAGTAAAGTATTGTTTTAGACCTAAAAATTTTATAATTGTATATTTTAAAATTGACGACAAAACAAGGGTCTAAAATAGCTTGTTTTTAAATTCATAGAATCTTGATAAATTAAAATGATATAAAATCATTGAAAAAAAGGGTATTTTATAAACTTAGTTACCATACACGAACAGAAATGTGCATTTTTTATATGGTAGTGCCTGCTTAAATACATTCAAGGATTAAAAATATGATTTGTATCATTTTGGTTGTTGCTAAAAAAAATTCGCCCCTAATATTTATGATATTTATAAAACTAAAATTTTATATTTTTTATATTTTAAACAATTTTAAATACATATTTTAATTTTGCGCCTAAAATTGTCGTTTATTATATGATCAAAAATTTAAGATACTCAAAATATTCCGCTTAAATCGTCTTCAAATAATACAGTCATTTTTAAGTATGAAAGACTTAAAATTGTGTATTTACTGTCACAAAAGCTATAACTTAGAGTTTCGTAACGGTCTTCACATTACAAGAAAACTAGGTTATTTATATTTCATTTATATGCTTTCGCTTATTTTTTTACACTTGAACAGGGCTTAAATACTTTTTATATACAAATTATATATCAATAGTATAATTTTTATCAATAATTTTCTAGGCTTCGAGTAACTTGAATTTTACACAAAATCATAGCAATTCAATGCACCCCAAAAATTAAATTTATCTTAGTTAGTTAAAAATATTGTTATATACATTTTTCAGTTTCAATTTCTAAACAGTGCTATTTATCTTTTTAAAACACATTCGTCGCACTTTTTTTTAAATATTAAAAATCAATATGAAATCAAATATTATCGACATGGCTTTTCCAAAAATTTCTCCTGATTAAATTATAAATAAAAGACCTGATGTAAATTGTATTTAGATTAGATTCAAAATTTACAAGATTAATATTTTTATTTGTGTTTTCGCTGTATTCTTATCTTGAAATACCAAAGTTTCATTTCTAATGATTTCTTAAAACCTTCATTTTCAACATTCAGTTGTCTCATCTTATTGTATATTTGTTTGTAAACTTTCATGAATAAAAAAATATCACATATTCATTTCTTAAATCCACCTTTTTAGTATGAATTTATGGTAAAAATTAGTAAAAAAGATCGACAAAAATTAAAATATTACCACTATGAGACTCAAACATTTTTTGCGGGTTTAAATTACACAAATATACAATATTTTTACCTTTTTAAATTTTATTGAATAAAAAAAATCGTTGATTTTCTATTCTTTATATATAAGATAACATATTAGACCATCATCATAATAATAAAAAGACACAATAAAAACTCTAAAAAAATTAAAAATTGCAATAATAAATAAATTATCAGATTTGAGTTTTGAGCTTTACAATAAACTATTCGAAAATAACAAAAGTGTGTCTGTAAAGCCGATTAAAAACAATTTTATAAATTAGAATAAATGTATACTATTTTATTTATAACGTATAAATTTATACTCGTAACAATTATATAGTTGCATTGAGATAAGTGAATAGAAAGGCGTCGAGAAAGAATGATATAAAATTTAATGTTTAATTATATTTTAAAAATAGACGCAAACAGAAATTTATTCTCCTGTAAACATTCTTGTTTAAATTTTGAGATATATTCTATTTGCTAAAATAAAAAGTAATCTATAGAAAAGAAATTTAATATATGCTTAATTATAATAAATTATCTATATTTTATATGCAAGGATTTTACCAAATGCATAAATCTTATTTATTTTTCGGTAGATTACGTTGGGTTTTTTTTTTCTTAAGCTACATTTCTGAACGCTCTTTAAAGATATTTGCCTGGTTCGATTTTTCACCTCGAAAAATCTACAAAATTTTTTCAATAAATGCCTAAATCTTACAATATTATTTATTTTTTTGTAAATATACCATTATAAATTCATATTGGCTCAATAAAAATTGATATATACCTCTTATGATTTTATCACTAATTAAACTTTTTTGATGTATTTTCTATGCTCAACTATTATCCATTTAAGTGTCTTTCTCCATCCTTTTGTTTGTACGCATTATTTAGATTCAATTGGAATCTCGGTTTACGAAATATGCAATTTTATAAGTCTTATATTTTATCTTTTTTTATTTAACCACAGTAATATATATTAATTTATCCTATAATGTGTTTTTTGTTGTTATATGAAATTTAAAAGGATTATAAACGGTGGTCTTATATAAAATCGGCCGGAACAAATGAAATAAATAATATTTTTAATAAAGAAGTCTTTAAATTTAAATTTAACTATTTTTTCACCGAAATGTACTCAAGAAAAAAAGTATGAAGAATCTCGAAGGAAGTATATATTTCAATATAAAAGATAATGTGAAAAATATATAAAATTTTTCATATAACTAGTATGATTAACATTTACAGATTTAATTTTGAAGTGATGCATTAATTGAACAAATAACAGAAGAAGGTTTTAATCTAAAGTTCCCTTCTGACGGTGCATTGGGTGCGAATATAAAAAGAAACAATTGAGAAATAATAAATAAATCGATATATTATGTTAAGATATTTAAAATTGTATGATTCGATAAGGTGTCTTTAAAGCTGACGTGTTAGACAAAATTGATCTTTCATTTTAGGCATGTAATTTTTCATACGTTAATGGAAGAAAATGGGAAGATTCGGCAGTATAACACAAAGGATATTGTTGTTTTTGTGTTTCGAAAGAAGAACCACACGGGGATGGTTTAACACATATCTATTTGTTTTGTATATGTATCTATTAGACAGATACATAACTAAAAATTACCCACCGTAAACTAACCTCTAGATGGATTTTCTTGTGTAAAGAAACATCTTTACACATATTATAGATCTAAACAGATTGTATAAAGTGGTGATAAATATTAAAATTATGCCAGAAGAGGCCTACTTTTCTTTAATTAGATGATATGGAAAAAAACATAATCATAATCAACAACAAAGATTACCTATTATAGCAAAACAGCATAGTTACAAGAGATCTAATAGTATAAGAATCCACGAAAAAAACCATTTATTATTTCTGGTACAAAGGCAGAGAAATTCGACTACTTTTGCAATGAAATTCTTTCGATGATTTGTATTTTACCGAAAACTACTTCTTAGACCACAAAAATTGATAGTAAGAAATTAGACTAACATTTTTTTTTGCTTCACTTCTACTATAAGTGTTCTAAAATAGAACTGAGTTATATAGTCAAAAAAAATATGTGATAAAGAAAGTTTTGATTATAGAATATCAAAGTTCTGCGTCAACAAGCAAAGAAGAATATTTATGTGGCTGGTTTATATTGAATAAATGGTGATAAAGAAACTTGAAGATAAATAAAATACATTTTGATAGACAAATTGATATTTTAAAGAAAAGCAGACAAATAATTAATAAAAGAGGATATCGAAATGCGTGAGTAATATGGCTAGTTATAACTTATACAAGCGATGTGTTGAATAGTTCTAACAGAAACAAAAAAATAATGTGAAAAGGAAAATCTGCATTCTAAATATTTGAAATCCACAGCTACCAATGATTTTCATCGCCGGACCGTTAAAAAAATTTAGATTATATGAAACCAAAGTTTAATTCAAATGTATGTTTATATAAGATGATTATATTTTTTTGTTTGAAAAAGCCTAAATGCCAATGCTTTGGAGATATACATAAAACATCAGATCAACCAGAAAGTAGATGTAAAAAAAGTTCTAAGATATATACACATAAACCCACAAAGGTGTGGTCAGCTAAATACACTTTAGGCAAGAAGAAAATAAAGTAACTAAAGATTGAAGAAAGTAAGAAGACACTCGGTTCAACAAATATCAGAGACAGAAACAGACATTAAGATAAAATCGGTCATTATATACTTGGATTTGTGGAATGATATTTTTATTTTTTTCAATAAATAAGAGAATATTTAATGCATTTATGAAAAAAATTATCACGAGTATTGATTACCATACCAATTATATAAATGAAAAACCAACATTTTTTTTTATTTACTAATATCTAAACTCTAACTAATATACAAATGTAGTGTATTTATCGTACGATACGTGATAAAATGGGAAATAATTATCATAATCCCTCGAATTATAATCAAAGGATTTAGGAGTTATGGCAGAAACGAGCACACTTGCAATAGACTATGGAAAACTTGATTAAATAAGTGTTGGTGGGTGATTATTTTTCGAAAAAGATTGTGAAGATGATGTGGGGCAAAAGCAGTAATAATAAAAACTAAAAATATAAAGTAAACAAAAGTTTTGCTTGAACAACTTTAGAATTTTGAAATGTAAATGTACAAGAAAAATGAATTTGATCAAGGGTTATAAAATTGTATATGTACATAATTTTTTCGTTAATATATGATGATTAAAAGTAAAATTTTAAATTATTTGAATAAATAAGTTTTTTACAAAAAGTACTTGATCTAAAACGTAGTTTAATAAATATACTAACGGAATAAAATGAATCTATTGTTGTTTTTGAATGTTTTAAAGTAAAATATATTGTGTATATTATAAAATTATTTCATTGGTGAATAGATAGATTATAATATATAATGTTTTTATGTTATAAGAAGAAAATCACCATTTAAACGAGCTCAGCAATCCTTTTTTCGATTTAATTTATAATATACGCTTTTATATGGCAACACAACAATATTGGATGTAGACGATTTGTATGTATCTAAAATACCGAAATTTTGACATTGAAATTATGTTAAAAATTTTTAATAGATACACGGATTTGTTTTTTTGTGCTGATTCCAAATATGTGTTGTAAAAGTTTAACAAATTAAAAAACGTAAAAATAAAGTATCTATATAAATGCCTTTTTTTTCCAAAATATTTTTTTTAAAGGCGTTTTTATGGTCATGACAATGTTAAAATGCAGGAAGTAAAATTCAGAGTATATTAAGCACAAGATGATAAAGGGAGAATATTAAACACAAGACGATAAAAGAAAAAATATTAAGCACAAGATGATAAAAGAAATATATTAAACACAAGATGATAAAGGGAAAATATTAAACACAAGATAATAAAGGGAAAATATTAAACACGAGATGATAAAGGGAAAATATATATTTCCGCTTAACCATCTTTTCAAATAAATACATTTTACAAAAATATTTTTAAAATTATTAAATTTACTGCAAACACTTTTTTATAAAAATCTATAATGATAGATTCATGTAATTCCCTGTTATATAAAAATCACATTTCATATGCTAGCAAAGTATATATCTTATAGAAGTTATGCAAATTAAATTTTTTTGAAATTTTAAGATATATCAATAAAAAACACACATATTTTTTATAGAGTATTATAAGAATGATTTTAGTATGAATTGGATTAAGATGGTACTAATACTTAATTTATTGAAATATGTAGATATGAAATGTTTTGGCGCAAACAATATGAGTATATATATTTTTCAGAGTTTCTTTAATATTTAAATTTGATTCCTTGGCTTTTTCTGTGTTGCTCTCGTTTTCAAATTTATATATCAATTTCATAAATGTATTTACAATGAGAAAAGAATACGGAAAACAATAAAATGCATTGAATATCTACCGCACGTAATATTTTAGAAATATCATGCAAGTGTTCTTTTTACACGATATTATGCATCCATACTTTTTTTAGGCGAAAGGTCTTATAATAGGAAAGATTTTTTATATACTTTTATAAGTAGCAGATTACCAAAAAGAGACATTTAATGTTCTATAATTTTTAGCTAGAGATACTGTATTCATTTCTAATTTAGGGAGATAATATAATGAAAAATTGTCATATTAAAAAAAAAGTATCTTTGCAATACCTAAATTATATTAAGAGGTTCTTGTAAAGTCTGTGATAAATCTCTTTTGAATTTTATTTCGAATAGGCGTCAATTTGAAATTGGTATTTTTTGAGTTTACTGATATAAAACCATTTTACCCAAAAATTACACTCACAGAAATATATTATAGATATAATAGACTAAATTAGGGGTTGGCATACACGCAAAAAAAAAATAAGGTTGAAGAAGGTATTTTAATTTATAATTCTTAAAAGATGCATTTTTAAGCATTATTGGATCAAGAGAATATTTAAATAGCTTTATAATTGGATTTATCCTAATTTTTATTTATTTAAAATTCTGTTAAGATACAACAAACCTTAGATAGATTTAGTAAACCAAAAATTTATATTTTGCAAAATAAATAAAAAACTTAATATCGTAGATGATTTAGAGTAAAATTGTTTATTGTGAAGTTGAAAATACTAATTGCAGCGTATCCACATTACAAACAACAAGGTTGTGCGAGGCTCTAAAATTAGTTAGTGTTGAATGTAGGAAAAAAGAACATAAAAGATTATGAATATGAAAGGAATTATTGCCTGAATATGCTCTATAAGCTAAATTGTGGCTTTGCCTTAACAAATGGAAGCAATAGAAACAAAATAAACCCAATATTAAACAATAAATTATATGATCAAATGAATAAACTAATTATCAAAACAATTTATATTTATAATTATACTTCAAGATTAGAGTATTTTATTCGCCTAAGGGTGAATTTTCATGTTTGCTTGTTTAAAACTTTCTATTATTCTAAAAACATATTAGATGCACACCTTTTAAAATTCTTCATCTTAACAATCTTTACCAATGCCTTTTATATGTATAAGACCTACACATTCAAGTAAAATTTTCAGTCCTATTGTTTGTGTTTAAGATTAAGAATATGTCATTAATCGTAAAACCCATAAATTATGTCAGCTAAACGTGTGCTTTCGACGCATCTCACACTGTACACTTTGAATGATCCGCAGATATCTTCATTAACACAAATGTATACGCGTCTGTTCCCGCAATATCCAATACCACGAATATATCATTTAGTGGTAGGCACACGTCAACGACTAATACTTAGTGTGTTTAATAATATTATACAGACGAATCGAAGTTTTTTAGATGATGATGCGATGTTATTTATTTTTGTGAGAGTTTGTATGGACCTTTTGTTAAATATTTTATTTACGTGATTTAATGTAATGATACGCATCTTAGTTTGGGTGAAGAAATTCGTTTAGTTAAATGTGTCGGTAAGTATTTACATTTTAATGAAGGGAAATATGAAAATATAGCAAATAATAGTAATTTGGATATTGAGGATGATAATATAGCAAATAATATATATAATATTCTAGGGAAGTCTGAAAATATAGGCAACAGTAATACAAATCATCAAAACAACAACCCACATAATCATAAGAATATACAGAATAATAATAAGGTACAGAAAATTAATAAGAATAATCGAAAAAATATTACCAATAGCATCAACACCAATAATCTACAAAATAATATCAATGCTAATAATATCAAGAATAATAATGGACAAAATAATGTACTGAAAATTAATAAGAATAATTTTAAAGATCATTATGTAGATAACAGTGGTTATATTGAGGATAACTATATTTTGCCTTCGTTTACAAACATTTTAAAGACATTACAAGTAAATACAGAAAATGTAACTTTTTATTTTGAAGTACACAATAATAAATTTCAATGAATTATGACTGTTGAAGATTATTCATTTTTTACGACTTTTCAAGAAACAAGGAATGAGGCAATTAGAAGTGCAGTTGGTTCTTTTGTTGAAGAGATAGGTGGTGACATAAATCTATTTGATGGTTTAATAAATGAGAATGTTGCTTTTACTTGTGAAGCTTTTAGTGATGCAAATAAAGATGTTCTTATTGACACACAAAAAGATGAAAGTATGATTACGAATGCAGGGTTTGGTATTGAAAACAATTGTGTCAAAGAAAATGGTGTTAAAATAAACATTTCAAAAGATTGCATTGCAGAGATAAACACAATAGAATGCACTCAATATTTTCGGTAATAATGAAATTCTTGATATGAATAAAAAGCAAAGGGTAAATATAAATGGTGCTGAGCATAAAGAGATAAATGCACTCAATATTTTCAGTAATAATGAAACGCTTGATATGAATAAAAAGCAAAGGGTAAATATAAATGGTGCTGAGCATAAAGAAATAAATACACCGATATGTCCCGGGTCTAAAAGACCACATTTCAACCAAAGCCCATAAAAAATAAAAAGGCTTTAGTCACCTCAAACATAAGCAAAATAGATTAAATTCAAAGCATAACAGAATTTTGTAAAAAAAATAGCATTTTAGTTCCAAAATATCTTATTGAAAAACAAAACGATGTATTAACATGTTGTGTTTATTTTATGAATGAAAATTTCAGTTCTAGATATTTTTTGGAAAAAACTGATGCGAGAAATGAATGTGTAGGATGTATTTTTGAATTTATAGGGGATAATAAAGATGATTTCGACTATATAATGAATAATGCCATCTAATATTTTTTATTTATGGGCTAGATTTTTTGTATTTTTGGTTTTTGTTCTCAGGGACAGTCTGCTTGATTCTCTGTGCAAACACCGTATTTATACTTTCGGCTATCTTCTCTTATCCAAATTCTTTTCATTACCCCACATTCTTCGAATCCTTTATTCAAGGAATTTTCTCAATCCCAAGGTTTGTATATATGTCTCAACCTGGTTCGTGATATATAGTTTCTTTTGGTACCTTTTATGATATTGTGTCATCACACCGTCCCATGTTATAACATATGGGATAATTTTTGTCTTGCATTTGTATATTAATGACAGTTCAGATGCTAGCAGGCCATATTTTCTCAATTTTTCGTTTTAAACTATGTTTATATTGTCAATACTTGTCACGCCAATTTCGATCGAAGTGATGCAGTTCTTCTTTTTGCCATATTCAAAAATATCAGGTCTGACATTCGATAACTTGATGTCCGTTTATATTCTTGTATCTATAAATATGAAGATCGATATAGTAATAATAATAAGAAGAACAGAAAATTCGAGACCAAAAGTTAAATAATCAATCACGGAAAAAAAATTGAAAATTCTTTAAAATGAATGTATCGGAAGTTTGCATTCAAAAAATATTGAGAAATATTTCGGAAAAAGAGAATAACTGTAATTCTAATGCTTAACTAAATCTAGTCATTAAAAATAGTAATCATAAGAATACAGAAAATTATAGCCGAAAAACCCGGATAAACAATAATTCTTATAATATAACCAATGAAAACTATATTAGCAGAGAGCAGTAAATTAGTAATAGCAGAGAAAACATGAACAATAATAATTTTGTTGTGTGTAGTAATAGAGAAAACAAAGGCAAAGAACTTTTAATAGATAAAACAAAAGCAATAATGATATTATGGAAAATTTTATCGATAGTAATAATAATGAAAAAAAGGCAGCAGTAATTTTTGAGAAATCAAAGGTAATAGTAATTGAGAAAACAATATCTATAATATTATGAGAGATGTGATCAGCAATAAGTGTAGAGAAAACAAATGCAATGATGATAATAGATAAAGCATGATCTATAATGTTGATAGAAAAATCTGATCAATCATAATTATAGAGAAAACGAAATCAAACATATTAATAGAGAAAACAAAAACAATAAATATGATAATGGAGAAAACATGATCGATAATAACCGGGGGAAAAATAATTATAACATATTCGAAATATTGAAACTTTAAGTGAAAGAGACGCACATCTCTTCAACAAGTATTTTAGCCTAAAAACTTTAATACCACTGAAACAAAATATAATTTATTATAGACAAGTCACGAACGAAAATAAACAACAAGAATAAAAGAACCATTGCAAGCTACTGAAAATAACTGTAAGAAGAAAAATAAAACTTCTTTAAATGATTTGATTGCGTATAAAAGTCCTTTTTATTTTTACTTCAGTAAAATTCTTATACCACAAAACCTTTGAATTTTTTTATTTTTTCTACATTATATTTTTTTTGTATTACAAAGGGATATATAATAGTTAAGGACAGCATTCTTATAAAATATCAGACACAAATGTTATAATGTTTTTATGATCAAAATTAATATGTAAATATTAAAAAAAGCATGCTGTATTTCTTTGATCTTGAATATCTTTTAGAATTATATGCTTTATAATCAGTGTGTTTTATGATCAAATTTACCAAATAAAAAATTTTATAGCACATGCTGTATTTTTTATGTCTTAAATAATTGTAAAAACAGTGTGTTTTTCATCGTTAAAAAAACATTTAAAGCTAAACTTTTACACAAATAATTCGTAAATAAGAATGAATCAGCAAATTTTATCAGTAAGGCAATAATAATTTATTTTTTATATGCCTAGAAATAAACACGATTCCACTGCAATAAAAAAATTTGCGAAAATTAACAAAAGCCAAATAAAATTTTTATTTATCAAGATTCATTTTATAAAATTTCGAAATTTTAAGTTTAAGTCAATGTATACATTTTCAAAACACTGATATAGCTATTATTATTGAAATTATCTATTGATAAATAAAATTTTGTGATTCAAAACAAAAATAGTTCATTTGTCATAAAATAGGATAGTGTGGTTACATAATATCAAAATTCGTATATTATAGGGTTGAAAAGCGCTAAGGAAATGTGAAGCATACGCACAAACAACGGTATTGTCAAGAAAATCCAATTTATAAGTCTTGATTGTTGATGATTCATTAAAAAATATATACGGATACAATCAGAAAAAAAACATAGTTTAGTCTGTTTTTATAGAGTATACTAAAATCTTGTGCAAGCAAAAAGAAAATTTTACCCTTAAATAAATTAAAAATACAAAAATTTGGAAGCGCAATATATGTTTTGGCGGCTGCTAAGGTGCATGAATATCTTTTCTAGCGGGCATGCAATTTTTATTTTTCAGTTTTGAATTTATACCTACCATTGAATTTTTCTATATTGGCGGTTTGTGACTTGATTAACATTCAAAAGTATTTAGATTAAATATTGTATAACTATTAATGTTATACTGTCATTTTGATGGGTTTTATTAGTGAATATTTATGCGCAAATATAATCTTATGACAATGATGTGCTTTTAAAATAGAACAAGAGACTTAGTTGGTATATTCTTTGTTTAAAAATCATCTTTTTATGACTTTTATGTATTTATTTTACTAAATTTTATTTATCATAAATCATCCATCAAAAATAAAGCTTCTTGTGTAATTCTATTTTGTATTCCAAGAAAACTTGCGTGGCGATAATATTTATCATTCAAAATAAAATTATAACATTTAATATCTATCATTTAGCACTTGATCAATCGTATAAAAAGCCCCCGAAATTAAGCACATAATTAATTTTAATATTTTCAAAGAAATACAATATGCCCATTTTTTGTAATAGTATTTTTTTAAAATTTAATTTTACAGCAATTGTGATTCGTTAATCTTTTTTATTATTTTATTATGTGAAAATTTTGAAATGTGTGATCTAGTTAATATTTTTTATATTAACTATAATGTCAAAAAAAGGATTAAATAAAAGAATAGTTTCAAATGATTCCGAGTCTTTATATTAATAATTAAAACAAACCAATTTTTTTAAATACTTAAACAAGGTTATTATAAAATAAGAATGCAAAATATTATGCTAATTATATTCTGATTAAGTGTATATTTAGCCATTATAATTGTAATTTTTTACTATAATATGATATCTAACGATAACTCCCAAGATACTTATACTCATCTCTATTGGAGAAGAAGAGCAGTTGATGAATTGTAATCGTGGATAGGTGTCAAAAGATGTATCAAGGAGTTGTGCAATATTCCCAACGGGCTGACCACGTCTAAATAGATAAAATTGAATAAAGAAAAATTAACGCATAAATAAAGTCTAGTTATTTGGTAAGATATGCTTCTTCTTATTTCATGAAATATTAAATTTTAAATTTAACTCAATTTTATAACAATAGAAAGTATTGATTTTTACATATGTCCGAAAATTTTATTTCACATAATATATTAATTCGTAATCTAATGTAACTAAAAAAAAGGCACAAATTTAAATCAACACCCGGAAAATATTTTAGATTTATCATATACACATCAAAATATATATTTTAGGCTGCAAAACCAAAATAATAATTATTAAATTAATTGTCGTGGCTTTATTTTCATCTATATTCAATACAATAAAAAATATGGTAATATTTTAGACACGAATTACAAGCATTGATATACACAAGAAAAACCATTTAAATACTTTTATAAGAAGCATAGATTTCACATTGAAATTTCGTCGCGTACTTTTATGATTTGAACCATTATTTGATTTCCATTTATTTTAAAGCAAATATCATTATCAAAAAATAAATAAAAAATGATTATAATATAGTATTTTCCTTGTATAGTTAAAGGTATAATGGTTTGAAAAAATTGGATTTAAACATGAATTCTTCTTTTTTTTAATTGTGTTATCTGATCCATATGAAACCTCAAAGAGAAATCATGTGAGGACAATCAAAATGCATATTTAAAATAAAGCAAACATATATATTTTATTTGTAAAGAGCATTCATAACCTTATAAAAAAGAAATCTTCAAATGATAAACATTCATTATTTATATTATTATGAAAGATAACCCCTCAATTATGTATTCTTCATATTTAAATGCTGGAATTGCAATAATTATACATTACCTTTGATTTTTAAAATAGATAAAGTTGCAAATTATATATTTAAACCTTTCTTTATTATATAACAAAAAAATAAACAGTTCTTTGAAACATCATTATATTATCACATTGACGAAATTTTTATAGAGTAATCATGTGCTTATTCATTAAATATTGAACTTTAATCAAAAATATGTTTAAAAAGAACTAAGATGCATTGAGTAATTATTTTTATTTTTTATTGTTTAAGCAGGATTTCTATTTATCAATTTCATATACTGGGTTGTTATTAGCTCAATCTGAATATTGCAGAGCTTATTAAGCATCTTTTGTAGTCTCTCATTGATACATGAATGTCGAATGGTCTTATTCTCTTAAATGATAGAAGTTTTAAATAGTTTATTTGAATTTCTAGATATATCGCTAAAAAATTAAAAATATATTATGCTTACCGAAATGAAAAACGCCTAATATTTATAGATTTTAATCCCAGAATTAAATTTGAGCAAAACAAGAAAATGGTAAATCTTAATTTTACATATAATGTATGAAGTGAAAATTTTTTTTCTTCCAATGACTTATTAATATCGAAAAAAATACTCGCAAGGATAGGAATTCTTATTCATAACCATCTTATATAAATATTCGATCACGCTTTTTTATAAAATTTTCGTCTAAACTAGTATTAAGTACCAATACCGGGTTTTAAGCAAAAAGAATATTTTGTTTGATGAATGCAATTTTTATTCTTAACTACAGTACGAAACAAATAAGAAAATGATTTATTTTAGAAATTTATTATGGTTTATAATTTCTTACGTATGCTTCTTCAGCTTCTTTGGCTTCTTTGGCTTCTTTGGCTTCTTATGTTTCGCCTGCTTCTTTTTTTTCGATTTTTTTATAGGAGATGGCGACCGAATTTCGTTATCGTGCTTATATAAGGAATTCTTGATTTCAAAACAATAACGGTCGCATTTGAAACAACATATGAAAAACCTGACATATAAAGATCTAACGAACTGGGACTCAAGTGTGCAGTTGTTTGTAGAAGCACATTTTCTATAATATCTTGAGTCTCTTATACAATAAAGGTAGTTATCTCTGGAATAGATAGAAAAGTAAGAATAAATCATCTCAGCTTCTAGATTTTCTAATTGTGTAAGTAAAAAATATTCAAAATGTACAATATAAAAGTACCGGACATGTATTTTCAAAGTATCTCCTTTTACAACAAATATGCTAATAAAAAGGCTTCGAATTAGACTAACAAACCAAAATCGTTCTTTTTCGCCTGCTATCATAGAAGTGTTACAAATAGATTCGCAACAAAAAACATCAACAAGATTTAGTATTATTGCCATAATATAGATTTTAAATTTTACGGATTCATCAGTCTCTGGTTTTTCTACAAAGCTTTTTGTAATAGGGCATTTTGTTTTTCTAGATTTCTCTGCTTCATAAAGAGCTTTAAATTCTGCCATGATTGTATCTCTTATTGTTTCCCATTCTTTTTTGATTTTCTTTTTCTTCCAGTGATCGATAAAAAGGTTAAAATAAACACGTGAATCAGAAATTAGTTTATTTAGATCAAGATAGAATGAATTATTACCATGACTTGCGGCTAAATTTAGAAGATCAATGATTTTACTAAAATTATAAGTTTTTTCTATCTTGAAATATAAGCTTTGAATATCATTAGTAGTCAGTTTGTCATATAATATATCGCTTATGTTCTTCACTGAAAAAAAAGTTATGAAACTGTTGTATGAATTCAGTAAACTCTTCATTTCTAATCTAGCCTTTAGATTCTCAATGCTTGCTTCTTTATCTTGAATCAAAATAATTTCTATGATGCTATCAAAAATAGCTGAAACCTCGAGTGGGTGTCTAGTATATAAATAATGGGATAATATATTGTCTGTATTATTCACGCTGAAAACATCTATATTTATTTTTCTCTTGTTTTTTAGCATTTGTAAGCATACAAAATTTTGTATATTTATATCAGCATTTACATTGATCAATTTCATATTACGATCTATTTCTATATACTTGAAACCATTTATCATCTCAAAAATTTCAAATTTGTTCTTTAGCACAACATATTTTTTGTTTTCAGCATCCGTTTCTACATTTATAAAACGAGTTTCACCTTGGCAGTTCTCAAAAGGACTATCCTCTTCCTCCCAGACAAACTTTATATAACTGCATAGTAAGTCATGGCTAATAAAATTAGTCTCCGTATTTTTTTCATAATCATCAGGCGTTTCTGAATTACTGACAGCTGAATGGTCATTACATTTCTCAAGCAAGCGTATTTCTTGCCCATTTTCGGATCCCCTTATGTAAATTTTGGAATCTATATCACATATTTTTATTGTGGATACATCTAAAACCTCACAATCTCCATTGTTGATGACTTCCTGATTAAATTGTGACTCTTTTAGTACATATATTTTCTTTTTGATATTCAAATCGCTCAGACAGAAGGTTTTTTTGCCTATTTCTAGTTCGTGCATGTAAGTTAAATTTGAACTTTCATGTCCTGGAGGACGTACGTATAAATTTTTCGACGAATCCAAAAATACTTTTATAAATCTATCAAATTTACTAACATACTTTTCATTTGTATTCGGATTTAAATGCATAGAGCTGCCTGCTAAATTTTCGATATCACCAGAATAAGCATCATTTATAAGGTTGGTTATAAATCCGCGTCTTTCTGCTTCCGACAACCTATAAAAGTCATCAGTAAGACTTTTCGCCATGAGGCTTTGATTATTTCCACTTCCTTCCAAAGATAGCTTTAACGTAAGAAAGAAAAACAAGATTGAAATCATAATTTATAGAAGTTCTGGAAATTTAAGTCAACATAAATGAAACTGACCAATATATTGTTTTTTGTTATCACTTATTTTGATTGAATCAGAAAAAATATACATTTAGGGATGATTACGTCATATTTTGAATTATGTTTCGAGTTATATTGTTTTTTAAAATTTTAATATGCATAAATTTATATTTTATATAGATTAAATTCGTATCTAAAGTAAAGAGCATGCAAAAAATAAAACTCACCGGAATAAAAATACTGTAAAATAAATCGAACTTGAAACATCAATCAAAAACTACACATTCACTTAAACTATATTTTTTTTTGTACTGGGTGATTTATATAACTTTTATTACTTTTAACATAAAATATTCTGTGGCTGGTAATTTTATTTTTGCACGTTAAAAATGTACTCAAACATTCTTTTTTTGTTAGATTTTTTTATTTTTGAGCTTTATTTAAAGCAATAGACCAGAACATATAGAATTCTAAAATTTCTTTAAATTAGCGTTTAATAAACATACGTATGGCAAAGTTATTTTATAACTTTTATTATACTTTTATCTACAATTGTGAAATTAAATTTGATATGTGCAATTTGTTTTTTAATTTTATTTTCCGTATTTTAATATGGATAGATTTTTCTATAAATTAGTAAAACAAAAACAAGCATTTTTGGAAAATAATAATAAGATCTAAATTTGGTCTAAAAAATAAATTTGGGCTTCGGATAATTTAATTGTTTCTTAATCTATTCATTGGAATTTTCTGGATAGTTTGTATTAAAAGAATATATTTAAAAATAACAATTTTTTATAATGTCTTATAGGTATTGTCAATTCAAAATTACCGTATAACTTATATAAGTCGGCTTTGAAGTTGCACAAGTACATTTTTATCTTCTAGAGAATATAGTGTAAAATGTCATAATTTATGGCTGATATTTTGGCGAACCAAAACAATCGTTTTATTTTTTGTGCATGACTTCTTCATATAAAAATTTTCTAATGATAAGAAATTACAATTGAAGATAAATATTTTAAAATATATATGTTTATATTCTTTTCAGAATTGGATTGGTGGATGGGGAGGAAAATGCTGATATGTATTTGAAGATTGTAATTCATAAATTTTGATTGTTATCAAAAACCTTTACATCAATAAATTTTTTTTTGCAATAATGGTGCTCGGAAGAGGTATATTAGTATGAAATTCGCAATGTTTTTTTTAGCACATCCTCTTTAAAAAATTTAATTCTAGTATAACTACTAAAAACTATAGCTGCTTTGAAAAACACGTCATACAGTAATCTCTCATGACAATATTGTCAATTACTAAAAATAGACAAAACCACAAGCAGAATTAAATGGATTTTTGATAGATGGGCGCTTGAAAATTTTTATTTGGTTCAAATTACAAATATAAGAATTTAATCGGGAAATTATATCGTAAAATGTATTTGAAAAAGCTGTTGAAAATATAAGATTAATCACCATTTGAAGATGCTTCAATACTGAATTTTATTATCTGTCAATTAAGTTTTTAAAAATATTCAAATGAAATATTTTATGGAATTTATAATAATAAATTGCCAATCACAAGGAAAGAAACAATATTCTACGACTTTTAACTATGTTAAATTTTCAAAATACCCACAACTACACAATTAAATACAGATAAGATTTGATATATTTATGGCTTTTGATTGCGTTTTTATAATAAATTTATTGGGAAAAATAAAGAAATGACCAATACAAAACTTAATTTTTTGATAATCCAAAAAAGTTACGGTTCCGACGAGTCTTGTAAAATCTAAGACCAAAATACATGGTATCGTCATTATTTTTCTGATTCTTACCAATAATAATATCAATGAAATGTATAATTATGTAAATTTTATTTCGTATCCTTGTTTTCAACAATTCAAAGTCACATCCATGCAAAAAAAAATGTTTTATTTATTTCTGTGTTGTATTTCTTATTAATTTATAAAAAAATTTTAACATCATAGTAGATATTGTTCAATAGTAAAATAATCTAGAAACGAAAGGTGCAATCATAAGACCGAAAGCACAGATTCTCTAGATAAATAAAAGTCTTATAAGTGGTGTAAAATGGATTTACACATTTGAGGCATCCCAAGAAAAAAAGAAACATTACTTACAGACCAAACGCATGATATTTATTTTACCTAGAAAAAACAAAATAATGCATATATCGATCACTATAAAAATATATTTTGCGCAATACTCTCAGCAAAATTATAATCGATTTGGTCTGTAATAATTGAGTTTAGTTCCATTGGTCTCTTTATAATGGAATATAAAGATAATGCTTAGCCACATAATGTAAAAACCGCGAATTTCCAATGTAACTTTAAAATTGGATATTTTGCATTAAATCTTTTGAATTTCTTTTTCTACTGTTTTACAGCAATAATATTTTATATATATTCATTTTTAAGCTTATCGAAGTTGAAATACAGAAACAGCTTATGGTTATTCTCGCACTCGAATGATATAAAAAAATTAGTATTTAGATAAAAAGGCTATTAAAACAGACACAAATACTAAAACAACAAAAGTAGCCTTTTAATATATTTTAAAACTAATTAATGCTAAAATATTCACTTTCACGATATACATCTCAAAAATTGTTATTAAACATATAAAATAAAAGTTTAATTAACAGAAGAGCACAATAAATACGCGAACTTTAAATTTAAATTTACCACATTGAATTTTGCAATTAATATAAAAAAATATGCTTCAGGATATGTTAATATAATACAGCCTAGAGAACAAAAAACGATGAACTTGCTATAGATAATGTTAATGAAGAACCTGTATTTTTTATTAGACTTGAATTTGCGAAATTCCTTTTTTAAAAAAACATTAAAAAATAAAATAAAAATATAAATAGAATTATGTTTGACCGGTTCGTATTTGATCAAACCTTTTTTAATTCATGTATTTCTACGAAATTATGTGTTCCTATATTTAACACCTTAACAACGATCCTATGATTTTTTAGAATCAAAAATCTATCTACTGGACCATAAAGAAGTAAAAATAGGCACAAAAAAGTTATAAATTAATCCTTTTAGTGTCGTTAATTTACACAAGTATTCTATTTATAAAAATATTTATATTAACCCAGACTTGATTATTATCATTTATGCAGAATTTATTTTTTTGATAAATGTTTTGTATATTATACATTTTTATTTGAATTAAAGCATAAATAATAAAAAATCGTTTGTTTTATTTACTTATATAGGGTTATACAAAGCCAATAGGTTTTTTGTGCATTCTTATTCAATGTGTAGTAAATTCTAAATCTTCTTTCTGTATCTTAGTTTATCAACATAATAATAAATTTGATATTTATTTATGGTTTGATTTTATTTTTAGCTTTTTATAGTTGTTCAAGAAAAACTTCAGATTGCTCTATAGAACAGATTTGGCTGATACTTCTTTCCACCCCATTGTCTATACGATCTTCCTCGATGCATCTTATTATCTCAGACTTATTAGTTCGAGTTTTTTTCTCAATCTTATTGTTTGCGCGTATTTTTTCGCTTACGTTAGCATTCTTAACTCCTTAATATATAATTTATCGTATTTTAAAATCATTAAATTATTTTTATGACGTATATCAACACTCGAGTTCTCTATTTGTAATTAGGAATACATTCATTTGCTAATAGATCGCATTTTCTTAGCAATTAACTTCAACCTTCATCAGACTACTAACACTCGATTTTTCGCTATCTATTAACTAGATAAAGTTTTTCTTCTTATAGCACACAAGAACGCCTGGTCGATGTGGTGATAAATTTAAATCCGTTTTTATTTTTGTACCCAACTTATTTCTCCTAGTTTTTTTTAAATTACTTCCTTAATCGTTTGTTTTCTGATTTTCTTTATTTTTTTAAAGTTATTTTTTCTTGGGTGCATAAATTTTACGCATATTACAACTTCGTTGTGTCTTCGTGTATGTTCATGGCAAGTATTCTTTTACATCGGCTTTCTATGTTGCCTACTATTTTATATTCTTCTCCACAGTGTTGACTTTTTGACTTTTCCCCAAAAAAAATATTTCTATCCTGCGGGAAATGTAATCTTTCTTCTTTTTTTTAGCTACAAGTTTCCAATTTTTAGCCATCCAGAAGATCCCTCTGTGTCAATCATTGAGTTTTTGTATAACCATAATAATAAATATGAATATTATCATCATTATATCACATGAAGAGCGTGCAAATATACCATAAGATAATATAACGGACGAGACAAAATTAGAAATTATTTAGGTAAAAAGAACCAAAATATTTTACGTTTTACATATATTGACACTGTGATATGTATGTGGTATGGTTTTCCAGTTTAAATCTTGCACTTAACCATCCTTTTTCTTTATATACTGTAATTAAGTATCTATGTAATTTTCGATATAAGGAATCACAATTAAATCGTTTTTTTTATAGGTCATAGTTTTTCTGGAAGAGTTTTTTGTATTTTTACTATTAAAGTAATGGATATGTCAAAAAATTAAAAATTGTAAATCAATTAAATATCTTAAAATATTATGTTTTCTTTTATAGAATAAAATTTATGTTTTGTTTCTAAAGTGTAACAAACAGTAGGAATCTGCAAATAATAACCCATCCAAGTAAATCAGAATAAAATAAAAAACACAGAAAAATTTACTTATTTGAATACATGCATAAAAATAGAAATTATCAAAAAAATATTGCTTCTGGAAAGTACAAAATAAAATTTTTTATATGTTTTTTGAATTAAAAATACGGCATAAATATAACAGATGGATAAAAAAGTCAATTGTTTAAAACATGGAAAAACTTGTTTATAGACACAAATATATTTGATTATTAGACTCTATAAATGCTAAAAACTGGATTGTTTTACACTAATAAATATATGGTGTTATATCTTGATTTTTAAAGATCTTTATAATATTTGTTAATTTATAAAAAAGATACAAAAACTTTCAAAAGCATAATATATAATCATAAATACTTTAAAACATCACATATTTGTTTGCGAAAGTCTACTTATTATCGCAGATCAAAACATGAACTTGCGAATTATATTAATATGTTCATTTTTTTAGTTCGAAAAAAAAATATTTTCGAATATGGTAGCAAAGAAATTTCGCTGTAAAATATTCGATGCGTTTTGCAATCAAACACAGTTTCATAATAATTATTATATAATTGCTGTATTTATTACAATGCTTCTTTTTTTATTATTACTAAGTTGTGTAAAATTAATATTTTAGCTGGAATATTTTATTTTCACAATTTGCTATTTCAAACCTTATATTTTTTTATAAAAAAATGCCCTTTAATTGATTTGAACGTTCTTTTATTCATTATATTTATACTTCTTTGAAGAAAACCGAATATAACTCTTCAAATATTTTGTATTTCACCCGGTAAATATTCACAAGTAATTATAATTTTATTTTTTAACTAAAATAATTTAGTAATTTTATCTTACCAATGATTTAGATACAAAATTTAGACATTTTAAATTACATATGCGTATTTTGTAATTACTAAATTTTTCGGGATTATGTTTTAAAAAGCTATTTTTCTATAAAAAGAACCCATGTTTTGTTGTTTGTCGAAATCATAAGAAAAATAAGAAACCAAGGAACTAGAATGGAAGCTCATTTTATTTTATATTTTTAAAATTTGACTACAAGAAAATAAATGCAGCATTATTTTCGTATGATGTCATTTATGATTTTATTTTGAAATTATACGTATTAAAAAATATAGAGCTAACATCCCTTGGCATTAAGCACGTGAGAATAAGAAATTTAAAAAATAAGATAAATAGAATAGAATTCAATAATTATAATTTTTTTTCCTTTAAACACAGTTTATTGCATCTTTTAAACCCAACAAAATTATAGATTTTATTATAAATAGAAAAATGTTCATAAACTGTTTCAAGATGACCCGTCATTTACATTGTTTTATTTTTTTTACATGAAAATGATTTAATTTCTAATTTGAGTCATCTTATCGTTTTTAATTTTAAAAATGTATGTATCTTTTTCCCGGATGATTAAAATAATTATATCTGAAGTTATGTGATTACTATCATGGTTTTTAATGTGCGTTTGTTTTAGACTGAATTAATTATATTATAATTAAATAGGTTTACAAAAAAACATTATGAAAATATACACAAAAAAGCCCAAATAAGAGTCACGCTGTTATCATTTTACACAATCCAGTTTTTTTAAGAAAATGATTATTCAAAAGAAATTTATAGATTGTAGACCAAAACTAGATGAATTATAAATACAGGAACCTATAAAAGTATTTTTTGCGTTTAACTACCTCGATATAAATGCATCAGTATTTTTATTTTTTATAAAATATTTAATTAGAACAAAAGATTGCCGCTGAAATATAAGTATAAGTTATAAGCTTTTAAATTTAAGGAAAAATTGGCGCTTTTTTAACTATATGAATTATGTGAATACTTATTATTATTTGATAAAAATCCAAACATGTAAACATGAATTTATTTTTTCATAAAAATCATACATTATTAATTCAATATATAAAAATTACTTAATATACGATTATGGTTTATACTATGAACCAACTCTTAATTGATAATAATTTGTAGACAATAATTTTAGTAATTCCGGAACGGACTGACTGGACAATATTAAATAGAATTTTTAAAAAAGATTTAATTTAATATTAACACTTTTTAAGTTATTTTGACATGCAAAAGGCATATAAATTACAACCCAATGGCAAAAAGAGTATTGTTTAATACATATACACGGCATCTTCGAAGAATTTTTACGCTCAGGTATAGTATAGATCTAAATATTGCATTAAAAGTTGTTTTTTTGTAAAATTATTGATTTTTACAGCGTAAAAAAAAATTAGTTCGAATAATTAGTGTACCTCCAATGATTTATGTTAATACTGAAATTAGAAGAGAAACATTGAATTTGATAGAACTAATTAAATTTGTATTGACTTTTTTTGTGAGGGTTAAAAGTCTTTTCTGAAGTTTATTCGAAGTAGTTAGGGTTATTGCAGGATAACTAAAAATGTGAGTATTGGTAATTTCAAGATCAAATACGAAAATCCAGTTATTTTTATTATTAAATATACACCAAATAACATGTTGTACAGTTAGATTTTTTGAAAACGTAGTAAATGTGCATTTATTATTTCTATGGATTGTGATCGATTTTACTACCCATGATTAAGAACTTTTTATATTTAGAAAACGTGAAAATAAAAACACCGCATACAAATATTTTTTGACAAACTATAGCCACACAGGCATAAAAATATCATATTTTTATTTATTATAAGTTTTTTGAAAATTATATAAATTTTGTGTTATAGTTTAAATAAAAATATATCTGGATTCAGAAATGAAATCTTAATTTAAAATGTAGCTTTTTTGATTAGGATTATAATCTTGCACGAAGCAAAAAATCCTTCTGCACGAGAATGGGTGTAATTTAAGAAGTATCACATTAATGAATTTTTTTATCAGCATTTAAGATTTAAAATTACTATTGTATAATGCCAATAAAGATTTGAGATTTTGCAAATCTAGTAAAGTATTGTTTTAGACCTAAAAATTTTATAATTGTATATTTTAAAATTGACGACAAAACAAGGGTCTAAAATAGCTTGTTTTTAAATTCATAGAATCTTGATAAATTAAAATGATATAAAATCATTGAAAAAAAGGGTATTTTATAAACTTAGTTACTATACACGAACAGAAATGTGCATTTTTTATATGATAGTGCCTGCTTAAATACATTCAAGGATTAAAAATATGATTTATATCATTTTGGTTGTTGCTAATAAAAATTCGCACCTAGTATTTACGATACTTACAAAACATAAGTTTTACCGATTTTTTTTTATTTAATATATTTATAACACACATTTTAATTTTGCTCCTATTTTTTGACTTTCTTTTTATCAAAAATTTAAGATACTCAAAATATTCCGCTTAAATCGTTCCCAAATAAGAAAGTTATTTTAAAGTATGAGAGACTTAATATTGTGTATTTGCTATCAAAAAGCTATAACTTAGAGTTTTGTAACGGCCTTCATTTTAAATCAAAACTAGGCCATTTATATATCATTTATATGCTTTCGCTTATTTTGTTACACTTGAACAGGGCTTAAATACCTATTATATACAAATTATATATCAATAGTATCATTTTGATAAGAATTTATGGTGACTTTTCTAGGCTTCTTGTAACTCGAATTTTACACCAAATCATATCAAATCAATGCACCCTAAAAAATAAATTATCCTCAGTTAGTTAAAAATATTTTTAATACATTTTTCAGTTTCGTTTTCTGAACATTTTTATTTTTTATTTTAAAACACATTCGCCTCACTCCTTTAAAACATTAAAAAGCAATATGAAAATAATTATTATCGACATGGCTTTTCCAACAATTTCTGTTGATTAAATTATAAATAAAAGACCTGATGTAAATTGTGTTTAGATTAGATTCAAAATTTACAAGATTAAAATTATTATTTGTGTTATTCGCTGTATTCTTATCTTGAAATACCAAAGTTTAACTTCTTATGATTTCTTTAAACCTTCATTTTAAAGATTCAGCTGTCATATCTGATTGTATATTCGTATTTAAACTTTAATGAATAAAAAACACATTCATTTTCTAAATCAACCTTTTTTGTAATTAATTATGCCTAAAATGTAATAAAAAGTAGTGAAATAAATAAAAACAAGGACAATCATTGCTACAATAAGACTAAAACATTTTTCGTGTGAAAATTACACAAATCTAAGCAAATTTTTACCTTTATATATTTTATGGAATTAAAAAAATCGTCGATTCTCTGTTCTTTATATATAAGATAACATATTAGACTATCATCATGTAAATAAAAAGACACAATAAAAGCTCTAAAAAATAAATAATTTGCTAAAATATAAATTATCAGATTTGAGTGTTAAGCTTTACAATAAACTATATGGAAATAACAAAAGTGTGCCTGTCAAGCCGATTTAAAACAATTTTATAAATTAAGATAAGTGTATACTATTTTATTTATAACATATAAAATGATGGTTGTAACAATTATAAAGTTACATTGAGATAAGTGAACAGAAAAGAGTCGAGAAAGAATTATATGAAATGGAATGTGTCATTATATTTAAAAAATAGACGTTAACGAAAATTTTATACTCCTAAAAAATTTGTATTTAAATTTTTTGATGTATGTTTTTTTTACATTAAACGATAATTTATAATAATAAATTTTAAGACTGTCAGTAATTATAATAAATTATCTATATTTTATATACAAGGATTTTACCAAATGCATAAATCTTATTTATTTTTCGGTAAATTGTGTTGGGGTGTTTTTTTTCTTAAGCATAACTTCTGAACGCTCGTTAAAAATATTTACATGGTTCGATTTTTCACAGCGAAAAATATACAAAATTTTTTCAATAAATTCCTAAATCTTCCAATACCATTAATTTTTTTGTAAATATACCATTATAAGTTCATATTGGCTCAATAAAAATTGATATATACTTCTAATGATTTTATCACTTCATAATTTTTTTTGATGCATCTTCTATGCTCAACTGTTATACATTAAAGTGTCTTCCTCCATCCTATTGTTTACACGTATTCTTTAGATTCAATTTTGATCTCGTTCCACAAAATATGCGATTTTTAAGTCTTGTATAATCCCTTTTTTTATATTTTACCACATTGATTTTTATTTATTTATCCCATAGTGTGTTTTTTGTTTTTATGTGAAATCGAAAAAGATTTTAAGTAGTTTCTTGCATAAAATCAGCCGAACCAAATAAAATAAATAATCTTCTGTAATAACGAAGTCAGAAAACCGATATTTAACTATTTTTTCTCCGAAATGTACTCAAGAAAAAAAGTATGAAGAATCTCGAAGGAAGTATATATTTCAATTTAAAAGTTAATTTGAAAAATAAAATATAATTTTAATATAACCAGCATGATGAATATTTTTTTAAATTGAATTTTGAAGTTATGCTTTAAATATGTACCAATAACAGACGAAGGTTTTAATCGGTAGATTCTCTAATAACAGTGCATTGGGTGCAAAGATTAAAAGAAACACATTGAGGAAAAATAAAAAAATCAATTATATCATTTTAAGATTTTTAAATTGGATGATTCTATAATATGTCTCTATAGCTGAGTTTTTTGACAAAAAAGATCTTGTACTGTAGGCATATAATTCTTCATATGTTAATGGAAGAAAATGTGATGATTCGGCTGAACTAACACAAAGGAGGTTTTTATCTGTGTATTTTGATAGAAGAACTACATGGGGATGGTTTACCACATATTCTGTTTATATTGTTTGTATCTATTGGGCAGAACACATAACTAAAAATTACCCACCGTAACCTAACATCTAGATAGATTTTATTATGCAAAGAAACATCTTTACACATATATAGATCTAAATTAATTAGATCAAGTGATGATAAATTATAAAATTTTGCTAGAAGAGACATACTTTTCTTTAATTTGATCATATAAAAAAAACATAATCAAATCAACAGCAAATATTACCTGATATGGCGAAATAGCATACTTACAAGAGATCTAATAGTATAAGAATCCCCGAAAAAAACCATTTATTATTTTTGGTACAAAGGCAGAGAAATTCAACTACTTTTGCAATGAAATTCTTTCGATGATTTGTATTTTACTGAAAACTACTTCTTAGACCTCAAAAATTGATAGTAAGAAATTAGACCAACATTTTTTTTGCTTCACTCTAATCTAAGTGTTCTTAAATAAAACTGAGTTATATAGTCAAAAAAAATATGCGATAAAGAAAGTTTCGGTTATAGAATATCAAAGTTCTACGTCAACAAGCAAAGAAGAATATTTATGTGGCTGGTTTATAACGAATTTCTGGTGATAAAGAAACTAAAAGATAAATAAAATACGTTTTGATAGACAAATTGATATGTCAAAGAAAACAGACAAATAGTGATAAAAGAGGATATTAAAATACATGAATGGTTATAGTTAATTATAACTTAGACAAGCGATGTGTTGAATAGTTCTAACAGAAACAAAAAAACATTGTGAAAAGAAAAAGCTGCATTGAAAATATTTGAAAACGCAGCTGCCAATGATTTTCATAGCCAGGCCTCCAAAAAAATTCGGATTATATATAATCAAAATGAAAATCAAGATTTATATTCAGATAAGAAAAAAAAAATTTGTTTGAAAAATCTGAAATGCCAATGCTTTGGATATGTACAAAAACATCAGATCAACCAGAAAGTAGACGTAAAAAAAGTTCTAAGATGTATGCACATAAACCCACAAAGGTGTGGTAAGATGAATAAACTTTAGGCAAGAAAAAAATAAAGTTATGAAAGATTAAAGAAAGTAAGAAGACACTCGGTTAAACAAATAATAGAGATAGAAGTATAATGAAGATAGAATCAATCATTTAATGCTTGTATTTGTGATTAGATATTTTTTTAAATAAACAAGTGAACATTAAATACATAAATGGAAATAAGAAAAACTAGTATTGATTATATAACAATTTTCTACATGAAAAACTAACATAAATCGATTTACTAATATATAAACTCTTCTTAATACACAAATTTTAGTGTATTTATACTACGAAACGTCAAAAAATTGGAAATAGTTATCAGAAATCACACAAATTATAATCAAAGAATTTATGAGATATGGCAGAAACGTGCACACTTGCAATAGATTTATGGTAAACTTATTTTAATTAAGGTTGGTGGGTGATTTTTTTTTGAAAAAAAATGTGAAGATGATGTGAGGCAAAAGAAGTAATAATAAAAACTAAAATATAAAGTAAACAAAGGTTTTGCTTGAACAATGGAAGAATGCTAAAATGTAGATATAGATAATAAGTAATTTTGATCAAGGGTTATAAAATTGTATATGTACAAAAATTTTTTCGTGAATATATGATAAATAAAAGTAAAATATTAAAATTATTTATATAATCAATTATTTTTAAAAAAAGTATTTGATCGTGAAGAAGTTTTTATGAACATTCTAACGCAATGAACATTATACCTTTGTTATTTTAGAATATTTTCACGTAAGATATATTGTATATAACACAAATATTTTCATTGGTGGATGTATAGATTATAATTTACTATGTTTGCATGTTATAAGAAGAAATCGAAACTTTAAACGAGTTTAGCGATCAAAAGATTTAATTTACAATTGGTGCTATCATATGGTGACACAAAAAAATTTAATGCTGAATATTTGTGTGTATATTTAAAATCCTTAATTTCGGCATTGGAATTCTTTTAAGGATTTTTAATTGACACACGGATTTCGTTTTTTTGTGCAGAAATAAATCTGTTTTGCAAATATTTAACGATATCCACAAAAGGATGCATAAAATCCTTCTTTTTTTATTCAAAATATTTTTTTTAAAGGCGTTTTGCAGATCGAAGACAATGTTAAGATGTAGGAAGTGAAATTCAGAAAAATATTAAACACAAGATGATAAAAGAAATATATTAAACACAAGATGGTATAATACATATATAAAAAAACAAGAATGTAAGGAAACATATATTTCCGCTTTACCATGTTTTCAAATGTGTGTATTTTACAAAAATATCTTTAAAATTATTATGATCACTAAAAATATTTTTTTAGAAGGATAAATAATGGTAGATTCGTGTAATTCCTTGTTATATAAAAATCACGTTTTGTATGTTAGCAAAGTATATATCTTATAGAACGTAAGCAATTTATTTTTTTTCGAAAGTTTAAGATATAATCCATAAAAAACACACATATTTTTATAGAGTATTATAAGAATGATGTTAGTATGATATGGATCAAGATAGTACTAATACTCCAAATTTATTGAAATATGCGGATATGAAATGTTTTGGCGCAAGATATATAGGTTTATACATTATACAGAGTTTCTTTAATATTCAAATTTGATTTTTTGGCTTTTTTATGTGTTGCTCTCGTTTTCAAATCTATATATCAATTTCATAAATGTATTTACAACTAGAAAAGAATGCGGAAATCAATAAAATGCAGTGAATATCTACCGCACGTAATATTTTAGAAATATCATGCAAATGTTCTTTTTTACACGATATTATGCATCCATACTTTTTTAGACGAAAGATCTTATAATGGCGAAGATTTTTTTATCTACTTTTATAATTAGCACATTACTAAAAAGAGGTATTTAATATTTTACAGTTTATAGCCAAAGACAGCGTATTTATGTCTAATTTGGGTATATAATATGATGAAAAATTGTTTTATTCAATAAAAAAATATATATACAATGCCTATGTTTACTTAAAAGGTTCTTGTAAAGTCTGTGATACATCACTTTTGAATTTTATTTCGAATAAGCGCCCATTTATAATGAAGATATTACTTGTGTTTACTGATATAAAACCATTTTACCCACAATTACATACATAAAAATATATTATAGATATAATATACTAAATTAAGGGTTGGCATAAACGCAAAAAAAAACAGAATTGAAGAAAGTATTTTGATTTATATGTCTTAAAAGATGCATTTTTATTTATTATTGGATCAGCAGAATCTTTAAATAGCTTTTCAATTAGATTTATTCTAATTTTTATTTATTTAAAATTCTAATAAGATACAACAAACCTTTTATAGATATAGTAAACTCAAAAAATTAAAATTTTTGCAATAATAAAAAACTAAATTTCATAGATGATTTAGAGAAAAATTGTTGATTATGAAGTTGAAAATATAAATGAAGCGTATCCACATTACAAACAACAAGGTTGTGCGAGCTCCAAAATTAATTATTATTGAATGTAGAAAAAAAGCTTAGAAAGATTATGAATATCAAAAGAATTATTGCCTGAATATACTCTATAAGCTAAACTGTGGCTTTGTCTTAACGAATCGAAACAAAATAAACCCAATACTAAACAATAAATTATATGATCAAATATATCAACTAATTATCATAACAATTTTATTTATAATTATACTTCATGATTAGAGTGTTTTGTTCGCCTAAGGGTGAATTTTCATGTTTGCTTGTTAAAAACTTTCTATTATTCTAAAAACATATTAGATGCACACCTTTTAAAATTCTTCATCTTAACAATCTTTACCAATGCCTTTTATATGTATAAGACCTACACATTCAAGTAAAATTTTCAGTCCTATTGTTTGTGTTTAAGATTAAGAATATGTAATTAATCGTACAACCCATAAATTATGTCAGCTAAACGTGTACTTTCGACGCATCTCACACTGTACACTTTGAATGATCCGCAGATATCTTCATTAACACAAATGTATACGCGTCTGTTCCCGCAATATCCATTACCACGAATATATCATTCGGTAGTAGGCACACGTCAACGACTAATACTTAGTGTGTTTAATAATATTATAGAGACGAATCGAAGTTTTTTAGATGATGATGCGATGGTACTTTATTTTTGTGAGAGTTTGTATGGATCTTTTGATAAATATTTTGTGGACTTGTTTTTGTGTAATGATGCTCATCTTGGTTTGGGAGAAGAAATTCGTTTAGTTAAATGTGTTGATAAGTATTTAAATTTTAGTGAAGGGAAATATGAAAATGAAGCAAACAATAGTAATTTGGATATTGAGGGTGATAATATAGCTAATAAGAAATATAATAAGCCTGGAAATTCTGAAAATATAGTCAACAGTAATACAAATTACCAAAACAACAATCCTCATAATCATAAGAATATACAGAATAATAATAATGTGCAGAAAATTTATAAGAATAATTCAAAGAATATTGAAAATAGCATCAACACCAATAATCTACAAAACATCAACAGCAGTAATCTACAAAATAACCTCAAGAATAATAATAATGTATAGGAAATTAATAAGAATAATTTTATAGATAATATGTGGATAACAGTGGTTGTATTGAGGATTACTTTATTTCGCCTTCGTTTACAAACCTTTTAAAGACATTGCAAGTAAATCCAGAAAATGTAACTTTTTATTTTGAAGTATACAATAATAAATTTCAATGAATTATGACTGTTGAAGATGATTCATTTTTTACGACTTTTCAAGAAACAAGGAATGAGGCAATTGGAAGTGCAGTTGGTTCTTTTGTGGAAGAGATAGGAGGTAATATGGATTTATTTGATGTTTAATAAATGAGGATGTTGCTTTTACCAGTGAAGCTCTTAGTGATACGAATAAAGATGTTATTATTGCCACACGGGAAAAGGATGAAAGCATCATTACGAATGTAGGTTCAAGTATTGAAAACAATTGTGTCAAAGAAAATGATGTTAAAATAAACATTTCAAAAGATTGCATTGCAGGGATAAACACAATAAAATGCACTCAATATTTTCGGTAATAATGAAATGCCTATTTTGAGCAAAAAGCAAAGGGGTAAATATAAATGGTGCTGAGCATAAAGAGACAATGCACTCAATATTTTCGGTAATAATGAAACGTTTGATATGAGCAAAAAGCAAAGGGTAAATATTAATGGTGCTGAGAACAAAAAAATGAATGCACTCAATAATTTCTTCATCAATGAAACGCTTGATATGAGCAAAAAGCAAAGGGTAAATATAAATGGTGCTGAGCATAAATTGATAAATACACCGATATGTTCCGGGTCTAAAAGACCACATTTCAACCAAAGCCCATAAAAAATAAAAAGGCTTTAGTCACCTCAAACATAAGCAAAATAGATTAAATTCAAAGCATATCATAATTTTGTAAAAAAAATAGCATTTTAGTTCCAAAATATCTTATTGAAAAACAAAACGATGTATTAACATGTTGTGTTTATTTTATGAATGAAAATTTCAGTTTTAGATATTTTTTGGAAAAAACTGATGCGAGAAATGAATGTGTAGGATGTATTTTTGAATTTATAGGGGATAATAAAGATGATTTCGACTATATAATCAATAATGCCATGTAATATTTTTTATTTATGGGCTAGATTTTTTATATTTTTGGTTTTTGTTCTCAGGGACAGTCTGCTTGATTCTCTGTGCAAACACCGTATTTATACTTTCGGCTATCTTCTCTTATCCAAATTTTTTTCATTACCCTACATTCTTCGAATCCATTATTCAAGGGTTTTTCTCAATCCCAAGGTTTGTATATATGCCTCAACCTGGTTCGTGATATCTAGTTTCTTTTGGTACCTTTTATGATATTGTGTCATCACACCGTCCCATGTTATAACATATGGGATAATTTTTATCTTGCATCTGTATATTAATGACAGCTCAGATGCTAGCAGGTCATATTTTCTCAATTTTTCGTTTTCAACTATGTTTATTGGTTAATACTTGTCTTGCTAATTTCGATCAGAGTGATGCAGTTCTTCTTTTTGTCATATACAAAAATATCAGGTCTGCATTCGATAACTTGATGTCCGTTTGTATTCTTGTATCTACTTTGATCCTTGCGTATATGCCATGTAATAATTCTATTTATAAATATGAAGATCGAAGGATGGTATGGTTGAGTGGTTTACAAGTCTGACCCTTAGGTCAGGGGTTGCAGGTTCCATTTCCACCCACCCACTAATCTCCAAACGAATTTACTCTAAAGAAAATACCCAAGGGGTCGCGGGTTCCATTTCCACCACTCACTAATCTCCAAACGAATTTACTCTAAAGAAAATACCCAAGGGGTCGCGGGTTCCATTTCCACCCACCCACTAATCTCCAAACGAATTTACTCTAAAGAAAAATACCCAAGGGGGCGGCCAGTGAGCATAAAAGTTAAACCATTTAGCACTGACAAGCCATGAGAAATTGTAGGTTGCTGTTAAGCCGTTGAACTGTGTCTTCAGTATTTAAAAAGATCCCACACCGTTCAGCAAGGATATAGGTAAGTGTAGAGTGTGGTTGTAGCTTGTAACTTGTAGCGATGAACAGTAGATAGAATCACATTCCCTCCACATAATGACTGCCTCCTATGAGAAAGGGCCCAATCCACGGTGATTACGGGTGACAAGAAGTGCTGGAGGAGTCCCACAGAGAGACGCAGCAGTTAAGCAATAGTTCCTATGTATATAAAGCGAACTTCCTTAAAAGTAAAAGAAGTAAAACAAAAATAAATAAAATAAATTCGATTAGAATTTTATAATTTTTTTTGAATATCGATATAGTAATAATAAAGAAGGAACAGAAAATTCGAGACCAAAAGTTAAATAATCAATAACAGAAAAAAAATTATAAATTCTTTAAAATGAATGAATCGGAAGTTTGCATTCAAAAAATAAAGATAAATTATTCGGAAAAAGAGAATAGCTGTAATTCTAATGCTTAACTAAATGGAGTCATTAAAAATAGTAATCATAAGAATATAGACAATTATAGCCGAAAACCCCGGATAAACAATAATATCGAAGAAAATAATTCTTATAATATAACCAATGAATATTATATTAGCAGAGAGCAGTAACTTTATAATAGCAGAGAAAACATGAACAATAATAATTTTGGTGTGTATAGTAATAGAGAAAACAAAGGCAAGGTAACATTAATAGAGAAAACAAAAGTAATAATGATGTTATGGAAAATTTGATCGATATTAATAATAATTAAAACAAAGGCAGCAGTAATTTTTGAGAGAGCAAAGGTAATAGTAATTGAGAAAACAATATCTATAATATTATGAGAGATGAAATCAAGAATAATTGTAGAGAAAACAAAGGCGATGATAATCATAGATAAAACATGATATAAAATGTTGATAGAAAAATCTGATAAGTCAAAATTATAGAGAAAACGAGATCAATAATATTTATGGAGAAAACAAAAACAATAAATATGATAATGGAGAAAACATGATCGATAATAACCGGGGGAAAAGTAATTATAACATATTCGAAATAAAGAAACTTTAAGTGAAAGAGACGCTCATCTCTTCAACAAGTATTTTAGCCTAAAAACTTAAATACTACTGAAACAAAATATAATTTATTATAGACAAGTCACGAACGAAAATAAACAAACAAGAATAAAATAACCATTATAACTACTGGAAATAACTGTAAAAAGAAAGAATAAAACTTCTTTAAATGATTTGATTGCGTATGAACATCTTTTTTATTTTTACTTCAGTAAAATTCTTATACCACATAACCTTTGAATTTTTTTATTTTTATGTACATTATATTTTTTTTGTATTACAAAGGGATATATAATAGTTAAGGACAGCATTCTTATAAAATATCAGACACACATATTATAATGTTTTTATGATCAAAATTAATATGTAAATATTAAAAAAAGCATGCTGTATTTCTTTGATCTTGATTATCTTTTAGAATGATATATTTTATAAACAGTGTGTTTGTTGATCAAATTTACCATATAAAAAATTTTATAGCACATGCTGTATTTTTTATGTCTTAAATAATTGTAAAAACAGTGTGTTTTTCATCGTTAAAAAAACATTTAAAGCTAAACTTTTACACAAATAATTCGTAAATAAGAATGAATCAGCAAATTTTATCAGTAAGGCAATAATAATTTATTTTTTATATGCCTAGAAATAAACACGATTCCACTGCAATAAAAAAATTTACGAGAATAACAAAAGCCAAATAAATTTTTTTTTTATTAAGATTCATTTTATAAAACATCGAAATTTTAAGTTTAAGTCAATGTATACATTCTCAAAACACTGATACAGCTATTATTATTGAAATTATCTATTGATATATAAAATTTTGTGATTCCGAACAAAAATAGTACATTTGTCATAATATAGGATAGTGTGGTTACATAATATCAAAATTCGTATATTATAGGGTTGAAAAGCGCTAAGGAAATGTGAAGCATACGCACAAACAACGGTATTGTCAAGAAAATCCAATTTATAAGTCTTGATTGTTGATGATTCATTAAAAAATATATACGGATACAATCAGAAAAAAAACATAGTTTAGTCTGTTTTTATAGAGTATACTAAAATCTTGTGCAAGCAAAAAGAAAATTTTACCCTTAAATAAATTAAATACATAAAAATATTTGGAAGTGAAATATATGTTTTAGCTGCTGCTAAGGTGCATAAATATCTTTTCTAGCGAGCATGCAATTTTCATTTTTCAGTTTTGAATTTATACCTAACATTGTATTTTTCTATATTGGCGGTTTGTGACTTGATTAACATTCAAAAGTATTTAGATTTAATATTGTAAAACTATTAATGTTATGCTGTTATTTTGATGGGTTTTTATAGTGAATATTTATAAGCAAATATAATCTGATGATGATGTGCTTTTAAAATAGAACAAGTGACTTAGTTGGCATATACTTTATTTTAAAATCATTTTTTTATGACTTTGCTGTATTTTTTTTACCCAATTTTATGTATCATAAATCTTCCATGAAAAATAAAGCTTCTTGTGTAATTCTATTTTGTATTCCAAGAAAACTTGCGTGGCGATAATATTTATCATTCAAATCAAAATATTAACATTTAAAATCTATCATTAGGTACTTGAACAACCGTATAAAAAGCCCTAGAAATTAAGCACATAATTAATTTTAATATTTTCAAAGAAATACAATATGCCCATTTTTTTGTAGAAGTATATTTTTAAAATATAATTTTACAGCAACTGTGCTTCTTTAATCTTTTTTATTTTATTATGGGAAAATTTTGAAATTTGTCATCTGGTTTTTATTTTTTATATTAACAATAAGAAAAAGGACAATCACCGAGAAAAGCCGCAATATTTAGATTTGAAAATGAAAATTCAACACACCTATCCGTAATAAATATATTCTTCAGAACAAAATATGGCCTCGTTGACATAGATCTTTCTGCGCTTGAATTAAAACAAAAAGAGAGTTTATTGTGTAAAATAAAACAAAAAACACTACATCAAAAACTCTTCGATGTTCATAGAAATCCAACGGTTGAAATATTAGGATCCATAAATTGGCTACAATATCATCATATCAGTCGATTAGAAGAGGCGAGATTCTGCTTTATTCAGGATAGAAACGTATTTTTTGGAGATAGATCAAGGTGCCCGCATTGTAACGACTCAATTAAAACTGTCGACCACTTAGCAAGCAGATGTAAAAAAATGCTTGGTCATGACTATACAAGAAGACACAACGAGATTGTAAGATGTCTTCACTTTATGTTGGCAAGAAAATACAATTTCAAAAAAACCAAAAAAATCCGCAAACACTCTGTACAAGAAATAATGGAAAACGAATTCGCAGAGATCAAAGTGGATACAAGAATATAAACAGACATCAAGTATTCGAATGACAGACCTGATATTTTTGTATATGACAAAAAGAAGAACTGCATCACTCTGATCTAAAATGGCGTGACAAGTATTGACGGCATAAGCATAGTTGAAAACGAAAAATTGTGAAAATATGACCTGCTAGCATCTGAACTATCATTAATATACAAATGCAAGACTAAAATTAAACCATATGTTATAACATGGGACGGTGTGGTTACACGATATCATAGAAGGTACCTGAAGGAACTAGATGTCACAAACCAGGTTGAGGCATATATTCAAACCTTGGGATTGAGAAAAACCCTTGAATTAATAGGTCTCGAAAGAAGGAGGGGTATTGAAGAAGACTACGGAGAGGAGAAGATAGCCGAAAGTATAAATACGCTGTGTGTACAAAGAATCAAGCAAGCTGTGCCTGAGAACGAAAACTAAAATTACGACTATAAATATAGCCTTTAAATAAAAAATACTTTATATTAACTATATTTTTAAAAAAAAGATTAAATAATAGGTTAGTTTCAAATCCGATTCAGAGTCTTTATATTAATAATTAAAACAAACCAATTTTTTTAAATACTTAAACAAGATTATTATAAAATAAGAATTCAAACTATTATGCTAAATATATTTTGATTCAGTTACAATTTAGCTGCATTATAATTGTAATTTTTTACTAATAAATGATTAGTAACGATAACTAGCAAGATACTTATACTCATCTCATTTGGAGAAGAAGAGCATTTGATGAATTTAAATCGTGGATAGGTGTCAAAAGAAGTATCAAGGAGTTGTGTAATATTCCCAACGGGCTGACCACTTCTAAATAGATAAAATTGAATTAGAAAAATTAACGCATAAATAAATAAAGTCTAGTTATTTGGTAAGATATTCTACTTATTATTTCATAAAATATTAATTTTAAATTTTAAATTTAGAGTAACTATAAAATAATAGAAAGTATAAATTTTTACATATGTCCGAAAATTTTATTTCACATAATATATTAATTCGTCTTCTAATGTAACTAAAAAAAAGGTATAAATTTAAATCAACACCCGAAAAAAATTTTAGATATATCATATACACATTTAAATATATATCGTAGGCAGCAAAACCAAAATAATAATTTTTAAATTAATTATTGTGGCTTTATTTTCATCTTAATTTGATACAATAAAAATTATGTACACATTTCATACGCGAACTACAAGCATTGACATTACAAGAAAAACCATTTAAATATTTCAATAATAAGCATAAATTTCACACTAAAATATTCATCGCGAACTTTTATGATTTGAACCATTATTTGATGTCCATTTATTTTAAAGCAAATATCATTATCAAAAAATAAATATAAAAATTATAAAATATAGTGGTTAGCTTGTATAGTTAAAGGTATAATCGTTTGAAAAATCGGATTTTTAAATAATTCTTCTTTTTTTCAATTAGTAACTAATCCATATGAAACCTCAAAGAGAAATCATGTGAGGACAATCATAATGCATATTTAAAATAAAGCAAAGATATCTAAATTGATTGTAAAGAGTATTCTTAACCTTATAAAAAAAGAAATTGTTCAGATGATAAACATTTATTATTTATATTATTATCAAAGTTACCCCTCAATTATGTGTATTCTTCATATTTAAATACTAGAATTGCAAAAATTATACATTTCCTTTGATTTTTAACATAGATAAAGTTGCAAAATGCTATATTTAAACCTTTCTTTATTATATAACAAACAAATAAACAGAACTTTACAACATGATTATATCATCATATTGAAGATACTTTTATACATTAATCATGTGTATATTCATGAAATATTCATTAAATAATCATTTTGGTCAAAAAATGTTTTTAAAAAGAAATAAGATGCATTGAGTAATTTTTTTTTGTTTAGCAGGATTTCTATTTATTAATTCCATATACTGGGTTGTTATTAGCTCATTCTGAATATTGCTGAGCTTATCAAGGCATCTTTTGTAATCTTCCCTGATATATACAGTTCAAATTCTCTTACTCTCTCGCCTTATAGGAGTTTTGTGTAGTTTTATTATTAAATTTTTAGATATATTCCTAAAAAAATTAAAAATATATTATGCTTACCGTTAAAAATACGCCTGATATTTATAAATTTTTACACCTAAATGAAAATTGAGCAAAACAAGAAAATTTAAAATCTTAATTTTAGATATAATGTATGAAGTGAAAATTTTATTTCTTCCAATGACTTATTATCATCGAAAAAATACTCGCAAGAATAGGCATTCTAATTCTAAGCCATATTATATATATCTTAAAAAACGCTATTGATATAAACTTATCTACTAAACTAGTATTAAGTACCAAGACCGGATTTTAAGCAAAAAGAATATTATATTTGACAAATACATTTTTATTTATAACTACAGTATGAAAATTTTAAAATAATGATATATTTATGCAATTTATTTTGGTTAAAAATTTCTTACACATGCCCCTTCAGCTATTTTTCGATTTTTTTATAGGGGATGGCAACTGAATTTCGTTATCGTGCTTATATATTGAATTCTCGATTTCAAAACAATAACGGTCGCAGTTGAAACAACATATGAAAAACCTGACATATAAAGATCTAATGAAATGGCTTTTAATTTGGCAGTTGTCTGTTGAAGTACATTTTTCATGATGACCTACGTTTTCTATACAATAAAGGTAGTTTTCTTTGGAATAGATAGAAAAGTAAGAAAATATCATCTCAGCTTCTAGATTTTCTGATTGAGTAAGTAAAAAATATTCAAAATGTACAATATATAAGTACCGGGAATGGATTTTCAAAGTACCTCCATTTTTAACAAATATGCCAATAAAAAGACTTCGAATTAGATTAACAACCAAAAATCCTTTCTTTTTATCTGTTATCATAGAAGTTTTCCGATCAGATTTACAACAAAAAACATCCACAAGATTTAGTATTATTGCCATAATATAGATTTTAAATTTTACGGATTCATCAGTCTCTGGTTTTTCTACAAAGCTTTTTGTAATAGGGCATTTTGTTTTTCTAGATTTCTCTGCTTCATAAATAGCTTTAAATTCTGCCATGATTGTATCTCTTATTGTTTCCCATTCTTTTTTGATTTTCTTTTTCTTCCAGTGATCGATAAAAAGGTTAAAATAAACACGTGAATCAGATAGTTTATTTGGATCAAAAAAGAATGAATTATTACCATGAGTTGCGGCTAAATTTAGAAGATCAATGATTTTACTAAAATTATAAGTTTTTTCTATCTTGAAATATAAGCTTTTAATATCATTAGTAGTCAGTTTGTCATATAATATATCGCTTATGTTCTTCACTGAAAAAAAAGTTATGAAACTGTTGTATGAATTCAGTAAACTCTTCATTTCTAATCTAGCCTTTAGATTCTCAATGCTTGCTTCTTTATCTTGAATCAAAATAATTTCTATGATGCTATCAAAAATAGCTGAAACCTCGAGTGGGTGTCTAGTATATAGATAATGGGATATTAAATTGTCTGTATTAATCACACTGAAAACATCTATATTTATTTTTCTCTTGTTTTTTAGCATTTGTAAGCATACAAAATTTTGTATATTTATATCAGCATTTACATTGATCAATTTCATATTACGATCTATTTCTATATACTTGAAACCACTTATCATCTCAAAAATTTCGAATTTTTTCTTCAACACAACATATTTTTTGTTTTCAGCATCCGTTTCTACATTTATAAAACGAGTTTCACCTTGGCAGTTCTCAAAAGGACTATCCTCTTCCTCCCAGACAAACTTTATATAACTGCATAGTAAGTCATGGCTAATAAAATTAGTCTCCGTATTTTTTTCATAATCATCAGGCGTTTCTGAATTACTGACAGCTGAATGGTCATTACATTTCTCAAGCAAGCGTATTTCTTGCCCATTTTCGGATCCCCTTATGTAAATTTTGGAATCTATATCACATATTTTTATTGTGGATACATCTAAAACCTCACAATCTCCATTGTTGATGACTTCCTGATTAAATTGTGACTCTTTTAGTACATATATTTTCTTTTTGATATTCAAATCGCTCAGACAGAAGGTTTTTTTTGCCTATTTCTAGTTCGTGCATGTAAGTTAAATTTGAACTTTCATGTCCTGGAGGACGTACGTATAAATTTTTCGACGAATCCAAAAATACTTTTATAAATCTATCAAATTTACTAACATACTTTTCATTTGTATTCGGATTTAAATGCATAGAGCTGCCTGCTAAATTTTCGATATCACCAGAATAAGCATCATTTATAAGGTTGGTTATAAATCCGCGTCTTTCTGCTTCCGACAACCTATAAAAGTCATCAGTAAGACTTTTCGCCATGAGGCTTTGATTATTTCCACTTCCTTCCAAAGATAGCTTTAACGTAAGAAAGAAAAACAAGATTGAAATCATAATTTATAGAAGTTCTGGAAATTTAAGTCAACATAAATGAAACTGACCAATATATTGTTTTTTGTTATCACTTATTTTGATTGAATCAGAAAAAATATACATTTAGGGATGATTACGTCATATTTTGAATTATGTTTCGAGTTATATTGTTTTTTAAAATTTTAATATGCATAAATTTATATTTTATATAGATTAGTTTCGTATCTAAAGTAAAGAGCATGCAAAAAATAAAACTCACCGGAATAAAAATACTGTAAAATAAATCGAACTTGAAACATCAATCAAAAACTACACATTCACTTAAACTATATTTTTTTTTGTACTGGGTGATTTATATAACTTTTATTACTTTTAACATAAAATATTCTGTGGCTGGTAATTTTATTTTTGCACGTTAAAAATGTACTCAAACATTCTTTTTTTGTTTCATTTTATAATTTTTGAGCTTTATTTAAAGCAATAGACCAGAACATATAGAATTCTAAAATTTCTTTAAATTAGCGTTTAATAAACATACGTATGGCAAAGTTATTTTATAACTTTTATTATACTTTTATCTACAATTGTGAAATTAAATTTGATATGTGCAATTTGTTTTTTAATTTTATTTTCCGTATTTTAATATGGATAGATTTTTCTATAAATTAGTAAAACAAAAACAAGCATTTTTGGAAAATAATAATAAGATCTAAATTTGGTCTAAAAAATAAATTTGGGCTTCGGATAATTTAATTGTTTCTTAATCTATTCATTGGAATTTTCTGGATAGTTTGTATTAAAAGAATATATTTAAAAAATCTCAATTTTTTATAATTATTTATAGGTATATTTAATTAAAATAACATATATAAGTCCACTTTAAAGTTGCACAAGTACATTTTTATCTTCTAGAGAATATAGTGTAAAATGTCATAATTTATGGCTGATACTTTGGCGAACCAAAACAATCATTTTATTTTTTATGCATGACTTCTTCTTTGAAAATTTTATAATGATAAGAAATATAATCTAACATAAACAATTCAAAATATATTTGTTTATATTCTTTTTAGAATTTAATTGGTGGATAGGGAGGAAAATGCTGATAATATATTTGAAGATTGTAATTCATAAATTTTGATTTTTATCAATAACGTTTGCATCAATAAAAAAAACTTAGCAATAATAGTGCTTGGAAGAGGCATATTAGTATGAAATTCGCTAATATTTGTAAGGATCATCCTCTTAAAAAAATTTAATTCCAGTGTAACTACCAAAAACTATAGCAGCTTTAAAAAACACGTCATGCAGTAAATTCTCATAACAATATTGTCAATTACTAACAATAGACAAAACCACAAGCAGATTTAAATGGATCTTTAATAGATGGGCGCTTGAAAATTTTTATTTGGTTCATATTCACAGATATAAGAATTAAATCAGGAAATTAAATCGTAAAAAGTATTTGAAAAGGCTGTATGAGCATTAATAAATATTAAATACTTGATGATGCTTCAATGGTGGATTTTTTTCTCTGTCAATTAAGTTTTTTAAAATATTCAAAATAAAATATTTTGTAGAATCGATAATTTAAATTGCCAATCACAATGAAAGAAACAATATTCTACGACTTTTATTTATGAAAAATTTAAAAAATACCCGCAACTACACAATTAAATACAGATAAGATTTGATATATTTATGGCTTTTGATTGCGTTTTTATAATAAATTTATTGGGAAAAATAAAAAAAGACCAATACAAAACTTAATTTTTTGATAATCCAAAAAAGTTACGGTTCCGATGAGTCTTGTAAAAATCAAGACCAAAATACATGGTATCGACATTATTTTTCTGATTCTTACCAATAATAATATCTATGAAACGTATAATTATGTAAATTTAATTTCGTATCCTTGTTTTCAACAATTCAAAGTCTCATCCATTCAAAAAAAAATGTTTTATTTATTTCTGTATTGTATTTATTCTAGAATTTTTCTTTTAATTTTAACATCATAGTAGATTAAGTTCAATTATAAAATAATGTAGAAACGAAAGGTGCAATCATAAAGACTGAAAGCACAGATTCTCTAGATGAATTAAAGTTTTATAACGGAAAATGGATTTACACATTTGAGGAATCCACAAGAAAAAAAGAAAAATAACTTACAGTTAATACGCATGATATTTATTTTACCTAGAAAAAACAAAGTAATGCATATATCGATCACTATAAAAATATATTCTGCGCAATACTCCCAGCAAAATTATAGTCGATTTAGTCTGTAATAATTGAGTTGGGTTCTATTAGTCTCTTAGTAATGGAATATAAAGATAATGCTTAGCCATATAATTTAAAACCGCGAATTTCCAATGTAACTTTAAAATCAAATATTATGCATTAAATCCCTTGAATTTCCTCCGTTTTACAGCAATAATATTTTCTATATTTATATTCATTTTTAAGCTTATCGAAGTTGAAATACAGAAACAGCTTCCGGTTATTCTAGCACTCGAATGATATAAATAAATTAGTATTTAAATGAAAAAGCTATTAAAACAGACACAAATACCAAAACAACAAAAGTAGCCTTTTAATATATTTTAAAACTAATTAATGATAAAATATTCAGTTTCACGATATACATCTCAAAAATTGGTCTTAATAATATAAACTAAAAGTTTAATTGACAGAAGAGCACAATAAATACGCGAACTTTAAATTTAAATAAACCACATTGACTTTTGCAATTGATCTTAAAAATATTTTCAGGATATGTTAATATAATAAAACGAGCCTAAAGAACAAAAAAATATGGATCTGCTATAGATAATGTTAATGAAGAACCTTTATTTTTTGTTAGACTTGAATTTGCAAACTTAATGTTTGAAAAAAAACATTACAAAGTAAAATAAAGATAAACTTATGTTTGACCTGTTCGGATTTTAATCAAGCCTTTCTTAATTCATCTTATTTCTACGAAATCATTTGTTCATGTATTTAACACCTTAATAACGATTTTATGATTTTTAGAATCAAAAAAGCTATCTACTAGACCATAAAGAAGTAAAAATAGGCTCAAAATCATAAATAAATCCTTTTAGTGTCTTTAATTTATACAAGTATTCTATTTATAAAAATATTTATATTAACCCAGATTTATTATTAAAATTTATGGTGATTTTTTTTTCAGTAAGGTATTGTATATTATACAATTTTAATTGAATATAAGCACAAATATAAAAATTGTTTTTTCCATTTATTATATAGGGGTTGTACAAAACCAATAGTTTTTTTGTGCATTTTTATTCAATGTATAGTAAATTCTAAATCTTCTTAATGTATTTATTTTATCAACATAATAAGTAATTTTATATTTATTTATGGTTTGATTTTATTTTTAGCTTTTTATAGTTGTTCAAGCAAAACTTCAGATTTGTTATATGAAAAGATTTGGCTGATACTTCTTTCCACCTCATCGCATATACAATCTTCTTCGATGTATCTTCTTCTATCCAGACGTAAATAGTTTCATTTTTATTCCTCAATCGTATTGTTGATGCGCATTCTTTCGCTTTAGTTGTTATTTTTAGCTCCTTAATATATAATTTTTCGTATTTTATAAACATTAAAATTATTTTTATGACGTATATCAACACTCTAGTTCTCCATTTGTAAATTAGAATACATTCATTTAGTAATAGATCGCATTTTCTAAGCAATTAATTTCAACCTTCATCAGACTACTAACACTTGATTTTTTTATTTATAATAACGAGATAAACTTTCCCCTTTTATCGTACACAAGAATGCCTGGTCAATGTGGCGATAAATTAAAATCAGTTTTTATTTTTGTATCCACCTTCGTTTTCGCGTGTTTCTTTTTAGTTACTTCCAGAACCGAATGTCTTTTTATGTTTTTATTTTTCAGGTTATTTTTTCTTGGGTGCATAAATATTACGCATATCTAAACTTCATTATATCTTCGTGTATGTTCATGGCAGGAATTCTTTAGAATCGGCTTTATATCTTGTCTACTATTTTATATGCTTTTCCACAGTGTTGACTTTTTACGAAAGGATATATTTCTATCCTGCAAAAAAAATGTAATCTTTCATCTTTTTTGAGCTACAAGTTTCCAATTTTTAGCCACCCGGAAGATCCCATTGTGTCAATGATTGAGTTTTTGAAGAAAAGAATAATAATATGAATGTTTTCATCATTATATCACACAAGAGCGTTTAAAAAGTATAAGATAATATGACGGACGAGGCAAAATTATAAATTATTTCAGTAAAAAGAACCAAATTTTTAAATAATTTAGATATATTGCCACTTTACTGTATATGTTGCATATTTTTTTAAAGCATAAACCTTACACTTAACCATCCCTTTTCTTTATATACTGTAATTAATTATCTATGTAATTATCGATATGAGGAATCACAATTGATTGTTTTTTTTGCAGCTTATAGATTTTCTGGAAGAGTTATTTGTATTTATACAATCAAAGTAAAAAATATGACAAAAAATTTTAAATTACAAACCAATTAAATATGTATAATATTTTATTTTTTTTAAAAAATCCAAAATTTTTTGTTTTGTAAGGTGTAACAAACAGTAGGAATTAGTAAATAAAAACCCATGCAAGTAAATCGAAATTAAAAATTAAAGACACAGCAAAATTTACTCATTTGAATACATGCATGAAAATAGAAATTAATAAAATGATAATGCTTTGGAAAAATATAAAATAAAATTGTTTATATGTTTTTTGAATTAAAAATACGGCTGTAATACAACAGATGAATAACAAATTCGAATTTGAAAAACATGGAAAAATTACTTATAGACACAAATAAATTTGATTATTAGACTCTTTAAATGCTAAAAAAAAATGGATTGATTTATACTTAAAAATATTTAGCGTTATATTTTGATTTTTTTCGATCTAATTAATATTTGTTGATTTCAAAAAAAAGATACAAAAAGTTTCAGAAAGCATAATATATAATCATAAATACTCTAAAACATCACAAGTTTGTTTGCAAAAGTCTACTTACTGTTGCAGATCAAAACATGAACTTGCGACTTATTCATATATGTTCATTTTTTTAGTTCCAAAAAAAAAATTTTCGAATATGAACGCAAAAAAAATTCGCTGTAAATTTTTTGATGTTTTTTGAATTCCAACGTATATATTAATTATAATAATATTGCTTTCATTACAATGCTTCCTTTTATTAATACTAAGTTGTGTAAAATTGATCTTTTAAGTTGAAATATTTTATTTTCTTAATTTATTTTTAAACCCTATATTTTTTATAAAAAATGCCCTTTAATTTATTTCAACATTCTTCTATTCATTGTATTTATACTTCTATCAAGAAAACCGAATATAACTCTTCAAATATTTTGTCTTTCACCCTTTAAATATTCACAAGTAATTATAATTTTATTTTTTTAACTAAAATAACTTAGTAATTAGATCTTACCAATAATTTGGATACAAAATTTAAATATATTAAATTACATATGCGTATTTTTTATTCACTAAATTTTTTCGGAGATTATGTTTCAAAATGATATTTTTCTATAAAAATGACACATGTTTTTTTGTTTGTCGAAATTATAAGAAAAATAAGAAACCATGGATTTAGAATGAAAGCACATACTGTGTTTCCTTTTTTTCAAATTTAGCTACAAGAAAATAAATACAGCATTATTTTCGCATGATGATATCTATGGTTTTATTTTGAAGTTATACGAATTAAAAAATATACTGCTCACTCCCCTTGCAATTTTGCACGTGCATACAAGAAATTTCATTTGTAATATAAACAGAATAAAATAATTATAATTTTTTTCTTTAAACACAACTAATTGCATTCTTTCAACACAAAAAAACATAGATTTTATTATAAATAGAAAAATGTTCATATACTGTTGCAAAATGACCCTTCATTTACATTGTTGTAATTTTTTTGCGCATGAACTTGATTAAATTTTTGTTACGTTATCGTTGTTTAATTGAAAAATGTCTTTAAATTTTTCTTTAATGATTAAAATAATTATATCTGAAGTTATGTGATTGGTATCATAGTTTTTGATTTTCGTTTGTTTTAGACAGAATCAATTCATTTATAGTTTAATAAGCTACAAAAAAACATTACGAAATATACACAAAAAAGCCCAAATAAGATTCACGCTGTTATTATTATGTATAATCCAGCTTTTTTTTGATAATGGTTATTCAAAATTAATTCATAGATTGTAGAGAAAAACTAGATGAATTATAAATACAGGAACATATAAAGTATTTTTTGCGTTTAATTACCTCGATATACACGCATCAAAATTTTTATTTTTTAAAAAATATTTAATTAGAACAAATGATTGCCTCTAAAATATTAGTACAAGTTAAAAGATTTTAATTTTTAGGGAAAATTGGCGCTTTTTAAACTATGTGAATACCTATTATTATTTGATTTAAATGCAAACATATAAACATACATTTTTTTATATAAATATCATACTATATAAATTCAATATATAAAAATTACTTAATATACTATTATGGTTTATACTACGAACCAACTCTTAATTGATAATAATTTGTACGCAAAAAATTTAGTAATTCGAAACGGACCGACTGGACGTAATCAAAATTTTTTTTGAAAATGATTATATATGTTAATTAACAGTTTTAAAGTTATTTTGGTATGTAAAAAGCATTAAAATTACAACCCAATAGCAAAAGGAGTATTTTTTAATGCATATACCCGGCAACTTCGAAGAATTTTTGACGCTGTTGGTATCATATAGATCTCAATACCGCATATAAGTTGTTTCTTGATCAAAATATTCGATTTTTACAGCGTAAAATAGTTTGAATAATTAATATACCTCCAATGATTCATGTTAATACGGAAATGAGATAAGAACCCTTTATTTCGATGCGACAAATTAAATTTGTATTAACTTTCTTTTTGTGAGGGTTTAAAGGTCTTTTCTAAAGTTCATTCGAAGTAGTAAGGGTTATTACAGGATCACTAAAAATGTGAGTATCGGTAATTTCAAGATCAAATACGCATATCCAGTTTTTTTAATTATAAAAATTAACACCAAAATAATCATTTTCTACAGTTCGATTTTTTGAAAACGTAGTAAATATGCATTTATTATTTCCCTGGATTACGATTGATTTTACTACCCATAATTAATAATTTTTTAATTTAGCGAAAGTGAAACAAAAAACTGCCCAAAAAAATTTTTTTGACAAATTATAGCCACACAGGTATTAAAACATCCTATTTTTATTTATTATAGGTTTTTTGCAAATTATATAAATTTTGTGTTATATGTTTAAATAAAAATATTGTTGGATCCAGAAATTAAATCTTGATTTTAAATATGTCTTTTATACTTTAGATTATAATCTTGCACGAAGCAAAAAATAATTCTGCATCTAGAAAAGGTGTAATTTTTGATTTCGCAAATCTAGTAAAGTAAGGTTTTAGAACTAAAAAAATTTTAAATGTGTAATTGTCTGACAAAACAAGGGTCTAAAATAGCTTGTTTTAGAATTCATAGAATCTTGATAAATTAAAATGATAATAAATCATTACAAAAAAAAATAAATTTTATCAAATTCATTACTATACACGAACAGAAATGTGCATTGGTTATATGATAGTGTCTGCTTAAATACATGAAAAGATTAAAAATATTATTTGTATCATTTTAGTTATTGCAAAAAAAATTTCGTTATAGTATTTATGATACTTACAAAACTTAAATTTATAATATTGTTCTTATTTAATATCTAATTTATAGTTCAAATTATAATTTTTGCTACTAATTTTATCGTTTATTCTATGATCAAAAATTTAAGATACTCAAAATATTCCGCTTAAATCGTTGACAAATAAGACAGTCATTTTTAAGTATGAAAGACTTAAAATTGTGTATTTACTGTCACAAAAGCTATAACTTAGAGTTTTGTAACGGTCTTCATTTTACAAGAAAACTAGGTTATTTATATATCTCATTTATATGCTTTCGCTTATTTTTTTTTACACTTGAACCGGTATTAAATACCCATGATATACGCATTATATATCAATAGTATCATTTTTATCAATAATTTTCTAGGCTTCGAGTAACTTGAATTTTACACAAAATCATAGCAATTCAATGCACCCCAAAAATTAAATTTATCTTAGTTAGTTAAAAATATTGTTATATACATTTTTCAGTTTCAATTTCTAAACAGTGCTATTTATCTTTTTAAAACACATTCGTCGCACTTTTTTTTAAATATTAAAAATCAATATGAAATCAAATATTATCGACATGGCTTTTCCAAAAATTTCTCCTGATTAAATTATAAATAAAAGACCTGATGTAAATTGTATTTAGATTAGATTCAAAATTTACAAGATTAATATTTTTATTTGTGTTTTCGCTGTATTCTTATCTTGAAATACCAAAGTTTCATTTCTAATGATTTCTTAAAACCTTCATTTTCAACATTCAGTTGTCTCATCTTATTGTATATTTGTTTGTAAACTTTCATGAATAAAAAAATATCACATATTCAGTTCTTAAATCCACCTTTTTAGTATGAATTTATGGTAAAAATTAGTAAAAAAGATTTACAAAAATATAAATATTACCACTATGAGACTCATACATTTTTTGCGGGTGAAAATAACACAAATATACAATATTTTTACCTTTATAAATTTTATGGAATAAAAAAAATCGTTGATTCTCCGTTCTTTATATATGAGATAACATATTAGACCATCATCATATAAATAAAAAGACATAATAAAAGCTCTAAAAAAATTAAAAATTGCAATAATAAATAAATTATCAGATTTGAGTGTTGAGCTTTACAATTAACTATTCGAAAATAACAAAAGTGTGTCTGTCAACCGATTTAAAACAATTTTATAAATTTGAACTTTTTTATTATACCATATAAATTTATACTCGTAACAATTATATAGCTGCATTGAGATAAATGAATAGAAAGGCGTCGAGAAAGAATGATATAAAATTTAATGTTTAATTATATTTTAAAAATAGACGCAAACAGAAATTTATTCTCCTGTAAACATTCTTGTTTAAATTTTGAGATATATTCTATTTGCTAAAATAAAAAGTAATCTATAGAAAAGAAATTTAATATATGCTTAATTATAATAAATTATCTATATTTTATATGCAAGTATTTTACCAAATGCAAAAATCTTATTTATTTTTCGCTAAATTATGTTTGGCTATTTTTTTTCTTAAGCTAAACTTCTTACGCGCTTTAAAAATATTTACATGGTTCACGTTTTCACCTAGACAAATCTTCAATATATATAATAAATATCTAAATCCTAAATATTTTTTTATTGTGTGTAAATATACCATTATAAATATATATTGGCTCAATAAAAATTGATATATACATCCTATTATTTTATCACATAATAATTTTTTTTGATTTATTTTCTATGCTCAACTATTATTGATTTAAGTGTCTTCCTCCATCCTTCTGTTTGTACGCATTATTTAGATTCAATTGGAATCTCGGTTTACGAAATATGCAATTTTATAAGTCTTATATTTTATCTTTTTTTATTTAACCACAGTAATATATATTAATTTATCCTATAATGTGTTTTTTGTTGTTATATGAAATTTAAAAGGATTATAAACGGTGGTCTTATATAAAATCGGCCGGAACAAATGAAATAAATAATATTTTTAATAAAGAAGTCTTTAAATTTAAATTTAACTATTTTTTCACCGAAATGTACGTAAGAAAAAAAGTATGAAGAATCTCGAAGGAAGTATATATTTCAATTTAAAAGATAATATGAAAAATAGAATATAATATTCCATATAACCAGTATGATTAACATTTACAGATTTAATTTTGAAGTGATGCATTAATTGAAACAAATAACAGACGAAGGTTTTAATCTGAATATTCCGCTCTAACGGTGCATTGTCTGTGAATATAAAAAGAAACAATCGAGGAATAATAAATAAATCGATATATTATGTTAAGATATTTAAAATGTTATGATTTTATAATATGTCTTACAAGCTTACGTGTTAGACAGATCTGATCTTTCATTGTAGGCATGTAATTTTTCATGTGTAGATGGGAAAAAATGAGAAGAACCGGCAGGTATAACACACAGAAGGTTTTAATTGTGAATTTCGAAAGAAGAACCACACGGGGATGGTTTAACACATATCTATTTGTTTTGTATATGTATCTATTAGACAGATACATAACTAAAAATTACCCACCGTAAACTAACCTCTAGATGGATTTTCTTGTGTAAAGAAACATCTTTACACATATTATAGATCTAGACAGATTATATAAAGTGGTGATAAATATTAAAATTGTGCCAGAAGAGGCCTACTTTTCTTTAATTAGATGATATAAAAAAACATAATCATAATCAACAACAAAGATTACCTATTATAGCAAAACAGCATAGTTACAAGAGATCTAATAGTATAAGAATCCACGAAAAAAACCATTTATTATTTCTGGTACAAAGGCAGAGAAATTCGACTACTTTTGCAATGAAATTCTTTCGATGATTTGTATTTTACCGAAAACTACTTCTTAGACCACAAAAATTGATAGTAAGAAATTAGACTAACATTTTTTTGCTTCACTTCTACTCTAAGTGTTCTTAAATAAAACTGAGTTATATAGTCAAAAAAAATATGTGATAAAGAAAGTTTTGATTATAGAATATCAAAGTTCTACGTCAACAAGCAAAGAAGAATATTTATGTGGCTGGTTTATATTGAATGAATGGTGATAAAGAAACTTGAAGATAAATAAAATACATTTTGATAGACAAATTGATATGTCAAAGAAAACAGACAAATAGTGATAAAAGAGGATATTAAAATACATGAGTGGTTATAGTTAATTATAACTTATACAAGCGATGTGTTGAATAGTTCTAACAGAAACAAAAAAATAATGTGAAAAGGAAAATCTGCATTCTAAATATTTGAAATCCACAGCTACCAATGATTTTCATCGCCGGACCGTTAAAAAAATTTAGATTATATGAAACCAAAGTTTAATTCAAATGTATGTTTATATAAGATAATTATATTTTTTTGTTTGAAAAAGCTTAATGCCAATGCTTTGGAGATGTACATAAAACATCAGATCAACCAGAAAGTAGATGTAAAAAAAGTTCTAAGATGTATACACATAACCCCACAAAGTTACGGTAAGATGAATACACTTTAGGCAAGAAGAAAATAAAGTAACTATAGATTAAAGAAAGTAAGAAGACACTCGGTTCGACAAATATCAGAGATAGAAACAGACATCAAAATAAAATCGGTTCATCATATACTTGGATTTGTTGAATGATTTTTTTATTTATTTTCAATAAAAAAGAGAATATTTAATGCATTTATGAAAAAAATTATCACGAGTATTGATTACATAAAAATTATATAAATGAAAAACCAACATTTTTTTTTATTTACTAATATATAAACTCTACCTAATACACAAATGTGGTGTATTTATAGTACGATGCGTGATAAAATTGGAAATAATTATCATAATCCCTCGAATTATAATCAAAGGATTAAGGATCTATTTCTGAAAATACAAATTTGCAATAGGTTTATGGAAAACTTGATATATAAGTGTTGGTAGGTGAATATTCTGAAGATGATTGTGAAGATGATGTGGATCAAAAGAAGTAATAATAAAAACTACAATAAAAAGTGATTAAAAGTTGTGCTTTAACAACCTTAGAATGGTAAAATGTAAATATAAGAATTAATTGTTTTGATCAAGGGGATATAAAATTGTAGATGTATATAATTTTTCGTGAATATATGATGATTAAAAGTAAAATTTTAAATTATTTGCATAATCATAGTTTTTTTTTAACAGAAAGTACTTGATCGAAAACGTATTTTAATAAATATACTAACGGAATAAAAAGAATTTGGTGTTGTTTTGAATGATTTAAAGTAAGATGCATTGTGTATAATATAAATATTTTCATTGGTAAATAGATAGAATATAATTTATAATGTTTTTATGTTATAAGAATAAATCACATTTAAACGAGTTCGGCATTCAATTGATATAATTTACAATTGGTGCTATCATATGACAGCACAATAATATTTAATGCTGAATATTTGTGTGTATATTTAAAATCCTTAATTTCGGCATTGGAATTCTTTTAAGTATTTTTAATAGATGCACGGATTTGGTTTTTTTGTGCTAATACTAAATCTCTGTTGTAAACGTTTACTAAATAATAACGATGAAATTAAAAGTATCTATAGAAATACCCTTTTTTCCAAACAATTTTTAAAGGCGTTTTTATGGTCATGACAATGTTAAAATGCAGGAAGTAAAATTCAGAATATATTAAGCACAAGATGATAAAGGGAGAATATTAAACACAAGATGATAAAGGGAAAATATTAAACACAAGATGATAAAGGGAAAATATTAAACACAAGATGATAAAGGTAAAATATTAACACGAGATGATAAAAGAAATATATATATTTCCGCTTTACCATCTTTTCAAATGAATTTATTTTACAAAAATATTTTTAAAATTATTATAATTTACTACAAACAATTTTTTATAAAAATCTATAATGATAGATTCATGTAATTCCCTGTTATATAAAAATCACATTTCATATGCTAGCAAAGTATATATCTTATAGAAGTTATGTAAATTAATTTTTATTAAAAGTTTAAGATATAATCCATTAAAAAAAACATATATAATTTCTAGTGTATTATAAGAATGATAGAAGTAAAACATGGATCAAGATAGTACTAATAATCCAAATTTATTGAAATATGTGGATATGAAATGTTTTAGCGATAGATTTATGAGTATAGTTATTTTTCAGAGTTTCTTTAATATTTAAATTTGATTTTATGGCTTTTTTATGTGTTGCTCTCGTTTTCAAATAAATATATCAATTTCATAAATGTATTTACAATGAGAAAAGAATGCGGAAAACAATAAACTGTGTTGAATATCTACCGCACGTAATCTTTTAGAAAATACTATAAAGAATTTTCTTTTTACACGATATTATGCATCTATACTTTTTTTAGGCGAAAGGTCTTATAATAGGAAATATTTTTTTATCTACTTTTATAAGGAGCAGATTACCAAAAAGAAGCATTCAATATTTTACAGTTGTTAGCCAAAGATCTTGTATTCTTGTCTAATTAAGAAATATAGTATGATGAAAAATTGTTTTATTCAATAAAAAAATATCTTTACAATACCTATATTTACTTAAAAGGTTCTTGTAAAGTCTGTGATAAATCTCTTTTGAATTTTATTTCGAATAGGCGTCAATTTGAAATTGGTATTTTTTGAGTTTACTGATATAAAACCATTTTACCCAAAAATTACACTCACAGAAATATATTATAGATATAATAGACTAAATTAGGGGTTAATATATACGCAAAAAAACAGGGTTGAAGAAGGTATTTTTATTTATAAGTTTTAAAGAATGCATTTTTATTTATTATTGGATCAACAGAATATTTAAATAGCTTTTTAATTGGATTTATCCTAACTTTTATTTATTTTAAATTGTAATAAGATACAACAAACCTTATATAGATTTAGTAAACTCGAAAAATTAATATTTTTTGCAAAAAACAATAAAAAACTAAATATCATAGATGATTTAGAGTAATAGTTGTTTATTGTGAAGTTGAAAATACTAAATGAAGCGTATCCACATTACAAACAACAAGGTTGAGCGAGGCTCTAAAATTAATCAGTGTTGTGTGTATTAAAAGAACATAGAAGATTATGAATATGAAAGGAATTATTGCCTGAATATACTCTATAAGCTAAACTGTGGCTTTGCCTTAACAAATGGAAGCAATCGAAACAAAATAAACCCAATATCAAACAATAAATTATATGATCAAATGAAGAAATTAATTATCATAACAAATTTATTTTTATAATTATGCTTGAAAATTAAGAGTATTTTATTCGCCCAAGGGTGAAACTCATAGTTTGCTTGTGTAAAACTTTCTATTATTCTAAAAACATATTAGATGCACACCTTTTAAAATTCTTCATCTTAACAATCTTTACCAATGCCTTTTATATGCATAAGGCCTACACATTCAAGTGAAATTTTCAGTCCTATTGTTTGTGTTTAAGATTAAGAATATGTAATTAATCGTACAACCCATAAATTATGTCAGCTAAACGTGTACTTTCGACGCATCTCACACTGTACACTTTGAATGATCCGCAGATATCTTCATTAACACAAATGTATACGCGTCTGTTTCCGCAATATCCATTACCACGAATATATCATTTAGTGGTAGGCACACGTCAACGACTAATACTTAGTGTGTTTAATAATATTATAGAGACGAATCGAAGTTTTTTAGATGATGATGCGATGGTTATTTATTTTTGTGAGAGTTTGTATGGGCCTTTTGTTAAATATTTTATGGACGTGTTTTTATGTAATGATGCTCATCTTGGTTTGGGCGAAGAAATTCGTTTAGTTAAATGTGTTGGTAAGTATTCCAATTTTAATGAAGGGAAATATGAAAATGAAGCAAACAATAATAATTTGGATATTGAGGGTGATAATATAGCTAATAAGATATATAATAATTTAGGAAATTCTGAGAATGCAATCAACGGTAGTACAAATCACAAAAACAACAATCCTCATAATCATAAGAATATACAGAATAATAATGTACACAAAATTAATAAGAATAATCGAAAAAATATTACCAATAGCATCAACACCAATAATCTACAAAATAATATCAATGCTAATAATATCAAGAATAATAATGGACAAAATAATGTACAGAAGATTAATAAGAATAATTTTAAAGATCATTATGTGGATAACAGTGGTTATATTGAGGATAACTTTATTTCGCCTTCGTTTACAAACCTTTTAAAGACATTACAAGTAAATCCAGAAAATGTAACTTTTTATTTTGAAGTACATAATAATAAATTTAAATGTATTATGACCGTTGAAGATGATTCATTTTTTGGTACTTTTAAAGAAACGAGGAATGAGGCAATTAGAAGTGCAGTTGGTTCTTTTGTTGAAGAGATTGGAGGCAACATGGATTTATTTGATGGTTTAATAAATGAGGATGTTGCTTTTACTTGTGAAGCTTTTAGTGATACGAATAAAGATGTTCTTATTGGCGCGCAGAAAAAAGATAAAAGCATCATCACGAATGCAGGATTTGGATTTGAAAACAATTGTGTCAAAGAAAATGGTATTAAAATGAATTGTTCAAAAGATGACAGTGTAGAGAGAAACACAATAGAATGCCTCAATATTTTCGGCAATAATGAAATGCTTGATACGAATAAAAAGCAAAGGGTAAATATAAATGGCGCAGAGCTTAAAGAAATAAATACACCGATATGTCCCGGGTCTAAAAGAACCCCATTTAAAGCAAAATCCATAAAAAATAAAAAGGTTTTAGTCACCTCAAACATAAGCAAAATAGATTACATTCAAAGCATAACAGAATTTTGTAAAACAAATAGCATACCGTTTCCAGAATATCTTATTGAAAGACAAAATGATGTATTTACATGTTGTGCAAATTTTATGAATGAAAATTTCAGTTCTAGATATTTTTTTGAGAAAACTGATGCGAGAAATGATTGTGCGAGATGTATTTTTGAATTTATAGGGGATAGAAAAGATGATTTTGACCATATAATCCCATGTAATAATTCTACTTATAAACATGAAGATCGATACAGTAATAATAATAAGAGAAACAGAAAAGTCGAGACTAAAGGGGAAATAATCATCAACAGAAAAAAATTAAGTGAAAATTCATTAAAATTATTGGAAATGAATGAATCGGACGTTTGCATGAAAAAAATAAAGATAAATGATTCGGAAAAAGAGAATAACTGTAATTCTAATACTAAGGTAAATTTAGTCATTAAAAATAGTAATCATAAGAACACAGAAAAATATAGCCGAAAATCCCTGGTTAACAATAATATCGAAGTAAATAATTCTTATAATATAATCAATGAGGACTATATTAGCAGAGAGCAGTGCATTAATAATAGCAGAGAAAACACGAACAATAATAATTTTAGAGTGTATAGTAATAGAGAAAACAAAGGTAATAGTAATTTTAATAGAGAAAATAAAGGTAATAATGATATTAATAGAGAAAACAAAGGTAATAATGATATTATGGAAAATGTGATCAATCGTAATTTTAGAGAAAACAAAGGTAATAATGATATTAATAGAGAAAACAAAGGTAAATATGATATTAATAGAGAAAACAAAGGTAATAATGATGTCATGGAAAATGTGATCAATAGTAATTATAGGGAAAACACGATCTGTAATATTAATAGAGAAAACAAAGGCAATAATGATATTATGGAAAATGTGATCAATCGTAATTTTATTGAAAACAAAGGCGATAATAATAGCGAAAACGATATCTATAATTTTAATAGAGAAAATAAAAGTAATCATGAAGGGGGAAACGAGATCCATAATGTTATTAGAGAAAACGAAGGCAGTGATGATGACAGTGAAAACACTATCAATAATATTGAAAGCAAAAAATTGATCAATCATAATTGTAGGGAAAACGAGATCAATAATATTAATAGAGAAAACAAAGGCAATAATAATGATGATAGAGAAAACATGATCGATAATAACTGCGAAAAAAATAATTATAACATATTCGAAAACAACGAAACTTTAAGTGAAAGAGACGCACATCTCTTCAACAAGTATTTTAACCTAAAAACTAAAATACCACTGAAACAAAATATAATTAATTATAGACAAGTCACGAACGAAAATAAACAAACAAGAATAAAAGAACCATTACAAGTTACTGAAAATAACTGTAAACCGAAGAAAAAAACTTCTTTAAAGGATTTGATTGCATAGAAACACTCCTTGTTATTTTTATTTCAGTAAAATTCTTATGCCATAACCTGTATATTTTTCTATTTGTATTATGATATATGATATATATTTTTTGTATTACAAAGGGATATAGAATAGCTAAGAACTGTATTCTTATAAATATATCAGACTGGCTCACATTTTAATGTTTTTTTATGATCAATTTATTATGTAAATATTCTAAAAGGTATTCTGTATTTCCTCTATCTTGAATATCTTCTAAATTTATATCTTATAACAAAGTTTTTTTATGGTCGAAGTTATGTTATAAAGATTTAAAAAGACATGTTGTATTTCCTCTATCTTGAATATCTTATAAAAACAGTGTGTTTTTATGGTCGAAATTATTTAATAAAGATTTTAAAAAACATGATGTATTTGCTTTATCTTATATATCTTTGAAAACAGTGTGTTTTTATGGTCAAAGTTATTATATAAAGATTTAAAAAACATGCTGTATTTACTTTATCTTATATATCTTATAAAAACAGTGTGTTTTTATGGTCGAAGTTATTATATAAAGATTTAAAAAACATGCTGTATTTTCTATATCTTATATATCTTTCAAAACAGTGTGCTTTTTATCGTTAAACAAACATTTTACTCTTTATTTATACACAAACAATTATTAAATAACAATGAATCTGCAAATTTTATCAAAAAGGCAATAACAATCTCCCTTTTATATACCTTCAAATAAATACAATTCCACTACAATAAAAAAAATTCACGGGAAATAACAAAAGCTACATAAAATTTTTATTTATAATGATTCATTTTAGAAAAGTTCGAAATTTAAGTTTAAGTCAATGTATATATTTTCAAAACTCTGATACAGCTATTATTATTGAAATTATCTATTGATATTTATGATTTTGTGATTCAAAACAAAAATAGATCATGTGTCATAATATGGGTTTGTTTGGTTGTAAAATATCACAAATTGTATATTAAGGTTTTGAAATGACAACGAAATATGAAGTATAAGTACAAACAATGGTATTGTGAAGAAACTTAAATGTATAAGTATTGATTGTTAGAAATCAAGCAAGAAATATTATATACGGTTTAAATCTGAAAAAAACATAAATCAGATATGTTTTTATAGAGTATACTAAAATCTTGTGCAAGCAAAAAGGTTAAATTTTACCCTTAAACACATTAAAAATACAAAAATTTGTAGATAAAATATATTTTGTGGCTGCTGCTAAGGTGCATAAATATATTTTCTAGCGGTTATGTAATTTTCATTTTTCAGTGTTGAATTTATACCTACCATTGTATTTTTAAATATAGGCGGTTTGTGACTCAATTTACATTCAAAGGTATTTAGATAGAATATAATGTAAAATTATAGCTGTTGTGTTGCCATTTTCATAGGGTTTTATATTATGTTCTTATGGTAACATAATCTTATGATGTGATTTTAAAATAGAACAAGAAGCTTAGTTGGTCAAGTCTTTTTTTTTAAACCTTATTTTTTAGACTTTTTATGAATATTTTTGTGTATCATAAATCTTCCATGAAAAATAAAGCTTCTTATGTAATTCTATTTTATATTCTAAGAAAACTTTTGCTTGAAGATAATATTTATCATTCAAATTAAAATTATAACATTTAATATATATATTTAAGTACTTGATAAACTTCTAAAAATCCCTAGAAATTAAGCACATATATAACTTTAATATTTTCAAAAGAAATATAATATGCCCATTTTTTGTAGAATGATATTTTAAAAAAATTTTGTTGCAGCAACTGTATTTCGTTAATCTTTTTTATCATTTTATTATGTGAAAATTTTGAAATATGTATCTGGTATTTATTTTTTATATCAACTATAATGTCAAAAAAAAGATTGATAATAGATTAGTTTCAAATCCGATTCCGAGTCTTATATATTAATAATTAGAACAAACCAATTTTTTTAAATACTTAAACATGATTAATATAAAATAAGAATTCAAAATATTATGCAGAATATATTTTGATTGAGTAAAAATATAGCTGCATCATAATTTAAATTATTTACTTAAATATGATTTATCACGATATCTCGCAAGACACTTGAACTCAATTCATCTAAGAGAAGAATAGCAGTTGATGAGTATGATCAGAGGATGGTTATATAAGATGTATCAAAGAGTTGTGCAATGTTCCTAATAGGCTGACTACGTCTCAATAGATGGAATCGGTAAATGCAAACTTAACCCACAAAAAAAATTAAGGTATCCTTTGAAAATTTTGTGTTTTGGCTGCTATATGGTTCAAATACTCTGATAGATTTAACTATAATTTTGAGCCCAAAATTAACTCTAAATGATGCTGGATAGATACGAAAATAAAGAAAAAAAAGGACGAATTCGTTGCTAAATTGACTGAAAATTTAAATCCAATCCTTTATGGAATACTTGAATGAAATAATTATAAAATAGAGGGTGAAAGATTAAAAAGGCGTGGATGAATGCAACAGAAGCATCAATGTATCTAAAACGCAATTACATATTAAAGAACCAAAATAGATTGTTAAATGTCGATGCAAAACAGTAATAAATGTAAAAAAAGCAAATATTGTAAGAAATGCAGGACATGTCTGTAATAGTAATTTTTACAATTTTCAATAGATGCGCTTAAAAACGCATAGACTTCTTTTCATATCTTGGCTACACATTTTCAACATGTTAGTTACGGTAGTAATAAGTGGTATTAGACGCAGTATAATAGTATTTTATATGAACTAAGAATTCGAAGAATGTGTGCAAGTCAAGTAAAACACTATTCAAAATAAATTAGATAACTAATATAATATTTGAATTTTATTAAACTAAAATATGCAAAATAAGACATGATCGCTGCATCAAGTAGAAGATGTATGGGTGATTTTAGGTAAATAAACACCAAATGATGCAAAAAATATTTGTAATTGATGTTTAGACAAGTGATAATTAATCTATAAAGAAAATTTTTATAAATACGGGCTATATTATACGAGAATGGCTAAAAAAGCGTGCAAAAAATATAAGTTTGAATATAAATTTATCAACTATGGTGAGGCTTTAAAGATCCTGTTACATATATTCATAAAACACTGTTGAAGGCCATAATAATGAGATAACAGTGCGTAATCCAACTAAGAAATAAATAAAGGCTTTTTGAATTCTATTATATTGAAAAAACAAAATAAAGAATTTAATTATTTGAGTTTTTCTTGATACAATAAAAAAACTAATTTCTAATTTCTCTAAACGAAATATATACATTTCTTCATAAAATAGAAGAAAAAATCATCGAAATACGTCGGTTCATATGTTTTTTTTTGTGATTGGATTATAATATATCCGCTTAACGTAATAATAAGGCATCATGATCAAAATCTACTATAAATTTTAAAAATTCTTAATTTTTCGGCTTTGGATGAATAGTGGCAGCAAACATATATGCGGTAAATGTATGTTTTTTCCCCTGGTAGGGTTTTAATACCATAAAATCCATATAAAGAGCTCATGGTCAAAATTTGAATTTAAAATACATTTAGTTTGCACATATACACTTGAGTATATTTACTTAAGGCCTTAATTTTCTATTAACTTATTCGTTTGCTCACAAAAAAAAATTAGATTGCTCTATATTACATATTTTCAAACACGTCATTGTTACAGTCTTGGTTAATACATATTCTGAGCTCAATATTTATACATTCAAGTGTTTTCTCAATGCTATTATTTTACGCATGCTATCACTAATATAAATTAAATCTTATGCTACTCTTATGGTATTTCTGACCACACCTTCCCATATTATGAAATATCGTGTTTTTCTTTCTTTTTAACAATTTATATTTATTAATGGTTTTAGAATGAATTTTTTAATAATGGTTTATAAATTTGTTTCATGACATACAATTATGGAGATTTAATATATCAATATCTTGATTTTGTTCAATTACTGGTATTCATTGTATTCTTAATCTGAAAGAACTTATTCAGCATGAAAAAATCATATTAAATGATCTTATTACGATATACAGACAAAAATATAAATGTAAATCAAGCCGCTTTATATCAATTTTGCTAAAATAAATAGTTTTATGATGGCTTTATTATCAAATTTTTATTGATAAAGAATCTTAAGTATCATACATTATTTTAATTCATGTTTTTTTTGTAAAATATCGTTTTCAACATGTGTGTTTTTTTTATTCTTTATTAGGGGCGGAAGTCTTAAATTATATTTTCTCGAGCTTTTAATGCAAGGTTCTTTTTCAATTTGTATTTTGGGCATTTGAATTTTTCTAAACCATTCTAAATAAATGCATAATATTTCTTGACTTCTATGATCACAATGTATCTTTAATGGAATAGTCTCAAGAATAATTTATAATTTATTTATAACTAAGTATGTATGAATAAAATTTACGGACCCTAGTAACGCTTTATAAAGCCAGCAATAGTTCAAATAACAACCTATAGAATTCCATAGATGGATATTAAAAAAATACACACTATTATAGTATGAAAAATATAGAAACAATCTATCATATTATTAATTCAAGTTTTTTTAGTAAAAATGTTAAAGGATTTTTAAGCATGCATAGGGGTCTTTAAATATCTATCATGATGTTGTTTCATGATTTATAAATAAAATAAGCATAAAATATTATGTGATGTGCATAATTATCATGGTCTTATCTTAAACATCTATTCAATCTATATGTTTTATCTTCATAGTTTTAATTTTTGATAAATAACACCATATTATTAAATAAAAAATCAAACGGCGTAAATGTAGGCTCTATAGAAGTATGATTTTATATGTTTCCTCATTTAAAATTTATGTAATTTATATTTTTTTATCGAATTTCTCTATTTTTTTTAGGAATATAGAATACAATTCGATTTATAATTAAATCAATAAAAGAACATAAAATGATTTAAAGTTTGTGTGATGTATGTAAATTTATGAACAACTTTACAAACTTAATGTGAGAATATAGAGAATATGATAATTCTCGATCAGAATAAAATGATTTAAAGTTTTTGTAAAATATAAATTAATAGTTTATTTCGGGTTTTCTATCATGAAAAAGCGTATTATGTCGGTATTCGGGTCCAACTTTATGTTTTATGTTCAACTATAGCCGTTTCCAAATTATATTGTGTCGATTTCTTACGTTTTTGACTGTTTTTTATGGTACTTTGATGCTCATTTATTTTTCATTTATTTTTGAATTTATTGTGTGTAAACCTATAAATATAAACCGCAAATACCTTTTAGTTTTTTTTTGAAATTTTACGTTTAATCGGATTAAAAGCATTTAATGCAGTTCTTTATATGCATTTTTTTTAATCTTGAACATTTCTTCAAATACTTCTGACCTTGCAAATTAAAGAAAAGAAGCACTATGAGCCAATTAACTCTGCAACATCTTATGAACATTATTCTCTAAAATTTTAATCTTTTTATCACATGAAAGTCTCTTCCAAAAGAACATATATATTTTTTTTACAAATTAATTCGATTTTGAAATAACTCCGACTATTTTATTATATAACTGTACTTTACGGGAAAAACGGATCACATTCTATCAGTTTTGATGCTTAGCCCTTTTCTTACAATAAATTACTCTGTATGTGTATTTTTTGTGTGCTATATTTATGTAGTTTATAAAATTTTATCAAAAATTGAAAAAAAAATACTTGAATTATTTCCCATTTACTTGTTCTCTCTTAAAATAACCTATTTGTATCTTTAAACAAACCTTACGAAAAAATATTTATTAAATAAATTAACAAGACACTTGAGCACATCTCATTTAGGGGAAGAAAAGCAGTTGATGAAGATAGATCAGGGGGAGGTGTCAAAAGATGTATCAACGAGCTGACTACACCTCAATAAATAGAATTGATAAAAAGAGACTTACCCACAAATAAAAAATAGTAAATTATAATTGTAACTGATAATATAGCTAAAATACGAAAAAAAATTGATATTTTTAATTTAATATATAGATTTTAAAGGCATTAATCGATGATAAAAAAAAAGAGGGATCGGCTATAAAACAATTAAAATTATATTGTGTAAAAATACTTGCTTTAAATCAATATGTTTTGATACGATAACCGCATGTTTTTTTGATGGGTTCTCAGCAGGAATCGATTATTTTTTTTGAAATATTTTATATACATAATTTGGAACTAAAATAACTATTTTTAAAATTCTGTAAAATTTTAATAGTTAATTTTTGTACCATCTTTGTGTCTCAGTAATAATATATAAATCTTGTTTACGATCTTGTATTTAGAATACTTTTGGTCAGTATGCGCTCACTAATATGAATCTTTTAGAACGGTTGATCATATGCAGCAACATGCAAAAAAATGCTTGCTTCAATTGCCTAAGTAGACACAATGAGATAGTAGAATTTCTGCACAACATGTTAGGGTGAAAAAGGGTTTTTAAAAAAAATAAAGAAAATCTGCTAACACTCAGTACAGGAGACTATGGAATTTTAATATACTGATATAAAGTATGATACGTGAATTAAGGCGGATGTTAAACTTTATTGTGACAGACCAGATACATTCAAATGATTTGAAAAGTAAAACTGTAAGAGCACGATATAAATAGATGTAACAATATAGAAAAAATATGAACATTGTTGGAAACATAAAAATAAGAAAATATGATCTGCTAGCATCTGAATTATCATTAATCTATAAGTTTAAGACAGATATTACACCATATATTGTAACATGGGATGAAGTAATAACACAATAAATAAAAGGTACCTGAAAGAGCTCTAAATCACAAACTAAATCGAAGAATTTATATAAACTATAGGATTACGACAAATCGGTGGACTAATAAATCTTGAGAAGAGTTGTGGTATCAAGAGACGTAAGTGAAGGAAATATAGCCAAGAGTATAGATATCATGTGCCCTTAGGAAATCAATCACGTTATGCTTGAAGAGAAAATCAAAAATTAAAATTATCCCGCAAATAAAAAATTTATGTAGTTTAATTGCCTAAAATTAAAAATTGTTATTCTCCCGTTAAAATATATATTAGGGTCCTGTTTTTTCTTTTTACCTTTAAGTAATTTTTAAAAATTTATTTATAATTTATGGTGATAAAAATATTCTGTTAAACTTAATTTTTTTTTAATTAAACTATTTATTATTATCAAAGAATAACCCAAAGTATTTTTTTTTCTCTTTAAAAGATGGTTTAGAGACAATTCAATTAATTCCAACAGTCTGTTTATAACTTCTGTACCATCATTTATTCTTTAAGACAAAGAAATTATTTAAGGCTTCTCGCCTCCTTTTACCTGAAACCTAAGGTAGAATTTGTTTCTTCTATAACCTCTAGGTCGTAATTTATTTTACTATGACTTAATCTAGGTCGACCTTTTGGTCTTTTAGATGCCTCTGGGTCATCATTTATTTTACTATGACTTAATCTAGGTCGACCTTTTGGTCTTTTTGGTGCCTCTGGGTCGCAATTTATTTTACTATGACTTAATCTAGGTCGACCTTTTGGTCTTTTTGGTGCCTCTGGGTCGTAATTTATTTTACTATGACTTAATCTAGGTCGACCTTTTGGTCTTTTAGGTGCCGCCTCTGTGTCATCATTTATTTTACTATGACTTAATCTAGGCCGACCTTTTGGTCTTTTAGGTGCCTCTGGGTCGTAATTTATTTTACTGTGACTTAATCTAGGTCGACCTTTTGGTCTTTTAGGTGCCTCTGGGTCGTAATTTATTTTACTATGACTTAATCTAGGTCGACCTTTTGGTCTTTTAGGTGCCTCGGGATTATCATCCCATAATTTATCCGCTTGAATAGATGATCCGAAATTCATGACTCTTTTTTTGTCAGCATTATCATGACAGTAAATTATTTGCTTTGTTCTTTTTTTTTTATGATCCAGCTCAACAAATGAATCGATCGACATAGTATCTTCATCAGTTGAATTTATAGAATGTACAGATGAATCCAACTTTTCATTAAAATTTCCATTTGAATATTCATTTATTTTATTTAAAGCTGAATACAAATTACAAACCCAATTATTTGTTAAATATCCTTCATCGCTTTTCACTTTAATTCTATTACTTTTAATTTCCTCAATGGCTCTTTGTAAAATTTCATTCTTAATTTTAAATTCTCTTGATATTACAGTTTTGTTCATTTTGATATCACAAAAATAATAGAAATAAGCAATTTGATAAATATGTAGCAAACCTTCGTTGTTATTTGCTTTTGTTTTATCTATAAACGATTTCTTGTACTCTATAAATGAATTCTTTATGTTTTTGTTGGTTACATTATGTAGAGCTAAAAGTCTATCGATCGTTTGTAGATTGTTTATGGATTTTAGATTTGTATCGGAGTTTTTGATATTTTTTTTTGGTATTCTTGTGTTTATTATTGGTTTAATGCCATTTTTACATTTCATATAAATTAAAAGGGCAATGAAATAATTTATTGGGTGAGTTTAAATTAATCTATTCTTTTAAAATTAAGCACTATACCATCAAAGGAATATTGTTTTCAAAAAAAAATCCTGGTTTAAAAATTATATAAAATATAAGGGAAAAGAAAAATTCACGCATAATGGTATTTTCTTTAGACTCGTTTCTTATAATTTATATGTCTGCATAAAATTTTTAATAATATCGCAAACTTATAAAAAAAATAGCCTAAAAGGCCTGTAATTTTATTTTAAATGAATTTTAGATTCTCATAAAATTTATTTCACGTGCTATATTTAGGTTTGAAGCTCTTATAGATATTTTCATAAATCATCTTGATTATATTTGACCGGTGAGGGTATTTTATTTCTGGTGTTTATAAAAAATAACTTGAAAATTAGTTTGGACTGTTAAATAAATATAAAAAAACATTTAGTGAAAGATGGAAATATGTATACAAAATGTGTTATTTAATTTAAAAAGCTAAATTATACGCCTCATGCAGCTTTTTATTTGAGATGGTATATTTTCTGTGCCTGAATTAATAAAATTTAAACAATACAAAAACGAATCATCATTGTAATATTATGTAAGTTTATTTATAAAATAACACAAATAAAATTTAAACAATACAAAAACGAATCATTATTTTAATATTCTGTAAGTTTATTTATAAAATAACACAAATAAAATTTAAACAATACAAAAACAAATCATTATTTTAATATTATGTAAGTTTATTTATAAAATAACACAAATAAAAATAAAACATTCATTCTTTAATCATCGAAAAACCCAGACCAACCGCAAAGGTTTTTTTATTTCTTTGTGGTATAATAAAAGAACCTTTTGGCTTGATTGCGATCATATTTTCCCTGGCTATTTTTTTTATATATGCTATTGAAAAAAAAACATAAAAATGATTGTTCATATATTGTAGCTCTTCAATGATCTAGACAAGTGACTTTTTTGAAGAACTTTATACAATTCAGTGTATTTTTTCTGATAAATTGAATATTTTATGTGAATATTATTTTTAAAAACCGGAGGGGAATGATAATATTTGCAAATTTGTTATATAGATCATGCATAGAAGATTTTATAGGATTATTTTATACTGTTTTTATTAAGATTTTAGATAATAAATATGAAAATACATATTTTCTAAGAAATTAATTTTGTTTCCGAGGCATGAAAAAATTTTAGGTTTATTTTATAATGTTTTTTCGATTATTTTTACAATGATATTTTAATAAATTAATTTTGTTTTCCACGGCATAAAAAATTTTGAATTTTCGTTTCTATTCTATTTTCTATTACAATAAGAGAAAATATTTTTTCTTACAATTCTCTTTTTGTTTAGCATAAATATTTTTTTGGTGAATTTGATACTGAGTGAACACACATCTTTTGCAAATTATGTTAGACACACGTATAAAATAATAAATATTAAATATATTTTATCAGACCATATATTATGTTTATACCTCATTTCTTTCATAAAATAAGAAATAAATTTGACTTATATTGAAATAAAAAATATATTATTTAAATATTTTCTTAAATCCAAAAAAAAATGTTTAAAAAGGTTTATGTAAGAGAGTGATATTTTTGGTTAATTATTAGTAAATTACTATTATTTAAATATCATTTAGAATACAAAAAAAATGTCTTAGTGGTTTTTATAAGATACTTAACCTAAATCGATAAATGATCAATACACTTTCAGAAAGTTTATTTAAATCAAGATATCAAATTTAAGAAAAACAACAGTATTTATATAAACGTCTCAATCTTTCAGGATCATGAACTTAGAGTTTGGTAGAAAGGAGAAAAACCACAACTTTAACGGCCTTTCTTTCAAATACTCGGGTATAACACTCCCATGATACCTTGCGGATATAATTGCGAATGATATCAAAAAAAAATCTGCTAACTTGTACATCCACGCTCACAATTTAAATTCATTCCAATATTTTTTAGGAAGGATATGATAAATTATACTTTATAAAATTTTGATCTGATGATAGCCGATCCTAAAAATAAAATATAAGAAAGATTTGAAAATTTTGTATAAAATATTTGGAAAGTTAATGCGTTTTTTTTCAAGATATTCGAAGAATTAATTACAAAATCATAAGTTAAAAATAAAATTTAAATCACCGGCAATTACAAACTTCGTAAAAAAAGTTATAAATCGTTTTTTAAGCATTTTATGTGCGTACATTACATGTATTTTGTTTTTTTAAAGCCTAGAAGAATGAAAATTTATGTTAATCTTTCAGAATATTTAAAATTAAGCAAAAAGAGACTTTATCTTTTCTCACCGAAATTCTATGAAATCTTATACATTTTACGTAGGATTTTTGACTGAGCTCTGTCCACTTAAACAAATAAAAATGTAGAAGTGTTTTATTGAAATGAAAACATAACTATGTAATTTCAAATTCTCGTTGGATACTTATATATTTTCATGATTAGATTATGTGAACTAAATTTATGTGTATTTCGATAATTCACTTGTGAAGTATTACCAAACATAAAAATATAAATACTAGAAATTAAATCTAGCACAGACAGAATGGTTGTCATAAATTGCATTTGCAAGCTGAATATTATTGAACTTAAAATAGTCGCTTCATATATATTTTAGCGCTTTTCTGATATAACTTGTGTAATTTATAGAAAAAAATTGATTCGTATATAATATCTTCCGTTTTTTATTTGAAACATTTCACCGTAAATGGCATTTGAATACTTATCTGTTAATATATTTTATATTATGATTTTCTGTATATTTTTATTTTATATGGTAGCCTACTCTTATAAAATAATTTAATACGTAAGTATTCATATTTTTTCATAGGTATTTATCAGTTTTGTTGATTTTTTATGTGTTAATATTTAAATTTTGTTAATTCGATTGTTTTTTAATAACCAATCCGGTTTTATTTTTAGGTTTGCTTGATTTTTTTCATTGTTTGATTGCATTTACCTTTTTTTAATCTCTTTATTTCATGGTTTTTTTGATGTATTATTATAATTTGGTTTTTTAAATTCATTTACCCTCAATAAAAATAACCAGATGATGGCTGTATATGAACAGAAAAAAATGAGGAAATCAACACTTAAGCAGAAAATGGGTAATTTCTGTGTAATAATTCGAACTATGCCTACTGTTGGAAAAATTTTATACCGTATAGAAACCATAAAAGTTATCACATTGTATAAGTATGATATTTATTCAACGATAAAAAGTATTTAATAAGTCTGATTTTTATATTATTTATATTGTAGTTACTGATAAAGCACTTAAAAACGTGTTTATGAACTAAAAGAAATATTAGAATGGCTCACGGGGTATGCTGCAGCTAAGAAATGGTACCCGTAGTAATGAGGAAATTTCATAGATATCGAAATGTATAGATATAATGGAATTAAAATACACCTCGAGTTTCCATCTTCGAATGCTTCTGTAGATTTGTTGATTTCTAGATGACGGTGTAGGAGTGACATCGTAAATAATTTGTAGTGTATCAAATGAGGTGATTTTTAAATTTCTTAAGTATCTCCACAATATATAGTTTTAATAAGAAAATATCTCGATGGGTTAAGTTACAGAAGGGAAACTAAAATATCCCAACAAAACCTCTAAATAAAATAATTTCTGTCCTATAAAAACGAAATTTTTAATTTAAAGATACTAAAAATATTGAATGAAATACTTAAGATTACACTTAAAACTTGTGGTCAATTACAAAAAAACTTCTTTTGAATATTTTTTTTGAAATGTGTAAACAATACATTTTGAATATATGAAAAATGTTGTTTACAAAAGTTTAGAATCTTTGAAAGTCAAAATTTTAGAGAGTAGTTATATATAAATTTTTATAAAATACCCTTTTGCTCTAATACTTGCAATAAAGTGTGATATTTTATAAAAAAACCATATGTTTTGAATGCGATTGATCACGAATCTAATGTTTATCAACCAGCCTCATTACATATGTGCAAAAATTGAATTTATTTATCGATAAAAATTAATAATTATATATTCAGTTTTTAAGGCCAAAAAAAGAGTGATTTAATCATTCAAAGAGTATCATTTAAGGAATTTGAAATAATCATAATTTTTGTAATTGTTTTTGAACATTCTTTTAATCCATAGTTTTCTTTATTTATTGATTCAAAATATACCATTGTTTGTATATAATGATTATGGCAGATGTAAAATTGTAAAATATTCTTATTCATCTCAAATTTCGTGCGCTTATTTACTTTTATTATATTTTATTCTTAATTTTTTTGGTAAATCATATTCTTATTCGCTGAATGTCTTGTTTTACCCATACAAGAGAAAACTATATATGAATTAGGGTTACAATATAATTTAAATTTCACCAAAGACATTTAAATTGCCATGAAATTTTAACAACATAAAATATAAAAATTAAAATATGAAAAAAATAAAAATTTGATATTTGCTTTTATTCGGCAAAAAAAATTATTTGTATCATATTTTCTATTGATAAAATTAATTATTATTAGTTTATAATATTTTTTATTGTCGTACAGTTTTTCTATTACTAAAATAACTTTTGGTATGGTTTGTTTTTATTACTAGAAGTAAAACCCTTTAAGCTTGGTTAAGATTTTAAATTGGTTATAATATCTTATTTTTTTAACACTTCTATGAAATTCGTGCCTAAAAAATGGTACTATTGTGAAATCTAGCGTTCTATAAAATTTATAATATAAAGTTTTGGCCTTCTTTGCGTAAACTATATTTATGATTTAAATGATAAATTTCTATCTTTTATCCATTTTTTTCATATAAATATAAATTCAAAAATATTGGCAACCATTTTTTATGTAAACACATATTTTCTTGTTTTAATTATTCTACCTAAAAATTACTATTTAATTCATAATATTCAAATTTTTATTAATGGAGAGCCCAGTAAGAAAAAAACAAGATTTTAAATAAAAACTGTGAATAATCGGATTTTCACATCATCGCGAAAGAAAAAATTAAATAAATATCATGGCTATATTGGAATTGTTGGCATTATAAATAATTTAAAATTTCAATCAAAATATCTAATCGATATTCGAAAATATAAATATAATATATTTTCAGGTAATGTGCATTTATCAAGGATAAAATCCGAAAAAAAATCATACTGAAAATTTAATATTAAACTTAATTCCCAATATTTAAATGCATATTCACATTACAGATTTTTAAATACATATTTATATATTATTCTGGATTTCACTGTATTTTTTTTTTAATATATAACACGTAGCATAAAAACAACATAAGCCGTTAAAAAACATAAATCTTGACATTTAAAAGATTATATGATTGTATAAAATCATCGTATTTGTATATTAAGGGAAAACTACGTTTATCAAAAGTTATAAATTTTATTATATAAACAGAAATTGTATTTTTAATAATTATATTTGATTATATCATTAAACTGTGTTAGAAATATATAAAATAAACAAATTTTTATATGCTTTACCATCTCATTTTACATTAAAGATTATATTGCAAAGCATTTTAATGATTTTTTCTTATTTTTTAAAAATTTATGTATGATAAATCTCTATTTTGGTTTCTTTTGTGAGCTATAAAAATACTATAAAAGGATTCAATGATTTACATGCTTTACTAGCTTATTATATATTTTTTGTGTCAGATAGTACTATAGCAAGTGTTTTTTCCTATGTAATATACTTTGGATGATGATTTCTAATGAGTTTTGTAAATTTATTACATAATTATAATCCTTTATATATAAATCAATTTATCCAATAATCTATAATTTTATCTTGTTTCATAGTAATATTTGTATCATTATACAAGTGTAATTATATTGAAAATTCGATGTCGTAAAATGCATATCTTAAAAAAATATATTTATAAGGATCTTAGAAGCAGAAAATATACGAATAAACAAATACACTGAACTTTTATTATAAATTACGCTGGTAATTAGACTGCTAGGTTTAATCAAGTATGTTTTAATAAGTATATTTCAAGGGAAAATGCTTAGATTGTTTTATAATATATTTGGTTCATCTAGGGTGTGTAAACGCAATGTTTTGCATCAATAAAACATAAGAAGCAAATGAAATTTTGTAAAAAAAATTGATATTTTTGAATTCTCTTGATCAAGTAGAGTTTTAGATTATGATTTATTGATTTCAATATTTTCAATGGTTATAAATCACTTATGATGCGATGGAATTTGTTTCAAAATTTAATGTAGTTCCATACCAAGTTACACAAAAAATGGAGCAATATCTTACCCGTAGAATTATTAATAATTTCTAGAAATAGAAAATCCGTAAATTTTTTTGTAAAACGTTGTATCGAGGATGCGCTTATTCTTTTGCGCAAGATTTTTTACATATGAGCGTAAATTAAAGAGAAATTGCATTTATTACATTGAAAATGCTGATTAAAACAACTTTAATTGACTTTGGGCTGTTATAATTAGAAGGGATATGGTTTTTGTGGAAAATAAAGAATAATAAGTCACTTAAAAAAAAAATTTTTGTTGATTTAAATAATTTTAAAACTGTCTCAAGTAAATTTTTATTAAATGTCACAAGTCTTTATGGTTGAATTGATACGGTGGGAATTCACAGGGTATAAAAATTGAAAAACCATCATTCGGATGTGAAAAAATAAGATAAAGCCCTATATAAACAATTTGTGAACTAAGATCAAGCATTTTCTAAGAAAATAAAAAGAAAAGCATACATATTCACCATATTTATGTATGATGAACTAGAGTGGTCAATATTTTATTAACCTATTCAAATGACATATTTAGTGATAACATCCAAATATATTAATGAAAATATCATAGCAGATCGAATCAAGTACTTCTTAAACATTTTTAAATTTGATATTTGGAACAATGTAATTAATGTTATCGGTGAAAATTTTGGATTTTTCTGCCTGTTGTTAAGTATATTTGAAAATTCGCAATGCTAAACATAAAAACAAAAAAAAATGTTATAGATGACTTCAAGTCCAAAAAAATTCAATTTATCACGTAAATCTACAAAGTTAAAGCACCCATGGCTTGGATTTAATAAGCAAAAAACCACCATACAAGCGTGATGTATACTATTGTGATATACCAACACTCAATCACAGATCTTGAATCTTTAATGATTAAGTAGCTCAAAAACATTTATTGTATGGAGTAGCGTGATAGATAAAATCGATTTTTTACACATGGTGGGCTCGGAATGTGATTAAAAAAGATGATTGTATCTATTAGTACCAGTTTTTTTTTATTAAAATCGAATAAAATCACTTTGATCACTAATAAATAGTCAAGTATATTATAATTTTCCCGCTTCCATGGGCCCATTGGATAAATATAAATCAGTCAACCAACAATGGCTTTGAATTATATATATAAATAAAAAATCATTCGTAAAACACATTTTTTATTGGGTCATGGATTTAGAACCTCGGTATTCATTATACCCCTCTGCAAATATATCAAAATTAAGCATTTCTCTTATGATGAAGATTGGATCGTTCATAATTTTATCTGGTATCTTTTTTATAAAATTTAGATCCTCCAACAATGTATTTTTCCTGCTTATTTGAGTCGTAACTATAAATTTATCATCAGCTTGTGTTTTTAGAAAGTCCATAAAAGTTCTTATTTTAAATATTAATTCATTAATAATTGGTATTTTCATATATTCAGATGGAATAATCTTCAAAAGAAATCCAGGTATGACAATAGAAACATTCGCGGGTGGATATAAAAATATATAAAAACATAAAAAGTATCTACAATGTATCTGTATTCCAAATTGTCCATTTATCAAATATTTTTTGTGTTTCTTTTTAAAATGGTCATAAACAGCTTTCCAAACTTTTGCATCGTCGACACTTTTTAGCGTTTTGTCCAGATCAAGCCTTTCATTGATCGATTTAACTGCTTCTTTCAACTTCCTACGTAATTCTTCTATGCCTTTTTCCTTCTGTGCGGAAACATTATGATTTATGTCGTTTTTTTTATTTGCTAATTTTTTGATGGCCTCGGTATTTTCTTCCGATTCTTGATCAGAAGAACTGGCGGATATTTCATTCCCATTTCTACTGTAGTCATAATTTTTATCACTTGAGCTATCTTCATAATCTTTTTGGGGCTTTAACAGCCGCTTAAATACATCTTTTTCTTTATTGGTTTCTCGTATGTATTCATAAGTCGTATTTAGCAAGAAAAAACATAAAAGCATATTAAAATATTTTTTAAACCAATAAAATATCATTGTTTTTGTTTATTGATGATACCATTTCGAAACTTATTAGATAGTATCAGTTTAATATATTACAAAGTTTAATAGAGATCAGCGTATATATTTTGTTTCATGAATTATTAAACTACTTCATATACTTATGCATACTTTAGCAACGCATAAGATAAACACTTATTTCATTATAAACATTGAATTAAAATTAATATTTTATATGAATCTAAACCTATTTAACCTAATGTTGCTATTAGATTGATCTTTTAAACACTTTAATTTTCCTTAAATGTTTTTAATTGAATATGAGATTGTCTTTTGCGTAATAAATAAAATAAGGTTAAAAAAACATAGTGTGTATGGATATTTTTTTATATAAATATTATGGGGTTTTTAACATTAATATTTTTTTAGCTCCATAATTTTACCATCGAAATAAACATTAATAATTATTGTTTATTTGAATATAAACTAACACTTAATGTATTTACAAAATACTATATCTTCTTTACTTGTGTATTTAAGTGGGGCCTGATTTATGGGGGAATCGAAGTCATGTATTTGGATAACCTTTTATAACAATTAGAGATTATGAAAATAAAAACATACGTTTATAGGCGATATAAGTTTTTTTTCAAAGTATATATACTCATTTTTATGCTCAGTGCGCGTTTTTAAAATTTGCTTATTATATAAGAAGTTTATAGTAAAAGAGAGCATAGTATTTTTTTGGTGTTCGCAAAAAATCATAGAATAAATAGACCCATAATTATAATTACATGCATAATATCAGATTCTTATATTTTAATAGAGAAAAAACACGATTTCATCTTAATTTTCTTTTTAAAAATTTCTTTTTTTACGAAAAATCACTATAATTTATAATTATTTGAATCAATGCAAAAGAATAATTTATAATTACTGCTAAAAACGTCCAAGATCATAAAATTTGAAAGTTTATTGAATTAGACGCAAAATAAAAGCCTCAACTTTTCCAAAACCTCTTTATTTTTTTTATTTTAAAAATTCATTCAATTAAAATAACAGATATAATGCATTTAGAGGGTATAAATTTTAAAATTTTGACCTTATTTAGATGATATCATTACTAAATGTGATAAATAAATTTAAGCGATACCTAAAAACTAGTAAACAAGAAATTACTTTATTTTATGACTTAACCGTTTTCTTGGGGCTATGCACTATTTTTCATCTCTTTATACTCTTCAAGCCCTTCAGAGATCACCTCAAAAGTGAGCAATTCTCTCAAAACAGATGCCGGATCTGCAAAAATTTTTATTGGAATTTGTAATAAAAATCTAAGATCATCCATAACTGTGTTTTTTCTTTGAATTTTTAATTTAATTACAAACTGTTTTTCGCCCCTAATTTTAATGAAATCAAGAATTGCTTTCATATTTGCAATTAAAGAGCGAAATTTCTCAATTTTTAGAGCTTTTTTGGGTATGAGTTTCATTAAAAATGCAGGAAATACGAAAGCCATTTCACCAGGTATGAATACAAAAATATAAAAGCAAAGGAAATATCTTGTATATATTTCTATTCCAAAATTACCATCGACAATATATTTATCCAAGTTTTTTTCTATATGATCTGATGCATCTTTCCATAATTTTTTGTCATCTATGCTTTTCAAATCAGTTCCCAACTCAAGTCTTTCATTTATGGACTTGACTGCTTCACCTAATTTTGCACGTATTTCTTTTGTTATTCTTTGGTTTTCTTTCGTTATATCGATATTCTGCGCTGATTCTTGATTTTTTTTATTTTCTATGTTAGCATTGTTGTTCTGTGATTCTTCATCTGAGGATGAAGCAGAATCGTTGCCTGTATTCAAATGATTTTCCGCATGGTCTTGGTCCTCAGATATACTATCAGAATCCTCAATAGGTTGTAAAAGCTGTTCAAAAATATCCTTCTCTTTCTCAATATTGTTTTTAAATTTGTATCCCGTAATATAGATAAAACACCCTAGCATTTTATGATCATAATAATATCTAAAGAATAAAAATGCATATCTGATACAACGTTTAAAACAGATCGGAAATTTGTCATTCTTTGACTGAATTTATATATTTATGATTAAGAATGTAAATGTATCAGATTAGATTTAAATATGTGTTTTTAATAAGCTAATCATGAATGCAGTGTTTATATAAATATAAAAATTTATAGCATCGAGAAATTTTTACAATTTTATTATCAAATCTGTAGCATTTTTTAATTATCAATACTATGAAGTTAAATTGTGGGGTACTTCAAAATTTAAATTTTAATTGAATTTGAATTATGTTAAAAAAATACGGCGCAACAAGTAAAAAATTTACTATAGATTTAATTGAATATTTTAGAGCTCATAATATTATTTAAATTCATAGCTAGGGAAATTTTGTGCTCTGAAATCCCTGCTCTGAGCAAATCATTATATTATCCAGCAATTTAGCATAAAAATCTTTTCGCTTTTTTTTCGCGTAATCTATTATTTCGTTTTTTATATATTTTAATCAAATAAAATAAATGTTTTTTACAAAATTCTATCCCTGGATAACATGAATATTTAAATTACGAATTTCGTGGGTATTAAGCCATAAGTAACTACTTACGTCGAAGAATTTATAAATATGCTCTTAAAAGTGGTCTTATTATTGATGCAATCTGAATTTTTGGAAATGATATCTCGATTTCGGAATTCAATATTTATTCATTTTCCACAACTTAGACGGCTTCTAATTTTATAAATTATTTGATCCTGTATGATATAAATTAACATTAAAATAAATTGATTTTGAATTTAAATATATATTAATTGTATACACAGGCAACAATGTGCATTATAATATCTAAAAAAATTTTGATTGCCAAAGATATAATATTTGTATTGGATGAGATATATAATAAAAATTCTATTATTATATTTATACATTCTAAAAATTATAGATGAGGTTTTATAAACTAATGTTTCTATTTTTTTAATGGGTTTCGTTGATAATTTTTCTTTTTTATTTCGCAAATTAGTTTTTAGTTGCAAAAAAGCAAATAATATTAGAAAACTTAAAAACATAGCTTATGATGTTCTTAATTTGCTTTAAATAGTATAAATTAACCAAAAAAATATGACAATAAAAATATTTATTTGTTAAAAATTATATATAATTTTTTTTTAAAAATCCTTACAATAACTTTTTATACTTTTTAAACCCTGTTTAATACAACCCTAACAATATTTACTGAAAACCTTTAAATTTATCTAGTGCTATTCGTTATATTTAAACTAAAATGTTCGGTCTTTTTTCTCTATATAGATGCGATTTTAGAGCATTACATGAAATTTGATTTTAGGATAAAGATGAAGAAAAAATATAATAATATATCATAAAAGCAAAATATTTTAAAAAAATAGCAAAATCTCGAACTATAATTTTTGTGTTAAATAGATTTTAAGTGTCAAAAAACTAGCATTATATCATTCAGTCTGTTACTGTTACATTACAAGATCTGGTACTTATTTTTAGATGGGTTTTTTGCATATTTGAGGAAATGATTTTTTATGATCATATTATCCAAAACATCTGACCATGTAGCAGACTAGTATTTTTACTCATAAAACATATAAAAAATCCAAGGTAAAATTATTTTATAATTCAATCAAACATAGACGGATACATTTCATGAAAAATAGCATCGTAGATAAAATATGATTATCTGATGAACCAAACGCTATGACTTTTAATTGTGATACATCATTCAAAATCGTTTTTATATGAAGAATTTATATAAATCGTTTGATTTATACTTAAAAAATAAAAAATTTTATTCTGCAAACATAAATAATATGAAAAATCATTTTGCCTTTTTTAGATATTATTTAAAAAAATTTACATGAAGACGAACGATATTTTTATAAACTAAGACAATGGCCCCAAAGTTTTGAAAACCCTATATCTTTACTTCTTATAATAATAATAAAGAACATATAAATCAACATATGATAAAAATTTGTTGACATTCGAGTGTCCTTTTCTGAAGTTTTATATTCTCAATCATCTCATCTTTTTCTGTTTGTATAATTAAGAAGAATAATAAAAATTCATAATGATAACTCTTACGCTATAAGTTTACGATTAAAAAAATGGAATTTTGTTTCATAGACTGTTCTATTATAATTTTTTAGTTCTGTAGAATACATAAATTACTTATCTTGCGTTCATTTATTTTTTTACGAAATCATGATATCGGCAAGCACGGTTTTTATTTCAGATTTGTTCTTCGAGATCTGCAAATATGCCCTGTAAATTTATGTTACCGAAGTATCAAATTGATATTCTAGCAAGCATTGAATATTAATGTTCATTTATTTTCAGTCTTTGTAAATAATATATTTTATTTTTGCTATATTTACAAATGAATACAATTTATTGCATATGTATTCATTATCTTGTAAAAGAAACGACATTTTATGCTGTTATATATTTTTTTAAAATACATACATTGTATTCTATTAAGTTTATATGTTTCTAGAACGAATAATTGGTTTATACATATATCCAAGCATACATTAAAAAATATATAAACTTTAAATAAAAGCATTGTACAAATTCTGCCGGCGTAACGATTAAAACGAGTATAATGGCATAAAAAATATGCTTAGTCCCTATTTTCTACTAATAATTCATATGTATTATTGTGTTCATTAGGTTCCAGAAGGATTTTAAGCAAATAAATATACAAAGAAAACTTGATGATACGAACTCATAACTGAAATTATACAATTTATTATTATTATAAGAAAACATATCGTTATTTAACTTTTATTTTTTTATGCTTCAAGACCTTCAGAGGATATTTCGAAACTCAATAATTCCCTTAAAACGTATAATGGTTCATAAAAAATTTTTAGGGGTATTTTTACTAGAAATTCCAAATCTTTTAGAAAAGAATTTTTCCTTTGGATCTTTAATGAAACCAGAAATTTATCATCTGCACTTTTCTTAATGAAATCTAAAACTTCTTTTATTCTAAGAATCAAATCCCCAATTAAAGGAATCTGCAAGACACTTTCTGGAATTAAATAAAAAATGAACCCCGGGAAAGCAATCCCTACTTCTCCCGGTATAAACACAAATATATAGAAACACAAAAAATATCGTGCGTATATTTCAATAAATAAATTCCCATCAATTATAAATTTGTCGAAGTTCATTTTGAAATAGTCATATGCATCATCCCACATTTTTTGGTTATCAATGCCTTTTAAATCGGTCCCTAGATCGAGTCTCTTATTTATATCCTCAACAGCTTCTTTTAATTTACGTTTAATATCTTTGATTTCAGAATTTGTTTTTTCTGGCGATTTGTTATTTTGATTGCTCTTCGTGTTTTTTATTTTTTCCACTTCGTCATTATTTTCTTGGGATTCTTGATCTGAAGATGACGCTGAAGTTTCACCTTCTTCATTAGCTAAACGTGAAAGATAATCCTGCTCCATTGAAGAATCTTCTACGAAATCTTTTTGTTTTAAGAGACGCTTGAATATATCTTGCTCCTTTATTGTATCCATTTTGTAATTTACGACAAGATATAATAAAAAAACTAAAGAGAAAGGCATGTTCCGTTTTTAACGCCAAATATTTAAGTGATATATCTGTATATCTTTATCATAATTTTGAGATGCATCAAATGTTATTTCAATTGGAAAGACATCTGATAAAAATTGAAGCATGTTTTGGATATTAAAAAAGGTGCTTCTTTATTGTTCTTTTTTTTGTAGAAAGGTCGCACATAAAATTATATTTTCTTTATTTTTAACTTTTAGTGCCTATAAAATAGGCGAATAATTGACTCTTCAATCAAATTAAAAATATTTTTATTAAACAATAGAAAGTGTTTTCTAAATAAGATTTAGAACTTGTGATATTTTATAAAGTATTAATTCATATATAAAAATTGATAATAAAGCACTATTTTTCTTTATTTTTAACTTATCTGTGATAATTTTATCAAAACAATACTGTTGTATTTTAACCTTTATTGATGGTACAATATTCATACAATTTTTATAGAAAGTCATATAATTTGTGTTAGCTTAAAAAAACAAATTCCAAGGAATTAAAATATTTTCAAAGAGGATAAACATTGATGTGTAAAACTGTTACCAAATATTTATCAATAATTAAAAAATAAATCTGAAACATGAAACCTCGATAACAACGCCAACGACCCATTGGATAATTATCTCTGAAAATTTGATGATAGCTATCATAATAATTTTAAAGCTTGATTAAATATAAGCTTATAGATTTCAATTTATTCGAATTTGCCATAAATATTTCGTTGTAATTATATTTTTAGCTATTATTAATTACTAGAGCTTAAAACAATATGAGAGAATATTAATAGGAATAACAAAAATATTTAAATAAAAACATGTTATTCAAGCTAAAAGATCTTATTTTTTGAGGATGAACGTTTTAATCTTTGCGCCGATTTTTAGTTTTCCCTGTTAAATGTTCAAATTTGACATTATTATATTTTTAAAAAATTAAAACCTAGAAAATACAAATTGGGTTACAAATTTTATAGCTCAATTTTCAGGATATCTCTCATAAAAGAATAAAATGAAGTTTATTATAAAAACCTTAGAGACATTTACTTTATTTATAGATTCTGTTAGTAGCTTTATTTTTCATATATGTATTGTGAATATCAACGATATATTGTAATATAATATCCTAAATACATAATATACACTTTCGAAGCTATCTGTGATTAAACCCATGTTTATTTTATATAAAAGCCTTCAGGTGACGTTTGTGATTTTTTTCATCAATTTCAATACCTTTTAACTGATATTAGCTATAATTATACTGAATTATTTTGAAAATATGTGCTCAGGAATATATTGTACACTCTTATAACGTATTTAAGTATTTCTACTTATTTGAGTCGTTCTTAAATTTACTGTGACAGATATTTATCATGGTTTTATATCTAAAATAATAATATTGATGTATTAATTTTTATATATTCCTATAATTTTTTTATAAATATATTAATGATTTTGATATTAAAATTTTTATAATTTGATTTATGATTGATTAATAGACATTTATTTTCAATATAAATAATTTACAGAATAAAAATTTAATATAATATATATTAAATTGTTTTTTTTGAATAGTTATCAAGCATACATTTCTAGATATCTGATAAGTCGTAATTTTAGTTTATTCTGTATAAGATGCTGATTTGGTGTATTTTTAAAATAAAAATTATTTTATGGCTTATTACTTAGAAATTTCTCTGTTTTTGTCTAAAAAAAGTCCGGATGAGTTCGACCTTATCAATATCAGCCATTAAAATTTTATTCTAAAAGGTATAATAAATAATACATTATTATTATGTGTGGGAAGAAACCATTTGTTGATTATAATAGTTCTTTTTGTAGTAGCTTTTGCTAATAATTACAAACATTTCTATATACGCCAACTTTACGATCATATAGCCATAGATCTATGTAAATTCACATACTTTTAACCAAAAAAAACAATGATGATATCTGAAAGAGTATATTTTCTCTGGAAGAATAATCTCCAAGGAATAAAAATACCGAATCTTAAAAATGTAAATAAATTTAAATGAAACTGAGGAAACATAGAATAAAATTACATATATCAAATAGACGAATTATTTTCACAGAAAATCAGTGCATATATTAGATACTGCACGCATTTTATATTATATCAATTAATAAGTAAAAGAAATATATATTTTATGTATTTTTTTTTTATCTAAGACCATAAAGAAATTTTAGGAATCGTAGTATACAGTCTCTTCAAGTGAATTACAAAAAAAAATATGAAAATTTTTTATTCATATTTTATTACGATTTGGTTTCTAGAATAATCTATAATTGAATCTAATAAATATTAAGGTGCTACTTTTCGTTAAATTTAGTACACTTACTGAATTTATCTGCATATTTTTCGATTCAATGTTTTTTCAAAAAAACATTGCTTGGAGTTTTTAAGACAGACTTGTATTTTTAATTTTATTGTAGGATATAGTGGCATATTATTCATTGTAAAGGTAGAAATTTTACGATATTAATGCATTTTTTATCGCTAGAAAGAATTAATATTTTCTAAATCAATATAATAAATATGTGATATTTTGTTTTCTACCTTTTTAGGAGAAAAAATTATAGAAAGATATTTTTTCGCATTTTTTTCACAATAAAGTTCAATTTTACATTTTATGAGCAAGTAATACTGAATTATATAATATTTACTTTGTTTATTTATTCTAAAAAAGTATCCAGTATAAAGATTTGTTGGTAAACTTATCCACCTTTTTGATGATACTCAATCTCACGATTTATGCATACTTTAAGCAATTAACAGCCTAAAACATCAAAAATAATCTTTTATATTTGATATAAATATAATCTTTTCCTAAAAAATAGAAATGGAATTTATATTGTCCATAAATACGCCCACAAAAATTAAAATTTACTAAGTTTATAACCATATTTTTGCATTTGGTTTATAATAAAATCTTCAATTGTAATAAAGAAAAGCATTTAACCATTTCTAAAGGCTAAATTTATGATCTGAATTTGAATTGTGTTAAACCATGCAATATTGAAATAGGCTACATTGCAGAATTCATAAATAACTGGGTAACTTTTACCATATTATTTTTCTACTGTTGATGCCATATAAACACATCTATGTTCTAACATATATTGAACATGCACTAAAGGAAATTCCGACTTAAAATTTTTATTTATAATACACAAATTTACACCATAAATTAGAAAAAAAACGCCGATTATAACAATGGATACATCGTAAAATTATAATTTTAACTATATCAGTATCTTAAAATGTGCATTTTTTTTTATTTTCTGATTTGGGCCATGAATTATTGCGATGGAAGGACGATGAAAATTTTCGTCTTCTTTTACTCCAAAAGATGCATGAAAAAACACTCAATACAAAAAAAATAGAAATTCATAATTCATAAATATTGGATATGTGGTCGAATGATAGAAAGTGATGCAAGTATGAACAATTTAGATGTTTATGATCACAAAATTTTTAAAAGAATATAGATTTTTAATCAGAAGATTAAATTTAATTTAATCTACCCTATTTGTAGTTTATGTATTTTTGTTTAATTTAAAGAAGTTTTCATGCCTATGATTCAATCGTATACATATTTTAGCAGTTCTCAAGAAGCAAACATATTCCATTTAAAAATATATACATTTAAGGCACATTTATTCTGAGCTAAAAGCAATTCAGTTCTTGACAGTAGTTTAATTGGTGTGAATCATATTCGATAATTCTTTAAGCAGTATAAAAGCTTTTATCAAATAAAAATATTTTTAACATCACATGTGTTAATTCTATAATTGAGATCTTCTCATGCATTTGCATAATCCATACGATATATAATGATGATACAAACCTCCATGGTTTTTAATTTATACAATAATATAAATATATTTGTGAAGATATTTATTGCTTACGCTTTATAGCCCAGAAAAAAAGTTATAAATTGCAAACGTATTTGCCCTCAACTTAGCACATAAAATATATTTTATAGCTAAATTTATAGTTCTAGAATATTTGCATCAAAAATCATCAAAAAATTACACAAAGTAAATGTAAAAACCTTTGGTTGCAAGGATCTAATAGTTTAAAGAAATTATCGATTTTATCTATCTTATTCCTTAAATTTGTCTTGCATTTAAATAAGTTTTGTTAAACAAGTTTAGTTCAATAAAGCTCTTATAAAATTCCACTAAAATATATTGGGTAATATAGAAACTAAAAACTTGGATCATGTATTTTCTAATGAGATAAAGGTTATTGAAACAATTTCTATATGTATATTTGATATAAAATCCAAGAAATCAAAAAAATCAAAATAAAAAATTCATATACAGAACTACGAAAAAAATGTATTATAAATTTTGACTCAATTAAGACATTGGAAAGTTTTTTAGCTTGGTAAATGTAAAAAAAGCGCATTATTATCATTAGAAATGCCAATTTATTACTTGCTTGTGGAAAATATATACTATTAATTTTTAAAATATTTTTTATGATTAATCGCATCAAAATATTAAAAATAAATTTTATGCAAAGGGCTTAAATAATCGTTTGTCGTTTATTTGGCTACTTTTTTTTGGATCTGATGATGATTTAATGATTACTATGACCATAAATCGGCATTAAAATGTTTTTATTTACACATAATCAAACGAAATATATTTAACATTTTATCTGTTTGTCATATGATTACAACTAATGTCCTTTTAAATTACAAAATAATGACTAGGTATGATAATCAAATAATACGAGTACACCGTATATTTTAAAATTCGGCAAATCTTTTAGTTCAAAAAAATAAATTCCTTTATTGAATATGTGCAACACCAAAATTAACTGTTTGATTTTGGTTGAGCATGGCAAAGAATATAAATATCTTTCATTCATGTTGATCTTTAAAAATTAAAAAGCATTATAGAACAGTTCAACATAAAAAAATATTTAATTTTTTGCTGATTAAATGAGAGATACGCCGAGCATCCTAATTTCAGAAATAAACTTGTTAAATTTATTCAATCATATCGCAAATTAATGTATGCTATAGGAAAATTAGTTTAAGCTTTTCTTTTTTAAAAATTATCTTGCATTTATAAGATCTTTATTTTATTTTCAGGGAAGTTGAACTTCTTTAATTAAAGGTACGTAAAAGGTAAGCTTAATAAAAATTTTTGCTTGCATATAATGAATCGTTTTTTTCTGAAAATTAGAATCAGAAGCACAAATATAGAAAGTGGTAACAAATTAAAGTAATTTATGGAAGTATAAGAAAACAGGGGCTACTTTTGTATTAAAACTAAAAACAATTTATAGTAATTATGTAAAAAAATTCTTGTAGTTTAAACTAAAATCTTGTAAGAAATTAAAATTGGACATTTAAGAGCTTAAAAATACCAACTAAGTGTAAATCTGTTGCACATTGATGTTTATAATATAGATTTAAGATATAAGGCAGGAACATAAATTAAAAAAAGTGTAAGTATAGGCAAAAAATTACAATATACTAAAATAGTAGATAAAATTTTACTTTTTTCAGAGCTTGTGTTTAATTTTGATTTATTTTATTGTGCTCAAAAAAATGTTTATAAAATAATAAAGACAAAATATGGTAATAACTTTGAAAATAATGATGTAGGTTTAATTCAGTAGATATGTAGCCAAATTATTTTGCATCATGTTGGTAGAAAGGATTTAATATATGCCTTTTATCATCGATTGTAGTTATTACATATAAAATCCAAATTTTTCTCTTAAAAAATCTTTTATGAGACACTTATATTTTTAACGATTAATTTATAGCTATGAGGGTAATAAATCCATTTGAATATATTTATTGACAAATATATTTTGAGAATATTCGAGCTCTTCTTGGTAATAGACCATTTAAATAGCATAATTTTTATATATTTGGAATTAAAATATAATTTACGGTTTTTAAATTTTGTTTGACGTTTTTAATCATATAATACACGTTTCTAATATAAAAAACGAGCCCATATGCATCAATATTTTTTCTGTGCTATTAGAAGAAAAAATGAATGTAAATTATTTACTAGAAATCATCTATTAAGCCAGATATTTTTACTATTTTTTTAATTCGTGCAAAAAAATTTAAAAAATCACATGAGACTTTTAAATTTAAAAATGAAATAAATACAAGGATAATTAATGATAAAGAGCTATAAAATACATTTTAAATATACTTACAAACACCTTGAGACATGTTGAATAATTTTTACATCATGTCATTGTAAATAATAATATGATTGTTTTTTTTTCTTTTGACGCGCAAATATAAAGTTATACTCGAAAAAATTTCTGTTCTAAATATATTAAAAGAATCCATATTCATCACGTATGTCGTGAATTACAAATAATTTATGCTAAAATAAGCTCTATAAGTGAAAATTGTGAATTAATAATATAAGGGGTGTATGTTTCTCATAATTTATTGGCAAAATTTATCAATAAAAAAATTACAAATTGTAAAATAATATAATATATTTTAAAAGTTGAAAATACGATGGTATAAATAGATATAGGTATAATACGCAGAACTGGTACTGTGCATAACATCAAGTACTTAAACGATTCAATTACATATAATCGTCTTCCAATTTTTTTGTGATTTGAGTATATTAATTTGTTAAATATCTATAAATTTATGGATTAAAAAGAAAACGTTGGATTTGAAAGCTCTATGTTTGTGATAAAAATGTTTAGAAGAAATATTTTACTTTCCTGAACTCATCATTTAAATAAATAAACATGAAATTTAAATATTTTCATTTGATAAATCTTTTAATCTAAAATTTAAAAAAAATTATGCTAAATAAAATTAATATCAAATTTAAAGATATAAACGGAATATCTAACAGATGAAAAAACTATTTATATTACATACACTTATTATACAAACATATCTGAAATACTAAATATTGCAAACCGCTTTTGTTTATACAGGTAACTTGAAATTTTGATTTATGAATTGAAGAAATTATATTCTAACCAGAAAAAAATCAACTATGGGTTTTTGTCTTATAATATTGTGAACAAATTAACTTTTTATAATTTTATTCGGCAAAACCAAATTGTTTTTTTCTGATAAAGGGCTTTTTGATTTATAATATGCTATTTTTTGGTTTTACTCGCTTCAAAACGCTCAAAATTGTAGATTGTATCATGGTGTCTATTCATTATAAATTTATAGTGCGATATTTAGGTAGTATCGGGCTTAGTAAAATTTTTAAATTTTTTTGTGTGATTCTAAATGTCCAAAATTTATACTTCATTTCTAAATACTTGGGGCGATAAAAACAGGTTTTTAAAAGCATTGTCGATTGAACTGATTCGTAATATTTTGTGGCTTATGATTTTATGCTGAAATAATTTTAGAAGTTTTGCAATATTTGTGTTTTTATAAGAATCAATTTACAAAATTGGAATGTAAAGCGTCTTTTATTGATATATTAGATTTTTATTTATGTTAATTTCAATATGAAAGAAATTCACAATTCAATTAGTCTCTATATATAGATTAAGATCTAGCGTTTTTTATATTTAAAGATGAACATAAAAATTTTATAATAACTAGAAACGCAATAAAAAAAGAAGGGATGTTGTGTTGGCTTTAAAATCGCAGACAAATCCTGCGGAATCTGTTTTTCATGTATTTTATCGGCAATATAATTGTTTGGCATTATTAGTTTGTCGCCAACATTTTTTAATTAAGTCTAGTAGTTTTAATAAAATCAAATATTTAGAAAGGAAAATTGATAGTCTCAAAATAGACTATTATATAGAATTGAAATTTATTATGAAATTACCTAGGTAAATCAAAAATTTAAATTATGTTTACAGTGGATGTACAAGTAAAGTCTGTATTTTTCTGGGGATATATATAAAAAATACCCCTTTGTTCTAATGATATGATTATAAAGACAGTATATTTTGAATGATAACTATGGTGAAATTGTATATTTTCTGATAATAGTCAATCAAAATGGTATAATAGAGAGATACGTTATGAAAATGGTATATATTTCTATGAATATAATAAAACAGCATACTTTTTGATAATAAGTATATGAAAATAGTATAATAGAGTGATACGTATATGAAAATGGTATATATTTCCATGAATATAATAAAACTGTATGTTTTTTTGAATATAAATATATTAAATTTATTATTTTGGTAATATTAGAAGTAATTATTTTATTTATGTTTTTTATCTTCGTATTTAGGATGTTTGCTTCTTAATATAATTCTTTGATCGTCTTTATGCTAAGACTAATTCTGAATTTTAATCCACACAAGATATGTATAAATCTTTGAAATTCATGGCAGAGTTATTAAAATATTTTATAAATATTTGATCTATTCTATATTGAGTTTTAAAAGAAATTCATTTATACGTTCAATCGTTATTTCTTTCTGCTTTTTATTTTCCTCACTGCACATTGACGAAATGAATGATGCCATAATTACCGAACATTCTGATAATTTATCTGAGACACCTTTTTGTATATTAACATTCTTATCTATCTTATGAATTATATCTTTGATCATTTTCTTTGGGAATTTAAGTGCTTTGATGCCAATTTTGGTATTTTGTTTCATTTTATTATGGGCATTGAATTATTCAATCTAAAATTATTTATAATTTCTTTTTGATTGCATTCTTTTAGTAATAATTTAAGAAGTACAGCAGAATGTAATAATCATGACATAAAGATGTGTAATTTTATGAAGGTAGTGCCATACATGTAAAACTAAATTTGATTTACTCCGACTTTATTTTATAATGGCGTCATTATGGGATTATTTATCTTACTAATCTGTAACCCTTATTAAAAATACTCTAAACTATTCATCTTATTTTTTGCTCTAAATATTTTGAAATAACCAATATTTAATATGAATTTATGGATGATTGGATCGAATTTCTTTTTTCGTATATAGATGATAAACTATAGCCAAGCAAAAAAAAAATATAAAAACTTTAAATTGAAGATTTATCTTTCGTTGAAAAATAATGAGCCATGGGGTTAGTTCGAGTTCTATTTATTCGATATCGAAGTTATAAGTACTTATATTATTAGAAAAATAACAATGATGGTTATAAATATGGCAAAATAATTATCTTATCACGAATTCTATCAAATTTAAAAAAATTAATTATAAATATTGAGCAACCGAACGAAATGGTTCAATAAAAAAATAGCTTAAGGTAAGCATTCAATATTGTGACTGATTCATGAATAATCATTAATGAAGATTTTAAAATTCGAAATTAAATCCAATAAAAAACTAAACCAAAGATATACAATAGAGTTAACTTTTCAAGATTATATTTAAAACCCTCGATTGTTTAGCTCTTACTTAAACCCTGTTGGTTTTAACGTTTATAATTTACTTTGTTTTCAGAAAAAAAATGAATTCTACTAACACTTATAGAATATCTTGATGCAAATATAAGAAATAAACTCCGACTTCTTGGAGTATATTTTGAATTCTTGATTATTTTTTATTAAAATTAACTATTATAAACGACCATAAATTTAATATAATATAAATTAATAAATAAATTTTGTGACTGAGGTCAAACTTGTATAAAATTTATGATTATTAACATTTAGAATCAGAATCAATCTTATAGCAGAAAAATAATGTTTATTTATGGAACAGGATAAATTTTACGCGCTCTTGATGGAGTTTATAAAAAATAATAATGTGATATGAAAAAAAAAATTATATTTTTTCAATCATATTACTCCTAAAATATCCCAAAAGAATTTGATGTGTAAGAAAGAAACCAAAATATGCCGCTTTAAATGAATAAAAAAAAATTCTCATATGAAAATATCATTATTAGCTTAATCTAGTCATAGAATTCAATCCCTGTAATATTGAAACCTTCTGGATTTTATCATGAAACTTTGCGATAAACAGAATTTTAAATCCGAAATATAAAATTTCAATTAAATGTGTTTAAAAATTGGATGTTAGTGTGATACTGCAGTATAAAAATCAACTAAATCTTTCCCACGATCAACAACAAGCCCATATTTTCATATTTTGTAAAAGTTACCAAGTGTTTTTTTGTTTTGAATAGTATCTGTCATAAATTTAATATATTTATTTTTTTTTCCTATAAATATACATATATGATATTCAGATCCAAATTGCAATGTTTTTCCACTGTATACCTTAATATATCATAATAATTCAATTATTTCATCGAATAGCCTATTTAATTATAACTTTATTATGTATAAAAAATGTATTGAATAAAAAAACAGTACAATTATTATTAATTTAACAAATTTTATGTTTATTAGCATATTTTAACTAAATCGTAGAGTGCATTATTTTTTTATTTGCTTTACTAACGCAAACAATTGTTTCAAATTTTAATTTTACTTTATGTTTGTTTGTGATTTGATTATATATTATGTTTCTACTTATTTTTTACATTTTGAAATATCGAAAGACAGCCTATTCATTTTTAATGCACTTCCAGATGGGTTTTTTAGATAAAAATTTTGATAAATTTGCTTTAATGCAAACTTTAGTTCAACGCTCAGCTGATATTTTGTACTTTAAGTTGTTTTCGTATATATAATGTGTTTTAAGTATCTTTTGATAGATGGATCTAATCATATATCAGACCAAAATTATACTTCTTTTAGATCTGTATCAAATGTTTAAAAATTAAAATTTTCAGGCAAAAATCATACTCAAATTTATAATAAGTCATGTTTTAAACACAATGGTGTTTTTAAGGGAAATAAAGGGTAGGCATACTGGCTAATAATTGTAATAAATGAAATGTTTTTCTATGAATTAGCCCATCTCGTAAGATATAGAACATAACTTATTTTATATTTTCGAGGAATTTACACATCTTTATATTTGGTTTTAGTATATCGCTCCAAGCTAAAATAAAAATTTTGTGTCGTAAACCCCAATTTCAAATTTGATTATAACCTCATTATGTTTTTGATATTTTACAGCAGCATATTCTTACTGAAAAAATTGAATTAAAATGAGAGAATGTGCATATTTTTCTGTTCTAAAATCATTTTGTTTTAGTTGTCTATTGCGTTTGCAATTTATTTTTATTGAATATTCAATCTATAAGAACCTATTAAAATCTCAAACACTCATTGATACCTGAAAATATCAGAAACAAATAATCTTATCATAAACCCAAAACCAAAATATAAAAAAAAGTTAACGATAAACAGAAATAATGTGTGCTCACCATGATAAGTTTAATAAAATGATAAGCTTCTGGGAAGATCGCATATCTAATCCACATGAATCCAAACAAAATATCGATGAAAATGCAGCATCTAAAAAACCAGAAAGAGAATATAAAATCAATTTTGTAACGGATAATTCTGAAAAGATTGATTTCTTCGAGCATGTATTTGATAACACACAAGACTTTTATTGTTTGCCAAAGACGCCACCAGATTTAAATTTTATATTAGATCAAATGATTGAACATGATGAATGTCCTCATAGTGTGCCTATTGTTAAAGAAATATCGGAAAAAGGTCTGATTCAAATAGAATCTAATTTTTTCGAGGATTATGAATATTTATTGCAGTATAGTAGTTTCGTAGAAGATGATAATTACGATAAAAAAACATTGACTATGTGGAGCAGAAATATTTCAACCAAGGAATTTTTGCAAGATATTTTCAGAGCTTAATAGTTTCATTAAAGAAATTTATTGCTATTAGTAAATTTTTATTATTATTTTTTATGTGATCCCTTGAATTTTCCTAGGTCTAGATTAAAATCCAAGAATTGTTTATCCATAAAATAACTGCATTTAAATTATTATTATCAAAAAAATTTATTTTGTGTTTTTTTTAAGTCATAATAAAGTTGTGTCTAAACTAACTATCTAGCTTTTTAAAATTAAACGAACTTGGTTTTTATTGTGTATTTGTTTATCTTCTATGAGGTTTTAGTCTATATGTATTGAATTTTGTTATTATACATCACAAAACTTTAATATTTAGATAGCTCTAATGAAAGAGTACATAAAATATATAAAATATATAACATATTGAAAAACTATATGTAAATTCTTAGGTAGATTGTTTTTTGCAATATACGTGTATTATAAAATGCATAATAGAAGTATTTACAAGAAGTTAAATTGATATAGTGCTTAAATCTTTTAATTCTTAGTTATTTTTATATAATATTTTTTTTCGGTTGTAAATAGCAATATCTTATATACATAGATATTTAAAGTTATGGAATTGTTTTTGTTTAGTTATCTGGAGCTACTGACGTTGAGGCTAATTAAAAGTTAAGCTACTAGCTTGGTTTTTTTAAATAAATATTTTACTATCAAAATAAAGAATATTATCTATAAACATCATATAAAAATTTTCATAAACAATCAAAGGTTTTTTTGTGATTATATTAGCACAGAAAATGAAGAACCCTGATTTTTATGTGGTTTAAAAGGTATTCTTATTTTATGTATGTAATGCTATCATTTGAAAAACTAAAAGCGAGATGATGAATAGTTAAAAAAAAGCGTTTTTTTCTACATCAATCATTCAAAATATTAGATCTATTAGATTATTATTTATGAATGATACTGTTTTTATTCAATAAAAACTGATAATGATTTTAATTTTAATATGAAATGGGCGCTCTTATTTTTAGATCATTAGTAAAAAATGTAATTTGAATAGAATTAGCCAGAATTAATTCCCGATAAGATTTAAAAAAAACAAGATGTAATATGACAGTCATATGGTTATAAGATGACTCTTTTTCTAGATTTTAATAGGAAGTCCGCGAATCGTTTGAATTTTTTCAACAAAATTAGTTGAAACTTTAAATGAGCCGATACAAGCTGAACATATTTACTATTGTAATACAAAATTATTAAAACTGAAAAGCTGTTTTTTTCTTGTTTATATCAATTTAACTTTTATTTTTTATGCAAATTTATTTATATTAAGGGCATAAATACCACGAGCTACTGAAAAATTATTATAAGATAAATGTAGGTAGTATTATTTTTTTGACTCTTTTTTTGTAAAAATAAAATATTTAAAGGGCAGCTTATATAATTTTTTTGATTTATATCACAACGATTGTCTTTGTGGTGTACAAATTAAAATTCTTGTGATTATTTGGGATCATACAGAGTTGTGTATTATAAAGTACAATAACAGACTATCGTTTACCACATTTAATTAGGAAAGATTAGAAATGTCTACAAAAACAAGCAATTATACTGAAACAAGAATGATTCCCTTACTATAATTAATGGTTTAATGAATTTTATTAAAAGATTTATATAATTATGACACAACAACGCTCATATGTACTAACACGAATAACTTATAAATGCCTTTTCCTACCGGGTTAGAATCCCAAAAAAAATCTTTTTATTAGTATTTTTGGTCTGTTCACAGCGATTGTAGATAAGAACGAATTTCCGTATGTTTGTAAACTTTAACAACCTACAAACCCCATCTTTTCTTTCTTTTTAAGATCTTAAACCAAAAAAAAGATAAAAAATGGGTGCATGAAGGGACTTTAACATAAACTATAGACTTTTTACAGAGAGTTTCAAAAAAAAATTATTTGATTTGAAGAATGATAAAAAAAAATTTGTCATTATTCAAAGACATATTCTAGAAGACGAAGTGATTTGTTTAATAATTTATCATAAATATTAATTCGTATTTACTTATAAATGTTATTATTTTATATATTATGTAATAAAAAAAATATTTTTTGAATTTTTGCTACTATATTATGTAATAAAAAAAATATTTTTTGAATTTTTGCTACTATATTATGAAATGTGACTTTATTCAACTTATCGTCTACTATATGGAGATGCATAGTATATAGATAAAATTTTGCAATTAATATAAGCTAATTTTTATATGGACTAGTTCTTATGCACATATTTCTCAAATTTAGATGATACATGATTATCATAAGCTTCTTAAAAAATATGACAAAAACACGAAATTGTTTTTAATTCCCGATATGGTACTATACATAATATTGATAAGTTTATATAGTACAAATAAAAAAAGTCCATAGAAAGATATTGTAGATAAAAAAAATATGCAGAAAAAATTATATGATTATATTTTTATAATTATATCAAGAGATATTTAGACGTCTTATTAGATTCTATAGTGTCTGAAAGTGAATTAAGTAAGCAAACGTGAAAATTTTATTGTATACTAAAATATTTTATACAACAGAATTTTTATATTGGATAACTCATAAAATAATTATCATTACAAATAAGGGTTTTTATATTAAATATGTCTGGTATAAAATTATTCAAAATAATCTCAACCGCATCAATTTATAATAAATCTTAAGCATCTCTAAGCATTTCATTTATATTGAAAATACATATTTCGACCAATATTTTTTAAAATTCTGACTTAAATTTGAATTTAATATTGCGGAATCAATTCTTTAACTCGCCGTATTAGTTATATAAAGTTATTTGAATTGTGAAAAAAAAAGTTATAATTACTTTCATAATATTGTCCTTTTTTGCCTTTCTTAATGTTTTAATTTTCGGATTTAGACTAGCATAGATTATAACTCGAATTTATTGGTATTTAAATGTCATTTATTAGCTTGAGATGATAAAAAATTATCTCCCTATTAATCAAAAGAATTTAATATTGAAAATAGTAAGGATGTTTATTTCAAACAATTTCGTAATCTGAAAATTTATGATTGTGATCTGTAGGGCATAAGAAATAAAATTAAATTTATTTTTTGATTATATAATAGATTATTTTAAGTTATACTTGTTATTTAAACGTATAAATTAATATAAATTATCATTTTTTAGATAAATAAGCAAATTTGAGAAGGCGTTTTCATGATTTAGGTTTAGAATTAAGGGTGTCAAAAATACTATTGATGTTTTTCCCAATATATAAAACATAGTATAATTATAATTGAGTTTTAAAAATCAAAGCAGATGGATTTTCGATTTTTACACTTTGAATTGGTGTTTTTATGAAAAATTTGAGGCTGTTTTTTTAAAAAATGCCTAAAAAGCGCTGCTGATAGTATATGTTTGGAATATTTAAAACAATATTTTTTGGCCTATAATATTTTAAATTGCTCAACTCAATGTTATGTTATACTGATTATTTGGGATGGTTTTATTTTTAGTTATTAAATTCTTGGGTAAAACTTTAAATAGCATCATTTAATCGGAATTTTTGAATTTTATAGAATAAAAAGAGCATTAAATCTTTATTGATGCATTTTCTATTTCCAAGACTTATTATTTAAGTGCTTTCCTGAATCTTGTTTTTTGTGTGTAGGCTTCAGCTAGCCTTACTAGCTCCTTAATATACGAATCATGATATTTCGTGTCCACATCCATCTATGGTATAGTATATGGTAGTATTATAAAAGATTAAATGGATACTACCTGTTAGTAGATAGGCCGCCGCATTATATTATTTTTTTTCTTAATCTATTAACCCACGAAGAATTTAAGCAATAAAATTACTTACGAAACATAAAAATTGTTAAAAACTAGTTGCTAAATATTATTTATTTTTGCATTTCAGAAATTCAACAAAAATTTTAAAAATAAGAAAATATTTAAAGCGCATGTGAAAACTTGAAGATAGAAAATAGTTTTAAAGGTACAATTAAATAAAATTAAAATCCAATATTTTCTTGGTAGGTCTATGTATATCCATAGTGAGTCTTAAATGTTTGAATATTAACTTTTATCATATAATTTAAGTCTTTGCCTATAATTCTATTGATATAATTCGTCTAGAACTCTTTTAAATATGTTCCTTGGCTCAGTTGATAAAGCGATAAGTTTAAATGGTATTTTTTAGTTTTAATGGTTATGTGAGCGTATTTTAGCATTTGTAACTTCTAATTCATGTCACATGGTTACCCTCTGTAATGGAAGCAGCAATTAAAAAGTGAGTATATAACCCTCATACTAAAGGAAAATATGTTTTGAAGTTTACTTTTTTTTTACGATTAACAAAACCTCTGGAATTTTAGACCCTGAAAGAGGAAGGAAACGCCGATTAAAGTGCCATGTTTTTTTGATAATGTCATCATCTTTTATCAACTTCATAAAAAACCTTTTTATTTACCTTTTTTTAGTTTATAATTGCACGAAAATATTTTCAAATTATAATTTGTGTGATATTTTTCTTTATCCCCTTTTTCCATACACTGGTAAGGCAAATATTCATTATAAATATTCGAATTTTTTTTCATGCTACATCGGGCCCATATTTTAATTGAGAAAAAAAATCATTAGCATGAACAGATGTTTTTACCCAAAAAAAAAGTACGTACGGTTGTTATTTTTAGATGGAAATATTTTTTTAAACCATATTTAACCGAATCAAAAAAAGTTACGAAATTTTAAATAATACCAGAGTAAATGATAATATTTCTCAAGTATATGAGTAATAAAATAATAATTTTATAATATTGAATTCTATAATATTTCATTAAGAGTAAAAATATGATTAATAAAATGCAAAGAATAAACATAGCGGTTTAAAGATAAATATGACCATAATCTTTCTATTGTATTTAAATATTTGCAACGAAATCAAAATGATAGAAGCCTAAATATAAACAGGGCGATAATATTTTTATAATATTTAAATTATTCATAATCAAAACAAATTAACCACGATGAAATTACAAAATAGTTAAAGCAAAAAAATTAAATGCTAAACGGGAATATTTTGTTTTAGCTATTTTGAATTTTCGTACTTTAGAGCATTTTTATATGGTCATAACAAAAATATAAAATCTTGTGATGGGTTGAAAACCATCCTTAAAGAAATTAAAAATTATTATGGGGCGTGGTATGATACATAAATTACAAAAAAGTCACTGTTATTATAGAACAGATCTCTTAAAATAAAATAAATTATCTTTTACCTTTTAACAAAATTTCAGAAAATAATAATGATATGATGCAGTTCAAAAATTTTTATATTTTCAGTTGGAATACAAAATTATGTCTTTTTAATCCTTCGTAATTTTTATTTTATAATTTCAGTCCACTGATTTTACACCTATAATGCCTATTATTTAAACACAAAAAATATCATTCATCTTTCGATCTGTCTATGTAAATTACTTGAGAAGATTATTTTGAATGCTATACAAGAAAGAAAACCGTTTAAATGATAAATCATACAGTAATAATTATGTTTTTAAATACAATGTTATTTTTTCAAATATTTCTTGATATATTTATATAAACACAAGAACAGTCTTACGTAGAAATAAATATTTTTTTATATATATTAGACGGTTATCAGATAAAAAAAATTTATGTTTTTTTTTAAATATTTATGTTTATATGCGCATAGCCAAAATAAATCATATATTAAAATTAAATATAAGCAATCATCATCTCATATTTTGGTCTTAATTACCTTTAAAAATCACTGTATATTTTTTCATATGAATGAAATTTCAAGTGATCAACTCCCGAATATTGGTTACATGAAATATTTGATATTGATACAATATAATTATATGTGAATCATGATTAGAGCAATCGCCATATCGAACATTGATCATAAAAACTTTTATGTTATTTATACAAAAATTATAAAACACGATAAATGTAACAACTTTTATAAATAATTGCAAAAATCATTACTTAAGTTTCATATAAACGTTTAAACTGTTGGCATAAGACTTATTGTATTTGTGAAAAAATCATAGTTCATCTAGAACAAAATTATGAAAAATTAGATCGTTTACTTCAGGCAGTTAGTATTTCACTTGCATTTTTTTCTAGATTAAATATTCATAATTCATAAACCTATAATTTAGAAAAGATGATGGATATATATTCTATTCGAAACAAGAATAATATGGTTAAAAAAATTAACTAAAAGAAAGAATCCAATCATCAGCGATATTTTTATAAAATTACTTTTCGGAATAAAAAATTACAAAAAATCAAGAAAAATAAAATGAATTTTTGCCTGAACTATTTTATTTTTTAAGAGTTTATTAACGTACAATTGTTAAATAAAAAAATTATGAATTATAACTGATGAACAATACTTCAGTTTATAAAACGTATAGAGACAAGAAATTGGTCATAATTAAGCTGAGTCTTTTTTATATGATTTTTCTATTGATTCAAAATAATATATTCTACTGCAAAATATAATACTTAAAAATAAATTTTTGAACTCTAAATCAGATATATTACTATTTTGTTGATTAAAAATTTATATGATACTAGAATTAAGTCTTTTCCCCATTAAATTTCTTGTTAACTTGAATTAAATATTTTTCATAGAACCACTTTATTTTTATCTTTAAATATTTACTTTTTTCATCCCATTGGAGAAATGATGATCTAGCCGCCCCAGACTGAAAATGATGAGAGCTTTATCTGATCTTCCATTTAAATATATTAAGTGTATGATATATCAGATTTTATTTACTAGGCAGGCAAAAATGCAAATTTTTAGATCCACAATAAACTTCAAATAACAATATAAGCTTTAAATCATCTTTCCTTTGTAATTTTAGTGCTATGTTATTGAATTGATTTGCACAAAACCATTATAAATTTCTTGATACATCCTAATTTAGAATTAAAAACTGAACCATTTAGTATTTATATACAGCAGTATTGAATATTAGGAATACTTCCAAATTCAGATTTTCATAACTTTCGTTATTTTTGTTTTTAGTTTAACCATGTTGCATAAAACGAGTTGACTAAAATAGATCACAGACTAAATAAATTGTTGAGAAGTTCGATTTAGGCAATGCTCCTATATATTTTGATTTTATTAAATTGATTGTATCCTATACAAAAAAATATTAACGGTGTTGGCGACGCCAATAAGTCTGCCTACGGGGTACAATCACCATCATCCAATACTCGCTTTGATTACTTATAATTTGTGTTTGAGAATAGCGTCAAGTTGTATCTTCGCCACCCATCAGGTGTACCATCAAAGCCGAAAGCTTTCTTTTACTGGGGTTCGCCTAACACTTTGCTGTATACCTGTGGTTAGGCGACATTAATTACCAGTTTAGTGATTTATTAATGCCCTCGCGGATGGAGAATTCTAACCTAAACATTTCAATTGAAGATGAAGGTGCATGTTTATCCCACTCAACCACGCCACAATGTATCTATATAATTACGGAACAAAAACACATAATTTATAAACCAGTATTGTAATTTGGTACAATTAAATATTAAATTACCAAACAAAAACGGTGTGATGAATTTTATAATTTGAGCCGAAAATTTTTGGTTATAAAAAATCCTGCAAATAAACATTGACTGTGATTTTTATGTTGCGCAAGAATTTGTGTTTTTTTTATAAACCTAATTTAATATAAGTGATAATTTAATATTATTTTATTCAAAACGACATAAGCCAATCTAAGTTAAATAATTTTCACAATTTTTTTACACAGGCGTATTTAGTAATTTTGTTTAACTTTGCGTGTGTTGTACTGTATTATGGACTTAGACGATCTATGGGTGTGTTGATTTCGAAAACAATTACTAATGTTGGTCAAATAATATAAATTATAATTCTTAAGGGTATATTTGATCCCGAAATTGCAAATTTGACCGCATAAAAATTTCGAATTTACTGTAAATAAAAATAAAATCATCCCATTGTGAATAAAAACTTTTAAGTTTAAAAGGATAATAGCTAAAATACCTTAGCAATTTACATATATAATAGCGTAATTCCTATATATTTAACATTTAAATACCTAAAATACTTTAAATAAAGCAATTACAATTCCAGAAACTTCACCATAAAGCAATAGTTTAATATTTAATTTTTTTTTCTATTTCATTATCCTTATATCTAAAGATCTTTATATGATATGTTCATTATTTACAATCTTTATGATGTTTAAAATGTCTAAACTACTTTTTTATAGTGTTTTTTTGATGTCAAAGCCTTTTTTTCATGTGCCATAATATAATGCCTGAATGTTTTCGTGTAATACTTGTATAGTACCAAAATTTTTCAGCATCATATGTGCTATTTATATGCTTCTTTAATATACAGTGTGTACAATCGCAAATATATATTCGTATTATATGTGTATAATATTTAAAACCGTTTCATATATCATATGGGCTATTTATATGCTTCTTTAATATACAGTGTGTATAATCACAACAATATCTTCATATAATATGTGCATAATGTCTAAAAAGTTTTCATATTGGATATGTGCTATTTATATACTTCTTTAATATACAGTGTGTATAATCACAACAATATCTTCATATAATATGTGCATAATGTCTAAAACTGTTTTATATATCATACGGGCTATTTATATACTTCTTTAATATACAGTGTGTATAATCACAACAATATTTTCGTATTATATGTGCATAATATTTATAACCTTTTAATATTTCATACGGGCTATTTTTATGCTTCTTTAATATACAGTGTGCATAATTGCAATAAAATTTTATATAATATCTAAAAACTTATTATTAGATTCTAAAATTTTAGTTACAGAAGATTTTTTACTACAAAAATAGGTCTTAGGCTATATGAAGAGTAAAATAAATTAATTTGTTTTCCTTATAGATTTTAAAATAAAATTAAAGATTTAATTGTAAAATTAATCGCCAAATATAATTATAAAACAATAAAAAAATATAAATTGAAAAAAATCAACTTTTTTACCGTTTCATCCACCTATTACATTTCCCCCAGCTTCAAATCACATAATCATTCTGATATCAGCTAGATCTTATTTTAAAACGAAATAGCCTTAAATAATATCTTATGAGTCGAAAGGAATAAGGATCCTATTTGTTCTTTTTTTTTGTATACAGGTATATGATCTAAATCCGCAATAAAATTATAAATATCTTGTAATCCCAACTTAAAATCTTACTACTGATCTATAGGATTTTGTTTCGCAAAAATTTATAAATGAAGTATTATATTATACAAACTATTTTTAAATTGAGAATCCATAATATTTCTATACTAAGATAGCCTCTATTTTTCTCTACAATAACAATCTTGTTCTTCACACAATAAAATTATAATTATATGTTTTATGACTGTACTATGTTTAATATTTCTAAAAAAGTTTAGATTTATTGATACATATTTCGAAATCCATTTTTTTTATTTTAAAAAAGGTATTTTAATAAATAAATATGTTTTTTTTTTAGTTTCGTTCTTATAATTATTATTTGAGAGAATCAAAGTCGGTTTTCTCCTACTTATCAAGAATCTCCAAAGAATTTACTTACTTTTTAAATTCATTTGAAATTTGTTTTAACATGTAGCGTATTAACTAAGCCACTATATTTCATTTTTTTTAATCATTGAAATCTAAAAAGTTATACGAATGGAATTCACATTTTTGAAAATTAGATATATTGATTTTAACACAAATAATTATGATATTTTGCTTTGTATTCAGAATAAACAGGTGTGCATTTTATTTTACAAAAACCTGTGTGTTTATTTTTTCCATCATGGATATGTGAATATAATTTTTTAGTAAAATAAATATTAAAAATAAATTTTTAAAATCTGCTAGCTAATGCTTTCTGATTCTTTTTATTTGTTGAAAAAAAAGGATCATTATTATAAATTTGATAAGTTGATTTTGTTTTTTATTTTTATAATATGCCCTAAAAAAAATTTATACTCATGTGCACAGTTCACATATCGTATTTTTTTTATATAAAATACACGGGAAAATGCAATATTAGTGTTATTAAGCAATTTAATTTATGAAGACAATTTTTTATTGCAAAGTAAATCCAAATTTTTCTCGATTCAGTGAATGTAGCTGATATCTAAACGTGTATTTCTTTATATTTAGATGTGTAAAATATGTTAAAATAAAGTTACTAACACCTAATATACGTAAAGAAACCAATATAGCACAAAATTTATCTTGATATGTCGGAATCAAGATATTATTAAACAAAGGATGTTTAATTTGCAAGTAATAATAGATAAAATTAAAATCTAGTATTTTGATGTGATATAAAGAAGATTTGTTTGATTCTTAATTCAAATTCAAATATACTATTTTATTTTGGTAAAAGGATTCGTTATGGTTTTATTGATGGATTAATTTTGGTGATGTAAATTTAGATTTTCTCTTCAAGCATAACGTGATTTATTTCTTTTGAACACATTGTATCTATACTCTTAGATATATCCTCTTCTCTTATATAAACTTCAATACCACCCTTCTTGTCAATACCTATTATACCAAGATGTTTTCACAATTCTATTAGGATTTGTATAAATAGTAAGCAAAGTTTAAACATACTATTTTATGGAACATAAATTTTGGTAGAAATAATAAGATATGTATTATTCAATATACTAGAAAACAAATCATGGTTACTTTCCAGCAAATAATAAGTAAAATTAGACATATTATTTTATAGTAACTTAAAGATAAAATATAACAATAAGCTAAGTTGAAATATACTATCTTATGCCAATATGAATTTTAGCATAAACAATAAGATAAATATAATATACTATTGTATATACATATAACGATTAAATAGCAAGTAAAATTAGATATATTATTTTATAGTAACTTAAAGATAAAATATAACAATAAGCTAAGTTGAAATATACTATCTTATGCCAATATGAATTTAGTATAAACAATAAGTGAAATATAATATACTATTAATATAACGATTAAATAGCAAGTAAAATTAGACATATTATTTTATAGTAACTTAAAGATAAAATATAACAATAAGCTAAGTTGAAATATACTATCTTATGCCAATATGAATTTTAGCATAAACAATAAGATAAATATAATATACTATTGTATATTAATATAAAGATTAAATAGCAAGTAAAATTAGATATAAAATTTTAAACTAAAATAAATAAATGAATGCTTAAAATATAATTTATTATTAATTTTCCGATTCTGTATAAATAAAATTTTATATTTGGAAATATAAAATTTTAAACTAAAACAAATAAATAAATGCTTAAAATATAATTTATATATTAATTTCCCGATTCTGTATAAATAAAAAGATATTTTGAAACATAAAATTTTATAGTAAAAGAACAATAGCATATGAGGAAATATGATATTTTATTGTGATAGAATAATACAGTTTAATTACAAAATAATCATAAACCAAATAAATTTTATATACCCATACAAAAAAAAATGATAATAACAGTATCGGACCAAGATCAAAGAGATATATTCGATATCCAAGGAGAGTTCACAAATATTGATCTAATAGAATGCAAGTTTGATCGAAAGAAAATAGAATTATGTTTTAGTAATTTCGTACTTAAAGGCAAAAAAATGGATACCGAGCAACTTACTATTTTAGAAAAGGTTGGTGATAATTTAAAACTTATTGAAAATGTCAATGTTTATTTGTTTGATAAGCCGCCAAGGTTTCGTACCAAAATTGGGAATTAGTATGGTTTGATATTTATGTTGTATTTAGCATGTCCAAATTATCAAATTTTTATTTGGAGTTTGAATTAATTGAATTTTGATTATATATTTATTTTACAGTTTCTATTTATGCAATATAATTTTTTTAAAAATGTTTTATTATTGAGTTTTAGATCAAATTATTTATGACCATTTTACTTTATTGCTTTTTTTCAACAAAGCAAAACTTTAGATTGCTCTGTATAAAATATTTGATTAGTATTTCGCGCTATTTAAAGTTCTCATGCATCCTCTTATTCCAAGACTCTTATTATTTCTGCGTTTTCCTCAATCCTATTGTTTATTTGTACGCTTCTGTTTAGTTGAAATTATAAATTCCTTATATTTACGACTTATGATATTTTGTAGCCCCAAATCCTCACAAAATGAATATAATCTTTGCTTTGTACCATAATATTATATTTGACTGCTATAATTATTTGAAATTTCGAATGCTATTTAGAGCTTATTTCATCACAGTGGTATATTCATAGACGTGTGGTTTACCAATGTATAAGAATCGTTTCTTAACTGATGCATCTCCCCATATTTACTTTAATACCAGCTTTTTGTGCTCATCATGGATTGCGAGTTTTTAAAGTCGGTAGTCAATAATTTAAGGGATGGTGTTTGTGTCTATTGTATGTCACAGAAGGAATATTTTACGGGTATACACTCTTCTTGCCTATATCCTTGCCATCAGATAAGTTCTATGATATTAAGTCAGAGTTCGATTACTTACAGAGCAACCACATATTTTATATTGGAATGGCAATGCTGTGATAGTCTATTCTTTTTTTTTGCATATTAACCGATCCCCTGTGTGTATTTTTTATATTTGCAAGTATTCAATTTTTATGGGGCAGGTGAAAATTAAATCCATGGCCCTTTATTAAAGCCGCTGTTCATGATTCAACACAATCAGAACGCATAATAACAAATATATATGATGTATTGGTATATAAATTTGAATAGAATTGATAATAATTTGTGGCTTACTTTTAATTCACATGGAAAATTGTGTGTGTATAATAATAATTTACAATAGACTAATTCTAAAATTAAATCTATCAATCCCCACACAAAAAAATTTCATGTGTGTCTTATAATAATTTACTAAAATTAACTCTAAAATCAAATCTATCAATCCCCACACAAAAAATTCATATGTGTCTTATAATATTTATCCCAAAATACGAGTTCTAAAACTAAATCTTTCAATCACCACCATAAAAATGTGTGTGTATTAGAACAAATAATAAGTTCTAAAATCAAATCTAGTAAACTCCACAAAAAAGTGTGTGTAGAATACTGTCATTGTAAATTTATTAAATAATTAGTTAAAAAGAAAATCTAGAAACTTATCAAAGAATTCAAAATACTAAAACATGGATTAACCATTTATTCTTCATTTGCTTTTTTGAATTGAAACAAAAAAATAAATTCCAAACATATTTTTACAAACCCGAAACACGAATTTATTTAGATAAAAATAACAACGAAATGTTAATTAATGATTGGAATTTAAGAAATCATAAATAATACAAATGAATGTTTGAAACATAACCAATAATTATAATGATATAAATAACAAATAAAGTGCATTTTTAAAAAGGAGACGAATATCACTATCCATAATATTTAATTTACCCATATAGATTAAGAATTTAGACATGGGAAAAAGAAAAAAATCAGTAAGATCGACCATCAAACACAAGCGACGGAATGAGCCTTTACCAACAAGATTCAGTTGTCCAGGATGTCATAATGATAGAGTCGTTACAGTAAAAATATCTAAAAAGGATAAAGTAGGTGTTGCTTCATGTGCCATTTGTGATGAACAGTGGAGCTGCAGTACAGGCTCTCTTAGTAAAGCCATCGACGTTTATGTGGATTGGATCGACAATCGTAAAACATCTTATTAAATAATGTAAATCATATCTTCTTTTTATAAATATACTAGAAAATATATTTCATATAATATTATTTGCATTAATATCGATTTAATTTTTGTTCTAAACAACATTATTTGTATTTAAATCGGATAATATTGTGATTGTGCATGTTATTATCTCTATATATAGGAGAATTCTGTTAATTTCTATTTAAAAAATATTTTTTATTAATGGGTTAAGTTCTTCTTTTTACGATTTCATCTACTGAGATGTAGGCAGTTCATTAAGAGTATTGCACAACACCTTATGTCATTTTTTGACGCCTTACCCTGATCCATCTTCTGTCAAATGATATCAAATCAAGTGTCTTGCGAAGTGTGAGAGCTTGCATGTATGCATCTACTTCATCCGAGATTTTTAACTCCTTAAAATATTTTTTTTTCATTTTTAAACACACCATCTCCTGTCATTTTTCTATTTAAATTTAAATTATTTTTTTATTTATGGGTTAACTTTCTTTTTAACTATATAGACGCAGCCAGCCTATTGGGAAAATGGGACAACACCCTGATACATATTTTGACACCTTCCCCTGATCTATCTTCATCAACTGCTCTTCTTCTCTTAATGAGATGGGCTCAATTGTCTTGTTTCTATTAAATACAATTATTTTTATATATTCGAGACGCTGACATTTCATAAAAAGTATTTGCATAAATTCTATTCATTTCTATTTCATACTGTTTTTATTTATTTAATGGCCAATTTTTTCAACTTTTCATGTTTTACTCGCGCAAAACTTTAGATTCCTCTATATTATAGGTTTGCTTTATACTCTTTTCAAGCACAACATCCTTACAGTTTTCCTTAATACATCTTCTAACGCAAGAATTATACTTGCAAGGGATTTTATCAATACTAATGTCTGTGTATATGCTTCCGTTTCTGTTTGCATCCCCGACTCCTTAATATACATTTATGGTATTTTCTATCGCACCATTTCATGTTATGACATATGCTAGTATTAATAGTATTTGCATAATATTAATGCATTATTATTAACTCGAAGCCACAAACCAAATCCAGACATATATTCAAACTACAGGATTATGGAAACCCCTTGAAGCAAATAGATCTTGAACAAAAAAGAGGGTATATCAAGAGTATAGATACGATATGGTCACGGGAAATCAGATACGTTATTCTTGAAGAGAAAATCTAAAATTTTAAAACCAAAATTAACCCATAAATTAAAAATATATGATATTATGCAGAAAATATTAAGAATTAAAATTTTTATTGTGAAATATATAATTACAGAGTATAAAACATTTTATAAATAATGTTATATATATTTAAGATATAAAAAAACATTTTAAATATGAAATTTCTTTGTATTTAAACACATGACTAACTGATATTTTAAATATGAAATTTATTTGTATTCGAACATATAACTAACTGAAATTATATAATATTGAGCATAAAAAAACATTTTGAATAGGAAATATAGCACATAAATAAAAATACTAACTAACAGATATTTAAATATGAAATTTATTTGTATTTAAGTTAAAACAACATTTTAAATATGAAATTATATAATATTGAGCATAAATAAAAATACTGACTGACTGATATTTTAAATATAAAGTAAAAAATACTAACTAAATGATATTTTATATATGAAATTTATTTGTATTTAAGTTAAAACAACATATTAAGTGGATTTATATATATAATACATAAAAAAAACCTTTTAAATAGAAAATTTAACACATAAATAAAATACTAACTAAATGATATTTTAAATATAAAGTAAAAAATACTAACTAACAGATATTTAAATATGAAATTTATTTGTATTTAAGTTAAAACAACATTTTAAATATGAAATTATATAATATTGAGCATAAATAAAAATACTGACTGACTGATATTTTAAATATAAAGTAAAAAATACTAACTAAATGATATTTTATATATGAAATTTATTTGTATTTAAGTTAAAACAACATATTAAGTGGATTTATATATATAATACATAAAAAAAACCTTTTAAATAGAAAATTTAACAAAAAATAAAATACTAACTAAATGATATTTTAAATATAAAGTAAAAAATACTAACTAACAGATATTTAAATATGAAATTTATTTGTATTTAAGTTAAAACAACATTTTAAATATGAAATTATATAATATTGAGCATAAATAAAAATACTGACTGACTGATATTTTAAATATAAAGTAAAAAATACTAACTAAATGATATTTTATATATGAAATTTATTTGTATTTAAGTTAAAACAACATATTAAGTGGATTTATATATATAATACATAAAAAAAACCTTTTAAATAGAAAATTTAACACATAAATAAAATACTAACTAACTGTTTTTTAAATGTAAAGTAAAAAATGCTAACTAACTGATATTTTAAATATAAAGTTAAAAATACTAACTAACTGACATCATCACTAAAATCGCGAAAACACTTACCTTTTTTAAGGAAATCACACATAAAATCATAAACACGGCCAATACACTCAATTCCAAAATTATAAGCAGTTTCAACTTCAGAAATTCCCATTTTACCAAAGCACAAATACATAACTTTTATTCTCTGCACACTATAAGCAATAACAACAGAATTTTTAGAGTCTTCTTCATTTCTAGAAAGATCACATAAATAATAAACCTTTCCCGTATCATAATTTTTACAAGGCTTTATAGTTGCAGATACACAGAGATCAAGAATGGGCAATCCAGATACACAAAACAACAAACTTATAGAATTGATAATACAGCTTAAAAGTGATCCATCTTCTTGTACCACATCAATTTCTATTCGCACCTTGTCTTTCGTAAGAACTAAACTTCTGAATGTGTTTTGGATTGTTTCTACCATATCATCAATATAATGATCACTTTTTTTGCGTTCATGGATTGCTGATTCAAGAAAATGTATATCTATTTGTAATTTGTCGTCTGGTCTTTGTCGCCTCTGAATCGGTCGGCTTTCTGTTATATGCTTTGTGGTTACTCGAGTTTCACCATGGCGGTAATCTATTGTGTTTGTATTGTTGGTCAATCTATGGTTTATTTCTAGATTTCGAAGATCGGTTTGGGTACGACCATCTTGCCTATATCCTTCTTTAGAAACCAATTCCATTTTAGTTACTTGGGCTAGTACTTAAATTTGACTGAAAGGAATGAATAATTCGAATGGGATTGATGAATAATATTGTATTATAATGAATGGTTTTATATGATCAAATAAAAAACACAAAATAATAAGAATGATGTTTACATGATGATAAATAGCAAAATAGTCAATAAAAAAATAAGATGGTTTTGTTATTAAAGTGGTTTTCTTGGATCTAAAGTAATTTGTGAAAATTAAATGCAAAAATATTAAAAAAGAGAATAAAATAAAATGATTTTTTGAAAATTACAAAATATAAGGTGGTTTATTTTATTCGAAAGGAATTATGACTGTTATAATTGCATAGCAGAAGCAATTTTTTTATAATATATTAATGTTTGTGCATCAAAAGATAATTACTCTTTTTTTACAGGCGTAAATATATTTTTTGCGGGATATATTATAAAGTATTGAACCTTTATTGTTCCAAATACTAATAAATCATAAATATTTTGATATTGTTTATAAATAAATTCGCCTTTGCTGTATACGATAGCTCAAACGAGGTTAAAAGATTGATAAACCCGCTGAATATAAGGATTATTTATATATGCGAAAAGCAAGTATTGTTTTTTAATTATAAAAATGCCTATTTATGCGTTCTAGATTTGAAAAAATATCAAAGTATTGTTATTTATCTCAATTGTGGAAGATAAGCGAGGCACTCAGTAGTTCATAAATGATAAAAAAAACATATATCGAGCAAAAAAAAAGAAAATCTGATATTATTATTTTTTTGACACCCTACTTAAAATAGTTTCAGATAATAATATTATATACTATATTATGTAGCATTTATTATTTTTTAGATATCATATTTGTTCAGGATTATTTCTTAATGATGTAAATTTCTATGTATTATAGAAATAAAATTATAAACATTACGGATCCATAAATAAATAAAAAATTAAGTCTTATAAAAAAAAATTTATTATAAAAATTGATTTAATTTACAAAACAAATATATCGGCTAATTACCCAAAAAAATAAACAGGTGTGCAGTAGGAAATTTTTTGTATGTACAATTGTATTTTATGATTGCATAAAATTTAAAAATTCTAAATAATCACCCAATATTGTAATAAATCAAAATTTAACAAGAATAACTATATCCAATTCAATAAATAAATGCATTAAATATTGTCAATTCATAAGATTTTTTTATAATGCGTAAATATTGGTATTAGAATGACTATCTTGTATAATAAAGTACAAAACAAAACCATCCTATTTATTTTGTAAGTAATTTTTAATCTTTATTCTAGTATTATATTGTATCTATGCAGTAAATGATATGATATCTTTTATATTTATGACTTAAAGCATATTACAAAAGGATTGAAAATAAAATTTCTAACAAAAAATTAAGCACCACGAACAACAACATAGCATTTTTATAAAAAAAACTGACGATATCTGAATTTTTTATCTAATCTAAATAGATCTGGCACGTTCTTAAATTAATTTATAAACTATTAAAACATACTATAAGGTATTTCCATGTATGTATTTTTATAAATTTCATTAATAATTAGAAAATGATATTTTATTTTTCGAATTTGTTACTCGTATTTCGTGAAGATGTAAATTTGTTTTTAAACCATATCGAAGACTCATTCATATGACTCTGTTTCTTTTATACTAAAACCACGCAAATTGAATTATTTTTTGTATATTTTATATTATACTAGGATAAAATTGAAAAGAAATTATAGTTAAAATATTATATTCTTTAAATTATTGCACAAATCTAATACAAATTAAATTTTGCTTCGTGTGAAAAAAAATGTTTGTTGCTGATCTATTTCTACGTACAAAATTGTTTGAATTTGATATTAAAGTCTTTTTTTAAGTTGAATTGAAAGCCTTTATAGCAAATTAAATTTGATTTATTATGGGGTTCGTGCAAAAAAAAAGCAGTTTTCTGCTTTTTGATGATACATTTACTTCTGTTGCATGAAAATATGCCTTTGCATATAGAAAAGTAGGAAAACAAGAAAAAAATTTACCATGCAAAATATTATATTTTTGTTAAAATATATTGCAATGGTACTATCGTGATTTTGAATTTTCGTATTTATATTTTTGTGCTTAAATTTGTAATAGCTCGTCAATATAAAATACAATCTTTAAATAAATTTGATTGAACGTTTTATATATGAAAAATAGTAGCAGAAAATACTTTTTACGGTTAATGATAGTGTTATAATTCACGTCTTATTGATAAACTTTTGACTTTTTTTACATATGCAATCAAGGATTTTTAAGAAAATATCATATAATAAATATAACTAAGTTATGGGTTTAATGATTTATCGACATTTTTTATTTTTTAAGTCTATATAAGGTGAAATTCTTGAAACGCGAACATATTATGTTGCTTGAAATCTTTCATTCGTCATTTATGAAATAATTGTTTGTTAAACAAAAATAGTAGCTGATACTAGTGCTTTATTTGAAATAAAAAAATAAAATTCATATTTATCTCTAAAAAAAATATTTGAAATTGCTTCAATCAATTAAAAATATGAACTGTTCGTATTTTTCAAGTTTCTAAGTTTTTTTTATGTAAATTTAATATTATAATTTACCCATAAAAACGAGCAAATACTATATAGAACATAGATACAAATTAAAATTTATGTATCGTTTATTATAAATTGTTTTATAAATACAAAAACTGTATTTACTTATTAGCTAAAACCGCGATATATTTGAAAATTTTTACGAAGAAAAATCCATAAATTTCGTTTTACTCATTCAAAGACATCACCAATAATTTGTACCTTTAAGATGGCTTCAAGTGTGAATTTTCATCATTTTATATACAATTTTATTACAAAACTATATATTAAAACGACAATACATAATAATCCAAAAAAATACAAAAAAAAACTCTTTTTTCGAGGCATATGAACCATGAGTCAAAAAAAACAAATCAATAAAACTAATATATATACAGTTTAGAAAATGTATAAAAGTCAACGTCTAAATCTCAGATAAAAATCTAATTGCACAAATTTTTATTATGCGTTGCTTATCAATCGCTGTGAATTCAAATGGGCATGACGTGCACAGAGTATTTATTATTGGCATGGTTAAATATATTTTTCTTGCTTTATTAAAGTTTTTTAATTGATTTATTCATCGCGATATCGATTCATTATTTTATTTTATTTTTTGGGGTCATATATGATTTACTTTCTGAATAATATGGTCAAAGATTATCCCAAAAATTAAATATCATAATGCATGGCAAAAATTACTCGGAAATCTTCATTTTTTTCTGCTTGAATTATTTATATTTAAATAGGGCATTTTAAGTAATTTAGGACAAGAAAGAACGTATTTTCTATAAAAAAACCTTTCTTTTACCTATAAACATTTAATGTCATTGAAAATCAGTAAAACACCAAATCAACCAATTTTAGCACCATTAAACTATACAGTTTGTTAAAATTCCATGAAAAAGAATTATTTTTAAAAATAGCAACATTTAAAATTTTTCATAAATTTTGCATTATTGGTTTTCATCAAAATAATTATTGATTTTTGAGTCTTATGGCATAAAAAATCTGTTGTAATATCAATAAAAAAATTCTTTTTTATTTTCTGAAATTTAAAGTTAAAAAATATATAATAACAGGACACAATCACTTTATAAGACGTTGAATACATTTGAACTTTTAGTTTACGTAAGTCTGTATTTTTTTAAAATAAGTTGAAATCTTGCTTTAAATAGATAGAAAAAATATAAAGTCATCGTATCCTATATACTTTTTATCATTGAATTGAAATATGATATTTATTGGTCGAAAAAAAAGCCTATTACTCTAGACATATCTTAATATAAAAAAAATTTCAGCTCATTAGACTTTTATATAATTTTTTTTTAAATTACAACACTTGTTTTAAATTAATTATTAACATATGCTCATTCAAAAAGGATTTATAAAAGAAAATCCAAACAAATTATTTCTGTAAAATATATTTTATTGAATTACATGGTAAAAAAATTTATACTTTCGCATGTGCAAAAAAATACAAAATAATATATTGTGATATTTTATTTTGATAATTTGAACATATAAAACGTCACAAATAAGGGATATCTAGTATCAGAACTATTGAATGGGTTGAAATTTTCTTATCAGATCTTCTTATGTATTCATGATGTACATAAAAGAAATAAAAAGGTTATTTTTAATGCGCCTCTGTTTTCAAAGAAATTTAGATCGAATAAAAAATATTCCGCAAAAGGTGTTTATCGAACATGAGTATCATGAAGATAGTGCACTCTATGTATCGTATAGCAGTAAAATAAATATTCAATGAACCAGCCGATATTAAATTTTTAATGATCAGATAATAATCGACGGGAAGTAGCCACACACAAAAAGGGACAAAATTTTTGTAATCCTACAAAAAATATAGAAAAACCTCTATAATATAGACATCTTAAGTACTTTGTTTATAAAATTGATCTAATTTATACATGCAAAAACCTCGATAAAGAAATGTGTGTAATATTTTACTCATCGGAACAAACATGATTGATTTATAAAATCCTTCTTATTATCAACATTAGGTGAGTTTAATTATACAATTTTCTTAGACTATAGACAACTATATATGAAAATCTTGTGAATATTTATATGTTCTTAGAAATGCGTTAATATTTAGATTTTTAAATTATGTAATGGCTTTCATTTTGGAATTGATACCTCAGTAAAAAAACCCGCAAGATATGATGGGTGTGTATAACCCGAGTACATTATTAAGTAAGGCCGTGCAGGTGGTAGTTTTTTCTGCTTTCCTCCAAACTCTAGGGAGCCTGGAAGGTCAAGACATTAATTAAAAGTACTGTTGTTTTTTTCGGATTTGATATGCTTATTTGGCGATTGATATTATTTAAGCCCGAATTAACGCATGATATAATGTCTATTCTGAATATGCGTCTGTATACTTAATGTTCTTAGCTGTGTCACACTTAAAAATATATTATGCATCGGTAATTGGCTTTTATTATAAATGTATATTGCAATACGACAGTTTATTCTAGTTTTTTTTGCGAACCTAGAGCTATTTAATGTATTAAGATATTTTTACACAACAATGTAGAGGATTACAATTTTTTAGTTGTGATACATTATTAGGATTTTATCTGAAAGCTTTTTGATAATTTAAAGATTTCATATTCTGATAAATTTTAAAGCAGAAAACTTGTTCTGAGTGTTACTTAACTATTTTTTTGTCTTTATAACCATTATATACAAATTAATTGAAAAAATGAATACTAGTCGTGTTAATTTAACAATAAATTTAACAACCTGAATAAAACTTATTAACTTTTCTTATTGCAAGGCTAAAAATTTATAGCACTTTTTACACACAATAGGTAGTGATACAAGCATAAATAATAATTTTTTAATTGTAAATAAACACATGGATAATTCCATATTCTAATAAAACAAATATATTTTTTATTCGTTTTAGAAGCTATTGGTTCCCATATGCACACTTTCAGCAAAAAAATTTATGCATCAAGATATTTATAAACGTAAATTATAAATTACATTACCCTTTAAACCATTTGATCTACTCATGTTTAGATTCGTGAAAAATAAATTGTCCATGATCATTCCATTTTGAATTTAAGAATATTTCATCCTTAAAGTTTTTTATCTAAAATATCTATCATTTTATCAATAATGTCGTTATCTCATTGTATTTTAAATGAATCTTCTCTAAGTATAACATGTTCACCTTGGAAATTAGAAGAAGAAAGAAACAATATGGCTTGACACATTGAAAAAAGAAAACTAAAATTCTAATCAATTATCTTTTTTGTTCTAGTAAATAATATTTTGACCAATAAATTTATTTTCATCTATATTTATATCTTAAAAATTAATGCCAAATACAAACAATTTTTACTAAGGTGCTTTACTAACTCATGCATCAGAAGTCATGCCAAAATTTATTTATACATATTGACTTTAGTGGTTTTTAGATACCTGTAATCGCCTATTTACTTGTTTTTCTATGACGGCAAACGAAATATGGCACAAGAAATCAAGCTAGCCTCAATGTTTTTGTTTTAAAAGCTTGATATTTACATTAAATTTCATTTATGATTAATGTATTTGAACCATACAGATAACTAACTTGGTTTTTAAAGCTTTTTGAAATAAGAATTTTGCTGCTCATATTTTATTAATAGAAAAATACCGAGGTAAGGCAATTAAATACCTTATGTTTTTGTATTAAGATTAGGTCAAAGAACATTAAACACTTGAAGGAAATGGAATAGTGTGCCCAAAACACATTAAATATTACAAGATAGGATATAAATACAAGGGATAGAAGATGCGATCATAAGTAATATAGATTCATTTAATTCTTAATAGAAATCTTAAAAAAAATTTGACAAAAAATATAAAATTTAAATTAACAAATCTTCGCATTCTTTAGTATAAAAATAATTTAAACAATATTCAAGATACTCAAGATACAAAATCCATACATTTTTTTTTGTAAAGGTAAATATCTTCAATATATTATTTAAATGGTCTGTCCGAATTTTTTTTTGAATATGTTAGAGTAAAACAGAGAAATACTATACAAAATAATTATATTATAAATATATATGAATATATTTTTGAAATAAAATTAATAAAAACTTAAAAATTAAAAGAAATTACTATCGGTGAATTTTTTTCTCACAAAAATGATAATTTTAGATATTTTAATCTAAAAAAGGGGGATTAACAATGATAACTCAACTCTAGTATTTATTAAGAATCATGCGCCTCTGAATATATAAATTATTCTTGCCCAATAATTGATTTTAACGGTTCAAATGAAGCTTAAATGAATGATGTTTTATGCAATAAATAGCAAATAAACTATGTAAAATAATCATATTATCTTTGTAACGCATTTTTACATGATAGGAGGTAGGAAAACATTATTTATTTATACGGGAAACTCATCTAAATAAAGGAATTTTCTGCCTTCTATACAAACAAATAAGATCAAATTATTGTGTATGAAACGATCTACAATCGACAATAATTAGAATATATTTGATTTCAATTACTATGTATCTGCGAATTATTTATAAATTGAACACTTATCAATATGCTGGGTTTTAAACACATTTTAACTAGAAATTGTATTTATGTATCTTCAACAATCATATTTCAAATGTTTAATATGAAGTAGTTGTATATATAATATTAAAATACTGTAAATTTATAAACTGAAGTTACATACATAGCACGAAAAAATGATATTTACAGTATAAATACTATTTTTTACATCTGAAATTGTTTAAATTTTGAAGTTTTTTTAATAAGAGTATATCTTCGACCCTTTTATGAACACTAAGTAACTATAAAATACGTGTACCGGCCATCTAAAATATGCATGTATGGTATAATGAATACAAAAATACCTAAATTTCAAAGAAAGTCTACGTTTTTCTTTTTAATTTTTATTATGTCAAAAAAAGCACATAAATATGGAACAATTGTAAATAATCTTTAAGCAGATAAATACCATTCTGCTTTAAATGATAAAATAAAATGCCTGAATATTTATTTAAGTATAAAGATCTGCTTGTTTGATGGTTGAATAAGATCAACTATATATGGTATATTTATAAATTAAAACTTGATTCCATGGTTTTAAAACAATAATAATCAGGATAATAATTATAATTTTACTTATAGGCCAATTTTGGAATTGTAATTTTATATTATTTCTTCAAGCTTAACTTGATTATTTTATGTGATAACATCATAACTATACTCTTGGTTACATTATCTTCTCTTATATCTTCCTCGATATCTCTTCTATTTTTAAGACATTGAGTATAAAGGTTTTCTTCTATCCTATGGTTGAAATATATGCCTCGACTTCATTGTGACTTCAAGTTTTTTCTCGTACCTTTCATAATATTGTGTTACCAAACTATAAAAAGCTACAATATATGATATCTCAAGGTAATTAAAACCAAGTATAAATAAAGAGATATATCAATGTAAATAATTTTTTTTAAAATATCCCATCGTATTACAACCAATAATATAGAATGTAGCATAATACATGTATAGAAAGGTATTTAAAAACAAAAAAAAACATATTATCATAAAAAATCGCTAAATTATGAAATAAAAAATATAAAAACTGGGCTATTATATTATGGGAATTCCGTAATTATAGACATTTATTTGGTGAGTGATGAGTTATATATTTTTTTTAATTAATATAGGATATTTAAAAAAAAAATATACCAATATTCATAAATACAATGCATATATTTATAATTTGATTTCAAAAAATAAGATGTAGTTAAGGTTGCATATAATTTCATCATTAAACATCTTTTTATTATATAAAACAAAGATTAAATTGTTTCTATCATTACAACTGATATCTATCATGTGTTTTCAAGTGATTATTTTGCAAGATTTATTAAAAGTGAGGTATCGATATATATTTAAATGGTGCTAAAGTAATTTTTTAAAAACAAAATTTTGCAGCGTACGCTAAAAATATTTTTTTTGCTTTCTTACGCAAAATTTAAAAAATTTTCTTTGATTTTATTGAATCAATGCGAGATGGGTTTTTTAAATATTAATCACCACAATTTTGTTTGGTTTTTGAACGCAAATATTTTAAACAACAATTTTTTATATATATTCTAGCCACATTTTACGTTTTTTTGGTTAAAATAATTGATGTATAATTTACATCCAAATTTTCATGTTTTTTTATGTACAAACCGCTCGTTGTTAAACGCTAGGAAAATGTAGATATTTGGCTGTTTTTTTAAATATTTTATCAGCGACGCATTTTGAACTTGAAACCGATGTAAATCCTTTTATATACTGTATGCATCTAGCTTTAAATTATAATAACAAAGTCTACAGAATCAAAATAGTCAAAATGGCGCATAAAATATGAGCAAATTTGCCTCCAACTGAGTTTTAGGTGTTTAGAAATGTCTTTGTTGTGATTTTAATTTAAATAATAATATGCGATTGTGTTACCAAGTTCATTTTTTAGACTTTATATAACCTTTAGACTATCTATAGTAAATGATAATTCATCATGAAGTCTAAATATAATTTTTCAAATTTATGCATTTGATCTTTTTATGGATCTGGCTTTTTTCCAATGAATTTCGACATCTGTTGATCATCTAATTTTTTTCGGAATTTAAAATCATATATTTTTACAAAAATTTTAATTATGATAATTTTTTATAAGTAGTTCTTTTATGAATAGCGTTCATATTTATGTCTTTTTCCATTTTTATCCAATTTTATAAAAATATATTCTAGATAGTGTAGTATTTATACATTAATAAGTGTAATTTTCTTTGAAATTTTTGTTCTACAAGTCTTTTTTTATTATTTTTCTATCTTCTACTGATATTCTTCGATGGGTTCGTATTCTGATGTTTAAGAGATAAAAACAGTTCTCGAAACCAAACAAAAATATATTTTATTTGAATAATAATTACAGTGTAGAAGTATATATAATATAAGGAATTATATCTAAAAAATAGGCACTCGTCTTCATAAAAATATTTTTATATTTAAGAATTGAAGATAATATATAATTGAATTTTTTAATGATCTTCTTATAATAAATATATATTGAAATGTTTCGGATGTTTTTGTTTCATTTTTTTAGCATCATGCTTAATTGAATGAAAGAAATTATAAAATAAAAGGGCTAAAAATAGACTTGATCGTATATCAGAAACATACTGGTCTTTTATTATATATAAGCAAAAACTATGTTTAGAGAAACAACTTTATAAATTTCATAAGAATTAAATGTTTTTTGTACAATCCAGCCGAAAAATATACAAACTTTTATTAAAAACATATAAAACTTGATCTTTCAGACTTTAAAATTTTTGTTTAGAGAATAATGCAAAACCTGATTTTAAAAATCAGAATTAAGAATTCTGATCAGGATGTTACTTTTATATTTATATTGTGTAAAATTATTTTATCTATTGCCAAAAAATAATGAAAATACTCGAACTTGAAGAATAAAATTTTCTTTTTCTAAGAGAAATATCCAAATAACATCGCAATATGCTAACAAAGCTTTTTTAATAAATTAGGTAAGACTAAAATTTGTGATATAAAATATACTTTTTGCGTTCAACATAAAGCTTAAATAAAAAAAGAGTGTTCTTCCATCATTTTTTTTATTTTAATTGAAATTCAGCTTATTTAAATTAAATTTAAAAAAGCTTGGAAACCATTGAGTTTTTTCTCAGCCGAATTATCTTCTAATAAAATAGCCAATCAAGTTTGGATATATGATATTATGTGGATTTAATAGTATAGTTTAATCCATATCTGAAATAAATTTCTACAATTATTCTACAGTGGAAAACACAAATGCAACACATACATTCTATGTCCTTGTAAAAGACATGTATAAATATTTTATTGAAATATTAACCACCCCCAGCATTGACACATATAAGTAACTAGATTACATCAAAAAACCAAAAAAAAATTGATCACTAAATGGGCTAGAAAAATTAAAATATCTAAATATGTGTGATAATGTACAATAATCAAGCTAATTTAGCATGTTTTAATATTTTAATATTTTTTTATATAATATAAAAATTTTACTTAAGCTTAAAAAAAGAAAAAATTTATCAGCTTCTAATAGGTAAGTATTTTTGCTTTTATTGCATTAGAAAAAAAATCCTCTCTATGATGCTACTGTATGTTTTAAAGATGACAGAAATATATATTCTTTGGATAATATAAGATTTTCGACTCTTTTTATCATCTTATTTCTTCTTGAATAATTATAAATAATATTTTATTTGCATATTAAATGAGATATGATGAGGGTTTCTATTGTCAAAAAGTAGCGCCTAAACATGTTTTTGCCTAATACATATAAATATATGCGAAGGATGGCATCTTTGGACTCCGCTCTATCATTCTTATACAATTATAAGATATAAATGGATATTAAAAATGTGTTACTTATTTCTTGTCTTGCGCTATACATCATCATGAAATACTTCATATATAATATAAATGTAACTAATAAACATAAAAAAGGATTTTTTTGTCCTTATAAATGTTACAAACGTGCATAAATCTGTATTTATTCGGTTTATATAGCTATATTTTCGGCATATGATATAACTAAAAAAATTCACTACAATAAAAAGTTACTTTGTGGATTTTAACAAAACATGAAGCTCATTTTATTGTCGGTGGCTATGGTATTTTTTTAAAAATAGATAAAATTTATGGTATCTCTTTATTTCCTGACATAGTTTCAATCTTATCATGTTTTTTTCACATATGCATCATGAATCATATAAAATATGAAAAACACAAATCTATTGGTATTTTTGACGTGCCTGAGTTTTACCAATGGAAAGGGATATTTACCTGATTAATGAAAGTAGTTGAATCATTTTTAACAAAATTTTTGCAATATTTAAGAAGACCATTAAAATAAAACTATTTTTTGCCGCATATATACAGAGAAATCTGATTATACATAATAATTTTTTTACTGTTTAATGCTAAATCAAAATTTTTCATGCATAAGAAGGTATTTCTTCCTTTTTATATTCCATATAGAAAATTTTTTAAAAAATTAATATGAAGAAAATAAGATGTTATTCAATTTGAGTTTAAAACAAAGTGAGTTATCTCAAGGTTTTTTAGAAATTTATGTAGTTGTTTTACACTTTATTTTCTGTGTCTAGAATTAAATATTATTTAGATAAGGCTTAAGTTATTTAACTGGCGTCGATCATGCTCAAACTTTTTTTAATACAATAAATTTTCAAAATATTTTCTTATCTTTATGGGAGCTAAACATATTAAGAAAAGAGAATGGGTTGTTGTCAAAGAGGTTTCAAATCCCATTATATAGAATATCATTCTAAAATAAACATAAATTTTTTATTTTCTCGATATCACAAAACCATTGAAATACGATGCCAAATAAATGCAATTCATTAATTATTAAAATAATTTGTGCGATAGTATGTCTAATTGAGCTTCAATGATATATATTTGTGATAAATAGATTTACTAAAAATAAATTTTGTTATGATAAATATTATGATTGTAAGATATGTAATATATATAAACGGTAGTTATTTATAAGCAATCTTTGGTCAATAATAATAAAAATGCCAGTTTTTTTCAACATGAATTTATTTAAATATAAGAAAATAATCCGAAAAAATCATGAACTATTTTTTAAGATAATTTATCTTTAAAACCACAAACAAAAAATTTAAACATGATTAGTTTTACGGATTTTACTTCTTTTATTTGGCCCAGAATCATAAAAAAACTATATTGTAACTTTAAATGGATCATATTAAAGCCCGAAACCAAAAAGCTCTATAATAAATTTTCAAAATTAGACCAATAAATTTTATTTTAAGATATTTTTATAAAATCAAGCAAAATATTTAAATAAATTAGCATTCAAAACCTTTTTAACCTATATTTTAAGCTTGGTAAAAAAATTACTGCCACCATTGATTGTAAAACCTCTTAAATGAATTGTGGAAAATGAAGATAAAAGTCGAAGAATTTTTTATTAAAGGTTTTTATTATATTTGCATGACATAAGAAATTAATATCAATTATGAACATACTAATTAAGCCACTAATGATGAACTTTTCCGCGTATGGGAAAAAAACATTTTATTTACGTACTAATTATTTAAATGTGCAGAGCAAGTTCTTTATGGATTTGACTTGCGCGTTGGATAATTTTTATTTCCTTTCAATAAATTGTTCATATTTTTTTAGGAAGAGTGAATTTTTATACTTTTATAAGATCATAATTTTTTAAAAGCAATATATAGTATAAAATGAGACTATTATTAAGCACTCTTGACATTATTTTTTTGTATCTTTATCATATCAGTAATGACCATCGTATTATCTAATACACGATTACTGGTTATGTGTTTTACATTCAAAACTTATCATTTTATATTTCTTTTTCACGTCTTGTATGCTTCATTACTACGGGAATATTGTATCTTCATATTCAGCTAACACCATGTCTTTCAAATTATTCATTGTTATCATATCGGTTTCCGAATTCATTTTTTGTACTTTTTATGTATAGAGTATTCTTCTGTATCTATATTTGCTTTTAAACTTGTGTTATTTATGTTTTATGGCGGAAAAAAGCACAGAAATTTTTTTTTTGTTTTTTTATTTTTTTGTAGCTAAAATCACATCCTTAATATATAAATTTTTTTTATTTTATATAAACATTATATCGGGCTTGCTATATCATACATCGAAGATCAATAATTGTTCCAATAGTATAATATTTCTTTAAAAATTATGCATATTCTGCTTGGGTACTAATACACATAAAATTTGATACGTTTAATATAGTTATCTGATTCAAATATTTTATTATTATTGTTAGAATATGGTTTTAAAAACCATTTAAATTTATGTTCAGCATTAACTTTTATATTTTCCAATTTTGTTTTAATAATTTTGCTGAATCTGTTGATTGGTAAAAGTCCAGGCCAGCATAAATAATCAAGATTTTTTTCTTTTTTTTTGCTGATATTCATCGTATCTCTTCTTGAAAAAAAACCAAAGAATGAAACACATATTTATGAAAAATTAACCTTTTTTTTCTATGTTTTAAAATATGTTTTTTTGCTATATAAATAACAATCTTATTAATTTCATAAAACCCACAAATAAATTGTGTATGATACATTAAATTCTGAGAAATTCACATTTATTATCTCTATGGATACCCATATGATATGTTATTTTTGAATTAATTTGGGTTCCAATTTTGGTTTTTTAACATTTATATAATTAAGGTATCTCACTTTTTTATTTATTTTCGGTCATACTTTATTGTAAATGGATACAACTTCAATTTTTTTTAATGATATTTCATTTCGGTTTTATTTTTTTGTTTAAGGATTAGAATATTCAAATTTATAAAATTATCGACATAAAACCGTTATTGTGAAGTTATATCTATAGTTTAATGTTCAAAATAATCAAGCCTCATAATTTTGATCTCACATTTGCGAGTGTAGCTGTTAATATCGATAAAATTCATTTCTACTATATTTAAGTAATTCTTTTCTACATGCGTTTCACCCTCTTAAATATAAATTCTATTTCTTCAATATTATACTTTTTTTTATCCAAACAAATGTAATACCGTGTTCAAGTTTACCAATTATAAAAACATAATTTTACTTAATTAAATTAATTTATACAGAATAAACTTGGTTGCACCATTTTTATAGCATTGAACCAAAGAAATATTTGTTATGCACGTAAATTATAGTAATATCGTAACAAAGGTGTTTAAAAAAAATGATAATATTCTAAAAATTGTGTTTAGTTAGTATATTTAAACATGGGATAGTTTTATATTATTACTTTTAACCTATTTAAATACAGCTTAACATGAAGATCTTTATAGATTTCCAGTCATATGTTAGTGTAGACAGCGTTTCAGTCGATTATATTATTTAAAGGGTTTTTTAATGTCATTGTTTGTTTTTCAAGAAAATCTTATAGTATTTCTATATAACAGGCTAATCATGTATATTTATGTCATAGCGATCAATTAAAATCCTTTTATCGTATTTTTTTATGTCAGTCTTAAGTGAGAAAAACTATAGCCAGCTTTTTAAAATTGGTAAGTATTATCTGCCTTTTTATAAAATTTTATATACATTTCTCTTTTTGAGGCTATTAATTTGTGGTTCTTCTTAACCTATTATTAGTGCCTATTTCTTAACTTCCATAAGCACTAACAACTTCTTTTTGTACGACTTATAATATTTCGTGATCGCAATACCCTTCCCCATCACGTTTTAGGCAATGAATTTTATTTTTGATCGGAGGTTATACTTTTTTTAGCCCATCACCCTCTTTACAAAGTTTTGGAATCCAGTTTTTAATATTTAAAGCCCCTAAGTGTATATTTGGAATTTTCTGATATATCCTAATCAACAGCCTAACTTCTCTCGAATGAAATGACTTTAAGTGTCTTGCAAAGTGTGTGGGATTGTTGATATCTTGTCTTCATCGAATGTTTCCAACCCCTTGGAAATTTATTACTTAAATATTGGATTTAATCACTAGAGTTTTTCTATAAAAGAATTTTTATTTAATAGGTGAACCGTTTTTAAATACTACTTATTCAATCGTTAAATAAATTCCGAATTATTTTTTTTATTATGATTTTAAAATACAATTGATTTTGTTTATAGAATACATTTCGTCGATGAATTTTTTTTTGATTGGATAAATTTTAATAAAAATACTTAGACCATTTTAATGGTAACTTAAATAAGAGATCTAGTAAAACGATAAAATATTATTTTCTATTCTTAGAACCGAAAACGCTTTTCTTTTTTCCAAGTTTGCTATTCTTTGTTTTATCGTCGAAAAAATTCATATTCTGAGATTTACCGCTGGTTTTTCTTGACTCATATTTTTTACCATTAATACCAATACCAGCCGGTTTGCTTTTTCCTTTGAAATTATTTCGTTTGTGATACGAACTATTTTCATTTATTGTATTTTTTTTAATCCCCTCCGATTTTTTTGAAGTATTTTTGTAATTAGAATCAGCATAATCTTTTTTAATAGCAAATTTCTTATTTCTGAATTCCGTATTTTCTTTGTTTTCAATTGCACCTTCTTCCATTTTACGTAACTCTCGTCTTTTAATTTTTTCATCGTGTTTGTTTCTACTCTTAGTAATTTTCTTATCCAACTTTTTTTTCAATTTCTCTTGTCTTTCTTTTTCTTTCTGTCTCTCTTCGTCTATTATCAGACGCTCCTCTATTTTTTGATACTTTTTATTTCCACCTTCGAAAATGTGATTAAGATATTTTACTGCTTCGTGTGTGGCATTTTTAATTAGACTGTCCTCAAGTTCTTCATCTTCGATCATTTCATTTGAATCTTTGAGTTTTGATTTTGACATATTCAGATTGGGGTAAGTAAATTTATAATGGCGGTATTTTTTGAATAACTAAAATAAATAAACATTTAATAACAATTATTGTAATGCAAATTTGATTCTCAATTTTATTCAAACTTTCATGCAGTGTATTCTACATTTTTAGATAATTTCTGAATGCATATGTAATATAAAGATTGGAATCGTAAAAAACAATAGAAGACATACTAATTATTTATACAATCTTTTTATTTATTGGTTAATTTCAGTATTGTAATTTTTGATTTTCTCTCCAAGCATAACGTGATTGATTTCCGCTAGGCCCATTTTATTCACTGAATATTTAAAAAAAATTGATGAAAATAAGAATTCGTAATAATGATATTAATTCAATATTGAATGTTTTATGCATATAGCTCTTTTATATAATACTGAACCACAGCAAGGCGTATGATTTTGATAAATTATCTTTTTTTGTTCTAATAATTATAAAGAAAATGCTCATTCTTTAAAACTAGATATCAGTAAATGTTTTTTTAATTCTAAGATGAATTTTCTTAGCTAAAAAAGAGAAAATTGTTCTTTAAGAATATTCTAATTATAAGAGCAGAGGTGCTTCTTCTAACCACGGAGTAAAATCATTAAAGTTATTTTAATATATAATAGGAAAATTATTCTCTGAATAATACATATAAATAATAAAGGGAGAAATATTTCCTCTAGCCACAAAGAAAAATTACGAAAAGTCATTATAATAAATTATAAGAAAATGATTACATGAATGATAAATATAAATATTAAAGGGTATAAATGCCTCTTCTAACCACGAGTAAGATCATGAACAGCCATTTTAATATATAATAATAAAATTATTCTCTGAATAATAAAGGGCAGAGATACTTCTTATAACCACAGGGTAAATCATGAACAGTCTTTTTAATAAATTATAAGAAAATTATTATCTGCATATAAATCTAAAAGATAAGGCTAGAAATGTACATTCTACCCACGAACACCCTTTTATACATGCAAAAATAAAATTATTATACGAAGAATAGATCGTAGTATTAAATAACTAAGTTCATAAATGCCTTTTTCAACCAAAATAAAAATCACGAACAGTCTTTTTAATATATAATAAGAAAATTACTCTCTGAATATAAATATTAAATAACAAAAGTTAGAAACGCTTCTCATACTCACGTATGCCTTTTTGATTACTAATAAGAAATGATAATTTTTCATGAATGATCTAAAAAACAGTAAATATGATCATAATCAATTATGTATACCAATTTTATCATAGAAAACCATAATTTACAAGGGAAAAGGTTTCATTTTATCTGGCCCAAAAAAAATTCATAGCATTTTCCCAGAACCCCATATGAGATCGCCAGTATATTTTAATTCATATCGTATTTTTATATAACTATCTAGAATTAATTTTGTAAAAATCGTTCTCCTTGTATTTTAACCATAGTTTTAAATATAAAATTAATTTTCTATTGTTTCTGATAACAATTAAATCTAAAAAAAATAATCATCAACTAAGCCCTAAACATAATTATTTCCTGTATTTATATATAATTTGATTATACGCCTGACAATGGATACTAAATTTTGAAAAATAAATTAAACTGATTGGTTGATTATCATTTTAATTTCAGTAAATATATCTTCATGCCATTTCTGAATTCTAAAATAAAATAAAACAAGATTACTTAAATTTATTGATTCTGTATAGTTCTAAAAATCTTACGCTTGCCTCTTTTCTATAAACAGAGTCTTAATAAAAAAATCAACTTTAATAAAAAATTTATACGTATATTCAAATTCAAAATCTATATGTTATTAAATAATGGTTTTTCGAAGACATAGCTCATATATTTACCATTAGTGATAACTAAGGTTTTTTCGTACTATTGAGTTAAGATTACACTTTAATAATAAGTTTTTATAGAAGATATTGCATATAAGTTAGTTGTGTAAAGCATTAAATCTTAAAAAGTATAGGTATTGCCTCTTTAAAGGGCTATTTAAAGTTTATATGTGATAAAAAGGTTAGAAAGATACTATGATAAAAGAAACGCATAAATAACTTAAGTATATCCCACAAGAAATAAGAAAATAAAACATCAATTTTAATTTCAAAAAATACTTAAAAAAATAAAACAATAGAAATATAATAATAGCTATGGGAAGAAATATTATTTTAGGTATTTAATGCCCATCATGTAAAATATATAATCAGAATATAATAATTATATTATAAAGGCACAAATGTCAGCAAATTATGTTTTAAATATTTAATTATTAAATTTGAGAAAGTCTGAAAAAACTATGTAAGTTATTTAAATTAAGCTTAGTTCTCAATGAAATTTTTTTATGTCATCCTTCATGTCTTACTATTATTTAAGTATAGTTTCATTTCATCATGGTATGACTAGGCAGGTTTTAAAAACAACGGGAAATGTTTTTCTAATTTTTTTTTATGAAATACCGTTTCATGATCAAAAAAATCATATACTTTTACTCGCTTCGCAAATAAATTAATGACGAAAATGACTTTAACAGCAAGGAAATACTCTAAATTGTGATCATATGGGACGAAGTATCTCACAAGCCGATCCTTAAATAATTTTTTTAACTATAAAATGCACAAAAAATCTGTTCTTTTTTCTAGTCAATAATTTTTTTGATTTTGAATTTTTTTTCGATATCTGTAATACTTTCTGTACCTCTTAAATTACATCATTATAATCAAAAGTGTTTTATTATTATGTGATTCGATCAAATTAAGTGATTTAAAGGAAATATCAATAATATTGCAAATTTGACATTACATTTAGCGAAATGATTCGATTATCTTGTGCATATTTTTTATATCTTTAAAAAAGCGCCTTGATATAAATATAATTTATTTATAACATGTTTTTTTTAATCGGATGTATATTTATTTCTATATTTTTAAAAAGATGATTAGTTACATCAATCATTGCTTTAGTCATCCCAATTTTTATTTTATTTGTCGGTTTTTTAAATATATGGGTATAAATCGTTTTTTTTTATAATTTATGGTGTTATAGGATAAGATTTAATAAGCTCGTGTTATATATTTAGTACGATAACTGCATAAAATGGCATAAATATTACTGGTTGAATTTACAAAATTACTTTTTATCAATATTCAGACACCTAAATAATATAAAAACAGTATTATAAACGTTAAAAGAAATAAAAACGTCATTAAACTTATATAAAAACGACTCATAGGTATAATGAAGACGAGCTTGGTTTATGATTGATTGTAAATAAGTAAAAAAAAATATTTATGGGTAAAATTTTCTTTCTTTTACATTTTTTTATGCAATTAGATTGGAATTCTAGTAAAAACTAAAAATATCAATTTTTGACTTAAAATTAAGTTCACTCAGCTCCTGAATATCAAAATTATTTTTAAATATTTTATAAAATATACTGCTGCACATACTTTTATGCCAACAAGAAACTTTTTTTTATTAAATTTTCATAGCAAAAAGTCATACTTATGGAGCAGATTTTCTCCTAAAAAATACCATGCCTCCCTTTTTACAACTTTTTTAGTGCATATTATAAAAATACTGTTTCACCGACCTGGATCATTTTATAAGTTTATCAACTTTAAGTTTTCATATTTAAGCCAATTATATATATAAATGCAGATTTTAGTGAAAAATAATCGAATATACAAATTAGATATACATAATTCTTCTATAGAAATTTTATCTCGAAATAGATTTTCAAATTCCGATTATATATTTATACACAACCTTAATGCTAAGAAGATTTTAGTCTATATTTTAGTTTTTGTTCTGTATGCATTGTAAATATTTGGCAATTTTTTCTTATTTTTACAGCTTTTAACATACAAAAACACATAATATTTGCCGCGTTAATTAATTCGAAATTTTTTTGGACATTTTTGTATAATTAGTCTCAAAATAAGAATATTAAAATTGTCAATTATCAATTTTTTGCAACAAGTTAAAATCATGGTGATTGTATCTTAATATGTACATTTATAAAATTTTATACATTTTAGTCGATTCGCAAGTTGTTTTAATGTTACGAACAGCTTTAATATATACAAAAAAAATTCCTTTGCAAAATATTAATTTATAAAACAAAATGTGTTCGATTTTATCTATTAAAAATAACATAAACAATAACATAAGGTCTTTTCAGTAATTTTAATAATACATAAATTTTGTGGTTTTTAAATTGATTCATGGTGTGTTTGGGTTTCTAAAAAAGTTAAATATTTTATTGAAACACAGCGATAAATATCAATATTCAAAGGTATGAATTGATGTAGCTAAAAATAGAATGGAATAGTAGCTAAAACCATTTTTATAATTTGAAGCTTATTTTCTCGAATATTTTGTTTTAAAACTTGTAAAATTTAGCCAACAAGTTTCGAATCACTAATTACTTCTCAGCATTTTACATTCGCTTATTGACTTGGGATGATATATGCGGCTAAAGAGGGGTCTTCTTTCACTAGGAATCCGGCAATATCCTAAGAAGATATTAATAAATGATTACAAAAATATTATTTATATTTATACATAATTTATAGCTTATTTTTAACAAGTATAATTTTTATAATAAATTCATCTGCATATTTTTTAAATTTATAATAATGTTTTAATCGACCATTCCTCTGTAAAAATGCTACATAAATTTAATATAATTTTTTTACCGCACTATTTATGTTAATGCAACTTTTTTCTTTTTTTTCTATTTTCTTACTTCAAAGAACGGTTTATTGTGATTATATTTTGTGTAACTTACCCTAGATTATGCTCTATTCTATTGCACAATGTAATTTCTTGTTTTCGCTGACAAAAATATGATCTATTAATTGTACAGTAGAAAAACATCAAATTTATCCAATTAAATAAGCCTTTGATGTGTTAGATAAAATATAGAAGATATGGTGGAAAAGATGATAACTAAGGTTTTGGAAAGTCTTATATCTAATTTATATCATAACCATGAATAGTTTTCTAATACATATTTTAAATTTTAGATCATTTTAATATCTTAGGTTTAGAAAAATTGCAATTAAACTAATTTTTAATAAATAATTTGTGTCTTATTAACTATATCAAAGAAATAAATATATGGTTTGTTGTATATAATTATCAAAGTATTAGAAATTAGTCAATGTAAATATCTTATATCAGCCGACATTTTTCGAAAATTTATAAGTTTAATATACGTTATATAGATTAAAATAATCCATGTTACTCGTATTATTGTATTTAACTAACCCTGTATGAAGGTTCATAAACATAAGTGTAGTTTTTGCTTAAATATAGTATAGTTTAAGGCAGAAATATCATAAAGTTAAAATTAGTGAACATGCTGTATAGTTACTAAGATTTTTACAGTAACGACTCTTTTTATGTTGGTGAAAATAAATATATATTGTAAATGATAGAAGTCCATTCAAATGCAAAATTTTGTATTTTTCGTTTTTCTTATTACATTTTGCTGTATATTGTAAACTTAAGATTATGTTATTTGCACAATTTAGTTCTTTTGAAATTTTTTACGTTTAAAAAGATCACATAACTATGCATAAAATTTTATCTTAAATTTGTATTTTACTAATGATTACCATACGAATACCACAGCATCTGAATCAAAGATAAAAATTACAAATTTAAACTATACCTATATTGCTTATGGAGATTTTAAAATTGATGAATGTAATAAATAAACAAGGTATATATATTTATCAGATTCTTCAAAAAAAAATTTGGGCCCCATAAATTCAAGGTAAAGGTTTTTTTTGAATAATTCAGTGATAATTTGGAAATAAAATGAAGCTCTTCTTTTTTTTATAACTGAAATATCCACATCATATATTAAAATTTAATGAAAATTAAAGTTGGAAACAAACTGTCTTAGGAATATTAAAATTTATTTATTATGTTTTGATATATAATCCTAGATATATATACATATTATAAGTGTCGCTAAGAAAAAAATGACTTTATCTATTGAATTACAGTCATATTTTTTTTATGTGATTTTATGCGCGTTCTAATGATTTTATATATATTAAAGAAATCTTTTATATTCTTCTGAGGTTTTGTTTTTTTTGGTAACGTTCTCTCAATAGCTAAATTTGTTGGTTTATTATAATTTATGGCAAAGATATATTTTTATGGTTTTTAAAACAGCAAGAAATTATTTTTATTATTAAATATAGATTAATAATAAATATAACAACTTATTTTTCTCTAAATTCAAGTTGAATTTTTAAAACAGCAAGCAAGAATTTTTATTATTAAATATAGATAAATAATAAATGTAACAAATTTTTTTTTATTTTTCTAAAATCAAGTTGAAAGAGAAAATAATATCATATACACTCCAAAATAGAATCGAACATGATAAAAATAATATATCGGGGATTTTGCTTGGTCAACAGATATATGATGTATATAAAAATTTAAACACTGATGCCAAAATTGCGGGTTTCTTTTTCAAATTATATGTAATTTATTTCGGTGCTGAATTAGATTTGTTGTGATTTTTTCTATCTATTTTGATTTCGTTTTTTTAAATTTTCCATTTAAATGGTTATTTGCCATCATTTAAAAACTCCGAACTTTTTTATTTTACAGTGAATTTTTAGCTCTAATTGCGTTACTTTCATATATTACTCACATACTTCTGTAAAAAATACAGATTTTTTCTTCAATATTTTATTTACGTCGTGGTTTTTTAAGCTAACCAAAAAAAGGTAAAACATATAAACTTTATCGATCCAAAAAGATAAATTTTTGAATTCATCTTTATTTATGACATTTATATTGCCTATGTATTCCCCCAAGTAATAATATATTTGCTTTCTTATTTTTCAGACCTTAAAAAAATAAATAACGTTATGGCTCTGAAATTTAAATATCATTTCTTGTGATTTACTAGCCTATGTTGTCTTTTTTTGAAATTTTTGTATACATGATCCACATATAGTTATAATATCTATATGTTTGTGATTTCTATTTCTTTGTTTGGCTTCATAGAATTTTGAGTGCGTCTCTTTATGTTCTAAATTTTTTTAAATTTTTTTGATGCTTTGTATATTAGATATAGAAGCTTTAATTTTTTAGAAATATACACAGTGAAAAAATATTTCATTAAGTTTTTATATGTGTAAACCTATTAAATGTTTAAAGACAGAGCTATAACGATTGATATTTTTTTATGCATATCTACCAAACATTTTGTGGTAAAATGCATTTTATATTATTTTGAATACATAAAATAGTTTTATATATTATTTTACCAAAGCCTTCACCAACTTTTTTATCTCTGGTAATTAACTGTTAGTAAGATGAACTCATTTTAAAAAACCACTTCATCATAAATATTTGAGAAAAATTATGAATAAAAACAATATATTTCGAGAATAAAGTAAAATTACTCAAAATATTTGGTCTATGAATATAGATCGTGTAATATCAACAGAGGATAGGGGAATATAAATCATTAATTTAGAAATAGGAGAAAATTTTTTATCTCACAAGAATAAATATAAGGCAATATTAATGCGATAATTATGTATATCTTAAGTTATATCTCTGTTAAAACATTGAAATTAGGGTTTTTAATGTTGATAAGAATTCTAAGAAATTAACTTGGGCACAAACATTTAGTTTATTTTAAAATAAAAAAAAAGCAACTATTAATCATGATTCTCTCAATAATATTACACTGAAAAGAATAGTGATGATTGGCGAATAAAAATTGAGCAGAAAAAAACTTATAAAGAAATATTATGATTCGGCTCTGTATTGTAATTGAGTTTATATATTCTTTATGGCATTTTTTTTGCAACAATAAAATTATTACCAAGCCCAAAAAATTATAATTATCAATAACAGGGAAGATTGGTCGTTCATTGTGCATCATATTGAGTGTGTGATGTTTATGATACCATTTCAATGTGATTAATATTTGAATGATAATTTTCTGAAGAATTTAATATTTCGCACTTAGTTTATAAAAATCCTAAAAACATGTAAGATTTCGAATCAATAAATATAAACATATGTTTATATACAGATTAATAGCACGAAAAAATCACATAATTTGCTAATGAGATAGGTTTTCATTCGAAGTTTAAAAAAACCATGTCTAATAAATTTTTGGCACTCGTTTTTGATTTTATTTTCATAGACACATATAAATCTTTATTTTGTAATATAATATTATATAACTTAAACTCTAAATGTAACTGTATTTGGGTTTAAAACCTTAAATTTGAACTTTATACTGTGCTTTTGCATAAGGTATTTTTATCCAACGTTGGATTTAAGTTTTATTATAATTTTACGAAAATTTTTATCAAAAATTAGAATCAAATTTAATTAGATGTAAATTTTTAAATATGTAATCAGATATTTAACATATATTAATATAGTAAATTTTATTATGCTGGTGATATTTTTTTGTTATCTAAACATTCGCTTGTTTATAGAGTTTATGGGTATGTATATAGTGTTATTATATCAACCTAATAAACATGGTTTTTCCAAAATTTCATGTATTTTATCTTCAGAATAATAAAGGTATCTGCGTTTTGTGTGATTATTTACAAAAGTATTTATTTGAATTTATTGTAGTAAAATGTATTGGTTGATAATAAATATACTAAAATAAGCAAAAATATGTATTTTAAATTTGTATTCCGTTTTGTATGCATAGGGAATCGATTCATAAAAAAAGGAAAAATCATTTATTTGTGTCTTTTACCATAGAAACTTTGTATTTATAGCGAATTGATCGATAAAAAAAGAAAAAATCATTTACCTGTTGTTTTTTTAATCGCTTTGTATTTATACAAATCAATTGAATAAATAAGGTTAAATCATTTATATGTTTATATTCTAACAGATTTGTATTTATATGAATCAATAAATAAATTAAGTTTAAATCATTTATATGTTTCAATTCTAAAATAGTTGTATTTATAGTATATTGATTGATAAAATTAGGTTTATTAACGTTTATGTCTTTTATTCTATTCGCTAGAGATTTATAATAAAGCATATATAAATAAATTCACACAATTGAAATTTTAATGTTTTCAAAACTGCATTTATTGGACAGGTGTTGTTAAGTATAATGACCAAATTTACAATTTTAATTTGTCTTTTTACCTTTGGATAACAATTTACAACTATTAGCAATGTATACTTCTTTAATTTGTTTAATATGCAATTTTTGAATATCTTAAAATTTGTTTTTTGTGTGTATTTTTTTTGTAGGCATGTAAAACGTTAGCAATCTATTTATTATATAATTGATGTATTTATATATTTTTTAAGGAACAGATTCAAGCCTTATTTTGCCTTATTTATGTATTTAAGATGTGTATAGACTGTTTTTAATTTTTTTTACTTAAATTATTTGTAAAATATTAGCTATAAACATATATCATATGCTAATGAATTATAGTATCGTATTGATTGCAAGAATTAAATTAATTATATACTATTTCTCATCATATTGTTATACAATTTTTTTTTACGATTTCCATACATTATTAGTATAAATACATATGATTTTCTCCTTTATTTACATTACTAAAATTTAAGAATATACTATGAATATATATATAAAATATTTAATGAAATTCTGTTTAAAAGGGCAATAAACAGCTGTTTTACGTGCCATTTTTTATGTATATTTTTTTAAACAATTTTTTAAGTTTTACCGTTGATTTAAATTTAGAAAAATATATCTTTCCATATAATACAATTATTATTCTATGTTTCGTGATTTTATTTTTGATTGAATGATCAGCGGAATGTTTATTTGAAATGTTTTGATTTATTATATATTTTTTATGTGTTTAGGGTTTGATTTTTTTAGAACTTTTTATCATACATTTATAATGTTTTAATTTTACATTTTGCATGCCCAAAAAAAATCTTATGAATCATAAGTATAAAAAAAAATAATCATGTCGAATTGTGCGGTACGAAAACAATAATATTTTAAACCTGCTTTTTTTATGTATAAATCAAATTGCTAAACAAACGCCCTTATTTAATTTAACATGCAAAATTTATATAATTTTCCATGAATATTTTTCGAGATAGGTTTTTTTTGCCTTATATTCTTCCTATATAAATTAAAACAATCTTAAATAATTTTTAAGTATATATAGATTCCAAAGGATTCCTAATTTTTTTATGGCTGAATATAGTGCTCAAATATATCATGCATTTTAATTATAAATTTCATAAATTTTATTGCTCTTTTTGTAATATTATTCAGTGAATTTTCTTTTATTAAAAAATTTCATTTCATTTTTATCATATTTTTTGTTTTAGGAGGGTGATATAAAAGCGTAAGGACTTTTTTTATGTGCTTTTTTTGTTTTTTTTACTTTTTTTAATTAATATTTTTTCACTAAAAATAATATTAATTTTTGAATCATAAGAATTTTTACATTTATAATTCAATTGTACATAAACGCAAGAAAAAGATAATGGTGTTTATTAAAATTTTACAATAATAGTTGAAACAAGTTTCCAAACTAATAAAATAAAAAATATATTCTTGAAACTATTTTGATGAAATTTACAATATATAAATTATTTATCGTATCAATAAAAATATAAATAGATTTTGCGATAACCTAATAATATAATATCAAAAAGATAATAATATCACAGATCAAATAAAAAAAAGTAATATGTGTAAAACATTTTAATAAAAATGAAGCACATTTAAGAGTTAAAAAAATATTTTGCAAGAATTCATCGAAAATCAAATTAGGCCACAGATAAATGGAAAATTAAAAGTACGAGAAAATTGATCAAAATATTAATTAATCAAAAAATCTTTGAATTATATTACTAATAATATTAATTGATTAAAATAATCTGTTTCGATGCGGCTTGAAAAATATGAAAAGAAAAATGGAAAATAGAATCACTTTCAAACGAAACATTACTTATTTAAAAGTGAAAAGAAAAAAATAATATTAATATGCGTATATTGAACAGTTATAAACATCAAGGGAAGCGGAAACACAAACTCAAAACAGTGTTGAGAAAGCACTTTGATCTTTTTATTTTGAACGAGAAGTGTGCAGTTAAGGTTAAAAAGAAGATAAAATTGAAAGTAGTTCATATGGTTTGATAAATAGAGATATCTAAAATCGCTTGATAGAATATAAATGGTAAAAAGCTGAAAACCCCCATAAATAAATTCATTTCTATTGTAATATTTCGAACAAAGTTTAAAAGATAATTTATTTTTTTACTAAATTTATTTATTAAATATTGAAACTCTATAAATTATAATTTTCCACATAAAATTAATTTGGACCATAAAACTTAGAGTTACTAAAATACCGGAAAATTCAAACATTTAAATACCCATCAATCTAAAACCAACCCACAATCCAAAAAAAATCAAATGGGAGTACCATCATTATTTCTTAAGCTAACTCAAACATACCCACACATCTTACTAAACCACACACCAACCGACATATTCTGTATAGATTTCAATGCACTTATCCACAACTCGAACCGAAATGCGACGTGTGATGAAGATATATTCAAAAATTTAAGTGATTATATTGATACCTTAACTATATTCGTATCACAAGAAAATGGAAAAATTAATTATAGTGGAGTTCGTAGGAATTCTGATGATTATCACCATAGTACGGTCTATAGAACTGTTACACCAGTGTTTCCTAAAATTGTTTATATTAGTGTTGATGGTGTAGCGCCAAGAGCTAAATTGAATCATCAGAGAGCACGAAGATATTGTAGTGCTAATGATGTTATTTTGGGAGGTAAAATGTTTTATAAAGAAAATCAAGCTGGATCTAATCATAGTGATATTAATAATAAATCCAATGGCAATAAAGAAACTGATGATAAAAATAAATTAAACAATAAGACAGCGTGTAATGATGAAGAAAAAGTTAAGGGAAATATGAATGGAAAGTTGGATGATGATATTTCTAAAAAAATGAATTACATCAAAGAAAGTGCGAATGAAGATATGAATTTTGTAATTGGCACAAAAACACCTTACGATTCATCATCCTCTTCTCTAACAACATCGCCTAAAAGAGAAAACAACAATGGTCTAGATTTTAATCAAGAAAATAAGAGATATGTCTGGGATACAAACAGAATAACACCAGGAACACCTTTCATGGACAATTTAGATAATTTTATGAAAATATTCATTGAGGATAAGCTTAGCAATGATCCTTTATGGAGAAATACAACGATTATTTATAGTAGTTCGCGAGTTCCTGGTGAAGGTGAACAAAAAATCATGAGATTTATTAGATCTTTGGACAAAGATAGTACATGGGAATTCGATTATGAAAATTCCAATAGAGATCATATATATACTAATAATAAGAATAAAAATTATAATTACGCGTATAGAAATGATGGAAATAAATATAGTAACAATGTCTATAATAATAGTATAAATGATGGGAATAAGTATACCAATATTAACAAAAATGATAACTATAATAACAATAGACATGATTACTATGCAAATAGATATAATGACAATGGTGATAAGTATGATGACAACAGTAATAGAAATGATAAATATGCAAGTAGATATAATAACTATGCAAATAGATATAATAGCAATGGTGATAAGTATGATGAAAATAGTAATAGAAATGACAACCATGCCAATAGATATAATAGCAATGCCAATAGATATAATAACAACAGTAATAGAAATGATAATATTAATAAGAATGGCAATAGAAATGATAATATTAATTATAATGGCAATAGCTATCGCAACAAGACCCACTATGATATTAGATACGATAAAGTAAATATGAAAAAGGATCCATACCATAACATAAACATTTACAGCCCAGACGGTGATCTATTTTTTCTAGCCCTCAACATATCCACCAAAAAAATAACAATATCACGTGACAACCAGAACTACAAATTAAAATGCACCAAATGTGACAAAACGGGGCACACGAACTCAACATGTCATCAAATAAAAAAGAACAGATTCATAACCATCTGTGTAGACTCCCTCAAAACATCAATAATCCAAGATACTCTCCCACGAATAGCATTCAAAACCAACCCAGCACGACTTATAAACGATTTCATCTTTTTGTGTTTCATGTGTGGAAACGACTTTTTGCCACCCCTGCCTTGTTTCGATGTAAGGTTTGATGGCATAGAAACCCTAGTCGATTTTGTTGTCGGGTTTTATAATCGATACGGTAAGTATTTGACTAGAAGTATTGAACCTGTGTGTCAGGGAAACGATAAGTGGAGTGGTATTAATTTTGAAGTGGTTTTAATATTTTTTAAGGAATTGAGCAAGCACGAAAATCAAATTTATAGGAAAAAAGTCGAGTGTTTGAGAAAAACAAGAGCCAAATTTAAAAAAGAAAAGGGCGAAGAAATCGATCTCGGGTGTGAAGATGGAAAAATTTATTATTACACAAATAAACTTTTTAAAGAAGCCCTTATTAGTGCTAAAAATGATAAAGACAGAAAGAATAATCAAGGTGATGATGTGTGTAATACATCTAATGGTAAAGAAGGTAAATATAAAAATGATGGTGAAGATAGTAAAATATGGGATATAGATTCACAACCAATGAATCTCCCAAAACCAACTTTCAAATTACTTCCCCTATTTGACACACCGAAAAAAGCAACTAAATACGACGATTCAGATCCATTTTCAGGCCCACTTAAATCAAATACAAATGCTTGCAATATTTATTCAAAAGACCAACTCGCAGACCTTCGAAAAGACGCATCGCTTCAATACATAATAGGCATGTCATGGGCATACACATTATACACATCATCAAGCAACAAAATAATAAGCGAGAATGGTGGAGTCTGTTCTTGGGAATGGTTCTATCCATACCATTATGCCCCATTCATAAGAGACTTTGAGTTGTTGAAAGTTGATGATATTTGCGGAGCAATGGGTAGTATGAAGGATTCTGGTCCGTTGAGCTTGCTGGAACAGGCAATTGTTGTGCTTCCACCACGAAGTAAAGAAAATGTGCCTAAGGTATTGCATCCGATATACGATATGCTGGGAAATAATGAATTGTGTGATCATCTAAACAATAATGAGGTTAAAAGTAGTAATAAATATTGTAAGGTATCAGTTGATCAGATATCTGATAGTACAGAAGCATTGAATGATACCAAGGGCAGTAAAATATTGGGAGATAATAATATTGAGCCTAATAAAATATCAGATGACGATGATAATATTGAGGGAAATGAAAATTCAAACGATGATAATAAGGAATTGGAAAATTCTATGGTGGATAATGATGATGAGGAGCATAAAGTTATCGACATAGAAATCGATATGTTCGACAAGCTACTTCCATGGCAAGGCATTCCTTTACTTCCATTTATCAACATATCGAAAATAAGGAAAGAATTCAAAAAACTTAAAGATAAGATGACAATTGATGAAATATACAGAAACGTCGAAGGAAACGAAATCGTTTTCTCTAGAAATGACACACAAATCGGAAGATTTATTGAGAAGCTGTATGGTAGAGATAAGGTAGAAGATATTGGATTTGGAATGGTAAGAGAATGGTGCTACTGGAAAAATGAAATTATCGTTGAAGCGGTGTTTGAAATGTACAGTGTCGAAAAATAAAACCCAAAAAAATTTATTTGTGTTATGTATTTAATTATGAATTAAATCGGTTATAAAATTAAAAAATATATTATTGATGCGTTTAAGTTGTATTTGAACTATATGAATATTTTTTATTTTTTTAAACAACTACTCTGAACAATATAATTATGTAAATAAAGTGATTTTTTTTCAATAATATAATATATATATATGCAAACTAGATTTCACGACTTAGGTTGAGGCATATACTCAAACCTTGGGATTGAGAAAAACCCTTGAATTAATAAGTCTCGAAAGAAGGAGGGGTATTGAAGAAGACTTTGGAGAGGAGAAGATAGCCGAAAGTATAATTACGCTGTGCGTACAGAGAATCAAGCAAGCTGTGCCTGAGAACAAAAACTAAAATTACGACTATAAATATGGCCCATAAATAAAAAATAATATATATATATGCACGAATAAATATATTTGTTTTTGGATAAAGGAGGAGAGGTATTGAAGAAGATTAAGAGAAGAGGATAAAACCAAGAGCATAGAAGTTATGTGACCACGGGATCAGTCAAGTTATGCTTGAACAGAAAATATAAACTTACAATGCCAAAATTAAGCCATAAATTAAAACATAACAATTTTATTTATTTATGGGTTAAGTTTCTTTTTATCTATTTATAGACGTGGTCAGCCCATTGAGAATATTTTACAACTCCTTGATACACCTTCCCCTGATCTATCTTCATCAACTACTCTTCTTCACTCAAATGAGATGTGTTCAAGTGTCTTGCGAAGTGTGAGGGCTTGCATGTATACTTCTACTTCGTCGGGGTTTTTTACCTCCTTAACATATTAAAAAGGATATAATTTTGTTTATGGGTTAATTTTTTTTAGCAATAAAATTTTTTCAAACAAAACTTCGGAATACTTTTTAGAGCATATTTAGATGATTTTTCTTTTGACCTGATCATATGTACGTTCGTATTAATGTATATTCTCTTTTAAAGACTTATTAATCCAAGTGTTTGACACAATTCTATTGTTTGTGCTTAATATTTTGATTTAGTTGAAATACCCAACTCTTTAATATGCGATATGGTATTTTGTAATCATACCATTCTAACTTATGGTTTATATTAATATATGATATATGCTCAATAATTATTTTGATCCTTCACATATGGATATTCACACATCTACTATTTTAAGAATACATATTATTTGTATTTATGTTCCTTTCAATTATATAATAAATAAAAACGATCCAATATTTTTAATTTTATTGCTTGAATCTGATCAAAGTTTCTTAAAACCATCTTCATCCTATTAATCGCCTTTATTGATCGTAATTACTTTTATCAATATACTCAAGTTGTTTCAGCTTATATTTTCGTGTATCTCTAAGTTGAAATCTTTATATACTGTGGATCGGTCTAATAGTTTCTGCTGTTTTTTGCACCCAGGAGAAATTAATGGCCATTTTGGTTATTTATCAATGCCTTGTTCTCAAGAAGGACAAAAAACTCTAACCATTCCAATTCAAAATTCTTGATCGAATATTTACATCGCTTTAATTTTTGTCATTTTTTAATGCTACCTATTGGTATTTTTTACATTGTGAATATTTAGTGGTACACCAAGATTTTCGTGAATTTATATTAAAATATGTAAAAATTAAAAAATCAGACGCAAAAATTATAAAAACTGTGAATTTATACTTAATGCACGAAAAATTCCGATATATAAATTAATGATAAGTGGTTTTGAGGTAAAAAATTACTTTAAATTTCAAGTTTATATGTATATTTTTGTATTGTTCATACACAATCTTCAAATAATTTAAATATATGCATATAATTTATATTTTGCAAGATTTAATGTTTTATGCCAAATTCAAAAGGTTTTAAAAATAAATAAAATATAATTTTATCATAATAGTCTTCAATTTTTCGTATGAAAGAAAGAATTGTCTAGTTATTATTCGTAGACAATTAAAAAATGAATTTTAATAAGATGTTGTGGGTTTTGTAATATATAGTAGCAGGTATCTGTTGTATATTATTTAATAAAATACCATTGGCTTGTTTTTATTACTTTAAGGTACGTGCTTTAAATGGAATCTATTAGTGTTAAGACAATACTTCAAGTATTCGATTTGATTAATATAGTTCAACAGCAAAAAAATACATGCCATTATTTTACAAATTATGCTACAAGAACCCGGAAAAACACATAATCTATTCTTTTTTAATAAAATAATTTAGAAAATAATTGTATTTTTAGTGTATATCGAAACTATTTTGAACTTTTTTGGTATATAGAAGAATATTGGCATATATATCAAATTTATATTTTTAAAGATATGCAAATTGTTTATTTTATATTGAATTTTGTAAATGTATCTTAGTACTATTTAGCATATATATAGTACAAACCCACTTATTATATTGCATATTCAATTTTCAAGCATATTTTTATAGGTCATAATGATCATCAGATATATAAACAAGCGTTTTGTATATAATTAATTTTATTTTTCATATCTGATTGACCCTTAATATTTATATTTTACCTACAAGTAAATGTAATACTATGTTATTTTTTTGTTTTATGGGATTATGTTGCCATAAAATACCATAGGTCGTATATTAAAGAAAGGAAATACCAACAGGAGCTATACATAAACAATAGTATTGAGAAAAACAATTGAATGTATAATTATTGAGCTTAGAAGATGTATTGAGACTTTAAGGATGATCGCTTGAAAAGAATACACAGAAAATGTGTAAAATAGAGCAATCTAAATTATTTCGCGAGCTAAAATGAAAAATTATCCCCAAAATAAACATATAAAATATGATATTAAGAGTTTAAAGTAATAATATTTTTCTTTTACAATTGATTAAATTAAATCCGAATATTTATATCCGAATTTTTTTAATATTTAGCTTTTTAGATATGGAAAATAAAGTTATAATTTATTTTTGCAATTCATATATTAATCTGAATCGTTTGGCATTAATATCTAAAGTACAAAAAAAATAAATATTTCTTTATAAACTTTTAATTTTGTTTCGATATAATTGCTTATATTTATTAAATTTTTTAAACCAATCTTAATAAATTACTTTATCTGTTGTTTCTGAATTTTATTGTATTAAATTTTCTATTTAATTGTGTATATTCAGATTTAGAATTATATTAAAACTAAAAACAAACATCATCTTTAACTGTTAATACTTAGATTCTTATATACAAAAATCGTATTTTTTTATTTGTTATTAATATGTGGTAATACTAATCGAAACAAATAATCGGCGTGATTATCGGGTTAGAAAGAGAGTTGAATTAAAAGCCGTGAAAAGAAGATATGAGTTGAATAGATAAAACATGGATTGAAGAAAACACTTGAATTAATAAGTCTTGGAAAAGAGAAGTCTGCAAAGAAGATAAGAGTTGAATAAATATAAACATGGATTGAAGAATACACTTGAATGTATAAGTCTTGAAAAAAGAAGTCTGCAAAGAAGATATGTGTTGAATAAATATAAACATGGATTGAAGAATACACTTGAATTAATAAGTCTTGGAAAAGAGAAGTCTGCAAAGAAGATAAGAGTTGAATAAATATAAACATGGATTGAAGAATAATCTTGAATGTATAAGTCTTGAAAAAAGAAGTCTGCAAAGAAGATAAGAGTTGAATAAATATAAACATGGATTGAAGAATACACTTGAATGTATAAGTCTTGAAAAAAGAAGTCTGCAAAGAAGATATGTGTTGAATAAATATAAAAATGTCCTCTCTGAAAGCCATCTTAAATATTGGTTTCTTTGAAAAGAGTAATCACATAAAACTAACAATAAATAGCTTTCAAAGATTATTCTTTATTCGTTAATTTATTCTTTTTCTTCTATCACGCTAAGAATTTTAAATACAACACTCATTGAACAAAATCCGAAGGTTATCGCTGCTAATTTCTTTCTAACAGCACCTTGTGTGTTATCCAAATTTTCTTTGACGTTGTGATCATGATGATGTTCAAATTCAGATGACAGCATCTCGACAAACCCAATATAAAGAAAAGAACCGACACTCAGCCCAGTCAGTATTTCAATAATCGGGAGATGTGAACTATACTCCTTTCCAATCTTAAGAAGTAAAACCCCGATCATCATACCAAGCGGAGTTAACGCACTATACAAAGTAATCAACATCAAAGCTGTTCGTTTCATAAATGGTGCACTCAAAATAGAAACACCCAAAACAAAGGCTTCAATCCATTTGTGGCCAAACAAACTAATTAAATAAATAAGTAATTTTGTTGTGTTACCTCTGCTAGCGAACCCAAGTCCTTCTAAAAATGAGTGTATGCTCAAAGCCAGTACAAAAATAACTGCTTTTTTTAGAGTTGCGTCTTCAGGGATACAATCATGATTTCCTGTTTTTGATAAATACAACTTATCTATCCAAAAAAGAAATAGAAAGCTTATACCAGCGGTAAATATTGCTATACAGCCGTTATTATCTGCATATAAATCCTTTGCAATATCAAAAATTATTGTTGCTAAAATCACACCAGCAGCAAAGCATTTGAAATACGTCGACATTTTTGGTTTTTTAACTAGTTTGTAACCGTATGAAAATGCAAATGTGAATATAAACATCAGAATAGCTATACCAGTCGTTTCCACGAACTGGTTCTCGATAAATATCATTTTTTATATTGTGTATATAATTTTGTTGTGTTATTGTTTTCGCTAAAGTGATACCCCTTTTCTTTTCTTATTTCTATCTTTTTATAGATGAAAATTTTGTTCGTCGGAGGGAAATAAAATTACTCCAATTTTTTGACAGTTTAATAAATCAATTAATCGTGATTTTAATTTAATTTTATTCAATAGTATTTATCAACTGAAGAAGTATTGGTAATTGATAGCATCTTGTAGACTGTCATAATTAAAAAAGGGTGAAGAATGATTTATATATCTTATCGTTTAAATCAAATTGAGATAAAGCATACTTTTATTCTAAAATTTTAAAAACAGAAGAATATTCGTTTCAATTTATCATTGTAAATGAAATATTAAGTCAGAATATTGGTTCTTGATTATTTATTCATATTAAAGATAATCTAAAATTCGTGACTTTGATAGGTCAATAGTATCAATGCATTAATCAATACTTGATATTAATATATTGTTCTGTCTAGACATTTTAATGGATAAAAGCAATCAAAGCATTATTATTTACAGCTTTCATACAAATTAATATTTGTGATAATAATATATAAATTTGATCGATGAAAACGATATAGATTATTATTTAAACCGCAATTATACGCGCTATATTTGTTATAATGCACACAATCTATACATTTTACTCGATATAATTAGGATTACATATACCTATATGAATCAGATATTTTAATCAATAAACAACATTATATACTATTTAAACAGTAATTATACGCACTAAATTTATTTTAGTGCACAATCTATACATTTTACTCGATATAATTAGGATTGCATATAACTATTTACAGCTGTAATTATATAAACCAGATATTTTAATCAATAAATAACATTATATACTATTTAAACAGTAATTATACGCACTAAATTTATTTTAGTACACAATCTATACATTTTACTCGATATAATTAGGATTACATATAACTATATGAATTAGATATTTTAACCGATGATAAACAACATTAAATACTATCCAAAGTCGCAATTATATAAACTATATTTGTGATATACTGTTTGTATATTTTAATCGATATAAATAGCATTACGTCTAGCTATTTACAGCTTATATACAAACTAATATTTGTGATGCAGCATTTGAATATTTATAAAGAAAAATAAGATTACTTGTAATTATTTACAGCTATTTTTATATAACATAAATACTTTAAATTACAAATAGAAATACTATTTAGAAAGGTAAAACAAAAATAATATCATGTGTAATGACTTAGGGATGGAGTGGTTATAAAATTTTATAAAAAATATGTTAAGAATTTAAAAATCATAGATAAAATAGAAGTATAAATGCAAGTTCTACCCTTCGCAAGACACTTGAGATCATATAATATTTGAGAGAAGAAGAGCAGTTGATGAAGATAGATTGGGGTAAGGTGTCAAAAGATGCATTAAATTTTTGTGCAATATTCCTAATAGGCTGTCTACACATCATAGATGGAATTTACTTAAAGAAGAAACTTAATCCATAAATAAAAAATAGCATACTATTATAAATTGCAATTTATAAGTTAATATATGTGATATTTGTTGAGATAAAATGTCACACCCTATCAATATTAATTGTCATATTTGATTACATTAAGTAAAATAAATATTTCCATCTTTTTTGTTATGTGAATTCATCAAATTGAATATTTCCGTGATTTCATAGAAGAATTAAGATCAAAGATTTTTCCTAATTTAATTGGACAAAAAAATCAAAGATGGAAAGTTTCTGTCAAATTAATTAAATCGAAATTAGTCTGGAGAAAAGATTTCCGTCATATTTATTTATATTTGGGATAGTAATCGCCTGTATGTGTAAATGACTTTAGTGATCGATTTTAGAGTACTTAAATAACACGATCACACACAGTCTATAAATTGAAAATATAAAATTAGGCAGATAATTTCATTCATTGTTGAATTTGTAAACACTTTATTTACAATAAAATTTTATTCATATTATATGATCACAAATTACAAAAAAATATGAATAATCTTGTTTTTTGTATAAAATTGCTTAAAGATGTTTGATTTGATATTATTAAATAATATATAATTTCGAATAGAAATTTGCAATAAATATTATTCGTATGATGATTTTATACATTAAAAGCATAGTTCATAATATGATAAACCCAACAATTTATAGCAATCATGAACATTCATATATTTTTATTCTGTTAAGTAAATATATTTTTGCATAAAAAATCAAATTATACATATTTATTGTTTTCAACATTTCTTTGGTTATTGTTGTGGAAAAAATAAACATTACCGTACTTTAATGTATTTTTTGAAATTACACAGTATTATATTTCGGTAAACAAAATATTCGAATATTTTTTATAAATTTCAAGCCAATATTTAAAATTGGCATTTATAATCAACGATTTACTAAATATATATTTTTTCTTCACAATACATAATAAAAAAAATTCATGTAAATTTGAACATGAAAACAAATCATATCTAAACACGTATTCAAATATTTATGTTCACACGTCATCGATCATACAAAAAATATAAAAGATAATGAAATTTTCTCGATAGACCAATAAAAAAAGTAAAAGAATTTTTTCCCAAAGTAATTGTGCTTTTCAATTATATGTATTGTATGCATATATAAAAATAACAATTAAATAATATTTACTCAAAGTAGTTGTGTTTTATAATCATATGTATTGTCTGTGAAATCTTCAAAAATGGCAAATAGAAATTTTTTTTTCTAGTAGTTTTGCTTATCAATTTTATGTGTAATCTTCAAAAATTCTATACTAATTATATTTAGTCGAATTAAAAGTGCTTGTAAATTATCGATATCATTTATTCTGCATGTTTGAAGAAATGATATTTATCTAAGTAGTTCGGCTTCTAAATTATCGATATCATATTCAGATATTTTAAATTTATTATACTTGGTCGAAATAAATGTAAAAGAATAATATGCAATTTTTTTTATAAGAATTTCGCATAATCAATAAATATTGTTTTATTCTTGAATTTTTGTGTAATTTGATCTATACACACAAATTTAATTCAACACGACTGATTGATAATGTGTAATTTGTCGTTTTTTTAAATGTAATATGTGTAAGAAAAAGCATTTCATATATAATTAATAAAGCTGATATTTATGCAAGAAAATTATCAATTAGCATGTTCAAACAAATTAATAGACACAAATGAAATTGATTATATTAAATTTCTTGTAATTTCTGATACATGTGGAAAACATAATCATTATAGATTTAGGTGATCTATCACACAATTGACTTCACTAATTTCCACATGAAATGATCTTTTTTGTGATTTAATTTTATGAATCATTGCTGATTACATATTAAATTCAAATTTTGATATTTTTGTGTCATGAATGCACAAAAGGATCATGTATCTAAATTAAATATCGTGGACTAAAACTTATGAAAATCACGCATTTTCATTAAAAATCATGACTAATGCATGTTAAAATCAAAATTTACACTTTTATTTATCTTCTGACGTAATAAAATTTCATAAAGAATCAGTTATATTTCTTGGAACCGAAATTTCCTAATATGTATTTGCATTACTTAATAAATTACCATTAATTCATCATTTTTTTTGTGATTATAATATTAGTGAAGCTGTATTTTTTTAGTCTAATGCTTATTTATAAATTTTTATAGTTATTAGCGATTTTATATTTTGTTCGTATTTTGCACTAAGATTTAATTTAAATTATGTATTTCTTTTAGTAAAACATATAAAGGTAATTGAGAAAAAATTCTCGATCGATCCTCCTCTGGTCTATCCTCAATAATTTTTTTATAATCTCAAACAGTGTTTGTTTAATTGTCTAGCGAAATTTCTCCTTTTAATAGATATAATAATTTATATATAAAAAAATTCTTAGCTATTTTAAATTTATTTAAATACTAGTGAAAAATAATCACGGAAAGATATATATCCTCTATATTTTTTCTATATAATATAAAAAACTAAAATACATTTTATCGATAGTTTATGTCGATATTTTTAAAAATAATGGAATGAGCGTTTACAATATTTATTTGAGCAATCATAATACCCTGGCTACTTCGCTCTTAAAATTAAAAAAGGCAAGTTTTTAAAAAACTTATTTTGATTTTTGATTTTTTTTAGCCCGGCCGAGCATCAATTATCTGTTTTAAAATAGTAAATAAACCATATATTTTAGTTTTTAAATCTCTAAAATCTTTTAATTCATTTATTAAATTGTATCACTTATAAAAGATCTGTATTTACTATTTCAAAGTCACACTTAATTTAACAATGGTGTTGCCTATACCCATTTAAAGTCAAATATAATACAGTTTTTTAGATTATATATGTAGATCACTTCTCTTATATCCTTTTTCACAAGAAAAATATAGATTTTCATTCATATTTTATACAAATTTAATTTTTTATAATTTAATAAACTTATCGATATTAAATACTCACTTTAGAAAAATATATTCACCTTTTGAAAAGTAATAAAATCTAGAAAAGTCAGATGTTTGATTAATATTACGGTTCGAGTATTTGTTTCAGTTTAGCTTTCCAAAAAAAATAATGCAAATATAATTTTTTTTTAGTTATGATCGTTTTCTATGCCCAGAGATTTAGTTTTACAGGTTATATTCTAAGTATTTGTTGAAATAAACTAGATCACACACTGCATTCATTGTATTTTTTATAAAAAATTTAATTTATTATCTTTTTGTCGAATTTATTTGATCAATTTTATGGTAGCAACTCATTATGCATACAAGAAAAATTAAGAACAATTATTAATTCAAATATATCAAGCAACTTTACACATAAATATCCTTTTTCATTTATTAGTTTGAAACCTTTTCTTTAAATTTTCAAAAAAATAAAGCGAAAATTTATTTTTATTGTTGAATCGTTAAATTTTATAACTAGATGGGTTTTTTTAAAATATGATTTGTTTACTAAGAATACTCATCACCATTTCAAATATTTATATAAAAAAGAAAATAAATTTAATATAAATGTTTTAAAACTAGCCTGAAAAATTAATACGCACAAAAAAATTAGATAGCTTAACATCTTAAATAAAACAAGTGATCTGCAATTATCTATTAAAACAGAAAATTCGAAGCAAAATAAAAATCCAAATGAACCTGTTTTAAATTTCGCTGTTGCGTTTAATAAATCTTTTCTAAATAAAATATGTATATCCGACTGATTTTTTTGTTAAACATACTCTTTTAATCCCATTTAAGACAATAAAATGCAATAATTTCATGGATTTTTTACACCATTTATATTAAAAGAGAAACACAAATTTATATCAAATTTGCATTTGAACTTTTCTTTGTCGAACACATATGGCTCTAAATATATAAAAATAAACTATTCTCTTAAAAAAGGCGCTAATATAATGCCAGAACATTTTTATGCAATTCTTGAGCTATAGGCACGGGAATCATTATAAATAATCTAAAGCTACAATTTTAATGGAAAAATCCGACTGCAGCATTCATTAAAAAGTAGTATTTTATAGTTTTCACCAGAATTTCAGCTGATATTTCACTTATATTGCAAATACAATGGGCTAATATTTTATATTCTAGATCATATACACAAGCCTATGAATCTGCATAAAAAAAAATTTCGAAGCTAAGAATAATTTATTTTAGCGAAAACTGTCGTATAAACTAATTTACATAAGTAATTGAGATTTTATCTATAGAATTAATAAAACATAATTATTACTGTAATTAAGCTTCCGAAATCATAATCTATACTGGGAAACTAAGATGAATCAAATGCTGAAATTCCGATTCATTTTGATCTGATACATAAGCTTAAAATAATATTAATTTTTTAAAAAATATCACAACATGTATTTAGATCCCCATTCGACATTTCGATGGATATTCAATGTGCTATTATTGCTGATATTAATCATATTATAATTTAATAAAATGAAAATCATAAAGTGAATGGATTCAATTACATAAATACAAAATTTATATATGCAACTTAAGTATTTTCTGTATTATTTTCTACCATTTAATTTAAAAATATAAAAGTCTAGCTGATAACTGTAATAAAAAGTGAAATAAAGTATACAATCGTTGTGTTCTTTTATGTAAAATAGAAAATATTTCTATAAAATCTATTTATTTTCGTTTTTTTAGATGCATTCGATTATGATAACCCGAGTCAAACTTGAAAACATAACTCATAAGCCAATATATGTGAAAATTTAATTAAAAAAAGCCAAAAATGTTATTTGATCATTTGAATACATATATACATCTATTTGGATTTTGTTCTAGTTAGGAATTTAGTCGTACTTATCACAACTATTGTTGGAAAAATATTTAATGCTTATTATATCATTGTTTCTTCAATTACGCTTTACAAAAAAATGACATAAATTTTTGCTCTTTGCCCATTTTATTATATCTTACAAAATATAAAGAACAAATTTTGATTTTTATTACGAATTACCAGAATCATTTCTTTATTAAATATTGGAGTTTATAAATTAATCGGTTTTTTTAGTAAAGAACTGACTGATAAAAATTTTATGAAGAATAAGAAATTTTTAGTCAATACTTATTTATTGTAGATCATAAAATGTGAATAATAGCAATAAATATAAAACCTTTTATTTTTGATCACGTTCAAAAAACATATATTATATAAGATATAAAGTTTACGTCTATTCAAAGGTCGCAAAATAGAAATTTTCGGGATTTTGAGATGAAAATTACATTTTCTCAATGATATCCATAAACTAGAGCAGTACGTATACTCTAAAAGTAAAGGTATTTTAGAAAAATAGAGATTCCTTTTAACCCTGGCAAATGAAGACTCCTAAAATAGACTTAAGTTAAACAAAAAAATGCCATAATATTATGAGTAAAAGATTTGTGTTTCATTTTTTCCATTTCAAAATATTAAGTCCCTTTATATCAGATTTTGATGAATATAATTTATTTGTAATAAGTTTTTCCTAAATTAAGATATGGTTTTTTGCATCTAAAACTATCGCTATGATATATAACTGCTTTATACAAAGTTATTTTTTCTCTTCATGCTTTATAAGTTTTAATGTTAATTTTTGCTAAATCAAAAGCAGGCTTTTTCTTTTATGTGGTTAAGATGGCAATTTGATAGTTAAACCAAGCAAATATACACCATAGTTGGAATTTGATTTTAAAAATTCGAATTCTGGAAAATTCAACAATTTTAATAAAAAAATATTGGTTTATTCTTCAAAAATAATCAATTTAAAAATTTATTCATTTCAGTAATTCTCCTTCATTCGACCATATGAATTGTAAACACTTGCTGATCTTATAGATCTAAGACTTTTTTCGACCCGATCATTTTCTTCCATTGCATTCTGAATTTTTTGTTCTGCTATCTTGCCAATTGCCTCTTCAGCCAATTTATCCGCTTCTCTCTTCGCCTCGACTTCTTTTAAAATTAGCTCATAGTCCATAATTTCATTAGGTCTGGAATTGTATCTGCTACTATGTGATGAACTTTTTGAATATGAATACGCATTGTTACCACCCCAGCCCCAGTTGTCAAAGAGACCACATACAGAAGATGCTAAGAACAATGACATATATACATATTTGAGCCTTTTCATTCTATAATCAGCTTTTCTGAATAAATTGTATTGATATATTATGAATATGTTTTATTACAGATTGATCATCATCATAAATACTTCAGTGATATCATCTGTTTAAAACATATAAAATATCAGTTGCATATTATTTAATCATATGATCTGAATTATATCTATCAAAACTTGTTATGCTTGATATATCTCAAAATCATTGGTTCCCTTATTATAAATTAAATTTAAAAAATCTCGATATAGATACTTTTTCTTATAATAAGACTTAAGAATAAAAGAAAAATGTTTTATTAGAACATGTAATTAAATGTGATGAATTAAAATATAGTTTGAATCAGCTTAGTTATTAGTAATTTTTTATATTTTACTTCTGTAAAAGATCTAAATAACTAGTTACGTAAGTGTTTTTTTACGGGTTTAATTTTGGAATTGTAATTTTATATTTTTTTCTTCATGAAAAACATGATTATTTATCAGTGGACTTTCAATAAAATATCTTGGCCATATCCATTCACCTATATCTTCTATAATACCTTATAATACTATAAATAAATCGCATTTAATTATGTTGTTGAAAAAGCTTATAATTTAGAATCATTTTTTTTTGTGTCTTAAGATACCTATAATCTACTTAAATCAAAAGAACCAACTATTAATGTATCATATACTATTTAAACGACTTTAAAATTCTTATAAGAATTATTATTACACCAGAAATATTTTTAATATCGGCTTTCAAAAAAAATTTAGAGAAAAAATTTCTTTTTTGCATAAAATAGATGCGTAAAATATCATCACATAAATCAAAAACAACAGTGTGAATGATATTTTTTAGTATTTTTTTAATGACATCCTTTATATGACATCTATCAAAATATCTTCGTTAAATCATAACGTAACAAACTATGATGTATCATTATGTGTAGCTATATATTTCTCATATATTATATATTATTTTGAAAGATTCATATTTTATTTTACGATCTAAAAAAATTTAAAATAGACAAATAAACTTATTGATACAGGGGTTTTGAAAAATCAAAACTTATATGCAAAAAAGATGAGAAAATAATCTAATAATGAGCGATATAATAAGTTTAAAGTATAGATGGCCACAAGTGTATACAAAATATAGCAAGGTTCTGGTTTTTACAGCCCGTAATATTAAAATAGATAAGCAATAATAAATCTAAATTAGTAAGATTGAAGAATTTTGCCATATTCTTTTTAGTACCAAGGTGCATCGATATGTAATTTTTGAAAAAAACTTAATGATACAAATTGATAAATTTTGGAAGCTAAATACATATTTATTTTTGATACTATTTTTAAAAGCTATTTAGTTTTTGAAATTTTAATCTTTTATAAAAAAATGTAATAAATTAAAAAAAAATTATCATTATATAATTTGCAACACAAATTTTTTAGTTCTAATATATATTATACGTAAAAATTTTTAAGGCATAAAATAAACAAATCTATCTTAAATTATTCTAGAAAAATGTAATATAAAATATATTTTTTTAGAATAAATTTAGGGATTAAAATCACTTAATGCTGTATCCGCTATGAAAAAAAATTGAAAAAGTTATAATATTAGTTAAAATAGTTTCTATATATGACTAATTTGAAGGTTTACATACTTTTTTTTTACATTAAAATATATGATTGTGGTATATTGGTTTTTTCGTGTCCAGATAAAATATTTTTATGAGGAATTATAATTATTTTTTTTTAAAAGTATATTTTTGCATATATAATCGAAAAAATGTACTATTTGTGTTTTCTTTAAAAAGCTAAAAATATTCCTGATGTTTATTTATAATATATGAACTATGGTAATACCATTTTTAGAGATACGAACTAGATGCAATATAATACTAAGTTTTATAACATATTCTTGAAAACATAGAAATTATAATTTCGAAATAATCAAAATTATATCTGTAAATTTTTGAAAATAAGTGAAAGAAATTATAAAAAAAGTATAAAAAATAAGCTACATACAACGAAACCACGCACATAAAAATCAGATTGCATAAAATATATATATTTGCCGCATACCTCACACCTCTAATATTTATATGATTATTATTCTAAACAACAAATAGCACCATAACGCGTCCAAATAAGATAGGCTAGATTTTACTAGTATATGTGTACATATGGTATGATAATATTTAGATAAACTAGATCGTGATTACGTCAAATTTGAATTCTTGTGAATAAATATTAACTTATAAAAATATCTAAATTATATTATGCGGAAGTATATGATATGAGCTCATTAATTATGTGCAAAAATTTTCATATAAAGAAAGAGGTGTATAACCACATAAAATGATTTATTATAAAATAATTTTATTGTTTTGGTTTGGTTTTTTTAATATTAATTTGTCAATTATTATCTAGTTTAACTTTATAGATCTCTTATTTACTGAATGAATTCGCCCATTCTCGATTAATATACTTTTTTTCACCATAATTATATAGGGTTTTAAAATGATTAGAGATCGAATGTATCGCATCTTTTTTATATTTATGTCCAAAGAAAACTCTTTGAAGATATGATAAAGTTGATTGGTTATTATTATAGACATTAGATAACCAGGTATTTTTATATTTTCCACAAACTGCAATAGATGTTGTTTTTTTAAATAGAAATGTTATATAAAGATGGACCCAAAGCTAACTCAGAATCAAAAAATCTTTGGCATTAGAAACCCGATTTTGGCCACAAAAAATATATTTATCAATTTTATTTCTTACTATGAATTTATATACTCAAAAAATAATCAAAAAATTCATAAGATATATTAAAAATGTACTTTTTACACATATAATAAAGATGAATATACTTTTTATCCATGTTTTTTTCTCAGATAGAACTGAAAAGTTATCTTTTTACCGTCTCTGCTTCATTAGAACATCTGTTAATAAAGTCGATGTTAAAAATATAGTACCGTTTGTGGATTTAAAATCCCAATATAAATTTGATTCAAAAGAATGGAGGGAAAAAAGTAATGAATTTTTGTCAATTATCAAGCAAAGAAAATTTAACGGCCAAAAAAAATAAAAATCCATTTTCTCATTTTAAAACATTTTTCGAATTTAAAAGATTTCAATAAAAAATAATAAAAATTTGGAGCCATAAACATACGGGAATCTTATAAGAAAAAAAGCATTTCGATGTATTTTTCTTGATTTCAACTTAAGACAAGAATATTTTTATCCGGTGAATAAATACGAAATTTATATAAAGTATAAAATTTTATTATGTATTTTGTTTATTTTCTATTCTTATATTCCATGTTTAGCGGATAAAAAAACCTTTATTGGCATTTTCAAATAAAATTTTGAATTAGATAAATCGGAAAAATGTATTTATAAAGTAAGATAACTAATTGAACATTTTGTTTTGGGTTCAATATTTTAGAATTATTTTCTTGGTAAATTTTTTTTCCACTGTCATATGTTTAACTAAAAATTTAGTAAAAATAAAGTAAGAAACAAATTACAAAATTTTAATGCGAATAATTATAAAATAAACCTTTTCAAATAGAAACACAATGTAATTTTTATTGATGTTTTTGATTTTATTTTGATAATTGCTTGTGGTTTTCCTGTAATTTATAAGGAGAGAACAATTTTGACTAGAACCAACAGGATGAATTTTTAGCCAAGTAACTACTCTTTTATGTTTCTATCTGAATTTTTCAATCAAATTTACAACCATAAAGCTCTTTTAAACGTGTTGAAATAGAATTTGTTTTTTCAACGGTCAATAGTGATTTTTTTGCGCCAAAATTACAGTGTATAAAAATTTAATTTTATATTTAAGTATTTGTTTAGATTATACAAGTTACAAAAATATGAATGAACAAAAAGGGTTAGATATCATAAAAATACGATCATTTATTATAGAATAAAATACTTAAAAATTTTCCACATCTGAGTTTTTCTCAAATTATGCCCAGATATAAAACATCTGGCACAATATTTAAATTTATAAATTATATTAACACGTCCGAAAATCTATTATTTCTAATTTTCTTTCGGAATTTTACAAATTATCTGTATTTATAAAATTTTTATTATGAAAAATTGCTAATTTACAGTATATTAAGGGTTTTTACTAAAATATTTTACATTGTTCTGGCTATTTGAAGCCCATACATGCCTTAAGAACATATAAACCTGTTATAAAAATCGTATGATTATATTTGATAATATATAAATATTGAATCAAAGGTTTGTGAATTTAGATCGGCCGTTTTTTTTTGTATTTCGCTGTCATAACAAACAAATCTAGATAATAAATTTTAATAAATTATATAATATGAACAACGTGTTTTTAATATATACCCACAAAAATTTTGCAAAATATTCAATTTGATAAGAAATATCTTCCTAACGGAGCTAAATATTGATATGCGCCAAATTTATATAAAAAGTGAGGTTTAGATTAAAATGAATATAAAAATGTGGAAATTCATCATGATATTAAAATAAAAAGACAATTATAAAAGTCAAAATACACACATGCTATTGATTTACGGTATTTGATGTTTAAACTTTATTATGCCCCTTAATGAAATAAATACCACCGAACATGCTATAATTAAAGCATGATTTTTCAAATTCATTTAAAGTTTTAGTATTTTTTGTATACATTATGCTTTGAAATTCTTTAATATTAAAAAATGTGAAATAAGTAAAAAATCCTTAAAACTAAAATCTTATTAATTTTTCTTATCGGGTATTTAAGCATATTTATGCTTTCTTTGTCTTAAAAATGAAGTTTAAGACATCACCCAATCCTTTTTTTTGCACAACGAAGTAAGATAAATAAATAAATAAACTACTAAAATAGATGTATTACAAAGTGGGACCCCTTATTGTATCGGGAACGTTTATATATGCAGATATATTATAGAAACAAGGTGTAAATATCAAAATTAACATTAAAATTAAGATAAATGTCTTAAAAAAATAGTGAAAATTAATATTCTTGGAATAAAATAAGAGACTTGGACCTCTAACTTAGGATAAGTTTTATATACTTCGAACTATTAGTCTATGAACAAGGGTACTATAGATATTCTGATCTGAAGCGAAATAATTAACAAAATATTTGTGCGATAACCTAGTGTTAATAAAAATATAGCAATATGATAGTGGGTTTTTAATACATTTACCAGCCCATAATAGTTTGAAGGATTCAAATTATTGGATTATGTGTGAAATTCATAAAATATGTGTATAATAAATATCAACAATACTTATTTTCAATAGATGATTGCAACTATTTAAAACATCCAACAATATTAATTTTTCATAATAAGATTTCAAATATGAATTTGACAGATATTTTGTTAATGTAAAATTATTAAACAATAGAGTGTGATTGTAGATGGGTTTAAAATATGATCATATGTGTTATAAAATAAAATTATACGTATCAATAAAAAACACTTAAAGTTTTTTTTAGTTAGCTAAGAATCAATAGAAATCCGACTTCTAGTAACTAATATATTTTATATGCATATAAAATTGACTCTGTCGTCAAATGTTTTTAGATTTTATCTTGAATATAATGCCATATAAAACGCAAAGGATATTGATAAAATACAGCGATATTAAAAATAAAAACAACAATCAGTTGCATATTATAAAGATTTTGAAATAAAATCATTTATATAAACACCATTCAAATCTTCGGCATTTGCTGTTAAAAAATGGAGCCCATACATAACTGTTTAAACATATCTATGACCATTTCGTGTATAGTTTATGGGGAAAATTGTTTTTTTTGCATAATATTTGTCGTTTTAGTACTGTTTATTAGATTGTTTCATAGTATCCTTCCAGGGTACTATAATTATATATTATATACGACAATATTGTTAAAAATTACGAAATCAGTATTGTATACTTTTCTATATATCATATATTAATGGTTTAAACCTGTAAAGATAGTTCAATTTAAATTTATAATTCCGCTTATGATTATTGATAAATAATAAGAACTAAAAAATTTGATCAAAGTAAATAGATAAACTTGTATATTTCTAAAGATGCTATATTTTTAAATGCTGTAATCCTACAAATTTGAATAAAATAAATCCGGTTTTTGAATTTCCTGAAAGTTGGAAGAATCAAGGTTACAACAGAACAAAAGTTTAATATTTGTGAAGGGACAGTAAGTTTAAAAAAATATTTAAGCAGCTTTAATTACATATTGAAATACTAAATTAAAGGAAAAATTCAAACAATAAATCCTTTAGAAAATATTCTAATTTAGTCGGTGTATTATTTAAATAGTTTTTCTATCATAAAAACATAGCTAATCGCCAAAAATGTCGCAAGACTTTTCAGAGATGTTAAATTAGAAATTTTTATAGCAGCCACGGGTGCTTATATAAAATCAAGAAATTTAAAATATTTAAAAAATTTAATGATGAAAAAGCTTTCAGCTGTGATTCAAACAGCGGTTGTTTTTGTTTGAATTCAGAAACACATATCAGGATAATTTATAATAGGAACATCTTGAATTTTAATTGTGCGGTATTATATTAATATATTTATGAAAAGTAAATTCCCCCATTAAAATTACAGAAGATTAAGATGATAAACCATAAAAATATAGTAATTAGATTTCTAGGGCTACACGAGGGAAGTTTCTCCTATTGTAATAAATAAAAAAAAAGGAATTCGAGATATCCAATGACATAAATTTATAGAAAATATTATAATCACAAATATCACAAAAGAGTTAGAATATCCGGTATAATAATGTATTTTAACAACAAATATTGATTGTTGATAATGCACCAATTCATGTGAGAGAAGCCAATTTTTCTGGCTTAAAAAACATATAGTTTTACAAAGAAGCAACATGAGTCTTACTCAGTCCTTAAAATGATATAATATATATTTTAAGACAATTTTACTTGGGTTTTTTTATAAATTTGATGTTTTCCCGCAAAAAACTATAGATTAGAGGTGTTAAGAATGGATATATTAATGCTTCTTGTGAAGTTAGTCTAATAACATATTTATTACAAAGAAAATGGCAAAAATTAGTTTTGATAAAACAAATCTTGATATTTTATCAACAACCATGACATTTAAAACCATTAAAAATTTTTATTTTATTTTAAAATGAAACATAAAATCTGGAACAAAACAGAAAACATGAAAGTAAAAGTTGCTCATAGTAAATTTGACTTAAAGAAACGCCAAAATAGAGAACTAGATAATTAAGAGGATATTAATTTTTTTTAAACGATATGGATACAGTAAAAGAAAGTGAAAATGCGAGAAAAGAACCAAATCAGACAAAGAAAGAATTTGAATAAATTTAAATATTTAAATACAAAAAAAACATCCAGAATAGATTATAATTTTTCAAGTTTGACGTAAAAATTATTCAAAAATACAATTTTCTAGTTTTACACATTTTAGATTGTTAGTAGTGATTTTTTGGATCGTTGAGAATGTTGTAATGTATGAAATCAGTGCTACAACTTAAAAGAGTGCCGGGATATTAGAAGTGCGACATTTTCTAGCTCAGTAAAAAAAATACTTTAAAGTATGAATAAATTGAAAAAGTGAAAACAAAATATATTATAAATAGGATAAAAAATTAATTCAAAAGCCTTCCAATAATCAATTAAATGTTGTTGTTTCACAACAAGAATATAAGCTTTTTATATATAAATGTATTATCAATTTGAAAATTTATAAAAGACACAATAAAATAAATTTTCGCGTATATTTAATCATAAAGCATAGATTACAATTTAGCTATATGAAAACGGTCTACCAGAACTGCCACCATAAGAACCAGACATTCCCATCGAGCTTGAGCTTTTATAAGATCGCGACATCATAGAATTTGCTGAACTAGCGGATTTAATTTTGTCGGCTTCAGCCTTTATCATTGCATCTCGAGCTATAGAATCCATTTGATTGTTTATGGCGGCTTCAGTTGCCATTCTTTCCGCTTTTATTGCTTCGACTCTAGCAGTAGCGACATCAAGTTCAGAAGGTGCTTTTTTGGACCATGGGTTATATCTATCCCAACCGCCCCAACTACCGAAGAAACATGAAACGTTCGATATTAAATAGATAAGAGAAAATGAGGATCTTATTATTTTCATTTCTATATTCCAAATAATTTTTAAATTATATATGTTTTATTGTGGTGGCAGAAACATCGTTTTGTTTCGGATTTTTAGGTTGACAGTTGTGAATAAGTATCTTTAATTTATAGATGATATATTAAAACAATGATAATCATTTTTTTGTAGATGATTAATGATATTATTTATTTTTATTTGGACTAATATCTGTGATCAAGATATATCGATAATTGTTTCTAAATATGGAGATAATCACATTGATATATATAATTGTAATGATTAAGACTCCACAGCCATAGCTAAGTAGCAGTATAATTATCATCATATAAAATAGTAAATTATTCGGCATTTTTTAGATGTTATTCAACCTTATAATTTTTAATGCACAGTTTCCGTTTTAAGTCCTGTAAAACCAATTATTCAAAAACCATTCTGTTAAATGAATGATGAAATTTATTATATTTATCACTTCATGTGTATTAAAATATATATTTTAAGCATAAAATTTGGAGCAGATTTATGTTTCCATTACATTATATAAATGGAAGTGATATTTTTATTCATAGATCAAGATCGAAATAGAATTACATAAATATTATAATTTGTTGCACGCATCATTTTTTCCTTCAATATTATTTCAAATTAAGCAATTGTTTTTTTTAAGTATGCGTGCTTTTGACATTCATAAAAACCATGGATAATTTATCATCGAGTTAATTTCTAAATTACACATAATTGAAGTTAGAAAAACCATTCGAAATGGAAGTCTTTGTATTTTGGCAGTTATAAACAATTATATAAAATAAAAAAATGTGCATTATTGTTTAATTTTTGATGCATCAATTAATATGTACTTAGTGTTATTTTATTTATGTTGCCTATTGCAGAATTGATAAGATTAAAAATGAACGTAGAAATAATTTTGATATATTTCTGTTTTTTATCTAGATTTAATGTATTATCTTCGCTACATCAGAATCTAAAATAAAAAATTAAGATTTTAAAAATTACAATTATTTAATATATTTTTTTACTTGATTTAAAATAGAACATAAAAAAAATATTGAGTTCTGAAAAATTATAATATTTTCAATATATTAAATATATTTTTTCTTTTACTACAGTTAAAACTAGAATATAAAAAAAAAGTTTAGTTCTGAAAAATTTTAATATTTTCAATACATTAAATATATTTTTTCTTTTACCACAATTAAAACTAGAATCTAAAAAAAAGTTCAGTTATGAAATTGCTTATTATGTTAAATAAACAATTATATTTTTTGACTAAATTAGTATCGAAAAATCAAAATTCAGATTTTAAAAACCTAAACGCCTCAAATGTGTTATTTTTTTTTGCCATAACTTGGACAGAATCTAGAATTGCAAATCCTATTTATTCAAAGTATTCATGAAAAAATAATTTATGAAAAATAGATTAGATTTTGCAAAAAAAACATTTAATATATTATTTACGTGGTAGCCTAAATATTCATATGAGAAATAAATTAGCTAAAGATAGAGATTTGGTATAAACGGGAAAATCTGACCAAAAGGCAGAAATCACGCACTAAAAACCTTATTTATAATGGATAAGATTTTATGCTTTATATAGCTAACAAAAATGCAGCAATTTTGTTTTTATCTCGTAGTTTAATGAATGGTTTTTTTAAATACTACAAACTGACATTAATTATGCATTTGAGTTTATTAAAAACACCTTTAAAATTTTTTACACGTCAAAGACCGATATGAAAAAATCTCAAATACCAGCTATAACATGCTTCAGATACTAATAATAATAATTCTTAAACACCCGCATCAAAATATACCAAATTCTATTTATAAAAAGCCTCGAATATAAATAATAACATGTCTCAAACATGAATAATTTAATGCCACATCTACTAATGATAACATGTCTAAAATATTAATAATAAAATTCCACAAATACCAATAATAGCCTGTATCAAATACTAGTTCTTTGAGTTTTCTACTTTTTGATAAAAAGGTTTTTATTGCGTTTATAAAACCTGAAACATAAATAAAGATCATAAAACATCAGTATTTAACATTAAAACCCCAAAATATTTTTTTCTGCAATATAAAATAAATTTTGTTGGCTAATAAAGAAAGTAATTTAATATACCAAAGATAAATTCAGTAAAAACATTTGATTTATTAAAAAAAAATGTTTCGCAGTGAATTCTACTTGTTTTTAAGATTTGAATACCCAGATGATATTTGGGTATAACTTTTTCATTTACATATATAATTTTACGGTATAAAAATGAATCACAGGAAATTATAACTAGGAATTAATTTTACAAAACATTTATTTCAAAATAAAAAATCATCTTGCGAATACAATTAATAATAAGGGTAATAAAAAATCATTTATAAAACAGGGATAAAAATAGATTAAAATAAATAAACATTTTTTTTGCAACTGTATTGAAAATATTTTTTTAGTAGAAGATAAATTTTATTTTAAGAAATTTGCAGGTTATATATTTATTAATATTTGAATTCGGTTTTTATTGATCTCAGGTGGAAAATAGCTGTTTACTGTATCTGTGATATAAAGAGTATGTAAAAGCCAAGAAAATTACCTTATCATATAAATTAATAATATTTATAAAGGTATTTACACAAGAAAAATATTGATTTTTGCGATATCGAAAGAAAAATGAACAATAGCTTGTTTATAAACCGATATTATTTTATAGTTCTAAAAGGATAGAAATATATTTGATAATTTTTAGATAAATTTGTTTTAGTTCAATCAATGTATCTTTTAGAATTTTATCTCATAATTTATTTTTTGATTTTGTATGCCATATGATTACTGATTCAAGATAAAAGCGAAATATAAATATTTTAATTTTTTCATCTCATAATACATTTTTCGATTTTAAATTTCCGTATGATTACAGATTCGAGATAAAAGCAAAAGATATAAATATTTTATTTTAATTTTTTCTTCACATAATACATTTTTTGATTTTAAATTATTGTATGATTACAGATTCGAGATAAAAGCGAAAGATATAATTTTTTTCTCAGATAATACATTTTTCGATTGTAATTGTCGTATGATTACTGATTCGAGATAACAGGGAAATATAATAATTTTTTATAATTTTTTTCCCGATAGTTTTCAATGTCTCTAAGATGCATATATTTTTATTTAAGCGTATGATACCTCACATGCACAGTTTTCTATAATATATGGATGATAGACTATCATAATATCCTGAGGCTTTATTTACTGAGCCTAATTATGCCAAAATATGCTTATAAAATCCAAACGGATAAATACAGATTTCAAACAATCCATTTTTTTAAGAAGGAAATTTGAAAATTACATATAAGAAAAACAATACAGATGAATAAATTCATAAAAATTATGGGAAGGCAATACATAATAAATTCTATGACAAACTAAACTTTGATAATTATATCAACATACATGCTCCAAATATAATTAAATAACTTTTTTTATGCTTACTTGTTTTTTTCAATGCTATATAATTATCTTATTCGACTGATAGCTAGAATGTAATGAAAATTAACAAAATAAACGAATATTGATGTTTATATAATAAAAATGAAAATTAACATATTGGTAAATCAATTGTATAAAATATGCAATACAAGAATAAAATTTTTTATCATCACAAACCTTTACTATTAATGTATCTGTGCAATGATAGAACCATAAATTGAAGAATATAAATTAGTACAGTTATATATCGATTAAATAAAATATGCAAAACAAATAAAATTTTAACCAATAATGTATCTGTACAAATGATGGAACTATAAATTGAAGAATTAAAATTAGCACAGTTATATATCGATTAAATAAAATATGCAAAACAAATAAAATTTTAACCAATAATGTATCTGTACAAATGATGGAACTATAAATTGAAGAATTAAAATTAGCACAGTTATATATCGATTAAATAAAATATGCAACACAAGAATAAAATTTTTATCATCACAAACCTTTACTATTAATGTATCTGTGAAATGATGAAACTATAAATTGAAGAATTAAAATTAGCACAGTTATATATCGATTAAATAAAATATGCAAAACAAATAAAATTTTTATCATCACAAACCTTTAATATATATGTATCTGTACAAATGATGGAACTATAAATTGAAGAATTAAAATTAGCACAGTTATATATCGATTAAATAAAATATGCAAAACAAATAAAATTTTTATCATCACAAACCTTTAATATATATGTATCTGTACAAATGATGGAACTATAAATTGAAGAATTAAAATTAGCACAGTTATATATCGATTAAATAAAATATGCAACACAAGAATAAAATTTTTATCATCACAAACCTTTACTATTAATGTATCTGTGAAATGATGAAACTATAAATTGAAGAATTAAAATTAGCACTGTTATATATCGATTAAATAAAATATGCAAAAAGACTAAAATTTTTATTAAAAGTGTATATGTACAAATGATGGAACCATAAATTGAATAATCAAATTGTAATAGTTATTTATATCAATATAATAAAATATACTAAAAAAGAATACACAATCTCCTTGACCTTTTGAATTTCATTTTTTAAGCATTTCATTTTGAAATCAAAATAATTTATCCAAAATTTTTTTTTTGCTTGAATTTTTGTTAATAACAATGGGATATTAATATATTTAATTTCATCAAATGATATGCGACAATAAAAAATTTAAGCATGGATTCAAAATTCACCCAAATGAAACAGGATTTGAGATTTGAGCCCCAAGACATAATGCATAACAAGAATTTAGATAGTAATCTGACGCAAAATGATATTACAGGAGAAGGTACAGTTTCCAATAAAAAAATTAATGATGGTCAAGAAATTGGTAGAGAGAAAGAAGATGAGATGAATAAGTCTTTTGGATTTCGAAATAAAGTATGTGAGACTGTTTTATCGAAACTGCATGGATCTAAGGATTTAGATTGTAATGATTTGGGTGGTAGAAATTCTTCAAGTAAAAATTTAGGATCAGAGAATGTTGTGTACACTGACAAAAGCCAGAAGAATGAATCGAATGATAGTTTCTATGGTAGAGAGGATGGTTCAAAACTTAATTATGCACAAAAGGGAAAAGAATCAAAAGAAGGTACCGATAAAGGAATACATAATAGTATAAAGAAAAAATATAGCAACGAATTGGAAGGCGATACGGATGATGCCATTCAAAATAGTACAAAGAAAAAAAATAGAACTATTAAAAGAGATTATATAAACAAAAATCAAGATATCAAAGGAAATAATAATAATAGGAATAAAAATATTAGGAATAAAAAAACAAATGAAATACATGATACTGGACTTTCAAAAGAGACAATAAAAAAAAAGAATAGTAATAATAATAATGTGATTGATAATAATAGTTATAATACTAATGATAACAAAAGTAGCTATAATAATAAAACGAATAAAAAGAATAGTAATAATAGCAATGTGGTAGATAATAATAGTAATAACACTAATATTAACAACAGTAGCTATTATAATAAAACGAATAGTAATAATAACAATGCGATTGGCGATAATAGTAATAACACTAATGATAGCAATGACAGCTATATGAAAAAAAAGAATAGTAATAATAACAATGCGATTGATAATGATGGTTATAATAGCAATAATAATAATAAAATAAACAATTTAGGCGATTTTAATACAATTGACATGAACAATAATGATGGAAATGAAGATGACAGTGATTCTTCACAAGAAAAATCCTTTGATCAACGCATAAAAGAAATAATCAAGAAACCCACAATTTTAAAAGGCCAAAATTTAATTGACACCGCTTTACAGGATGATGCAATATCATCAAGTACAAATTTAGAAGGTGCATTTACAAAAAAAGCCAATTTGCAAAGTCAAAATACAGAAATCACGGATCTCGGAAGTACAAATACCAAAGAAAGAAATTCCGAGGGGGCTGATAAAGAAAATGAAGATGCAATTCGAAATCTAATAAATAGATTAAAAGCCACATCATCTCGTTTTAGTCTGAATCTTATTTCGGATATAAAACCCCAAGGTAAAAGAACAGCCGATGTTAGTCAAACAGAAGATGTATCTTGGGAATCATTATGCATTTGTGAAGAACTTTGTTCTATTTTAAGGTCGCAAGGTTATAAATACCCCTCACCCGTTCAAACAAAATCCATCCCAAAAATATTAAACAAATATACAAAAAATACTGCCCATCATTGTGCTGAACAAAAAAATAGTATCAATATTCTCACTAAAAACACGACAAATTCTGAGAAGCATACAAAAAACAGTTTGAATATTTCAAAAAAAAACAATAATTATGATAAAAACACAACGAGCACAGAAAAACTTATAAGAGAAAGCATAGATAGACCATTTTTTGATATAGTTGTACGAAGCAAGAACGGTACAGGAAAAACAATTAGCTATATAGTTCCAATAATAGATAGAATAATGGAAATTTACAATTCAATCAAGACACAAAGAAACAGAAAAAAATTCCAACAAAATAATTTTGCCCTTATTCTCGTTCCAACACACGAACTCGCTCTACAAGTTGCCAGAATATTTAAAAAAGTGGCACCTGATTATATTTCTATAATATCAACAATAGGGGGATCAAACTATTCTGATGACATCATAAGAATATCTAAAGGTGTTTCTATTATTGTAGGAACACCTGGAAGAATATTCGATCTTGCTAATAAAGATATTATTGATGTGGAAAAATTAAGGATTTTGGTTTTTGATGAGGCTGATAAAATACTTTCGAGAGAGTATTATAAAAGTATCAGAAGACTTGTATATGATTTTAACGACAATAGAAACTATAATAATAGTGAAAGTAATTTTGATTACTCCAGAAATATCGAAATCGAAAATAATTTTATTGGAAGTGATATTAGTAATCATAATGATACCAATAATATACATAATAATGGCAAAAATACAATATATAATGCTGAACAGGAATATTTCATACATAATAGCAGTAGAAATACTAATAATCTTAATAATAATGGTGTTAACAGGAGTAATATCATACATAATAATGATAAAGATACCAATAATCTCAACAATAATAGTAATAACAACAATGATAAAGATACTAATAATCCAAACAACGATGACAATCACAATTATGATAATATTTACAATGGTGGTATAAATAATAATAATGAAAAGAATATGCATAATGGAGATATTAAAATAAAAAAATGGAAACCAACCAAACAAATTCTTTTATTTTCAGCAACATACCCAACCTCCATCTCTCACTTCATATCAAACGACTTACACACCCCACAAATGCTAAACTTAATGCCAGAACTAACCCTAAAAGGATTATCACAACACTACGTAAGAGTAGACCAAGAAAAAAAACTGCATTGCCTAAAAACCCTTCTATCAATTCTCCAAATAAATAAAGCAATAATATTCTGCAACAATATAAACACCGTCGAAACACTAGGTGCAAGAATGATCGAAATGGGCATAGGTGCATTCTTCTTCCACAGCCAAATGATAAACGAAGAACGTAAAGCAATATTTCACAGATTCTCAACGGACGGAAAACAAATTAAAGACCACGGAGGAATATGTAATAACGAATATAATGATGTTTCAAGAATACTGGTAGCTACCGACCTCATAACAAGAGGCATCGATATCCCGCAAATAAACGTCGTTATCAATTTTGATTTCCCAAAAGAAACTGATAGCTATCTCCATAGGATCGGAAGAGCTGGAAGATTCGGATTGAAAGGCGTTTGTGTGTCACTCGTAGATGAAAACGAAATGGAAAACTTGATGGCAATCGAAAAAAATACAGGTGAGGAAATTAAAGGTATATGCCATCACTCTTTCAAAGAATTTTGTAGAGAATAATGTAATAAAATACACAAAACCTTAAAGAGTTTAATACAAGGGTTTAAAAGATAAAATGGGGAAAATACTACCCTTTCTTACAATATTATATAGGGTATAAAGTTAATTAAAAAGAAAATTTACCCTTTCATACAATATTATATCGAGTAAAAGGCACATAAAAGTAAAAATACTACCCTTTCATACAATATTATATAGGGTATAAAGTTAATTAAAAAGAGAAAATTACCCTTTCATACAATATTATATCGAGTTAAAAGCACAAAAAGTAAAAATTACCCTTTCATACAATATTATATAGTTCAAAAAGTACATTAAGTAAAAATTACCCTTTCATATAAATTATATAAAATTTTGTAGATAATTAAAAGGAAAAATAAAGAACTTATGCCCTTTCATAAAATATTTTAGAGGGTTTGAAGATAAATATAAGTAAAAATATGTAAAACTTCATTATTTCATTAAACAATTACAAAATAGATTTAGTGTAAAAAATATTAAAAAACACTAAATATTTTCTTTAAAAAAGTTAAATATCGAGTAATCCTATTTAACGAGAAAAAAATTTCTAAAAACTATAATTTTTAAATTTATATCTATAAAAACCTTTATTATTATAATAACAAAACATTTACCCTTCTATATGTATTTTATTTATCTTATAGATCATCATCTACGATTCAGGCCGACAAAAAATTAAACCCCCTTTCCAACATCATTCATTTCAAAATTAATTAAAATAGCCTTGAAAATACAAAATTATAAAAAATAAATCACAGCGAAATAAATAATTTTTGAAAACTGTAAAATCTCGATCATAATTTTTTTTAAATTAAAAATATGGAGATAAAATCTCTTTATATATGATAAAGTTAAAATTAATATTATATTAGAATATAAAAAATACATTTTTGTCATTTTATAAATATTTTAGACTTGTTTACGAAGAAATTGAAATTAAAAATGTTTTCTGAAATAATACATAAAATTGCGTGTAAACATATAATATTTTAGCACAGTTTTACTCACTTAAAACAAAATAAAGTTTAAATTTCCTGTTACGTTAATCTGCATCACCTTTGAGATAAGTCTAGCTTTTTTAAATTGTAAGTTAGGACATTTTAAAATTGGTTTTTTAAGATTTGGATAACATCATCAAGCAATTGTTTTAAATCGCGTAAATAGTTTCAATTTTTTTTAATATTCCGTAGATATGCATAATGAACCTTTCAATCCCTTTTCAACAGTAAAAATTACAGGTGCGTTTATTATATAAAGTCGTGAAATTCTTTGCATCTTGGTTTCTTTGTTGGGTTTTTTCCTTTTTACAAGTTTTATATAAAAAAGTCCGGATTTGAAAACGTATCAACAGTAAAATAAATTAAAGTGCTATGAAAATTCAAAAAATAAACAATATGTATCTATTTTTTGGAAATCCAAAGTCTGCGAAATATTTTTATTCCTTTTTAGAATTAAATATTTAGATATACACAAATATATATATTTTTACCATGTGTAAATTGAAATTTTAGTGATTATAGTCATGTGTTAAAATTATATTTGTAATATTTGGTATTTTTCAAGTATCTTTTACAAAATTGTATTATATTAAAAATTTCCTGAACTTCTTTTCTTTCCACCACATAAACTTTCATATATATTTATCATCATAGATACAAGACCTGTTTCGATCACATAAAAGAATTTACTGGAAACTTGACTATCCAGCTATATTAAAAATAAAATTATTCTAAATAGAAACAAGTCGTAATGCAATTATTTATCATTGTATTTTCACATTAATATTTCTTTTTTTATAGTTTTTTTAATAGATTCGATGCATAGGGTATCTAAGCCATACTTAGTTATAAAATTTTAATTATTATTGGACAAAGGTGCGTTTTATTCATTCTGATATTTTATTTATTGCTGCTCTTCTTTGTGATATTTCTTTAACAGAGATCAATGTCTTGAAAAATAACAATTTTTAACGCTAATATACGATATGAGATGTTATTTTCCTTATAGATCTTTAATAGTCTTTCCATGATTGCAGGTTGTAAATGAATATATCATTATTCTAAAACTTAACCTCAAAATAATATATTCTTCAAGTGTCTTGATAATACTTAAAGAATAATTTTATGCATTTATAAGTGATTTTATATGTTCTTTAAACGATTCGAGTAGATTTGGGCTGATAAGGTTTGTTTTGGGCAAACTAGAAATATTAAAATAATATCGTTTTAAATTCTGAAAATTTTTCCACTTTTTCATAAAATTAATATCTTCTAATTTCAAATGTATTTAAATCCATGTTGCACTTTATTAAAAATTAAAACTGGTTAATCCGATATTATTTGTTTATAATTAGATTTATTCTTTTTTTCATCCTATAGAATATAAAAAACCAAGCTTGTCTCCTGGCTTTATCGTATATTTCTAAATATTCAGAGACAAGCCTTTATTCATCCATCAATAGCAAGTGAATTTCTGTAAGAATAGTTAAGAACTTTACTCAAATAAAAAGAATTAGTAGTATTTAAATACTCTTAATGAATCCATGGGCAAAAAAAGATGATTGTGAATTATGAATCAGTATTTTCCCCTTGTTAATAAGGTTTTTTAGAATTTTGTTGTTTTTATACTTAACTAAATTTTCCGTATAATAATTTATGTGCATATGGAAACATGCATACACTAGAAGATAAGTTTTTCTAACATGAATTTATATAGTTATATGGGCTGAATCATATGCTTTACTATAATAAAGACTTCCAACCATAATTTATGTATTTTTCTATCAGTCATCACTCTTGACTACTTTTGCCCAGCGTACATACCAAATAAAATTAACAGTAGAAGCTGCGACTTCTCTTAGAATTGAAGCATTTCTATTATAATTTCTGGTTCGATTTAGAAAATATGTACAGGCTATTAGCCCGAATTATAACTTATTTATAACAATTTTTTTCGAAATGTGGGTAAGTCCTTTTTAAAATTTTTCTTTTAAAATTTTTCCGCTTAAAAATCTGTCAATGATAAAATCATAAATATATTGATTTAAAGCGTGAAAAAATATTATAAAGAAGCCGTACTTTCTATTTTACAAGAAATCTTCCCGTCGATTCATTTGTTTAAATTTCAAATTCCTAGAACTAAAAAAAATACATTCCAGTGATTTTTCTCTCATAGACTCTCTAAAGTTATTTTCAAATTGATGACTTTCAATTTTTTCCGGTAAATTCAATACCACATTCTTTTTATGTATTTTCAGAAGTGATCATTTTGGTTTTTTCTATATATTTATCGAACTATAAAACTGAATTATATTTCATTCAAATTTAAAATTTGCACGCTGAAGCTCAAATTTTTTGTAATATGACTCGATCAGCTTTTCTATATCTGTAAATATCGTTTATTAAAAGTTATAAATGCATAAATTTATATAAGCCGATTTAATTTCCATATCTTTGAGCTTTTATGTTCATTTTTGGTTTTAAATTTTTTCTTCCGTGAACTTGATTCTTACTTAAGTATACGTTGATTAGATTATCCCGACTTGTTTCAAAAACTTTGTATTTTTATCGTTGTCCTTTTAATATTATTATTTTGATGTATATTCTCCTTTTTATTATAGTCATTTTGATTTAATTGAAGCTTTTTGGGATTTCGGCTATTTAAATTCTATTTTATGAGTAATACACACTGGTACTGTATTTTCTATACTGTAAAATATACCGAGATTTTATTATTAATTTGTGAAATATCGCGTTCTTAGATTCTTTAAACTTTATTTTTCAATATTTCTAACCTCTAAATACATTTATTGGTTAAAAAATGTAGATCCTTAACAATCTTATTCTGATCTAAATTTTTTTATGGTATGTAATAGCCACGATTTTGATTATAACTGAATTTTTAGATCAAAATTCCTATACCATTATTTTTTTCCTTTTATCTAAAAGAATTACATTTTTTTTTTTTTATAAAGGGAAGCTGTATATATACCTACGTTTTAAAAACCATTTTACTATTAAAAATTTTGCGCGGGTACGCTTGAAGCGTGTAAAATCATTTCATTAGATTCTTGAATGCTATTAATCTTTTATGGAAGTATGTTTTTTAAAATTTGTATTCGATGCTTGGGTAGGTGGCGTCTTAACTCTTTATTACTTGGATTTCTTCTATTTTACTACTTGCCTGTGCCTTTAAAATTAAATGGAATTAAAATCTATTGTTTTTTGTATTTATTTTTCTATTTTCCAATCTTGTTTATTTTTATACCAAAAGTTTAATCAGTATATTTTCCTCGAAAATCTTAAATTGAATTTAATTAAAATTTGTAATATACTTGCATAATGTTAGAAACCATACTTATTACTAATGTGACATATTTATAACGACTGTAATTTGGCAATCAAATATGCCTAGAAGATTCATTTTAAACAATTAAAGGTCCAAATTTCTAGCAAGCATGGGTATTTTTAATTACAAAACTAGTCTTTAATGCTCATCAGCAGCATAAGATACAGCAAACCCTTAATACCTATTTATGGTAAAATAGAGAATTCAAATTATAAAATACACATAACTGTGGCGCTAAAACGATTAAAATCATTTTTTAAACACAAGGAGAAGATTCGAATATATTAGTATCAAGATGGGGATTGCGTTGCGTTACCAAATCAACATACTCAAATTTATACCGTTACTTCTTTTTGACGAATTTTACACACAATATATTACAAGGAGAACACAAAATACATGATAAAAAATCATTCTTATAACAAGAACTAAAATATATGTTAAGCCTGTGCATCGTGTTATTATGTGTTATTTAGCTTAAATTTATAAAAAAACCTTTATTTATTAAGTTTTTAATCCTGTTATTATTTAATCCAGCTAAAAAACAAAGCAAACAATCGAAATAAAATGCAAACGTCCATATGAAATTTCAAGGACACAATAACAGTTTTTTTGTTGCCAAACAGACATCTGATATTAAACTTAGTATATTTTTAAGAATTTCAATATACAATAGGGATGTTTAGACCTCATAAAAAAACACATTAGCATAAATTAACTTTTTATTTTGAAGCCTTTCAATATATTTAAATTAAGAACATCGATTATTTGGTGCCTGTGAATCAAATAAGAAACTTAATGGAAATGAATAAAATTATTTAAAAATACATCGAAGCAATATTATGGTAAAGTCGTACTTAATAGCTAAATAATTTTAGATCTAATTTTTTGTAGCATTTTACAATTCTTATTATGACTTCTAATTTTATATTTTTATATGTTTTAATCTAATTCAAGAAATTATTTTAAGATATTTAGCTATATTTTTAAAGTATTTATGATTTTACTTGTTTTTTATTGAGTAATTATCAAAGATATATTGGCTATATGAATGTTTATACAATATTACGCTTCCCTCTAATGTCATGATTACGTGAATATTTTATTTCTAGAGGGATCATCTAATGTAATCATGTGATGTGAAAATATTTTAATCACTTAAGATTCCATCAAATGCAATATAAATATTACATCTTGAAGATGATAGTATGAATCAAAATTCCATAAAAAAATATAAAAACATTGTTTATTGAAAGATTTGGTTAAATATTTTAGATTTAGACTTAAGAAAAGAAATGTTGCTATGATTAAGATAAGAAAATATATTTTATCAGTTCTATATTTAGAAATTTTATCTATTTAATTTAAATTTTTTATGAGCCATGAAGATGATCAGTCGAATCTTAGTTTATGTATTCAATATAAAAATTTTGAAAGGCACGTATTTTACGGAATCTGAAATGTTGAATATGAAATACATGGTTGAACTACCAGATGAACTCATGGAAATTGATGAAAACGAACACGAAAAGGTTTTGGACAATTTAAATAATTACGATAAAGCTTTAAAAATACAAAAATTTACAGAAAATAAAATAAATGGTGATAATTTGGCTGTTGTAGAAAAAACTCGTGGTTTATCAATGCAACCAAGAAATACGAGGCAACAGCATAAAGTATTTTTAGATAAACAAGATAATTTTTATATTTTTAGGCCCCATTCAAAAGATTTTAATAATAAAAAGCACAAATCAGTGGGTGATTTTATGTCTGCCCATTACAGCCATATTAGTAAAATTAAAACAATATACATCATTAAACAGTTGTTCAAATCGAGGAAAGGAACAATAGAAATATATAAAGAGGAATTGAATATTTCAAAAATCGATTACCATAATTATAATTCAAATCTTTACATCAGCTACTTGGATGAATTCTCCGATACAAGACTTTCAAAAATTGAAATAGGACCTATGAATAACAAGAATCCCACGAACACAAGCATAAGTACTCAAAATAAAACGACAGAAAATAAAGACAAGTTTACTAAGAATCATCGACGTGTAGGGGTTAAATTAGTGGAAAATCACTATGATTTTTCGTATGAAATAGAATCGAAAAAATATATAGAAGTCCATATAGACATAGAAGAAAATAGATATATCAACATGAAATCGGATTTTATCGGTTTTATAGAAATAGATGGCAAAAAGTATGTAGAAATAGATAAAGACGGACTTCTGATGATTAAAGATGAAATTTACTATTTAGACGATATCAGTTATACACAAAAATATGATGATACATTGGCAAAAGTCGGAGATCATGAACAAATCATATATATTGGAATGAAACCCCGTATAAATTTCGTGTTAAATATTCAAATGAATCCATGCGGAAGCGCAAAGTGGCATTATGTCCTTTTGGCTGAATTGAATAAGTTCTTTAATTATTTTATAAAAAATATTTGTAAGTCAGATAAAAAGGCGGATAAGGATAATTTGCTAAGGGTATCAAAATTTGATGAGCTCAAAGAATCAGCAGAAAAATTCATAAATTTTTTTCAAGGGCATGTATTTGAAAAAAATTGCCTTTATTTTTGCAAACTGGATTATCACGGTGACAATGTTTTTCTTATATATACGCAAGAATTCATATCACATTTGCAAAAAGAAAAGAATTTTGATATGGAATATGTGAGGAATGCTGTAAGATGTTATTTGTCAAGTTGCATTAGTTTATCAAAAATTAAAAAAATAACATTATCATCGTTAAACGGCATTGACTTTTCTGATAAATATATTCGTGAATCACTTGATAAAATAGCGAATATCAATATAAAAAAAGATATAGAAGATGTCATGGCTGAATTAAAAATGTTTAAAAATATAAATTATATGAAATACATGCTAGTACGATCAAAAAAATATCGATATTCAAAACACCCAAAAATATACAACAAACTATGCGGTAGATTAAAAATAATGGTTATATATATACTCATTGATGTCTTTTACAGCACATCACAGGCTGAAAAGGCTCCTAAAATGAGCAAAATCAATAATTTGGAGTTCTGTAATATTATTCGCAGTATCTTTATAAGTAGTCAAATGGATTCTACAAACAGTACACCTCACTATCGATACTTTGTGATCGTATATTTTGAATATTTTTTGTTAAAAATGGAAGATAAATATATAAAAAAACGATTAGATTATTATTTTACAAATATATCACCACAAAACTATATCTATTCACTTTGTTTTAAATTTTTCAATCAAAAAAACATGATATGTCTGGAATATAAAAATAAGACACGCTTCAATGTAAAATATTTGAAAGAATACTGCAAGAATCAATACATTTCCTCCCTATATTTCTATTTCTTCAGATTAATTTCTTGTAGCAATCATTTTTTCAATTTGAATTCAGATCTGATATACACAGTCTAAATCTACCAGATTCGCACCAGTAAATCTTTTAAGTCATAATTTAGAAGATGAAAAATATGAAGGTAAAGAATAGGGTTTTATAAACGTATAATAAATGATAATTCATTAATAAATTATATTATAAACGTCAAAACAACGTGGATATCTTTTTTTAAACTTTCAAATTTTTAGTACGCCACTAGTCTTTTAGTAAATAAAACAGTTATATTCTATCTGTATTTAAATGTATACTTAAAAAAATATATTTTTTTATGTTTGAATCGTGTGTTTATAATAAAAATATTAGTTTTAATGAAATATAATCAAGTTTCATTTCACATCGTAAAAAGATGACATAATATCTATTCAATGTAATTTATAATAATTATTTTCTAATTCAATGGATATGACAAAGATATTTTTATGCAGGCTTCGCAATAAAATTTTGTAGAAATGTAAAAACAGCGATAGCTGGTTTAACTTAAACATACATTTTTATCCATAAATTTAACTACTTATGAAAAAAGATTAAATATATAGCTTTATAGCACAAAGAACACATACTTGATTATAAATTCATATAAAATAAATGGTTTTTCATACGTTACAAGGTAAAATAAATTTAAACCACTTTAAATGTAATTTTATTTTTTTAAATTTTAGAAAATTGACCTTGCAGTAAAACGCTTTCTTTGTTGGTTTTTAACATTAAGTCAGTTTCGAAATCTTATTAATATATGTTTTTTCAGAAATTTGACTAAATCACTAAAGTACACTTAAATTCTATTTTTTGCGTGAATAATATTTATTGTGTTTTTTTATTTGTTTTATTAAAAACTATTTTATGGAACTATTAGTCCGTAATTACTCCTAAAGTATTAAAGATATAGCTGTAAATTATTATTTCTTATAATATGTAATTCGAAAACATAATTATATTTTTAACAAACCACTAAAAATATTTTGGCTCTGTACACATGCCTAAATTTCTGTTGCTTATTTGTACAACATGTTCGGAACCTTATTTTATTTTGATGTGCGTATAAGAAAGGGGAAGGCATAAGAAATTTAGAACATATAGTCTTTAATTGCAGATCTCTAAAAGAAATCATTTTTCGTGTTTAAAATCTACTATTCTACAAGGTCTGAAATATAAAAAGCCACAACATAGTTAGAATGAATGTGTTTATCTACTGGAAAATTATAAGAGCCCATAAATTTTGTAGAAAGTAAAAAAAGATAATTCTAATCTTATTTGCTTTAATATAGTAATTTTGTATTTCTATTAATTCTAGAAAGTTCGCTTTATATTTATATAAACTATTGCATAATTGCTGCATTTTCCTGTGGGACTCCTCCAGCGCTTCCTTTCACTAGGTATCGCCGTGATTGGGCCTTAACTCATAGTAATCAGTTATTATGTGGAGGTAATGATATTCTGTCTACTGTTCATCGCCAAAGCGTACAAGATATAACCACACTCTATGCTTACCTATATATTTGCTGAACGGTGTAGGATCTTTTCCCATATTAGGGCACAGTTCAACTACTTACACACAACCTCTTATTTCTCTGACTTACATATGTTTTTAAGATTTATCTTTTGGTATGTTACTTTTCGCCCCCTTTAGGTATCTTTCTTTAGGGTAAATTTGTATGACAAATTAGTGGGGCGGAAGGGAATATAACCCGCGACTACCCATAAAAGCGCAAGCTTTTTAGCACTCAACTATATTGCCCCAAGTAAAATTAGATATTATTGATTTCCTACAATTAAAGAATGATGTCACTTATGTATGAATATTGATTAATATACTTAATTTACTGCACCAAAACAAAAAAGAGGCAGTTTTTTTTTTAATATGCGCTTAAAATATTATAGCAATTCCGTTTAAATTCATAATTACGATTTCTATGTCTTAATAGAAGCACCTAGCTTTTATTCTAGAAATTTAAGCTATCAACGACCAGTCCAAATTTTCCATTACCTTTACAAATATTTTTAATGGTAAAGATAAAAATCTAAGTGTTTTGAACTACAGACTTTCTATATAACATCGCGCACGTAGATATCGTGTTCTTTTAAAAAAATTAGGCCAGATTAAATTATTTATTTATTATACTATTTCATAGAATATATTAATCGACAGTGACCCTATTATTTATCTGGATTATTTTCGCAGTATTTTGCATGTAAATCCCCAATAACTAATCTATTTTTCTTTAACTTCAGCACCTTTGAAAAAAATCTGGAATATTTTATAGAATAGAAATTACACAACAGGTAAATTTCTAAAATCCAACCTTAAAATATCAAGTTTTTTTTGAGGTCATTGACACGTTTTTCTCTTAATATGATGCATAAGAACAATATTAATCGAAACATAATATAAAAATTGCGAACAAAAAGTAACATAAATATTGACTATTTAGAAAAAATTAACAAAATTTAATTCAAGTCATAAAAATTAAACCAGAAACTAAAATAAGAAAAAGTAAATTATTTGACTTTTCAGGAAAAAACTAATTTTTAAAGCTTCATGGCTTCATAGTCATAAATACAAAACCAAAACTATATCGTTTAAAATAACTACAGCTTTTCATTCTTTTTAGTCATGTTTGCTGATTAAATCTTATTTATCTTATATCATTTGAATTTTTGTTTTTGAATTTACTAAGCTGTAGCATTTAATTTTTTTCACAAAAAAATTAATGATACGCCACAAAGCCATATAATTTTTTGTAGATAGAGATGATATAAAATACGTTCTGTAGATCGTAAATACAATATCTTGCATCTGTTGTCTGTTTAAATACAAATTTAACTTTCAGTATATTTTAACTTGTTTTTTTTAGTAATATCAGATATACATTAATTCAAGGTTATTTATTTTTTTGGTGAAAATCACAGACATAAATTGAGTTCAATTCCATTTTTGTATGCAAGAAAAACTTATATATTACAATTAATTTTATAAGGTTTCTGGTAAATTACATTGTGTTCAAATATAGAAATAGCATTTTTTTGCTTTCATTTTAATTGTGTTTATCTTGATACATGATATTTTTATTCAAAAATACAAATATACTTTGTTACAAAATTTCAAGATTTTCTTTTCTTTTTCAAAAATATGGACATGAAAAAAAAAATTTTTAACTATGATCCTAAATATTATTTACTATGGGTGAAACCTATAAAAAAATTTTTATATTCCCATAGATAATAGCAATTGTAATTTAGTTTTTCTATTATTTATTAATTTCTTTACTTTTATGATTTATTTTTATTTATGGAATATATAATTTTAAGCTTTATACATTTGTTCATGCTTAAATTTGGATTTCTAAGTAGAATATATTTGGCTGATACTTCTTTCCATCACATCATATTTACAGTCTGTTCTAATGGATCTTTTTCATTCATGTGTCGTTCTCCATGTTATGATTTGTGAAAATGAAATAGCTTTAATTGGAATTCCTAACTCCTTAATATACGACTTATGGTATGTTGTAACCACCAAATACCTTTATAATTATATATTTCCCCTTTAATTAAACTGCATATATTTTTCTTGCCCCTTATTTAAAATCTAAGTTTGATCAGTAAAATTTTGTCTAATTGACTCACTATCATAAAATAAGTATCAATTAAAACTTCGATCTGCTAAAAATAGCATACATTAAAAAAATGGTCATTTAAAATTAAAATCCCAATAAATCGTTATTTATATATAAAGAATCGTGAATATAGTTTTGCTTATCTGCTAAAACATAATTTATTTCTTATAAATAATACAAAAAAAAGGTATATAAATATAAAGATATAAAATTGGTTAATTACATTAATAATGTATAAAAGGAATTCAATATCAATGCCATTTTTATGATGAAATGCACCTATTATGCTGTTGTATACAAGAACAAAATATAACCAGAACACACTACAGCTTTATTTATCTATATAACACATGTATACTTTCAAACTGCCAGATAAATAAGGTTAAAAGAAATAGTTTAAGCTAAATATATTTACCGAGTCGAATGTGATTATATTTATTTTCTAAAATGCGCGCAGATGGTTCCTGCTATATATGAATGGTGTATGAAAATAAATTTTAGTCAGCTGTTTTTTAAAATATGATATATCAACAATAAAACATTAAATAGTTATTTTATAATTAATATGCGTAGTAGACAAGATTTTTGCATGATAAAAGGGATGTATCACATTAGACGATAAAATATAGGATGTGAAAAGCATATTTTATTTAACTGTTATTTTAAACTATAAAAAAATCTTAGAGAAAAGATTCAATTGTGGCGATATATTTTTCTGCCATATATTTCCGTAAACTTATTTTTTTTATAATTGGTAATTTTCATGTTTTTTATTGATATTATGAGATAGAATTTGATTAGCTTGCCATTTTTGCCACTAAAAAGCTGTATAATATTTATAAGCCTAAAATTAGGTCAATTTTGCTGTGAATAATGTGCTTATACTATAAATTTCAATTTATTATATATTACTTTTTTATAATGCAGACAAGCCTATTTTTGGTTTATTATAAGACTTATTACTTAAGTTAGTAACTATTGTGTTATTTTAGATGGTTTATATTTCATACTATTTCTGCAGAATCTTTATTGTTTCTAATATTTTGTATTATGTAGCGGGTAAATAACTGGTACGCTTACCTTGAAGGTATATAAATAATTATTTATCTCATATTAATGCATTTAATGGTTTAAAATTAATTTTTTATATTTTATGTTGCGGGCCTATATGGCTTTTAAAAATCACAAATATGGATGGAAGAAATTTTCCAGCAAAGCGATCAATTTAAAAAAAAACGATTTTTTTTAATATCATAAATATAAGCATTTGATTGAAGTATATTGGATTCATAAAAATACATGAATATCGTGAAATATACGATTAAATAAAAATTTCTTCGTGTTTTTAGAATCTTTAAAATGACAGAAGGACAAATATTTTATCTACTAATGCATAAAAATACTTGTAGAACAATGATACTTGCAACGAAACCATAGTAAAATTGTTTTAGGAGGCGCATTTAATGTTGAATAATATCAAATGATTAAATTTGAAGCAAAAAAAGTAAATATATTATTAAAATATGTGATAAGCAATAATTTGTGCAAATACACATGATGATATTAATTTATCCGTTGTACAAGAATTATTGTATTGTTTCAAACATCACGAAATAAAAATAAGTCAAGCAAAAAAATACAGCTGTCTTGATTAAACTTTTATGCTGCTAAATTACATAAAATATTATACCAGAACATTTTTTTGTAAAAAAATTTGCAAAAAAAAAGTTTAACAATATTTTTTAGATACTTTTATCGCATCTATTTTATTAAAACCATAAAATAAAATATATTTTTTTCACAGGCACCTCATTGCATCTATTACATTTTATTTTATGCAGATATCTTTTTATAACTTTTTTAGCGTTATATTGAGAATTTATTTGCAGATGAAATCGTTTACCAATTATCAGTATATTTCGCGCATGATAAAAAATTAAGTTATGATTGACTAATTCAAGATTCTGGCTGATACTTTATAGTATAAATTATGTTGCCTTATTTATACAATATAAAAAGATTTAATCCAATAATGGTATAAATTAAGGATTTTTATTTGTTTATAATACTTTTTTTCATGGGTTTTTTTATTTTTATATTATGCTTCGATATTTACAATTTTTTAGACATTTGGATTTAATATGTAAAAAAATCCCTTTGTATATATTAAAATGACTCACAAATAAAAAATTTGATTATATTTATGAATGAAGTGCGAAATTTTATATATAAAACTAGATTTATTATCTAGCCAGAATCAAATATTGAATTCTACAGCGAACAATATTTTTTGAAAACGGCTTGAGATTACTGCAATGAAATAGTCTTTAAATATAAATCTTGTCATGAAACCTTAAGCTCGAAATAATTTTATTCGAAATATGCACATTCCAACTGTAAATTATTATTTAGACCGAGGAATTTCACGTGGATCCTTTTATGCAATTTTATGACACATTGTTGCTAAAAAAATTCACAGTGTATTCAATTTTATTGTAATAAAATATCAGAAAAAAAATGTTTTTTAAAATTCAGATAAATTCACAACCATCAAGTTTATAATTTTGCAATCTGTAGAGGCACTTGCTATTTTCACTCTGTATGATCATATTTATTCTTTTGAATTTTAGAATTTTATTCAAATAATAAAAAGAGTATAAAAAATATATTTTATGTGTATATAGGCTTTCAACATGTTATTAAATTTAATTTTTATCTAATGCTCAATACTATAGACCTGGTGTGTATATACTAGATATTTTCTGATATTTCCCAAGAAAATCAATAAATTACTTTTTAAAACAAATTCGCCTTTACTTCTTATACTATATAATCCTTAAAAATTTACTTAATGCGTATACTTTTAATTTAAAGGTTTATTTATGATAAAACGATTTGTGTATATTTTTTTGTTTCTTTTGACATTTATAAAGCCTAATTATGCGTTTTTTTCGCTCTTTTGTGACATATTAATTACATTTTATGACGCATATTTTTATGTATTTTCTGCAATAAAAAAAGGGAGTGATCGATTTCTAAAAGAGGGATTTTTCTAAGAATCACATTTGTATTATCAATCTGATCATATATCCACGAGTTTTTGTTTTATTTCTATTGACAGAATAAAAATTTCTTTTTATAATAAACAAAATTTAAATTCGATAATGTAATGATTCAATATCTGCTTTAGATTAGGGTAAAGACTTTCAAAACTGCCTTTTATTTATTATTATTTATTGAAGTGAGTGTCTTCTGATCTTTTAGACTTTTTACTATTGAATTTCCCGACAGAAAAAAACTGTCAATATCTTGCCTTTTCAATATTCCTGCGTATAAAATTGTGAAAAGGATTTCTATCTAATCTAATTGAATGAAATTCTGCGGTTTAAAGTGCTTAATCACATTGTTAAATTTAAAGTTTCACCAAAACGAATATTCTATTATACATGATAGAATATTGTTCCTTCTTCTAACTAAAAATCTTTTTGTTAACTATCTTGTAGATAGTGTGCTTAATTTATTAAGTTTATGCAAATGACGTTTTTTTAAGATTTTATTTTATGCATAAAACTTCTCTTTTTCTGCTCATTAGATTTTACACAAAGCCTTTCTGAGGCTACTTAGTCATTGGATATAATGCTGCACTACTTTTTAATATTACTTTTTTTTAGAAATTTTTTTATTTATCTTAAAAACAATTTTTTCATATAGAAATCTAATACTATGAATTAATGTCTTTTTTTACCCATATAGTTTCTTTTATTTTTTTGTATGTTATTTAAATAAAATTAGTGTTTCAAGCAAAAAAACCACACAGTTTCAATTTTGATCATATCAATCTAATTACCGCATTGGAAAATACCCGTTTCGCCCAACAATGGCTTTTTTACTTGCATCTTTGTCCGAAATATTACAAGCTTCAAAGGAAAACCATAGTGTATACTATAAACGCCGTAAGCTTTTTTATATTTGTCATGTCTATTTTTTTACCTGTACGTATTTCTGCTAGATATTATCAATATTCAGTTAGTAATTAAGCACATATTCGTGCGATAAGCCGTATTTTTTTTATTAATCTTAGTTGAATATTAAGTCGTATAGCAATTTCCGTGATAAGGTTGAAAAAAAACCTTTTTTATATAACTTTTCATTTCTCCAATATCTTTTTCGGGGTTTATGATGTATTTACAGTGTTTAGAAATATTTTTTCATGTTTGTTTTTGATTCTTATACATTTTTTGGCGGTAATAATGGTTATAACTAAAATACAAATTCTTGTAAAAATTTAGTCGCTAGGGGTTAAAATTATTTAAGAAATACTATAAAAAAGCTTTCAAAATAAAAAAATGCATTTTAAATAATCTTGGAAGTATAAATTTAGACTATTCAAAAATATTCGTGCAGATTTCTAACTGTTCGCGTCTAGTATTATGCATTCAAAGATGCCAATTATTCCTTCTGTAATTATTTCTAGTTTTTGGTGCCTAGAATTAAATCCATATATTTAAAAATATCTAAGTGGATTGTTTTAGAAAAATATTTATAAGACTTATGTACAGAGCGTGGATTTTAAGTTCTATATTCTGCTAATAGACCCATGTATAAAAAAATGGAAGTGAAGATAAATCTTGACACAATAAAATTTACTTTTTACAACATTTTTGATATTTCTTACTTCTTATAACGTATCTAATTTTATATTATCTCGATAATATACCTATAAATATACCTGCACAGGAAAAAAGGTTTCTTTACCATCTCCAAAAGAATGATATGCAAAATATACAAATTATAAATAGTTATCTATGAATAATAAACTAAAATACTTGATATTTCCTATTATTTTGCTTAAACTTTATATTTGCATGTCTGTTGCTTGTATTAAGTATAAAGATTGAATTGGTTATCTGATATGCATAAAATTCTTTTTGCCTTTATTTGTGTATTTCTGTTAATTTTAGGAGTCAATTTGTAAAGTTATTCATACAAGTTACAGGTCTAATTTACTTTCATATAATCATCTTTTGAAATGTGGTATATAACACTTAGTAATTCCAATCAAATACAACTTTGACTCTGTTGAATATTATATTGATTATCGCAAAGTTTCTAGGTTTAGAGTGGGTATTAATATAACTAGAAGGAATATATTCATCCGACTCGCCAGATTTCAGTTCGAACAAATTGCATTTTTTTTAAAAACTTAAGAACAAAAAAAGACATATTATATTTTTTTATAACCTATTTGTTAACGAGGGTACTTTTCAAGTTTAAAGAGTTCAAATCCATTCTAGAATATCATCCGGAATTACAATTGTTTTTGCTTAGACTTTGAATGAATTCTTATTTTTTTTATCGAGCGAAAAAAAACCAATATCTTTAAATCTAAATGGTTATTGTACAATAATAAACTAGATTTTTACAAATTTCAAATTCATTATATATAGTATAATTTTAAAAAATTATAATTCTTATGTATAAGCATATTCAGTTTTCTATCTTTGATTTAGTGTTCTGTTTCATGTTTTGATACGGAGTTTGATTTAACCCCATAATAAACATGTACAAAATTTGTTTTAATCGAACTTGTGCTAGTATTAGTTTCCTCATACTGTTTGTTTTTGTTTTTATCTTTCATTAAATTTTTTAATTAACTATTTTTTGATTTGTTGTTTATACGTAAATAATATGCTAAATATACATTTTGTGAGTCTAGACCTGGTTTAATGTGCTTCGTACGGGTAATTTGTTTACGATTGAATATATATTTTTAGGATCTTCTTTTTTTGTAGAATAGCCATTTCTGCTTTTTTTTGTATTCAATCTTTAGAGATATAGATATATTCATAAATTTATTCTATAATAATCTAGATTTACATAAATAGAACCTTTTTATTTATTTTTAAGATGCTAAATTTTTTTGTTTAACTTTTCTGGATTTTGTAATAAATTTTATGACAAAACACATTCAAAAACCTTTATCAAGAATAATTTTATTTCCTTTCTTTTTATTTATTAAAGATAAATATATTTGAACTTGTGTTGTAAGAAGTAAATTGTATGTTTATATAAATGTATGGTATATTTTTAGAGTGTGGGTAAATTAATCTGCAAAATTATTTCTCATGATAATCAGTTTTAGCATGCCCTTTTCAGACAATGTTAACGAAAAGCGTGAAATTAATGTCTTTGGTGTGTTTCTCATTATTTTTTTTCATGTTTACTTCTATCTTTACTTCACGATTTGGGATCGTTCCTCTTTAATATTATGAAATTTTTTTAATTTGGTTTTGGAATGAGAAGAGATCTAAATTTATCATTTTAAGTGTGTAACTACGACAAATCAAATGGTTTTTAAGTAACTATATAATCTAAAAAATATACGATATCAGAAAAATAAACATAAAATGAAAAAGGTATTTCAATAATTTTGAAAGATAGCAAAAAATCATTAAAACATGCTGCAATCTATAAAAATTATAATAAATACAAAAAATTCATCCAAAATTCAATAAGAATCTTATTATTAAAATTCATGTTACCCTGGTTCATTATAATTAAAAAAAATTGAAAAATAAAAGCATAGAATATATTTTTAAGCATAAAAGCTCTTTAAAAAACAAAATGTCGCACTTATTGATACAGTGTTAACAATTATCGCTCTTTCGAAATAAATAATATTTTCATGACCCACATATATTTTGGTGCATAAACTTATCATCACTTAATATTTAAAACTGATAATTTCTCAATAAGCAAACAAATTATTCTTTTATACTCTTTGTGTGCTATCCGAGATTCCAGACTATTTGTTTCAAATGAATTTTTAATCATAAATCTTCAAGCCAAAGTATATCTATATATCGTTCATCATATGATAACGTGTCTTTCCGTAAATAAAATACTCCAGATAGTATTTATATCATTTGAATTTCTTTAAAATAGGTGTCAATCGATGATAATCACAGAATACCGTATTTTACTTTATTGGTTATAAAAGCAAATATAAATATTCAAATCATTTTATTTTGATGTATAATCAATTGAGACAAGTATATTGCCCACAGCTCGATATCTGTTGCAAATTTGTTGGTTAATAAAAAAGCTATACTGTAAAATATTTTGTGATTTTACTATTCAACTTAATTTAATAATTTCTAATTAGAAGTAGATTAATATATTTTGATTCTAAGATTTCCTGAAATCTAAGTTTACAGTGATATAAAAATGAATCAGTAATAAATTACACACAAAAGTGTAATTTTAACATCACAACGCATACACAAGTTTTATTTGAAATTGTAAATTATTATGGTAGTTTATTAGTGGTTTTATCTATTTTATTATTATAATCGGCGACATTTATTTTCAAAAAAAAATTTGAAAATTGATTTAGTGAAAGAACCTTTGAAAAAATGTAATGCAAATATTTATATGCAAAAAAAGAATTTAAATTTTGTACATAATCAATAGATTAAAAATAAACTTTCAATCAAACTTTATAATCAGATGTAATCGGAAAAACGCATTTAAAAGATTCGCTATAAATATTAAACGCGAAAAATATTTCTTTTTAATAAATTAAATATAATATTTCTTAAATTCTCATCGTGTAGATTATTATTTTTACCATTATAAGGATCGAACATATCTGCTCGTTTATTCTGTACACGTGTGATTTCATGCACGATAAAATTTAACTATTACTGAAAGCCTTTAAAATTTTATATTTTACTCTATAAATATTAAAAATATGTTCAAATTTAAAATAATCGGTAGTGCGTATATAGAAGGCGATATATTTTTTTATTTTAAAATATACGATTCATAAACATAAATGTTTAGGTTAATTCATCTATAACATAAATCGATTCATTTATAATGGTTGCATATTTTATTTTCTCGAGATATTTCATAGCTGTTTCTTGCAAGAATAAATGCCAAATGACATTCTTATACAGAAAATTCTAATATGCCCAAAACGAAAAGGAAATAAATTTTATTAACATTAAATGGACATAATATGCCTATTTTTTGAAAGAATAATACATCTGTTTAAAATCGCGCAAAATATTTTTACTAAAATAAATAAGCCTAAAAAATTTACATATACAGCACGTAAGATGTAATATTTGGATATTTATACATAATTTTAGTTGAAAAATAGCTTAAATTTACTTCAACCATAAAAGTAAGTGGACTTAGGCCATGAAAAAAAAAATATGTTGCTTGTTGGTATTCTTATAAACAAATTTTTTCAATAAATACATTTAAATGTATGAATAAATATGGCTCAATTTAAAAATGCATAAATTTGGATTGCTAGCAAAATTACGTGCAATATAGGTGATTATAAATGATTAAAATGTCCACAAGATGTAATTTTCAAAATATTTATAGCTAATGTGGAATCTAAATTTAGCTTTAATTTTCTCGGTTTTTAGAATATCAATGTTTTTTAAAAAAGGTTCTTCTTATCTTATGATCCTGTGCTTTTTTTGCCTGAAATTCAGTATAAGAGAGCCCATAGGATTTATTAAGTTATAATTTACAATAGTAAAACTTTTTTTGTATCACGTCTAATCCATCCTTTTCAAATTGTAATTCTAAAAATAGTGTTAGTGTTATAAAATGAATTAGTTAAGCATTATTATTCTAATTTTAGAGACAAAGCTACCTGATTTTTTGCCCTTGTTTTAAAATTTGTGAACCAAGTAGCAGATTTAAATGATTCTAAATTTTCAAAAAGCTTTATTTATACATAAAACACAAATATAAATTATTTTTGCATGAATCTACTTAAATTCTATTCATTGTAATATATAAATATACGGGCTTATGACGCTTGAGATTTTAATTTTAATGATAATATCGTTTGTCTTCCTTCGTGTATAGCAAAATTGTTATGGAAATAATATAAAAATGTAGAATTTCCTCCATTCAATAGTTTTTACATTTAAAAATTTCAATCAACAATTTTTTTGCAATTTTATTTAGTTTTCTAGAAAACATTGAGCACTCATGAATTATGACAAATTAGATTTATCTAGAAATCCTACTCTTATATTTAAGCATCTAAAAATCAGTTTTATATCATCTTTCAATAGTTTATTTTTAAAATACAGAATTAGCTTTGTCAAAGACGCTTGATCATTTTGTAATAGAATATGAGCTGAAAGCTTTTATATAAGATGCAAAATTTACAGAGTTACATTTCTTAATATCATAAACATTTTAAATACACATTTTATAAGTTATATAGACGTCTTTGATTTTTTTCATATTTATAGCTACTCAATACACGAACATTGTCTTAAAAGATGCACATTCACACGATTTAAATATTTTTATTTTTATTTAATATTATTGTATTATTCAAGTCTAATATTATTGTACTATTTTTGAAAATATGCAACATATTTAAACCCAACAAAATTTTCATTATGGTTTTTCATCTTATTGACGAAATTAATGTCACATATATGCAGATCTTTTTAAGTGTGAAAAAAATAACTTTTAAGATATTTTAGCTTGGTGTTCTTCATGTTGATGGAACTTTTCAATCTAAATCTCTTGAATTAGTAGTTGACTCAGCAGCCAAATAAACACTCAAATAATATCACTAAATATAAAATCACAGTGTAAAGTCTCAACGAAGATATTACTGAAATTAAAAGTGACTTGCGCTAATTTTTACTAAAACAAACATGAATGCCCATGATGCCGTTAATATAAATATATGCAGCATATAAATACAAAGTTAAACAAGATCTATAGATTTCTGAAACTTTTATATTAAAAAAACAGAATCATCGACCCCTACTTATTACATGGACATATTCTAGCCCCAACTTATTAGATATAATTATGTGTATAAATAAATTATGTGATGTTTATTACTCACTTTTATCATTCTTTATAAAAACGGAACGAATAAGAAATTTAAAAAAAGAGAAATAAAATGTTTATAAAGGGTTTGAGCAATATAAAGACTCTTTATGTAAATTTTGGATACACACATTTTCCTAATGTGAATCATTGATTTGATATGTATTTAATTACAACAAGAAATTATATTAGTAAAGATTATACATGGAAAATATATGTTTCCTGATAAAATTCAGGATATTATATTTTTTAAAACGACATTAAATGATGAAAATGTTGTGATGATTATTATTTGAATTTATAATATCATATTAATGACCCAGTATATGAAAAGTCGTTGAATCTTAATAAAAAACGTATGTGTTATGAAAGACGTTAATCTAAACATAGGAGAGCCTGTTTGTATCTAAATAAAATTAAAGCCCAAATTATGACACATAGAAAATCAGTATATAAAAGTGGCGTATATTGATACCTTGGCTTTATTATTGAATAATCTTATAACAACTACAAGAGACTAGGATTCTAATATTTATCAAATAAGAAAAGATTAAGCATATTTTTGATAAAAAAAAACTCAATGCAACAGGTTATCAAAATATTATTATGATAAAAAATTCAGAGAGCTTTACCGACACATTTTTATTCATAGTAAATAATTGAAGCATCAATGAAAGTTATAGATTTTCAAGTTAATCGATTGGAAAAGGAAATAAATACCATATATATATACACTTACACCAAAAACATTTGCAAAGAGACTCGAATTTGTATCAAAGAAAACTTAAAGGAAATTTAATAGTTTTCTACAAGCCAGAATCTTATCAACTGCGAAAAATACATGTTAAGGTATAGCTAAAAAAAATTAAATAAAGGAAGAGCAAGTAAATTAAAAAACCAAATAAAATGATGCATAAAAAATATAATATGAATAAAAACATCCTACTATGAGGTCAATTTTTTTGATTTACAAAATAAAATAAATAAACATTCAAATTGTTAAAATATAGTTTCTTCAAAGATATTTACCAAAATTTATATGATAATATTTAGACTAGTCATAAACATGATTTACTCAATCTAAATCAATCAACATAGCACGCACATGTAAATATTTCAAAATGTATTTACTGCAAAATTTTAGATTAATCAAAGAAATCAAACTTTAACAAAACTGAGGCAAACATATTTAAACCAGTTTTATCATTATAATAATATTTTGCAACAGAAGATAATGATCCATAAAGTCAAATAAAATCATTAAAACACTTATCCAGACAGTTTTAACTTTGAAAATCTCTTAATTTTATTCATTTAAATAACAATAGCATATTTTTCTTAACTATAACGATAAAAATGCAATAAAACACATATTTTGTATTAATAAATAATAAAAGCATTAATATATTATTATTGCATATAATAAAAATTCAAAACGTCGTAGTTTTTCCAATTCATATATTATAGTATATTATAGCAGACTTTTAGTCATAATAAGTTGTTTTCTATGATAAAGATATCCTATAAATCAAATACAATATTTGGTATTAATATTATTTTATCTGTAATAACAAATATCACAGCACTCAAAATTATTATAAAAACCCAAAAAGTATAATAAAAATAAAATAAAAGTCGCTTTTTTTATGTATCTTAGTTTCTGTGCTAATTTTCTAAACTTAAAATAAATACTTTGCCATATAAATCTTATAATCTCATTGGCCATCTATCTTTTATATCACTTCATTTAATTGTCTGAAATTAACAGTACAAAATGTAGCTATTTGGTGATTTTCTTGAATAATATATATTTATATTTGATTTATATCAAGTTATATCAGTAAGGTCAAAAATAATTGACTTTAATCAATTGTTTATTAAATTTCATTAGAAAATAATTGTGTTGAATTCTCTAAAATTCATGGATTACCATAAAATTATGGCAAAAAGAAATATTTAATTTATACTTGCAATGATAATCCAACTTTTTAATTAGTATAGCAATTTCAATTGCGACGAGTCGATTTACTCAAAAAAGATAAGAAAAGACAACAATTACATTTTTATTCTAATTCTAATTGCAAAAATATTTTCATAATTTGAAAATAAAAGGTAAGTTTCGAAAACTTAAAAAACACATTTTATATCTTTTAGCTTAATTTCACTAAAAACGTTAATTTCCCTTGATTCGTTTTAAAACATTTATAGATACATAGAAGAGTATATCTATATTAGAAATGCAAATATTTATATTTTTTGTTGTCGAAATAGTATTTTAGTCTTGAATGTATTCCAATCATATTTCTATCAAAAAATAATATCCGGATCGTTTTTATTGGTGTTTCTAGTGATTTGTTCTAAAAAAATATTTTAATATAAAATAATCAATTTTTATAGAAAGAAATTTACATAAAAAGGATTTTCTTTTTGCTTTAATTAGAAATTTAGGATCAATAACACATTTCCTCGTTCGATAAAATTTATTAAGAGTTAATATAAAAAACCATAACATTTTCTAAAATCATAGAAATAAAGTAGGATATAAAGTTATAATTCATATCGATAATTTGAGTTTATTATTAATACATATTTAGCCAAGTAGAACTTCATAAACCTTATCTTTACCGATATCAAAAATAAAAAATATATCTAACTATAAGCTCTATACTTCTTTCTAGCACCTTTCTCTTTTTTATGCTGTACTTGTGCTTGTTTTAATACGACTCAACGCTTCGAGCATGTTATAAAAATCTGGATCAACAAAATTCGACTTATGTGCGATCCTATGGTGTTAAAAGTCCATATATGAAGTATCAAGTTAGTCTTTTAATTCATCCGCATATATTACTGGACCCTCGTGAACTTTTCTCTTGATGACATTCATTGTTGTTGGTATAGTTTTATTCGAAACAAACAGTAGAAAATCTTTTGATAGTATTTTATTTTTTTTAAAATTGTAAATACTAAGGTCCAGGTTTATTCTATTGGTCTCCTTCATCAACGAGACCTTACTTTATAGCTAAGCATTGTTTCATCAACTTAAATAGTTGCCGAAGGCCCCCAATTCTACAATATTGTTGCTATAATGTTTTGTTATTTTTTTAGCCTCGCTTATTAAGTTTGCAAGCCAGCTTTTTTTTAATGATTACAACTTCTCAAATGATTCTTTGCATGATTTTGTGAAAGAAGAAATTTTTTTTTAGCAATTTCTTGATGTTTATTTGAAATCAACTTTATTATGTGAGTTTATAATTCATATAGTAGTTTGATATTTATCACAATTATAATACATGCACCTATATTTACAACCATCAAAACTATCTTTTGTAGCCTTTAAAGCCATTGGTAATCTTGGATGTATACAAAAACAAGATAACTTATATTCATATAATAGTTTCTTGCTTCTAAAATAAGATATTAGACTTAATTTTGTATTATATTCTAAATTACTTGAAAAATTGTATTTTTTTGGGGACTTGATACTCATTTTAAATTCAATAAGCAAATCCTAGCGCTATACTATTTGTTTATTGATAAAAATCCGAAATGATTGCCTCTGAGAAACATGTAAAATATACAATAATATCAGGTTAAACATAAAAAATGATTTTAATTATGCGAAAACTATTTTTACGATAAAGGCATTAATATTTCTAATAAAAAAACATTAGAATCATGTTTAAATCTTAATATTTTATGATGAGAAAATGGCCATGGAACTAATAGTACAAAAAATAGATCTGATTACACGAAGTTAAACACATCCATTGTATTAATTACTAGGAGTTTTTCTATAAAAATTCACTTTCAGAATGAACTCCCAAATTTTTATGCAGAAGCAAGTAGAAATAAAACCAATTTTGACTTTAATATATCATATTAATGTGTAAAATGTCATAAAGAATAATAATTCTAAAATAAAATGCATAGTCTTTGTGTATAAAGGGTGTTAATAAAATAACACCACTATGCTATATACACATTTAAAGGTTAATAATTTCGATTCTAATCGTAAATTAATAATATAATAAATCGATAAAGGATTCTAATTGATTTTTTTTAATAACATTTGATATTTTAATCTTGATTAACAATATTAGGCATTCTTCATGTATTTACAGAAACATAATATTTTAAAACATAATAGCATCATTTTTATATTAAAATTTTTTGCCTTTCGATTTTTTTTGCATATAAAAATTTAATATAAAATATTTATCTTTCTAATTAGCCTATTAGTTTTATGCATATCAATATAATGATATTGTAATATTTCTAAATAAAAATGAAGCAAAATAGATGATAAATGAAAATTTAATTTTTAAAAACAAAAAAATATACATTTAAATATATGTTCTTTAAATACAGAAGCTTTATAGCTCATATTGTAACTCAATTAACTGTTTTTTTGCGACGCATGCCAGGATTCGAGAAATTTTAATGCATAAACATCTTTCAATCTTCTATTTTATTTTTGGTTTCTACTTGCTATAAATATATTTGTATACCACAATATTTATTTATGGGTTAATTTTCTTTTTATCGATTTTATCTATTTAGACGTGTTCAGCGTGTTGGGAATATTCCACAACTCCTTGATGCATCTTTTGACACCTTCCTCTGATCTATCTTCATCAACTGCTCTTCTTCTCTCAAATGAGATGAGTTCAAGTGTCTTGCGGAGTGTGAAGGCTTACATGTATGCTTCTACTTAGTCCGGGATTTTTAACTCCTTAACATATTTTTTATGATATTTTGTGACCACCCCATCCCAAGTCATCACATATGGTATTATTCTTGTTTTGCATTTGTAAATTAAACTGAGTTCATTCGCAAAGATGTCATACTTCCTATATTTTTCATTCTCAACTTCAGTCAAGTTATCAAGGCTCGTTATACCTATTTCGATCAGCGTAATGATATTTTCTTTTTTATCGTATAGAAAAATATCAGGTCTATTTTGTTTGATTAAAATATCCGTTTTATTTGAGTATCAACTTTTATTTCTGCATTTTCGTTTTCGCAGATCTCTTGTACTGAGTGAGTTCTGATCTTTTTGGTTTTCTTGAAGTTGTATCGTCTTGATAGGAGGAAATGAAGACATCTTACGATTTCATTATTTCTTCGCGTGTAATCATGCCCTAACATTTTCTTGCATCTTGCTGCAAGGTGATCAATTGTTTTCATAGCTTCATTACAGTGTATAATTTTATCCTCTCACCATAAAACACATTTCTGTCTTGAATAAAACAGAATTTTCCTTCTTTACTTGGTTTAATTTTGCCATCTTTTATCCATCTTGATGATCCAACAATATCAATCATATCATTATTCTTAGCTTCAAAAAGTTTTTGGTGTAATGGTTTTTCTTTTATTTTAAACAATAGACTTTCTTGCTGCTTTTTCTCCAGTGTTTCGGAGTCGGTGATAATAGCATGATATTTTTTTTTAAGATATTCTTCAATTAGTGAGAGATGTGTCTTGTTATCTTTTTCTACTTTTAGAATCGCGGCCCTCCTTGGTGAGCTGTTTTTACTCTTTTCAAGCAGATTTTTTAGCTGGTAGATCATCTTCTCAGCTTTAAATTCGATATTACATAGCCCACGCCCTAGTTCATTTCTCTTTATATATAATCTTTGTTTATTACTAGGCTGGAGGTGAATGGAAAATTCGTTTAAAATATCTCTTATCTTATCATCAAGTTTGATGTATTCTTCTGGTTCTAATTTTTATACGCTTATGTGGTAATTCATGAGTGACTTCGCATGTTTAATAATGGTTTTAAATAAATTCCCGGCATTAAGTTTAGTCTTGCATAAATTTTTTATTCGATTTAATATTTGTTCTGCAATTACATCTATAGTTTCTTGCTTTAGCTCTGATTTGCTATTCTCAATTACCCCAAGATATTTGTATGCTGCCGGGCCTTCTATAAATCTTGCATCATCCGCACATATTTCATGGTTAGTGGCTGATTTTTATTTGTTTATTTCAAGGCCTACTGCATTAAAGAAGGTAAGTGTTATTTCTGTCATGAGTTTAATAGTTCTTGGAGTTTTTGAAATTAATTTGAGGTAATATATGAAAAGTAGGTGATTTGTTGTATATGAGTTTTCATCGTTCAGTACACTCACTCCTGGAAAGCGTTCATTTATTTTCTGCTTAAGGGATCAATACTTAGAACGAATTAAGAAGGTGACAGACTATCTCCCTGTAGTATTCCTTTTTTTATTCTTTTATTCATGATTTCTTCTCCATTTAACCTTAACGATATACTCCATTTACTTGTAATCTTTCTTATGAAAGATGTTATCCATGCTGGTAGATTCAAATTTTCAATACATGCATGTAGATAGTTATGTTCTATTGAGTCAAACGCCTTTTTTTACATCAATCCACGTTGTGTATAAATTATTTCCATGCTCTTTATTTATCGAAATATTGATAAGAGCTTGTTCTTTTGCTCCTTGAATGCGCCTTATTGTTCCTAACCGATTTTCTGCAATAGATTCTCTTGTCTCTACTTCATACTAATTATTTTTGAGACCGCTTTTGTCGTTAATTTATATAAATTAGACATACATGTTATTGGTCTAAATTCATTTCCTATCTTGACATCTTCGTTTGGTATAAGGTATGTAGTGCCAGAATAAAACCATTCTTCCTGGTGTTTATTTTCTAAACATTCATCTGATATGATCTGATATATATATATTTATGAAGACTCGTCATTTTTTTAATGAAGAAGTTAAAGATTCCATCTGGTCCAGCTGCTTTCCAGTTTGGCAGTGATTTTATTATATTATCAAATTCAATCTCTGTTATGAAGCAAATTTTTTCCTGTTTTTGGACAGGTAGAAATGGACATAGGTAATCGTCATAATTATTTTTGTTGTGATTTTCCGTATCTTTTTCCCACATTTTCATCCAAAAATTTTTGATTTGTTCACCTGAATCTTCGATTGCATAATTTTTGTTTTGTGTCAATCCTCTATAAAAAAAGTCTTCTATTGAGCTTAAAGCAGTTATTTTCTCTGGTGAAGTCACATCTTTTTTGTACTGCTCTATTTTTTTCTGGAATATTCTAATATTTTCTGTATAGATATTTAACACAGTTTTAGGATGATCATCTATGTCTAGGATTATGTTTCTTGACCGCATTATTTTTCTTAATTTTTTTTACTTCCTCTTCTTTTACTTCACTCCGTTTATTTTTATATAATTCTAGTCCATCTCTTTTTTTTTTAAAAGCTCAATTTTTTCGATTTTTTCTGAAATATATTTGTTGTCTTTTTTCGGTTGTGTTGTGAGGCGTTTGTAAGTCTGTTGTGCGGTTTGTAGCAACACTGCAACATCGGACATATTCTTGGGATTCTGGGTGGATGTAATTGTCCCTATTATCATATTACTAGTTTGGAGAGTATTAGTGTCAACTTTGTAGCATGGGATTTTCCATGTCCTTTCAAATTCAACGATATTTGCCTTTTTTTTAAGCTTTCGTGTATTTCATTGAATTCCCTTCTACATAAGTCGACTCTTTTATACTCTATAATTCCAAAATGTGATGAATCACTCTATTTTGCTCTTTTTGACGTTTTCTGCATCAAATCGTTTGACAACCGACTTCTTTCCATTTTGGTCTATTAATATTCTCATCGCTCGTCTTTTGAGTTCCTGTTGGGACAAATTACATTGGAATTTTCCGTTGTAAGTTTTTGGAGTTTATCCCATCCGAAGCGTGGCATACGATGGAAGCGTATTAGGATTGCCGCATAGGCATTTTGAATCCATTCATCCGACGAATATTCTGTTGATGTAAAGATCGATTCTAGTGTCAGATGTCTTGTTGATGTTTTTAAGGAGGTTTTTGCATGTTCCGTTGCCAACACATCTTTTTTCTCGGTTACAGCCGCAGTTTCGCATGATTTATCTTTGTAGTGCTCTGCTTCTGATTTTTCTGTTTCAGCCATTATACCAGACGTATACCACAATATATATTCCTTTATACAAAAAAGAATCTTTAATATCATATCGCTACTAAGTCGTCTTACGACATTTTAAACACATCATATAACAGAAATTTTAAATAGATGTTAATGTATAAAATAGTGAAAAATATGGTATTATACACATGAGGAAATATTTTAAACATATTCACCATATCTTAATCTTGATTTAAAAAAAGAATCACAATAATAGTGTATTTAAATATCATACAAAAATAGCAAATTTTCGTCTAATATATATAAACAAGCTCTAAATTTACTTAGACATGCTCAGATTTAAAAATCATATTAGCTTTTTTATGATCGAAAATGATATCTAAAGGCAATATAAATTTATAAATTTAGTAAAAAACCATGGTATCTTTGTTGATATTATATATAATGATATTTAATTCAGATATCATAATAGTTCAGTCTCCCAGAAATCACATATAGAGAAAAATATGTAACCAAGCCTCCATAATTTTTATCAAAGAAAACTATGTATAAAATATAAAATGGAAATTGCTGATGCAGATTTAACTAATCACAGAAAATCTAAGCGTATTTTTATTATCAGTAATAGAGCTTATATTGATGAAATGATATTTATCTATAACAGTGCCTAATAAATTTTAACTTATCTTGGTCATACAATAAATAATAGAATGTTAATTTTCTATTAAAAAAAAAGATTCTATGGATTTAAACTATTGAAAACAAAGAGACACACAATTAAGTCGTAGCATAAAATTTAAACCTTTTATCACACAAAAAATGCATGAGAGAATCCGATAAAAAACGAACTTATACATAGAGCTGTAGGCATCTATTGCGATTTGCATATAAAAGACGTAAATTAGAAAATTTAAGCAGAACTTCGATTTTTTTTAATTGTGATATGTATGTTTTTTTGTCGCAGATATTATGTTTCTGATAAATTTAAATAATTTATTTAGAGGTGCGCACTTAATAATATTTACTAGGTGTTTCCACTCTATAATAAAAATAACTAAAACGCAAATATAAGAACTTTCATTATAATAAAATGTTGTTAAAATACACTAAATGCGATATTTACAGAAATTTTTATTTAACTTGTATTTTTGGCTTTTTTTTGTAAATATGATAACATAATATCATTCAATAAATTCTTTAATTTTTATAGATAATAATTTTTAAATTGAAAAGTTGCATAATATATCCATGAATTCTTATTTTTACTCGGATAATTCTAAAATTAATATTTCTTAGTTATAATTTTTATATTACAAAAATGGCATTGTCTTTTATAAAAAGTATCTTAATGTGTTTTGAATTCGTTAAACGATACACCAAATATGTTGATACAACTATTTAATATGTGTAAAAAATGTAAAAAATTTCATTTATATACGTTATAATACATAAAATGTCACATTAATTAAACAAATTGTAGTACTATGCATATTTTTTTATTAGTAGAAAAAAACAGCAAATTCTTGATAAATGTGACATTAATAGCTCAAATGCAATGAGGAAAAGATAAAATCTTCCAGGTTAATAAAAAGCTCTAACATTAGATCTTATCTAGACATGCATCTGTATTTATATAGCTATTGTTTCTTTGTAAAAATTTTAAATGTAAATTTTTCTATAAAAAAGTACAAAAATCTGATAAAATATATAAGCGAACTATAATGAATACCTTTTTTTTCATATTTTGCTTTTTATGCGTGTATTAGGCACAAGTAATCAAATAAAATCAATACTAAACTACATTTATAAGCACAGGATTCAATTTATCCATTAACTTACGAAATGAACTTTGCAAATTAGTGCTGATCGAACACTAGATATAAAAAATATCAAATCAGATCGATATAATTAATTCTGTTTTTATATCTTGAAATTTAGTTGTGCAATATACACATATTTTAGATGTCTTTAGCAAAATTAACCTTTTTTATAGAAATAAAAAGCGAAATTTTATAAGATTGAAGTATAATGATATAACATTTATCACGATTAATGTATTTAGGGCAAAATTAATATTTAAAAATACGATATTAAGGCATATTTATAGACTAAACATGAAATTATAGCATTATAATGCAATATAAACTACTCAAAGATATTCCTTCCAAGATTATTTTTTTTGATTGGTGGATAAGGGGTTAAAAAGTCAAAAAATTTAAATATTATATTGAGGATTCATTTGCATTCATATAAAAGCTTCTAAATACAATTTTCTGATTTAAATTGATCCCTAATATCCAAAAACAACATAAAAATATTTTTAATAAACTATTATATAATTTATATTGAGATGTCGATAATGCATGTTCATTTTCCCGGCTGATATTAAGTTACTATAAGAATTATACAAAATATTTAAATCGACTTTATATAAATACAGATATATTAGAAAATTATCCGAAAGAATTTCTTTAACTTCTTGGAAAATTTTTTATAAGAAGCTAAAAATCTTTTTTTTTCTAAAAATAAGAAGAAAATACATTTTTTATGCTAAGGCGACCAATAAATAAATTAATAGAGATATATCAATATGCGATCTTATTTTCCCCTCACTGATATTAAGTTTTTGCAAGAGGGCATAAAAAATGTGCGGATCTATCCTAAATAAATGCAGAAAATTATTATTATTCAATATTTGTGACTTTAAGAAATTTTTTTAGAAGAAACCAAATGTTTTTTTTGGATAAAATACAAAAAACAGCATATTTTTTTTATACAAATGCGCCCAATGAAAGAAGATTCTTAGGATATATAATTATGTAATATACACACATTATACTTTTATTACCAACCAAAGAATTAAAAATACAAAAATATACATAGAAATTTAGTTTAAAAGCATATAATTTGATCATCAAAACAATCCGAAGAGAATTTGTTATAAGAAAGAAGTGTTTTTTTTACATCACTTTAGAATATATTTGGGGCTCCTTTTTTTATACTATAAAACATTTTAAGCTTTTTATAAAAAATATCATGCTTTTATGTCACACTATTTGTATATCTACATACACAAATTTTAGTGAAGTGGGCATTCAGCAATGATTTTTTTTACAGATGCTCAAATTCCATAATATAAGATCGTGAATTGAATTGTTTATAAACAAATCTAGATGATCACAATTGTAATTTGCCGTTTTCCTATAATATATACCGTAAAAAGATTCATATGAATTTTATTATGTAGTAAAATCGTTTAAAATATACAAAAAAAACGCGCTTGAGCTATCTTTATGGTAATCACATCTTTGCGTAAAAAAATCAGCTTTACATATTTTTGTGAATCTGGTAATTCTAAATAACTAATACAGGAATACTATTTATAGGGGATGTAAGTTTTTTACTATTGAACTCTTATCGCTTAATTGTCAATTTATTTTGCGACACATATATTGATCTTCGTATCCTATAAGTTTTTTATTTTATAAAAAGTATGCCTTTACCGATAATATATAATTTATAATCTTAGAACGTTTTATTAACAGATTTAACATTTAAAAAAATTTATATTATTTTCGAGCTTTATGTTGTAATATAAAAGCAGTTTCCAGCCCTTAAATTTTGTTTTTTTATTGATTAAAATAAATCAAGCCGGTAGAAATTTATAATAAACCCTGTAACTTATTTAAAATCATATATAATTCGTAAAATCTATATATACCGATTAAAAACTTAACTCAAGGAATAAAAAAAGATATGTCAAGCTACAAAAATATATCTAAACATTTTATAAATTTTCAAATATTTTATTATCATTAAAAAAGCATATATATCTTAATACTATTGTTGAAAATAATAAAAATATAGAAAGTCCCGTAATAAATTTTCATCATGATTTTTATTAACGTCAAATAAATGAAATGCGCCAACATGTGCATATGATTAAAACAAGCTCTTTTTAGTTTTTATGACCTGAAATAACTTCGCCTTCATTTTTTTAGAACAAGATGATGCCAAGATATAAAAATAAAATCGAAAATACGTAGACTAAACGAATGATATAAATAGACAGAGATTACGTATCCGGTGAGGTATTTATATTATAATTATCTAGATTCTATTTTTTGCTTTCGGTAACTTTATTCATATGTAACCCTGTCTTATTTCAAATAAACGAAACCTTATCATATTTTATTTACAGCCTGTCTACAGTCTATACACCAAAATAAGACTATTGAGAATTTTCGTAATTACATTAAAATTGGAAACATTATTATTCGTCTATATTGCAAATATATTTGTAATTTTTATAGATCCATTCTCTAAGTTATATGTTGTTCATATTTTATGGTTTTACGCATAATTTTTTTACTTTTCCCTATTTTTATAGACTCATGGCCTTTCGTTTTTGGCATTATATGTCCTGTAGCAATTCGATATTCATCGGATCTGGTTGTAAATATCCATATCCTTAAATTTTCAAAATCTGATCCTAAAAGGTTCAATTTAATTCTGACTTTAACAGAAGTTTGAAAAAAATTGAAAGTAACAGTAAAACTGAATATGAATATAATATTTCAGAATAGTCTTATTTTAAAACAGTTATTATTACATCATAACAATATAATTGTGGTTATAAGTTCTAAAATTACAACTCGATACAATAATATAATAAAATCACGATGAGAAAGTATGTGATAATTAATGTTTACCATGCTGAATAATTTTTTGTGTCCTTATTTTTTATCTATAGGAAAGATAAAAAAAATACAATTATCATTAGCTTTTTAAATGAAAGTTTTTCTATCCAAAATATATTTTGAAAAATCCTATATCATGCAAATGGTGCATCATGTTAAATAAATTTTATGTGTAATTTATTATTTTAATTACTTTAAATTATGTTTGTTTTTAGCTTTATAATATCAAAATAAATTTTGGATAATTCCTTAGGGCTTATAAATCATAATAATTTCTTCATATCTTAAGAGCGTTGCAATTTTATAATCACTAAGTACACATCTAAATTTTTATTATAATAAAAATATTTAATGACTATATTATATGTAGAATGTTAACCCGATATAAAGTTACACGTTACCATTTTAAATTTTAAATACGGCATTTTTATCATTCTCGCTCTTACGATATTAAATTTGTATATATTTCGTGCATGATTTTTATCACACGCAACAAATATAGAAAGCTTATTATGATATTAAATTATATGCTTTATTATAAATATAAATCATTTCATTTATATTAAATTTTTGGAATATGATGAATTTTTAATTTCTTTGTCATTAAACTGCATTAAATACAAAAAAAGATTAATGTTTTCATTTGAACACGTCAATCGGGCCACTAAAATGAGATGAAATATTCATAATGACCTCAATTACTCACTCCTTAGTTTTTAAATGTCTTAAATTCTTTCTGAGCTATAATAAAGTGTAATTATTTGTCCGAAAGCTTTCTTTCACTTTGAATTAGTATAACTGTGTTTTCTGTATACCTAACAGCTAGGCTGCATAAATTTGCAATTTATTTTTTATCGGTGTATTTTTGTGAGAAATATTCGAATCTTTATTTCTTTCATATGAATAATTCGAGTGCACCCACACCATTCAACTATAGCCACTATACATAAATTAGATTTTAATTATTATGAGTCATAATCTATATAATTATATGATAAAAAAGAATATTTATAAGAAAAATCTGGAATTTATACATTGTGTTCAGTATAAAATACACACAACATTCGAAGTCCATCGTATTTAGGTATCAAATAACCTTTTTAAAAATATTCAAGAATATAATAATAATTATTCATTTTTTGTAGATTTAAAAATTGTATATTTATTTTGTATCACTTAGAATGCTTTTGAATTATTATTATAAATAAGTTTTATATTTAATAATTTTCTGATTTTTTATAAATCGCATTTATTAATTGAATTAATGTATTTTATATGGAGTTTAAGCATAGAATATGCAAATTTATTGTATAATTTAGTCACTGGTTGCAAACAAATACACAATATAAAAACGATTTTTCTGCAAAATCCAACTGCGTTTGTTAAGCTATAACATAACGTTTTGTGTGTTAATGGTTAATATTATTCAATAATTAAACAAAATAAAAAAATATGCACAATAAAAGAAATAAACTCCAAATAAATCTTTTACTTCTTAAGTTATCAATTTTGTAAGTATTGAATTCATCGTAAAGAGCAAAGCGTACAATCAAATAAAAATAGCACTTTTACGGTCGAATATTCCGTATATTTTACAAAATATATTATAATAATTAACTTTTTCAAAAGGTAAATTTACATTTTAGAAAAAAACATATATACAAATTTGCTTTTACTTTACACATTTCTAATAAGTTTCAATCAAGAACACTGAATATATAGAGTCTGTTGAATAGAATATACAAATTTATAGAAGGATATAAAATTTTTTAAATAAATACAAGTAATATTATGATAAAGCCTTGCTGAATATAATAATTTGATTTTGATTTTTTTTTTACCATCATTCAAAATAATTTTTTTAACGATTGGTTTTTTATAAATTTATATCTTGTGAGCTTATTAGCAAATTATTTTCAGATTTTGGTTAGATAGCAAACGCGTGCATTAAAAAAATTTAATCTTTAAATACATTGTGAATACCTTTCTATTTATGATATTGATCAAAATTTCATTTTCAGTTAGATCTTGATTAAGATAACGAAACATCTTTTATCTGTTCTATAATTATTGATTTTATCTATTTAATCTAAATTTTTTATGGGCCATGTAGATGATCATTCGAATCTTAGTTTGTATAATCAATATACGAATTATGAAAGGCACGTATTTTACGGAATCTGAAATGTTGAATATGAAATACATGGGTGAACTACCAGATGAACTGATGGAAATTGATGAAAACGAACACGAGAAAATTTTGGAAATCTTAAATGAACACGATCAAGCTGCACAAACCCACAAATTTACAGAAAATAAAATAAATGAAGATAATTCGGCTGTAGTAGAAAAAACTTGTGACCTATCAATGCAACCAAGAAATACGAGGCTACTGCATAAAGTATTTGTAGATAAACAAGAAAACTTTTATATTTTTGAGCCGCATTCAAAAGATTTGAATAATAAAAAGCCCAAATTAGTGGGAGATTTTTTGTCTGCCCATTACAGCCATATCAGTAAAATTAAAACGATATACATCATTAAACAGTTGTTCGAATCGAGGAAAAGAACAATAGGAATATATAAAGAAGAATTGAATATGTCAAAAATCGATTACTATAATTGTAATTCAAATCTTTACATCAGCTACTTGGATGAATTCTCCGATACAAGACTTTCAAAAATTGAAATAGGACCTATGAATAACAAGAATCCCACGAACTCAAGCATAAGTACTCAAAATAAAACGACAGAAAATAAAGACAAGTTTACTAAGAATCATCGACGTGTAGGGGTTAAATTAGTGGAAAATCTCTCTGATTTTTGGTATGAAATAGGAGCGGAAAAATATATAGAAGTACATATAGACATAGAGGAAAATAGATATATCAACATGAAATCGGATTTTATCGGCTTTATAGAAATAGATGGCAAAAAGTATGTAGAAATAGATAAAGACGGACTTCTGATGATTAAAGATGAAATTTACTATTTAGACGATATCAGCTATGCACAAAAATATGACGAACCATTAGCGAAAGTTAGTGATCATGAACAAATCATACATATTGGAAAGAAACCGCATATAAAATTTGTGTTTTATATTCAAATGAATACATGCGGAAGCGAAAAGTGGCATTCTGTCTTTTTGGATGAATTGAATAAGTTCTTTAATTATTTTAAGAAGAATATTTGTAAGTCATATAAAAAGGCGGATAAGGATAATTTGCGAAGGGTATCAAAATTTGATGAGCTCAAAAAATCAGCAAAACAATTTATAAATTTCTTTCGAGGGCATGTTTTGAAAAACAATTGCCTTGATTTTTGCAAACCGACTTATCCCATTGACAATGATTTTGAATTACATAAGCAAAAATTCATATCTCATTTACAAAAAGAAGAGAATTTTGATATGGAATACGTGAGAAATGCTGTAAGATGTTATTTGTCAAGTTGCACTAGTTTATCAAAAAGTAAAAAAATAACATTACCATCGTTAACAGACATTGACTTTTCTGGCAAATATATTATTGAATCAATAAATAAAATAGAAAATATCAATGTAAAAAAAGAGTTAGAAGATGTCATGGTTGAATTAAACATGTTTAAAAATATAAATTATATACGAGGCATGCTAACAAGATCAAAAAACAGTCATATTACAAAAAAACTAAAAATGAGCTGCAGTCTATTTGATAAATTAAAAAATATAGTCATACATATACTCATTGATGTCTTTTACAGCACATCACAGGCTAAAAACGCACCGAAAATGAGCAAAATAAACAATTTGGAGTTCTGTAATATTATTCGCAGTATCTCTATAAGTAGTCATATGAATTCAACAAATAATAAACCTCGCTATCGATACTTTGTGATCGTATATCTTGAATATTTTTTGTTAAAAACGAAAGATAAATATATAAAAAAACGGTTAGATTTCTATTTTACAAATATATCCCCGCAAAACTATATCTATTCACTTTGTATTCATTTTGCCAATCAAAAAAACATGATATTTATGAACTATAAAAATAAGACACGCTATAATATAAATTTTTTGAAAGAATATGACGAAATAAAATACATTAATTCCCTCTATTTCTATTTCTTCAGATTACTTTCTTGTGACAATGATTATCATCATTTGAATTCAGATCTGATATACACTATTTAAATCTAGCATATTCGCACAAGTAAATCCTTTAAGTCATAATTTAGAAGATGAAATATATGAGGGTAATAAATAGGGTTTTATAGACGTATAACAAACGACATAAGAATAAAAAACGATTTTTTATACGTCAAAAACAACGTGGATATCTTTTTTTAAACTTTCAAATTCTAAATACAGTATTGGTATTTTAGTAAAAAACACTGATATTTTGTATATGTATTTAAATGTATACTTAAAAAAAAAATTTATGTTTGAATCGTTTGTTTACAATAATAATATTAGTTATATAAGATGTAATCAAATTTCTATTCGAATCATGAAAAGATGTCATAATATCAATGCAATTTAATCTAACATAATAATTTTCTAATTTAATTGAAATGAGAAAGATATTTTTATGCCGGCTTCGCAATTGAATGCTTTAAAAATGTGAAATGAATCAACGGCTGCATTAACTTAAATATATATTTTCAAATGGCAACTAAGAATTTAAAAAAAGAATGTATAATAAATACATGTAATTATCAATGAATTGAAAAATGTACTTTACAATATAATAATAAAATTTTATATCTTAGAAATCATATACTCGATTTTAAATATAAATAAATATTATATTAAATAAAATGATATTGTTTTTGCTTGTATTAAGAATGTGACTATATTTAAATCGGTGTATAATATAAAGTTAAAATTTATATTTGGTGTTATTATTTTATTGCAGAAAATTTACTTGACATTATAACCCCACTTTGCTTGGATACTGGCCTGGGTTATTTTCTGCATATTATACACAAACTATTTTTGGATGTATATATATGCTTATTTACTAGAGTTGTGTTATACCTTATGTTTTGTGTCATAGAATATTAGATTGTTTTTGTTTTTTATAAATTTTATCCATCATGTTTACAAAAGAATAAAAACTCTTTGATCTTTTATTCTAGCGATAAACTAGAGATGTATTTAAATTATAATTCTACTCTTGTTTGTTAAATATTTTAAATATGATTCAAAGGTATTGAAATAATATTATTAGATGCCTAAATTATTTTGGTCAATATTTCAATTCTTAATTATTTTTCCCTCAAATTTCTAAAGAATGTAAAAACTTTTCTGAAAGACACATAATTGCAAAGACTGAATCATACATTTCATGATGATTCCACCGCTTGAATATATAACAAATAGATATTAATATGGGGTAGTTCAGATCTATTTTTCCTTTTGATATAGTAGAGGGCATAAAAAGCCACCATATAATAAAAAATAAACTTTTTTAAAACTCAAAATTATGAGATGGCCTTGATGAATTTATAACAGACTCTCATATATTCTTAATCGAAATAAAAGTATACAATAATTAATAGATATGCACAAAGTATTTTTTTTTCTTTTTAAAATAATATCAAGAGAAATTTTATGCAATATTTATTAAAATAGTTTATAATAATATTTTAAAATGTACAAACCTTTTTAATAAAGTATTCAGAGGCTTTAGAAATCTTTTTTGTTATTAGCAGGCTTTCTAAATATTATAAAGTTTTTACAAATATTTTTTTTGGCGTTTTAAACTAGTTATAAATTGTTAAATGCAAACCGTTTGCCCCATTTCGTGTTCAAATATCTTGATTTCTTTTGTAAAAAATATTTTATAATATATCTATTGAATTATTCATTTTAATATGAATTTCAACCGTGATCTTGATCTTACAAAATTCTCATTATTTTCCGGATGTTTTTTACTGTGAATATTCGCTGTTTAATTTATACTTTTTAATTGTATTTCTTTTATATAACTTCTGCACCCCTTAAATTCTACATAAGTGATTTACACCCTTAAAAAAAATTCCATAGCGGTTTAATCAATTAAAAAATGAACGAAGAAGTTATTATTGAATCTATTGAAACATTGTTAACAGCATTCATATGTATGAAACATTTTCTAATAAAACATGAAATAAAAATGGTGAAAATAACAAAGTATACATGTACTTTGCAGACAAAACATAAAGATTATCTTTTAATCATTATGAAAATACATGTGAAAAAATATGTACAATATTAATGCAATAGATTTATCGCATATAAATACAATATATAAGCTCTATTATTCGAAATTATAACTTTATGTTCATGTTCACCATATTATTTCCATCTATTACTGATTTTTTATAGCCGAATTTAAATATTTTATATTTCTTAACTATTTTCTCCAAAAATGATCAAACCTGTCTAGTTTGTTTTTGTCGTAATAAAATTTATATTTAGCCACTTTACTATAGCTTTTTTTAGCAAAAAAACTGATTAAAAGTGATAGATATAAAAATACGCATCTGATATATTTTTTTTTACTAATTTTCATTTTTTATGCTATTTTACTTGATTTCTGGTAATACTTCGTAAAATATTAGACCAAGATATAAATTTAATTCCATTCAAATACATAAACACTATCTGTAATTTTCTTTAAAAAAAGGTTTTTTTCATAAACTATTTCTTATTTTAATACCAGATAGAGCGTTTTTTTATTACAACGTTTCGCCAGTTTCTTTTTTTTAAAAAAAAATCATTGGATCAAAATCAAAAAGTATTGAAGACTATTTGTGGTATTTACTATATTTAAAACTTATTTTGCTTTTTGCCTTATTATATAAAATATAAAGTCTGAATATTAGTTTCTTAAATGGTAATCTAAATTATCACTCTGTGTGATTATAAATTTTTTCCTATATTTAAAGGCAATGTATTTTTCTGACTCCTTATTTATAAAATTAAGTTTTATGGATGAAATTATTTCGAATTGGTTCTACTATCTTAATTCTATTCCGTCAAGTATCGATCAGCTAAATACAGATTACATAGAAAAACTAATTTACAAAAAAATTGTTTTTTATTATCATAAGAAATTCGTATATATATAAAAGAATCATGGAAAAAAAAGTTTGCTAGATCATAATTTATTTACATTAAAGCATACGAGTAGAATATTTGTTGAAGCTAGATTTTATATTTTCAATTGAAAGTTAAAAATATAATTAACAAATACCTTCCTACATGACTTACCGAGTAAAAAACAAACCCTATATTAATGTAACCTATATAGTATAACCAATATATTATTTTATTGCATACAAAAATAAAATTAAACCAAAACATACGAAAAATGTATCATTGAAAAAAAACATGTTAAAATTTTTTCTTTCGATAAAATAGAGTTACGGGACTAGATTTGGTAAACCATATTTACTGAATCGAATGCGATTTATGTATTTTTTTACGATGCACGCAAATGTTTCATCCTATATTTTAATGACGATGAAGATTTAGCTTTGATCTTTTGTGGTTTGACAATTTATTTTGTCAATAAATACGCTAAGAAATATTTGTATTCTTATTCCTAAGGGTAAGTGAACAACATGTTTGCATAATAAATGTTAATCATTGCATACGACCAAAGTTTATATGTTTTTGATGTACAAGATGTTTATGAATATCCATAAAAAACTATTTTGAATCTTAAATATGCAATGTTAAACGTTTGTATGCTTTTTTTATCTTATGTTTGTGCATAATTACTTTTTAATTTTTTGATAACTTTTGAGTGGTTTTTACTGATTCATCATAGATTAAAAGTCGAGCAGTTCATCATTTATTTTTTTATTGTAAATAGGTTTTAAAAATTTTTAAAGAATCAAAAATGTTATTTTTTACTAGGAATAATATGTTCGGGAACCTCTTGATATCTATATACTTTAAGTGTTGTTTTTATTAAAAATTAACTTATGCTGTAATCTTTAATTATCTTATAAAGAAGTTTTTTATGCTAGCGCTAATTTTTAGTTTATAGTAGTACTTAAATTTTATCATAAAGCTTTTGTGTTTACTATGTGGTTTATATTCCATTGCATTATAAAAATATCTTTAATCATGTATAATTTTTTGCATATTGTAGAGAACAATTTACCGATAAATCTGTTTTGAAGGTATATTGAACAATATTTTTTTAATATTATGTCATTAATGGTAAAATTTCTGGTTTTTTAAATAAGTTTCGGTTTAAGGTATGTTTCACACACAAAAGTTAAAATAGGGGTAAATAATTATTGAAAAGTATTTAATTATAATAAATTTAGAATTTATTTATTTTATATTATAAAATTAAAGAGTGACACTAGAATCATATAAATTAAAAAAATTTTGTTAAAATAAGAGATGTACAAGCGTTTATGTGTGTTTTTTATTTATTTACAATTATCAATATCTTGAATCAAGCCTAATAATGCATCGAAATTGGTTTAAATCAATGATACTTGTAACAAAAGCGTACTTTTACTAATTTAGGATGCGTATTTGCGGGTAATTTTATGCAAAAAATGTCTAACTTATAACAAAAAAGGTATATGTCTATATTGAAAAATACCGGTAGAACTTAATATTCACAGTAAAACCTATGATTACTATGATTATTATATCGAGTATACCATATTTTATCGAGCACACCATATTTTATTGTTTTAAATAACAAGCACTGAAAAATAATCAAGCATATAAAGTATCGGCTATTGCATAATTCCAAGTTTTTTTATAGTTATAATGTCGAAAAAAATTCGATCCTGATGGGATTATTTGAAAAAATTGCAATAAATTAATAATGAATATCTAAAATAAAAAGTAAAATATTGATTTCTGGCATTTAATACCATATTTGTGCTATTAATTTTAAAAAATAATTTGTGAGACCTGATAGCATATATTATTATTTTAAAATATATTATTCCTATATATGATCTTTTTTTCAATTTTTTTTGCGTGTTTTAAACAATATGCTTTTGTTTATTTTTATATTTTTTAATATTGATTGGTTTCTTTAAAAGCTGCTTAATAAAAGAACGATTCTTGTGTCTTGCTGATATTTTATGCTATAAATTTCGGACGCTTTATGAAAAAAATATAAAAAGAATGAATCTAAGTGCGGTTTATTAATGTTTTTTTTTTGATTGTTGTATATCGACCTACTTTTCTGCAGATTGTCTTTTGTTTTTACATTTTGATTTTTGATCGTTGAAAACCTTTTATTCGTTTATGTTTTTTATGTAAATTATATTCTGATTGTACGATTTTTAATGTCTGGAAAAGAAATGATTGTAAAGTATAAATAAAAAAAAAAAGATAATTTTATATAGAAATTCGAAAAAATTTGAAAATATGATAAAATCAGATTTGCTTTCTCCGAACTTTATATAGATAGTTTTATAAGATTTTATTTTTCAAAAACTCGTATTTTTATATATAAGGTTTTAGATTACACAATAAAAAAAAGTCCTATATAAATATACACATCTTGTTATGAAGCCATACATTTAAAAGTATTTGGTTAAAAATATCCAACATGATTAAATAATATATTTTTAATTCTCTCGGTGTAGTTTCACCAAGAATCTTATTTTCTTGTATATTCAAAAAATTGGTTGAAAAATATAGATAAATGCTCAGTATTTTAATTAATTTTCGGATAAATATCAAACTTATAATAGGTTCGAATGTGTCAAAAATCTTTACTGATCTAATGATGATTCTTTGAAATATATAGCGGCATTGGTTCTTCTTACTTTGCATGAATATGTATATTTACCCATGATTTATAAATTATCATCTGTAAAAATCGAGGATTATAAAATATTATACGTTAAGGGCTCGATTTAACGAAGAATTTTATTCTATTGATCACTAATATTTACATGGCTGTTTATGAAACATAAGAGTATAGGAATGAAATTTTATATTATTTCTGATTTCATGCATAACTGGAATTTATCGCAATACTAAAAAAAGTATAGATTTATAGGATAAAGATTGAGAATGAAATTTACATATGTAAATATTTTCCACGTTTTTTTTGTTCTTTCTGTACCTGATAAGTCATGGATTAAAATCGAAATTACTAGCATAGTCTATCAAAGTAAAACGTAAATTATTAAAAATGAGATACTTTCGTTGTAGAGAGCGTTAAGATCTTGGCGAAAGATGATAAAAACTTACAATAAACAAAGCAAGATGCAGCGTTGATTTTTGATAACATGAGAATAGGTATCAATACGTAAAAATATGCATTAAAATAAAAGTAAAAAAAAACAAGACTATTAGTTTGGAAAAGCGAATAAAAATATCGAAAGATATTGTAGGACTGTAACTCGAAAAAGAAACCGCAAAAAATTGAAAAGCTAAGAAAAGAAATGGAAAAAGGCTACAAAGTTTACTTAAAACTAAATTTAGCAATTATTAACTAAATTAGTCCATGAGTAGATCGCGAAATAACCAATTTATTATTATAACTAATTACTGGAAGTAGGACAAAATTATTTCACTAAATTTGATAATTAAGTAAGAGGCTAATAGATAAAAAAAACAACATGCATCTACAAAAATTTTATAAATAAAAGTTGTATGCAAAATCAAAGAAATTCGCAGCAGATTGGAAAATATAGAGTTTTAATTGTGATAAAACTACAGCCTTAAAAATATTAATATAAAAGATTAGTAAGAATTGTCTATAAAAGCTGCTTAATTCTTATTTAAAAGATGACATCACATGTCTGCTGATCATTATATTATAATCTAATATAGAACCTTAGAAAATTGGGCCATAAAGTTCATTATAAAAACAAAATATCTGTTTCAATTGTTCAAGCGAATATATGAATACCACATAAAAGAATTTTAAAACTTACGTTAACTCTACGATAGATATTGAAGGCTCTTCAAAGTTGTTATACTACAGAAATTTAAGACCATCAGAAGAAGCTAGAATCTTCTTTATTTACTCTAGGACGGATATAAATAGATAATCATTGTATATTTACCACAAAAGATCTTTTAAAACAGCTACTCATCTAATATAGAGATATGATAAGTTCCTAGACCATAATTACACTACGATTTACAATGATATCAAAATATTTATTCCCTCTATGCTAGCAAAAAAAAATCTACAGGTCTCTGTACAAGAGTTCTTAAAAAAATGTACTGATAAAAGTAGATACGAGAATGAAGAAGGAAAAGTATTTTCTAGCGACGGGCATTATATATTCATATAATCCTAAAAATAATATCCCTTTATATAAATCGATTAACTAGTATATGTAATATACATATAAGCGAAAAAGAGAAATTACGAAAAAATGATTTTCTAGTATCCAATTTTATCAATAAACAAGTTTAATAATAAGATTACATCACATATTGTAACATGGGATATGTGGTAACCCAATAATATAAAAGGTATCTGGTCGTTTTTAAGCCGCAAACCAAATCATAAAATTCTTTTCTAGCTATAGGATTTTGATAGAGCCTTGCAATAATGATCCTGATGAGAAGTGGTTAGAGAAGAGATTTAAGAGAGGATAATTGGGCCAGAATTTAATATGATGTTATGGAAAAAAAATAATGTTATGATGGATGAAATAATGTAAAATTGCAATGCCAAAATTACAGTATAATAAAAAGATATAAAAATAAATTGTGTTCGACGTTTAGATTTTATAATTTTTTCAAATAAAACTTTAAAAGACTCTATAGATTATATTTGATCTAATCTTCTTGACACCACCCATCTTTTAGATTCTCTAACGCCTGTACTTTTTCAAGACTTTTAGACTCGATTATTTTCATTTAATTTATTTTTTAATTTGTTATTTCTTTAGCTTAATTCAGTATTTAAAACCTGAATACATACGGTTTATATAAATTGATCACAAAAATCCATTTTATAATGTATGATGTTATTAGTGTCTTGTATGCGTAAATTAGGAAAGGTTAGCAAGTAAATAATATTTCTCAGCGTTGTTTTTATTATATTAATAGGTTTATTGTAACAAATTATTTATATATCAATGAATACTATTTGTTTTTCTTTATAATGCACAAAAATATCTAGTTTTTTTTATTCGATTATAAACCGGTATATATTCTAGTTAGTTAATCTATGTTCGTTTTTTATTATTTCATTGAGCTGTGCGATTTCGGATTTTCTTTGTTCTTTTGAGCTCTAATTTATTTGTTGTGTAAAGCTATAAATCGTTGACTTACTTATATTTTGAATATATTTATTACGAATATTTTTAGGTCTGCTACTCGCTAATATATCTAGTGTTTTGTATCGATCTTCAATGTGTTGAAGTTGTGACTTTTTGTAAAAGAATTCTTTCCTGCATCTAATATAGTATATTTTATAATTTTTTGATGGTCCAGCTTTTTTATTCATTAAGCTGCTGGGTAGGACTAAGAGTTTTATATGCTGTAATTTATCTTTCCTTTTAAACATTGAACTTTCTTGTGTTTCTTCTCGATTGATTCATTACATTTCTTGTTCTAATTATTAATATCCAAAGAGCAGTCGATTACAAGGGACAGGTGTGCATTGATCTCCCTAGATTTTATACATCTCGGATTTTCTTTAATAGTAGCAGTATCTTTTTTGTTTGCATAAATTTTTTCAATGGAAATAAACCGTTGGCTTGTCTTCTTTCTAGTTATTTTATTTAACAACAAATTATATATTTTTTGCTCAGTTTAAATATATAAATTTTTCTGCTAAAACTTCCTTACTACATATATATTTTAGCCAAATATTGACAATTCTATAATCTGAATGTTTTAAATAATGTCTGTAAGCGAGATTTTAAATGTTCAAAACCATTGAAATATATTTTTATTTTTTATAACGTTTAGCTTTTTTTGATTCTCTATAATTTTAATATAAATTCCGTATTATCTTTTATTCCATATATGCCATCTTATGAACTCAAAGATATTATTAATCGTGTTTGCATTCAATAAGAATTGCAATATGAGCTTCTTCTAGCCTTAATTAATAAATTTTTATATTTACTCGCCTCTATTTCTATTATATTAAAAAAACTGTTTTTCTGCCTTCATTTCATAGTATATCAAATTTTGTAAAGCAGGGTTTATCGCATCGATAAATAGAAAGTAAATGGTTTTCAAAGTATATCCATCTTAAAAAAATTATATGATGAAATATTTGCTGTGTGAGAACCCGTTTTTCGCATCTATACTTTAAAAAATGAATGTGGCTAAGCGTTGCGCTTTTGAAATGCGTTATTGTATAGATTTATGTTTTAATCTCACATGGATTTTCTATTTACTTATTATCAGTTCTGTTTACACAATTTTCCTATCTAAAAGGCAAATTTCAACAAAGATTGCTCTTTCATAGTCATGATATAATTATTTAATGATCATATTAAACACTGTATAGCAAACAACCCCTTTTCGTTTTATTTTTTTATAAATTTATATGCTCTTTGTCGTTAGTTTATTTATCTTCTACCCGATGTTTGATGCCACGTATATTTTATTATAAAATATATATTCTTTTTATTGATAAACTCAGTTATAAGCCTTCACTATAATAGTGTGTTTTTAAAGAGTATTCATATGGGCTTTAGACCCTAATTTACTTCTATTTATGACACATATATAGAATGGGAATATGCAGTCTGTTACCCAATATATCACATTTCTTCCTTTTAGCGTGTTTTTTTAATTATTTTTAAGAATGGTTTTTATAGTAATATATTATCGCAGAAAAAAGGACATATATCATCTGAACTAATGAATTTTAAATCTAATATATCTTTTTATGGTTTTATATTCTTGGCATAAGCAAAACTATTTCTTATTTTTTTAATCATTTATGTGGAAAGTTACGTTACAAAACAATTTTTGTATTATATTAATAAGAGTTTATTCCAAAATCCCAAATTTATTTTTATAGCCCTTTTATGGATACTTATTTCTTTTTTTTCGTGATAATTCTGTCTATAATAATATAAAATTTTTAAAATTTGCCCGTTTTAACTCACATCTTTTATTAAGTTGTAAACTTGCTTTTTTTTGTGATTTTTTATTTATTATCATTTATAATTCCAAAGAAATATGATTTAACGTCAGCGATTTCCGTAACTAGTTATTTTTCTTCATGTGTTTTTTCACCTTTTTTTCGCAGTACATTGTTCTATAAATAGACATAGATGTCAGAAAATGCATTTTTTATGGCTTTTTGATCTACTTTAACGTTCTATTCAAATATATGGTTTTTTAAACAAAATAATACATGCTTTATTATCATTATATACATCGAAAAAACTTTGAGGTATTATAGTTTTTTTCTGCGAAATTTTTTTTAAGTTCGTGCTTATTTTTGTCCCAACACATTATTTGTTCCAATTCATTTTCTTATTTACTTTTTTGAATGGTAATTTATTTGGTTTTATAAAATATTTTGTGCGTTGACGATATAAATCTTCGGAATTTATGGTAAAAAAATTATAGCATCCTGGTTTATTTGTGTTATGATATCCCCTCGCTTATAATTTTTTACTTTTTATATATAAGATCTAATTTATAACCGTGTTAAAGATGTATCTTTATTAAATTTTATTTATTTTCTACTTTATTATTTGTAAGAATAGTTTATTTTGGTACAAGAGGTTTTTAAAAATCATAAGTATCTATCACATGTGCGCGAAAGGCATTTAAAGTGTAGATGATTATATAATGAGAACTTGAATGCATAAATCCTTTCTAGACTTAAATTTTTATATATTGAATATAAAATGTGTGATTTGGAAGGTTAATCTCTGTATCTTGTGGCTTTTTCTCTTTCTAATATCTTCCTTCTTTCCTTTTTTACATCTTTTTTTTTCTTTTACGTTCCGAGTTCTAATTTTTCAATATATTTGTTTTCATTTACGATAATTAATGGGAAAAATTCAATTTTTTTATATTTTAAAATAGTGATAGCATTAACAAATATATTAATTTATTGAATATCTTTTCAATAAAAATCTTGTAAATTACCGAATTAATATTGATAAATCAATGTATGTTAGGTTTAACTATGTATGCATGATCCAAAAATAAGGGATTGTATTGTGTAGATCAGAAAGAACCTTTAAAAAGATATATTAAATAAAAATAAAATTTGAATGTGTCCAGAAAAGTGATTTTTGATAGATAACTTATTTTGATTGTGATCAGATACATGAAATTAGTTACCTATGAAAATTATAGCACCTGAAATTACCAGGGCTTGGAACTATAAACAAATGTTCTGTATTTCAGTATGTGATGTTATTATTTCATTTTTATATTTTAAAGCTATTATCTGTTTTATAAAAATAATAATATCTAAACTAAAGAGATATTCTAGACTGGCATACTACTTTTTATATATATTTTAATTCATACATTGAAAGAAAGATAGTTAAAAGGTTAAAAACCAAAATAAACTAAAAGTATTTTTAATAGAACTTCGGGTGTCATTCAAAAGTAATATACTGACCTTTGCCGAAATAAATTATTTTGAAATTGACAGATATTTTATAACCAACAAAAAAATATAACAGAAGATGTATTTTATATTTGAAATCTTTATTACGGAAATTGCAACCCCCAAGTCACATAATTATATCGTGATATAAGTCGAAAGAAAAAGAATTACAATAAGAAAACGATAAGATTGACTTATGAACAATTAATCTTTTTTTTATTTAATATAGTATTTATAGGTCCTTTATGTGCAATTTAAGTTTTCTATTATATGCCTTTTCTACATATAGAAAACAGACATCCGTGGATAATTACTCGAATCTCTCTGGTTAAAGTGCCAATTTTTTTTTGAATCGAGCTATGTATCAAGAAATTATACATATTTGTATGTTACAGGACATTGTTTTATGCCAAGTTTGACAAAGTCTATGGCGTTTAGGAGATATCATTCTTTATAAAATTGATTCAAATTAATCGAGAATTATATTAACTTTTTTCTAAGGAAGTATATATATTTTTTTTTGTTCTTGCAAAATGATATGAGAACATCAAATTAATATTGCTTCGTTACATTTATAGATTGCTGTCACGATAATTTTGCGCTATATCTTTTTTATCATTTAAAACTCTAGATTACTTGATTTGATATTTATTGTACTTTTTATTAAACCGCATAGATTTATCTTCTCAGGGATTAAACATATTAAACGTGGGAAAACAAAATATATTTGAGAAATTGTGAATTTGATGGATAAAATTTATATTAAAGGAAAATAACTGAAAAAAACGATTTAAGATCACTTCACATGTTGATTAAATAGTAAAATTTATAATTATCAGTCAAAAAAAATCTTCTTAATAACTAAAATCAGGCCTACATTTTACAAAAAGCATCAAAATTCCGCACAAAAATAGCTTTTCCAGATTAAATAAGTTTTTCTAAAAATAATGTAATACTACGTAACAATAAACTCAGTTCAATCATGTATTTTCATGTCATTTTATCATTAAAATGTAATTTTTTAACATTAAAGAATTTCGCGGTTGTTACTGGTTAATTTAAGTATTTTTCGATGTTCAGGTCTATAGTTTTCTATACAAGAATTTTTATATTGTGGTTTATTTTATAAGTTGCAAATAAAGTGCGATTTTTTTACAGTAAAAATACTGTATAACGTATCGAAAAATAATCATATCACACATCAAATAAGCTGTATTTATTTTCTGACCATTTCCAAGTTTATCATAAAGCCAAGAAAATATGTTAAATGAATAATGAATTCCTGTGATATTTAAAGTAAATATTTGCATCTAATCATTGCATTAAATAATCGAAATCTCTATCAAGAAGGATTTGTTTTTAAGTTTTTTTGACGCAAATTTTATATTATAAGAAGAGGAATAATATTATGCCCCACACGATCTATTTATATATCTTAATGTTCATGGTATAAATATATTTGATCGTTTCAAAACAAATTATATTTGTATCTTGTATATTTCTTTTTTAAAATAGAATACAGGGTGTTATATATCAATTTTTTGATTTCATGATAAAAACTGGTTTTTAATATTGCATTAATTTACATTATAACAAAATCATTCTAGATTAGGATTTGACGAATTATTTTTTATGAAATATCATTTTTGTAATTTTTTTTGTTTTTTAAGAGAACCATTCTAAGTTTATTTAATGAATATCAGATTTAGATTATTAACAAATATAATCAGTAATAATTTGATTCCTACAAATAAATATTTGTAATTTTTTTGTTTTTTTAAAAGAACCATTCCAAGTTTATTTAATGAATATCCGATTTAGATTATTAACGAATATAATCAGTAATAATTAGATTCCTCCAAATAAAATAAATTGTAATTTTTTTGTTTTTTTTTAAGAAAACCATTCTAAGTTTATTTAATGAATGCCTGATTCAATTTTATAATGCTATATTCATTGTTATCAACAAAATTTACCAAATCATTTTTCATAAAATCATGTACTTTATGGTCTTTTTTCAAGTAAATTTGTTCATACATAAATTTATGAATCTTAATTTCTTCCGAAAAAACTGACCCGAATTCATACAGAGGCGTAACCTGATCCAATAATTTTTTATAAATATTAAACTCATATCCGAATCCAATAAACAGTCTCATCCATGCAATTTTTATTTTTGCTACTATTTCTTTGTTATCGTACATTAAAAAATCAATATTATCAAAGCATTTATGGTAATATTTTACCTCCATTTTTTCTATATACTTCGTTTGACATTTCAATGCAATACAAGTTACTAAATCATTGACTATGATATTATTTCTTTTTGTAGTCATTAGTATTGATATTTTTTTTTCTTCATCGTCGCTAATAATGAAAAAATGAGCCAAAACAAAAATTTTCAATTTATACGAAGAGGTATTGTTGATAAAAGCAGTGAATAAATCCAAATTTATCAAATAATCCAAAGTATTTTCCAAAGAATCATCTTCGATTAATATTCCGGATTTGGCACATAAATAAATATAGATATAAGCATGCCTGGATTTTAATTTTCTTAAGCTTTCATTAACTTGCATTTCATCGCGCTTATAAATATAAAATACAGCATCGTAATTAGAATTTATTTTTGCTTCAAATAGAAGCATTATAAAAAAGACTTGTTCGATTTCATAATTGGAAATTAAATTTACATATTCATCTGATTTTGAATCAGTCAGTATAAATTTATAAGCTAACTTTTCATATATGCTCGCTTTATTGTCTTTTGAATCAAGAACCTCATATATCCTGCTTTTTACTTGTATATCGTTTCTTTCTCTATATAATGATCTCAAAAAAAGAAAAGTGGTTTCTGTGATATTGTAAATTTCAAGAATTTCTTTAAATGTTGAATTTGTGATTTTTTTACAGAATTCTATCATAGATTTGTCTTCTGGATACGTAGAAAGATATGTTTTGATCATGAAATAATTTGGGCATTTTATTTGTCATTTTAAATTTGAGCAAAACACTTGGGATGATTTTTAAAGAATAGAAGCTAAAAAATATTTGGAATCTAAGTCAAAAGTAGGAATATGAATCACGTAATTATATATCTAAAAAAAATTGTATTTGAAATTATATTAATATTTGGAATATAAATCTGAAGTGAGTATATAAATCTAAAAAGAATTGTAACAGAGTTAAAAAATATTGGAATCTAATTCATAAGTGGGAATATAATTCACGTAATTACATACGAATCTAAAAAGAATCGCAACAGAGTTAAAAAATATTTTTAATATAGGTCATTTGTAGGAATATAATTCACGTAATTACATACGAATCTTAAAAGAATCGCAACAGAGTTAAAAAATATTTTTAATATAGGTCATTTGTAGGAATATAATTCACGTAATTACATACGAATCTAAAAAGAATCGCAACAGAGTTAAAAAATATTTTTAATATAGGTCATATGTAGGAATATAATTCACGTAATTACATACGAATCTTAAAAGAATCGCAACAGAGTTAAAAAATATTTGAAACTTAAATCATATATGGGAATATAATTCACGTAATTAAATTCGAATCTAAAAAGAATCGTAACAGAGTTAAAAAAATATTTTTAATCTAAGTCAGAAGTGGGAATATGAATAACATAATTATATATGAATCTAAAAATAAACGCATTTTAAATTATATTAATTTCAATTGGATATAACGAACACTTTATACAATTGAATAATACAGTTTGTATCTCTATTATTTATATAAACTATAAATCTACTCGGTATTTATATTATTTAGAAAAAAGCCTTATTATTTTACTTTCATATTTTTTTATAATCGACTTGTTAATCGTAATTAAGAATTTGATTTCAAATAAATATGTGATTTATATGGAATGACCCTAAAAATTTTATTCAATCATCACTAAATCTTTTCTACAAAGCCAATTAATTATTAGTGTTAATTGGCTTTAAGAAAAAGGATTTTTTTAGTATTTGTTCTATTTAAATTTAATGGAATTTTTGATAGGGGACTCTAGCAAGTCCCTCTTTGGCGAGTAATAAAATTTTGCCCCTATTTTTTCTCGTCGTTGTGTGCTGGATGGTAAATTCAAACACAAGACCAGCAAAAAAGATATGTTGTTATTAAAAATAATACATGTTTTTATTCGGATTTTTTCAAGTAAGACTTTAGATTGCTCAATGAAAGGATTGGTTAATACTCCGCTATATCTTATCATCTTTACAATCTTCCTCAATACATGATTCTTTGATGATCTATTAATTCAACTGTTTTCTTAAATTGCCCTGTCTGTGAATATCTTCTAATTCAGTTAGCTTCCTAGATCCTTAATATACGACTTATGGTATTTTGTAACTATATCACGCTCTTTTATTTCGAATATACCATTCTTGTACGCCGTATTTGTAAAATGGGGGATTTATATACCAATAAAAAAAATTTTTTTAATTTTTAGTAGGGCATTAATGTTATAGCTTTATTAATGTAACAACATAGTCTTTTATTTTACACAAGCATATCTAGTCTTCATGTGATAATTTTATGTCTGTTTTATTTGGTACCTAGTTTTGTTTTCGCATCTTCATTTTCATGTCTTCTCGGGATAATCTAAAATTTGTTTTTATTCTGGTACCTACTTTTGTTTTCGCTACTTCATTTTCTCCTTGAAATATATGTCTTCAAGGGATAATTTCATGTCTTTTTTATTCTGGTATCAACCTTTATTTCTGATTTTCGTTTTCGCTTATTCATAATCTTCTTGTGCTGTATATCTTCAGATTTTCTTTGGTCTTTTAAAATTTTATTTTCAATTCTGCATAAACGAATTTATCTTGCCACATGAAGATATTTAAAGCATTTAATTGATATTATGTTTATATATTTTACTTAACAGTTAATTGTTGGGGTTTTCGGTAATTATATTAACACTCTTCTTCGGAGTTTTCTTTATTGGTTAATTATGTCTCTAAATATATTTATGAAGTTAATACAATTTCTTGATCTTGATGGTTGACTTTGCTTATTTAATCTCTATTATATTGATTAATCTTGCTTATTCTCTTCAATTAATTAATCTTGAATATTTACATTCTTTAATTTATCTAATTATATTATATATTGTTGTTTAATCTTGGTTATAAGCCATTTCAATTGGATTGTTATATGACACGTCAATAATTTAATCTTGATTATAAATTAATATTGAATGATTTAATCTTGATAACAACATTTATTTATTTTATGGCTAGTTTTTTCGTTATAATTTTAGTTTTTGTTCTCAAGCACAACTTGTTTGATCTCTCGTGCGCACAGCGTATTGATACTTTCGGCTATTTTCTCCTCTCTGAAGTCTTCTTTAATACCTCTCATCCGTTCAAGACTTATTAATTCAAGTGTCTTTCTTAATCCCAAAGTTTGTATATGCCTCAATCTATTTAGCTACTTCGAGTTCTTTCAGATACCTTTTATGATATTGTGTTACTACACAATCCAAAGGTATAACCTATGGAATAATTTTTGTCTGTAATCTTGATACAGAGTGGTATGGTTGAGTGGTTTACAACTTGAAACCTTATAAGGGGTCGCGGGTTCCACTTCCACCCCACTAATTTCCAAAACGAATTTACTCTAAGAAAAATACCCAAGGGGGCGGTCAGTGATAAATAAAAGATAAACCATCAAGCATTGACAAGCCATGAGAAATGGGAGGTTGCTGTGTAAGCCGTTGAACTGTGCCTCCAGAATGAAAAATATCCCACATCGTTCAGCAAGGATATAGGTAAGTGTAGAGTGTGGTTGTAGCTTGTATACTTTAGCGATGAACATTAAACAGAATCTCATTCCCTCCACATCATAATGACTGCCGCATATGAGAAAGGGCCCAATCCACGGTGATTACGGGTGACAAGAAGTGCTGGGGGAGTCCCACAGGGATACGCAGCAGTCAAGCAATAGTTCCTATTAATATAAAGCGAACTTCCTAAAAGTAATAGAAGTGAAACATAAATAAATAAAGTAAATTCGATTAGAATTTAATCTTGATACATAAGTCGTATATTGAGGAATTGGGGGTGCGAACGGAAGTGGAAGCATTTATACAAACAATTGTTTTGAGAAAAACACTTGAATATATAAGTCTTCAACATATAAGATCTATTGAGGAATACTGTAAAAATGATTTACAAGAAAATAGTATACATGTAATCTATAATGTAGAGCAGTCTAAAGTTTTGCACAGGCAAACCTGAAAAATTAGCATTTAACAAATATTTATTTGACTTGATTACATCATAAATTAATATTCAAGAGTAGTAATTTTTATAATCAATTAGATGATAAACCAACAAACAAGGTGGTAAATTCTATAAAATTAAAAATAGAAAACAATTTATAGCAGTCGAAAAAATCAAGTGTATATCTAATACAGATATATATCTGTCGTTTTAATTGAGTATTTAGAAGACTCCCTCCGAATTAAAAAATTTTAGATTTACTAAATTGATAATTTGCATAAAAACATAAAAATAAAATTCCCTTATTTTTTATTTTTCTTGGGATTCTTATCTTTCTTTTCTTTTTTAATTTTCTTAGGTTCGTTTTCTTCTTCATTCAAATTTTTTCTTTTCTTAGATTCGGATTTTTCTTTAATTATACTTTCATTTGCTTTTTGATCGCTTTTAGATAATATTTCTTTGCTCTTTTTAGATTTTTTATCTTCTTTTGAATCCTTTTTAATTTCCTTTGATTTAACCTCAATTTCTTTCTTAGAATCATCAACAGACTTTGAATTATTTATTTCTTTCTTTAAATCTTTTTTTGATTTATCCTTTATTTCCTTCTTTGACACCTGTTTAGAATCTAACGATGCGTCTGTCTTTAAATCCTTTCCATTCTCTTTCTTTGAATCTACCGATGCATTTTTCTTTGACTCTTTCTTCGATTCTAATGATGCATCCTTCTTTATCTCCTTTTTTTGATCCTTCTTTATGTCTTTCTTTTTTTCCTCCTTTGAATCTGCTACAGCCTCTTTCTTTGTTTCCTTCTTTTTCACCTTCTTTATATCCTTTTTGGTGTCTGTCGATGTTTCTTTCTTTACTTCCTTCTTGGAATTTTCAGATGCTTCTTTCTTTGCATCCTTCTTGGAATTCTCAGATGCTTCTTTCTTTATAACCTTCTTGGAATTATCAGATGTTTCTTTCTTTACTTCCTTCTTGGAATTATCAGATGCTTCTTTCTTTATAACCTTCTTGGAATTTTCAGATGCTTCTTTCTTGGGATTCTCTTTCTTTTTTTCTTTGGAACTATCAATCTTAAAAGAATCAACCTTTCCTTTAATATTTTTTGTAGAAGCATCTTTGACCTTGTGATCCTTTAAATTTTCCTTTGGTGTATCTTTCTCTGAAGAAATGTTGTTGTTTGATCCTATCTTATTCTGTTCACTGTCTTTCTTTTTATTATCAGCCATCTTAGTTTTATTATCAACCGTCTTGCTCTTATCACCAACCATCTTTGTCTTATCATCACCACTGGATTTCTCCTTTCCACTTTTTTTGATGGCCATTTCTTGGGGTAAATTAAAAGAAGGAAGATTAGAACCACAAAAATCCATACTTTTAATTTTATCAAAAACTCTTTTCATAACAATATCTGTTTTTTCGACTTCACTTCCATCAAAAATACTCATCACCTTTTTCTCCACTAATTTTCCTAATTCCTCACCATACCTACCATCTTTTTCTTTTCCATAACAATCTATTCTAACTGCAAGAACACATTTAGATGCTACAAACCGTGCTAATGAACCAATACTGCTTTCTTTCTTTACATTCGTTTGGTGGTTTTTAATCTTGCAGTTTTCTATATCATTCGCTAATTTGTTATAGATTATTCCATGTTTTGGCGTATTTGACTTTGCTTTCAAGGCTCTGAATAGGGCTTTTTCTGCACCTAAGAGTTGAAATGTTGAAGCGGACACTTTTGCTAAATTCGTTAAGCCTCCTCCACGTGAAATTAGTCGGGCTGATAATATCGAATCGTTGCCTAATGTCTTTGTTAAATTTGGGGCTATTGTATTCATTTTTGTGGTGATGTAAGTGTAGAGATTGTGGGCCAGCTCTATTTTTGATAGAAGCGTTTTATTGAATATTTTTATTGATTCGAAGTCGGGGTCTGTTAATTTTGTACCAATGGATGATGATTTTACTTTTTTTACCTTCAAAATAAATACATCTACAACACCATTATTATTATCAATACTACTATTACTATTATCAATTGAACTATTGATATTTAGAATTGTATTCTTCTTTATTTTATCTTGTAACTCAGTAATCTTATTATCAAAGTCACTATAAACATTTCCAAGAACATCAACACATTCACAAAACAACCAATTCAAACGTTGCAACCTGTTACTTCGTTCAGAAACATTTAAACCAACATCACTTCCCAAATCAAGCGAATAAACAACACCCACAAGTTCTGGAAAATGGTATCCATACATTTCTTTCAATTTCTTAACATACCTATCAATATCATTCTCAAGCACTGTAAATGATTCAACAGCTTGTATAACCACATTATCCTCTTTGGCTATATCATACTCAACCTTTGACCGCGAGTACCCATGTGCAAGTGAAAGAACAGGCTGGTAAATATCATCAACATGCTTATGTATCACATTCCTGACAACCCGCATTATATTATTATCTGAATATGCATTTATGTATCCAAGACTCATAACTGAAGTCATCAATGAACGATCTACAATTAATGGAACACTTTTGTCAGTACATGTGTTGGTAAGAAAAGCTTCTATTGTAGGATGAACAGATGGCTTTGTTAACGAAGTGGAAATGGAAACGGCTTCGGTCGGTGGTATTTCGTATTTGCTAAGTAACTTGGGTGACAATTCATTGTGAAGCGCAGAGTCTTTGAATTGCGGTATACCAAAGATATATAGCCCAGTCGCATGCTCAAACAAGATACGCGTACAGTTCTCTAAATTCGACATTTTGAAGGGTACAAAAATAGCTCTACTAATTTTGAAATTGAAAATAACTGACTTAATATACACATTTTAGGATTGTAAAGCATTTTGAAATTTATTCCAGTGTTTTAAAAAAATAAATATCGATAGTAAATTTCCATTTTTTCTGAATTGATTGGGATTTCTTTCATTCATTGGAAATATATGACTTAATTCCCTCGTTTTTTTTTATCTATTATTGGTCTCCCAATAATTAATAAAAAAGCACAAAATTTTCTGAATATTTATTTATTTTAATTTAAAATTTTGGATTTATATTGTTGTTGTTGGTTTCTAATTTTTCAATTTAAGAAATAGGAATTTTTTTACATTTATGTATTTATTGAATCTATAAATACTATATTTTATATATATTTTTTTATCATCATTTATTCAATAAATAATTTTCTGAATATTATTTTATTTGCATTTATAAATACTGACTTTATATATATTTTTTTATTATCATTGGTTTATCATTTATTCAAGAAAAAATTTTCTGAATACTTTATATGGTGTTTTTTATTATTCCTTGTTTCTTATTTATTCAGTAAGAGATTTTCTGAATATTTATGTATTTATTTGGATCTATAGATAATATATTTTATATATATTTTCTCATTATTGTTGGTTTCATATTTATTGAATTTAAAAAATAGTAATTTTCTGAATATTTCTGTATATATTGGATCTATAAATATTATATTTTATACACATTTTCTTATTGATTCATTTAAAAAATAAGAGATTTTCTGGATATTCGTGTATTTATTTGCATTTAGAAATACTAACTTTACATGCATTTTTTTTATTATAATTAGTTTCTCATTTATTCAATTTAAGAAATAAGAAATTTTAGAAATATTTATTTAATAAATACACGATTTACACTTATATTTTTATCCATCTTCTTGGTTGTAACTATAACGATTCAAAGAATTAAGAATTCAATATGCATATTATTAGATAAATAGATTTAAAATGAATTTTTTTTTAAAATATACATGAATTATGCTTGAATTTTATAATCTTAAATTAAAAAAAAAAGGGGGGATGTAAATCAACAATATAATCTTATTGTAACCAAGAAAAATCACTTTTACTTACTAAAAATATACTATGGAAGTTATTAACTTAAGACACATTGAAAAAATAAATAGTATTAGATTCACAAATTTAAAAATATTATATATATTTCTAACTCAAAAAAAAATCTTTTCTTTTCAGCACATTTATTAAAAACAAAAAATTATTTTATCCAATTCAGTTTACATTTATAATATGTTTTATGTATACCCGATCTTAAAAATCCACCATATGCTTTAACAAATACTAAAAAAAATATTTAAAATCTAAAAACATTATATTTTGGATATAAATAATTTCTTAGTTTTACATTTTAAGTATTAGGAAATAATACTAGTTATGATATCTAATTACAATAAATAAAATAATACAAAAAATTTAAATGAAATGCAAAATGGATAAAAAATGTAAAGTCAAGGTGTATTCAACATCATACAAATAACAAACTGATAAATATAAAATAAAGTATATTTCTGGTTATATTTTGATACATAAAAAAAAGAAGCTCTAACTGTATTAGTATGATCAATCAAAACATATTAGTATCAAATAATGGAAAAATCTAGTACCCATCTTTTATAATTATGGTACCCTTGATATCGGTATATTATAAATATTAACTAAAATATTTTTTTTTGAATTACATACTTAGAATTTATGGATCTTTTAAAAAATCCGTGAATAACTTGCAACTGAGATAACGGTACATAAGATAAAAAAACCCGAGAAAAAAAACAGAAAATTTCTATAACTGAGTTTATTCGCATAGATTTAAATAAAATTGTCTCCATACTTACAAGATACTAATTAAAATACCGTAATCTACGATAACTGGGACCCACTATGGCTTATTTTATATACACAAGCGATGTTTCAAGCTTTGCTTGCCTAAGAACTGTTTAGATGAATTTTGTATGGGTTAAATATTTTGCAATATTACAAGGTTTTGATTCTTGATAGTATATCTCTATTTTATAAAATAAATATCAAACATAATATTTATAGAATATATTTATGTGCATAAGATATTTATCTTCTTGCATCCGTTACTTAGATGGTTTTCGTAATGTGCTTTATTTGTTTTAAAAATTAATCTTGATTTGGTTAGTAGTACACCTATAATGCCTTTTTAAAGCCAATCACCCAGTCAAATTTGCTTCTTTTTGAAAAATTATACGAATATTTTATGTTTTATTACTGTGTTGGGAATACCAACTAAACCCCATGCGTAACAAAAAAATTGTGGAAAATTGAAATTAATAGTTATTGATCAAGATAGTAAAGATAATGAGGCTCACAAAGACATTAAGAAAATTTATTCTATAGAATAGAATAAATTTTGCTAATACAAATTTTAAAAGCTGAAAACAAATTAGGATATAAATAAAATTTCTTGACGATATTTCATACTAATTTAAGATTTATTTGGTAAATATTACAGTGCATGAAACTCAATTCTAATACATTTATATTATAATCGAAAAGGATACAAAGTAACATTGGTAATAAAGTTAATTTAATATATTATATTATTTTAATTCATGTATTTTACGTATTGAAATATACAAGAAACTTAATCTTTATATGGAAATATTTTTAAAGCATTGTAAATTTTGTTAAAGCAATAACTTTTATATAAATCATGAGCTCCCCAAAATAGTAGCGCTATTTATTACCTGTTGATAGCTAACAAAATAAAGGTTCTCAACTAATATGGTTAAAATTCACTGTATGCCAAATTGCAGCAGTAAAAAGGCAACTTATATATATTTATCAGGTGTATTATTCTTTAAGTTCGTATTTTTTCCGGACATTTCTTGCAATTTCATTTTTAATGTATTATTTTTGGCTTTTTTAGCCCCTAATTAATGAGTTAAAAGGAATTAGGATACGTACTTCCCAAAAAAAAGGAAATGAAATAATTAATTATGAATTAATAAAAGAAACCAAACTTTAAAAATTGCAAAATTAAAGCTCTTTGGCTAATATTAATTTCTTTTTGGGGTTATATAGGCGCATTGATAATATATGTAAGTTTAAAATGCGATAAATTTTGTTTTAAGCTATAATTAGAATCACAAACTGTTGTCCAATTTTTATATTCACTTATTTGGACTATTTTGACAATATAGTTGAAATCGGGTTTTATAAAAATAGCTAGAAAATGTTTTAAGATTCTTGGAACTAAGTATTCGGATAATATAGAATAAGGAAGCTAAGTGCGAATATAGAAGCTGTTACGATAGAACTTGGCAAGAGAAAATACAATAGGGGCGGAGTTGAAGGTGTGTGATTTATCGTGAGTATATAAAGAACTGTCCTAAAAATCTTTTTTTGCTTGTGATTTAGCACATTTAAACGCCAACTCTATAAAAAAAATCTGAAAAACATTTATAAATGCTCCATAATCTATACTGATAGGTGCAATTCACAGTAAAAGACTTATAGTCAGCTCGTGCTAAAAAAAATCATGTAAATCATAATAAAAACTTCAAATATAGCATCTCTTTTTCTTATAAACATAGTATAGGGGGTTAAATAATGGTATTAACTAGGAATACTTATAATAAATAGAACAAATAAAAAATATCGAATAATATCTTCATTACGTTTTATAGAAGAGGTTAAGATGTGTTTATATCATGAGCTAAATTTTGTAATTTTTTCTTGGTATTTTAGATAAAAGGTACCCTAAAGATTTATTTTTTGGGAAAGGTCTACCAAGCTATTTCCGCAATTTTATGTCTTAGTATATCAAATACAAGTATTACTAAACCAAGTTATAATATTTGTGAGCTTTTCTATTTAAATAGTTTAATAAGACATATTCATTTATATTTTTCTTCTAATGAATTATTTTTTATTTATGGGTTAAGTTTCTTGTCTTCAATTTTATCTATTTTGACGTAGTCAGCTCATTGGGAATATTGCACAACTCCTTGATACACTTTTGAATACCTTCACCTGATTTATATTCAATAACATCTCTTCTTTTCTAAAATGATATAGTTCAAGTGTCTTGCGAAGCGTGAGAGCTTGCACGTATTCTTTTACTTCGACCAGGATTTTTAACACCTTAACATATTTTTTATGGAATTTTGCAACCACCTTAACCAAAGTCATTACATATGGTATTATTCTTGTTTTAAATTTGTAAATTAATACAAGTTCATTCGCCAAGATGTCATACTTTCTGTATTTTTAGATATCAAAATAATTTTTATTTATGAATAATCTTCCCGAAATCTCTTGGTCATTAAGAAACGTATACACTAATCCGAACGCTAATTTTTTTATAAAAAGAATCGCTAATTCAGCCATGGATCTGGATGTATTTTATATGCCTATAAACGGGTTTTTAAATTTATAACATTATGAAACATCTACTTAATTGCGTATCATAAATTATTATATTTAAGGAAATATGCTGGATTAGTTTATGGGTAAATTCTAATTTCAACGGTCTAAATTAGTCCATTAAAAACATTATATTGCACATCTAATGATATTTACGTGATAATTTCATATAAAAATCATCTTTAAAATCTTACTAAATGTATCTTTTCAAAATTTAATATTTCAAGTTTTTTTTCTTAGACCTATTATTTATGTGTATTTTTTGATTAAATTAAACTCCCAAATTATTCATATACGAGTTGTGGCGTTTTGTACCCCTATTTATTACGTATAGTACTATTCGTCTTGTAATTTGTAGATAAGAATTTCATCTTCTAGTTTATCACATTTTCTTGGCTTTCAATATACAACATTGATAAGGTTATCTATACCTATTATTCTTAATTCTATCAATGAAGTCAAGTTTCTCTATTTATCATATACAGAGTAGTCTGGTCGATCCTGCAATAATTTATATTTGTTTTTATTCCAGTATTTACTTTTATTCCAGCTGATGTTTTAAATTATTTCTTAAATAGAAAGTTAACTGATATCTTTTGATTTTTTAGAATTTAATTTTGTCACGGCATAAAGTGTATACATTTTTATATTTTTTTATATCTTTGCTTTTAGGCATGCCGTAGCATTATTTTATCTCTAATTTATAGGCGATCTACTGTTTTATATTTGGCTCAAGTATTGATATTTTGATTTTTCTCCAAAGAAAATATTTCTATTTTGCATGAAACATAATCCTGCTTAAAATTTAAGATTTAAATTACTAATTCTAACCATTTTTACGATTTTCCATATCATAATTGAGTTGATATGGATCATAGATATTTTTTTTATTTTACGCATTAACCCTTCTTTTTTTTCTGCTTAATATATTATATGAACTGATTTATTAGGCACTAATATTCATCATATATTTGTTTATTGATGATTATGGGGTTCTTTTTCTCTTCTTTTTTATATATTGGGGCTCTTATCTGTGTTTTTCCTTTACCAGTGGTCAGTATCTTATTAAGCCGGTAAGCACGATCATATTTCACAATAAAAATTCAATATATAAAAGTTAACTTACATGATCTTGTCCCTTAAATATAACCATTCTTTGTTTTTTTATCATAAATATATTGATTTATCTGCCAATATTTTTCTTGTGCGATCATCTATTTTAACAAAGTCGCCTGGTTCTAGTTTTTGAACGCCTATTTAGTATTTTATCGGCTTGATGATATGCTTGTTAAATTACTTGAATAAATTTTATCAATATGATTGGTTTTGGTTAGATTTAAAATTCTTAAAATTATTTCATAAAAAATCTTGTCAATCATTTTTGCCTTTATTCCAGAAGTGCTATATTCTGAAATTCCAAGGCATTTAAGCCCTCTTTTTCTTCTATTAGAGTTACATGCTCGCTGCACTCAACATCATTTGATGCTGATTTTTTTTCTTTTATCTCTATTTCCTATGCAATGAAAGTAATGAATTCTTTCCATGGCCATATTTTTTCTGTTTTCTGTGTCTTCAGATACATATTTTAGATCCTCAATGTATATATATATAAATGGTACGATATATAAGAAGATTTGTCTAATCGTGCATTTACAAAGGGAAATTTTGTGTTTAACTCTGCTAATATACACATGCACGGCACAGATTAGTGGGGATAAATTTTCATGTGCAGTATTCCCTTGTTCGTGCGTTTGTTTAAAATTTCTTACCTGTTAAATAATGCTGAAATCAATTATTTATATACCATCACTCTTATAAACCTATATACCACTCCTAAAAATAAAGTTTTGCCAATTTATTCATTAATAGTCATGTTTTATCATGTAATAAGCTTCTTTACATCAATTCATGTAACACACAGCTTTTGCCATATTCCTTGTTTATTGCTGTGTTTATTATCGGTCTTTTTATTTAGCTCCTCGTACCTATCGTACAGTGCGCAGTTGATTTTCCTATATTAGGTTATGTATTTTGCCTCTAACTGGAGAATTGGAATATCACCTTAGTTGTCAAATATTAAAGATTTTTTAGATTGTTATGGGCTAGAATTCACTATATTTATAACATATCTTTTTGCAATTAAGTAAAATGTTCCTTCATAGAACCTGCCGTTCTCCAATATCTTTTTATGAGCATAGCAGTGACATTAGCATGAAAGAATCGGTAAAAATAATTATTTTCTTTATACAAAAAGTTACAAATTTTGTAGGATTCGGCGATTTTTTTAATAAGGCAAGTAGTTATTTTTTTCTGATTTTTAAAATACAAACAAAAAACTCTATTCTCTTTCTCTCCGATACACACAAAAATAGTATGGAAATTGCAAGCTTTTTCTATTCTTTCCCGCAATTTCCCCCAAAATACTACAATTGATTTTCATCGACTTTTACAAAGAAAAATTTTCCCCCTGCTATCGATCGATAATATTGTCTTTTATATAATTCAATGGTTTTTTGTTCGTTACAAATCACATGAGCTCATTCATTTCATTTATATTTTTAGTATCGTTTCATTTCATAAATCAAGGAAATCTCGTTTTCTAGCAATATTAAACACTGTTGTCATATCTTTTTCTTGTTGTTTTTATTATTTTTCTTATGAGTGCCTTTTTTTATGCGTACTAGCTTTTTTTAAAATATAATACAATAAATAAAATTTTAAGATATTTTTTTATTATAATTTCAATAAATTATATATTTACGTTGACTTTATTATATGCAATCCCTAACATAATTTTATCTTGTTTAAATTTAGATTGATTTTTCGACCATTTATTTCTTGGCTTAAAATAAATATAATAAATATTTTTTTATGCAATGTCTCGATTTGAAATATAGTATAATATATATATTTCTGATATTTTTATGCAGTAATTACTGTTATTCCGGTTACATCCAGATTATAAATATATAATAAAATTATTTTTCGGCAATGCCTTGATATAAATATAAAATAAAATCATTTTTACAATTTATTCTCTGGGAGAGATATATAATACAGCAATATTTTTTAGGTTATATGGTATGGTAAATATTTTCCCCATTAAATTATATAATAATATTTTTTAGGTTAATTATATAAATATTTTCCAGATTAAATTACATAATAATATTTTCTAGATTAAATTACATAATAATATTTTCTAGATTATATTACATAATAATATTTTCTAGATTTAATTATATAATAATAGTTTCTAGATTACGAATCGATCTATTCATATTATGCAAATATTAATTTTTGATGATATTATAATGAATAATGATTACTTATAGTAAAGTTTATTTAATACATATTATACTTAAAGCTCTTCTTTTATATTTTCTTCATAGCTTTCATGAATATCTTCTTCATCCATGCTTTCAACGTCGACTTCCATCTTAGATGGGTCTATTTTCCCAGTGGTCACATCAATGCCCATACTTCCATATTTCATGATAAATTCAGCTAAGTTATCGACTGTTCTATTACCTTGATAGTAATTAACCATACCTTGAGATACAAGACAAATGGTAGGATATCCTTTTATATCGAATTCAGGGAAGTCATTATCTGTCATATCGACTGATCCAATAACAACCTTATCTTTTCCGTTCTTAGAAACAGTCTCACCGAGTTTTTCAATAATAGGTTTGAGGTCCACACAAAATCTACAGTTTGGTGAAGTAAAAACAACCAGGGTGTCTTTATGTTTTGATCCAGCCTCAAGGTTAAAATAATTTTTGTAATTGCTTCTCGTTATTACTTTAACATTCCTGGCTTCATTATCGCTTGGTTCTTCACCACTCATTTCCCATGGCTCTTGCTCGCCTTTAGAAAATAAATCCACGTATTGACCGAATGTTTCTCCGTTAAGATTAACTGCTCTGTATTTCTTTTTATCGAAAATACAGACCATGGCAGGAAGATTATTTTCATTTATCCGGAAATGGGTTAATGATGGTTTATCTCTTTTATAGGCAAGCATTCCTACTTTCAACTCTTGTCGATGCTTTCTCGCACTCTTTTCATAAGCACTTATCTCAGCAAAAAAAGTACTATTATTTTCAGGTAACTCATCATAGAATAAAAAGAATTTAGGGAATTTAGAGTCATCATATAATTTCAAAGAATCAACTGTCAATTCTTTCAAAATGGGCGTAAGTATTGCTGAAATATCTTGAGTAAACCCACGATATGGCAACTTATAATCTGTTTTATCATAAGAGTTATACCCATAAACACCTGGAAAAGGAACACCTAACAACGTGGCTTGTTCCTTATCAGAAGAAATATACAACTTGATACTATTTAACAAACTATGATCCACCAATTTACTGGGGGAATCCTTTGAAGCTGAAACATTATCAAGAAAGAATATAGCAAATGAAATATTTCCAGTCTTCAAACTATCTTCTTCACTAAGCTCATTTTTCGAAACGTTAGTAAGCGAATCTACTATCGAGATTATGGACGAAGGCGGTGCGGTATGGTTCTGAAGAAGACCAACAAGTTGTGGAAGAACATCTTTACTCTCATTCATCATTTTTATTGCACGAGTGTCTGATTCAATAAGAATGTCCTGCTCTAACGTAGTATCTTCAAGAAGAGTTGCATCTTGGATAGATAGGTTCAGAGGTACCTTGGATTTTATTGTAAGACAAATGATGTGGTTTATTATAAATAATAGTAAACAATTCATATGGGCTTTTTTTTAGTCATATTTATAGAGTAGGTGTAATTTAATTAGAGGATTTTTATTGATTTAATATTTCTATTTATGGATGTATTAAAGTAATATAGCCTATATTAAATTTAATTGTGACACTTCATGGAATATATCAATTATTAATCCTTTTCTTTTTTATCTGTTTTATGTGAAAGACAAGGATCGGAAATAACTTTTTATTATTAATGTTAGGAAATATAATGCTTTGGATTATCTTTTTATTTTGGTTTAAAACAATATCATAACATCCCAAATCTAAATGTATAAAATAATGTATTTTTTATTGATTTTAGGGAAAATATTGCTTTGGATTTGCTTCTTATTTTGGTTTAAAACAATATCATAACATCCCAAATCTAAATGTATAAAATAATGTATTTTCTCTTGATTCTGAGAAAAATATTGCTTTGGATTTGCTTCTTATTTTGGTTTAAAACAATATCATAACATCCCAAATCTAAATGTATAAAATAATGTATTTTTTATTGATTTTAGGGAAAATATTGCTTTGGATTCGCTTTTATTTTGGTTTAAAACAATATCATAACATCCCAAATCCAAATGTATAAAATAATGTATTTTTTATTAATTTTAGGAAATATCATGCTTTGGATTCACTTTTATTTGGTTTAAAACAATATCATAACATCCCAAATCTAAATGTATAAAATAATGTATTTTCTCTTGATTTTGAGAAAAATATTGCTTTGGATTTGCTTCTTATTTTGGTTTAAAACAATATCATAACATCCCAAATCTAAATGTATAAAATAATGTATTTTTTATTGATTTTAGGAAAAATATTGCTTTGGATTTGCTTCTTATTTTGGTTTAAAACAATACCATGACATCACAAATGAAATCATATAAAATAATATACTTTTTATTATTAATTTTAGGAAATATTATGCTTTGGATTCGCTTTTATTTTGTTTTAAAACAATACCATGACATCCCAAATCTAAATGTATAAAATAATATACTATTACATGTCTAGACTATATTTAGTATGTGTAAGAAAGATACGTATTAAAAGATCATTATAGCATATTCAAATAATAAGTAACACCGGCACCTAATTATTCAAACAAATCCTTATTTATTATGACGTGAAAGATAAATTTTTTCTTATGTTGGTAGTATGTGCATTATTGTAATCGATAATACCCTTTTTGAACATTTGTTGTGAAACCAATATAAATATTGCCTCTACCTTAGGAATATGTGTATTAATAAAAAATTACTATTTATTGCTAATCAATTTAAAGTTTGCTTGAATAATGTAATAATTGTAAGACAAATACACATAAATAATCTATATTTCCTCTGGGAAAATTTAAAAGGTAAAATAAAAAATAAAATCCAAATATAAATATAAATTAAGTCATGTTCTCGTATTACAATATGTGAAAAATAAAAATTAAGCTATAAAAAACTTTAGTTTTTCTCTGTAAATATATAATTGGGGGTTTCCTGTGCAAATATAAGAAATAATACACATAAATAAACTAAACTTTTGCTTAATCAAATATAAACAGTAATGAATTAAATTAACAAATAAAGAATATAAATTGATTATATTTATAACTTACTGTGATAAAAACCAAAAGAATACAACTTTCAAAGCAATTTTTTTTGAAAATACGTTATTCTTACAACAATAAAAATTCAATGCTTTTCTTAATACAAAATACGACGATTAAGAAGAAAGAGTTATAATAAAAATACAAGTTCTTACAAAATAAAAATTGTAATATTAATGTGGAACATCGTTACGATATAATTAAAGTTACGTAATTAAAAACAATGACAGAATTATAGAATTTCATCTATTACAAAAAAACCTTTTTTTACATCAATCGATTCTTTGTGAAAATTAATATTTACATAAAGCCTTATATAAAACTTAAAAAAAAGCAAATATCTAAAAAAAAGCCGATATTATAATGATATTTAGTCATTAAAAATTAAAATTTACATATTTTAAGGTTTTCCTATCATTTAATTACTTATAAATTGCTACCCATAAAAAAAGGTATATTTATGTTGATTTAAAATACAAATATGATCTTACATCTGTTTACTGTATGTTTCTATTAAATAATAAAAAAACAAACATCCTCTTTTTTATATATCATGTAAGTTTTTAAAAAATTTTAATTTCTAATTTCAAAATGCTTTAAATATAATTTTTACAATAAAATCATATTCATCTAACCTTTTATATTATTGGATAGAAACCAAAAAAAAACTTTCATATTACCTTTACACGTATTTGGGATTTCAATCCTTCATATTCCAAGATAAATATCTTTTTACCTAAAATATGATTTATTTTAAATTTTGTTTTATATATTGAAAACAAATAACCATAAAAATATTGATTTATTTGAAATATGATCAAATTTTTTTACATATATACAACGTGATAATACAATACATTGCAATATGTGATTATGCAAGTTCGAAAATTCATAGATCATAATTTGATTAGTGCTGAATGCCAATTTTACCGAATCAAATTCAAAACGATATGGTGAAAAAAAACTTTAGAGCAAATATAGTATACAAAAAAAGTTAAAAAACTTAGATTTAAATAAATGTATATAAATAATATCTTTTAAAAATCAAAATTTTACATTAGAAATATAAATAGAAAAAAAATTGCACAAAAAAATGGTTATTAAAGATATTCGTTTTGCAAGAATTACATTTTTAAATAAAATCATATGCCTATTTACAAAGTTTTCATTGTCCAAGATACTTGAATTTATATTTTTTGAATTATTGGTCACATAGAACAAGGTTGTACAGAGTTGTAAAGGAATACGTATGAAAGAAATACTGGTAGTGATCTAAAAATGATTTTTAAAAAAACTTAAAATAAGAGACCCAAAAAAATTTATTAATTAAACGAGACCACTTTTAAATCTGCGCTATATTTATGAACTAAAAATAAACGTACAAGATTTGAAGCTTTGGTATAATTTACCCTCGATATATTAAAAAGGCAGAAATCACATTAATAGGGTTTTAGACGAAATACAGATCCTATTTTTTTTATATTTTCAAATGGTTATAAAACTATGCCCTAAGTATCTAGAAATCTATAATAAAAATGAAAAAAATAACCTACTGTACATTCTTAGAATGTTTAGGGATATATGATATTGCAAAATCACATATAAATTTCATCATCATCGTGCTCAAGAACCTTTTTTCACATTTAAATTGTTTCCCATAATTTTCAAATGAATTTATTTATATTATGTTATATTACATGCTCTTTCCATAGAAAAATCTAGAAATGGTTTGCTTAGAGGAGGTTCAATTTTTTCTAGTCTGAAAAAATCTTTATTTTGACAAATCTAAAAATAAAATCATGTTTTGTAGATTATGATAGTGTTATCATATCTAAATAAAATAATCGGCATTTAAGAAGAAAAATTTTTATTTATAGTCCCAAAAAACAGTTCATTATAATGTGAAACTTGATTTTCACTATAATAATATTTTTTGGAAAATATAGTCTACTCAATAATTACAATTATAAATACATATAATGTCTATTGTAAATACCTATAAAAACGTTTTTATAAAATAAATAGGTGCTGTTAAAATAATATAAGCGATTTCTCTGCTTAAATAATAATATGACCCAGAAATAGTTCAGTTCACACAAAATTATACAAATTGTATGAAATTTAAACGGATATCATGATACTAGGCAGGTATATATTATTAAATCATTAATTCTGCATTTTTTTGACAGATGTAAATATTCCTTCCAAGATAATAAATATTCATGCGCGCGAAATAGGCGATTATGTTCTTAAATATAACGCTGTGGTTTTATAAATGATAGCTTTGGGTTTTTTCTTAGAATAGGATCATAGGATAATCATAACTTTATCTATAGAGAAAAATTATGAAAAATAAATTCAATTATATGATATATACTAGGCTACTAAAAGATAAACACTAAATGTTAAAATCCACTTATATATTTATAGAAAATAAAAAAGCAACAATATTCATAGATATAAAATACTATATAATGTTTAAAAGCAATATCGTTTAAATATTGGTCAATAATATATGTAATCACTAGAAAAATAAGATGATGTGAACAGTTGATGTTCGAAAAAATCCTTTCATGGTATCAGAATAACTTAGATAGTTGTAGTAAAAAATAATTTAAGTCTTATAAATGTTTTTATGCGATTGGGTTTATAATATCATAACCGATCAAAGTAATACACCTTTTTTTTATATATATAAAATTTGGTAGCATGATTTAAAATATAAAAACATACCCAGCGTGTATATCATAAAAATATAGTAGCTGTATTCTTTTGTTGAAAATTCCAACTGAAGCAGACGCATACGTACAAACATTAGGATTGAGGAAGACACTTGAGCTAATAAGTATAGAAAGAAGATCGTGTATTGAAGTACATTATTAAGATGATAATATATAAAAAAATGTCAGCTAAATCTATTCTAAAGAGCATTCTGATCTTATTCTATAATAATATTAAATAGCTAAAAATGAAAAAAATACAAGATAATTTTTGTTGCATAAAGAGACTTTAAAATTATAATATTAAATAGCTAAAAATGAAAAAAATACAAGATAATTTTTGTTGCATAAAGAGACTTTAAAATTATAAATATGACATTTAAAGTGTATTTTCATCGTAAATCAAATGCCATATATATGTTTCACGGACTATTCTCCCAATAAATTTTTATTTGATCATTCAAACTTATATTTTAAATTAGTTAATGACAAAGAATGATAAATTTTAGCCATAACGGCATGATTATTTAAATAGTTTAAATTTAACTATTGTATTTTTTTAAGATCTAATTTTTCTTTTAAATTTTAATGTTGGCTCCCGCAAAACTTTGGATTGCTCTATATTACGGATTTGCTGTATACTTTTTTCAAGTACATGATCCTCACAGTATTTATTATACACATCTACACTCAAGTATTATTCTCAATACTATCTATGTGCATATTATCCAGCGTTTGAAAATCAAATAAATATTATTTTATAAAGTGGTTTTAAAACAATTATTTTTATATCCTGTAAGTAAAAGAATTACAAAATAAAATATGATAAACAATAAATAAATTATAAAAATACAAAACATTACCATAAATTTCTTTAGTAAAAGATTATTTGTATTTTTTACGGTTATCAAAATTCATTATTAATGATGAATGGTTTTTATTCTTATTCATTGCATTGTTTTCCTTTGTCTAAACTTGTAATATTTTTGTAAGTAGATATGTTTTATACTTCTCAGCATTCATTATCGAGTATATAATATTTATGTTTCAAACTCGAATTTGCATCATAGTTTATTTTTTTTACAGATTTAAAATTGTGTTCTCATTGATAAATAATTTGTATGTGCATGAATTACATATATTTTTTAAAATTATAATATGGATTCATTTGTGAGCTTTTTGATCTTATCTGAATTCGCTAATATTCTATTATTGACAAGAAGCTTGAGCTCATCTCATTTTTGATAAGAAGTGCAGTTGATGAAGATAGATCAGGGGAAGGTGCCAAAATATGTATCAAGGAGTTGTGCAATATTCCCAATGGTTTGACTAAGTCTCAATAGTGGAATTGATAAAAAGAAACGTAACCCAGGAAATCAAAATATTTTAAAGTTTTATTATCGACATCGATTGCGAATTTCTTGGGTATAAATTGAAACAAAAGAAAACTTAAATATCTTATAATTGATACTATTATGCTTGGTTATAACTTAAATGCATTGGTGGATTCATATGTTCAAATTAAATAAAACTTATTGATAAATAATATTAGGGTTAAACATCATTTATAATAATTCATCAATATTTTATCCTTTAAAAATTATACTATAATATCGCAAATTATATTATTTCTTCTAAATTCTACATCACAATTTGTTTTTTTTCTAATTTAAAATAACAATGAAAATTATTCAGAACTTAAAGCATTTAAATATGCGATCCTTCAAATTAATTGTCGCCAAATATTTTGTATTTTTAGGATTTTTTAACGTAATAAAATATTTTGTTTTTTTAATATTTTAAAGTCCGGAAATTTATAATCTATTTATATGGTTTATTAATGGATTTTCGCCTTATTAGCTGATTATAAGTGAAAAGTGTTGATACAGGATAAAAACTAGGCTATTTTTCACTTTCACTGATTCTGAAAGATGAAAGCTAATCTATAATTAGGGCATAATTTATGACGAAAGTCACTTATAAAAGCATAATAAGGGGTAAAGCTATACTAGAATTTGAAAGGAAATAATTATGTCATATTAATCCATAAATTACAGTGATATTTGGGTTTTATTGTATAGATAAATGCCGATTGAATACAATACCAACCATTTTCTATTATATATCATGATAAATAGCCAAATTTTGAAAATTTTAATGCTTAATGCTATTATTTTTATTTTTCTTCTAGATACCTCAAGAATAATATTTATGATGCTCGAAAAAATCATTTTTACTCTAAATACGTAAATTTGTTTTTACTATTATAAATTTTAGATGTTTTTTAATAGATATATTAAAAATCGAAATCCCTGGGTCCCTAGGCATATAACAAAAATCATAAAGTCTGCATATTCTAAGATTTAGTCAAAGGCATTTATATACAATTTAGCAGTTAATTTTTTTTTAAATATAATTTTTATGTGAATTGAATATTCTTGATTGCTTAATTTATAATATTAAAAAAAAACCTTTACTGTGTGCAACACATGAAAGAATAAATCGTGCAATAAAACTGAAAATTTATCTAGTTACTTATCTATTAATATTAGAACACTCTAATCTGTTCAAATACTTATCTTATAACGTACTGTTTAATAAAGTAGCATAATTTTCGGCGCCTAATTATTTATTAACATTTATTATATTTCGTTCAGAACTGTTTTCCCCTTTATCAAAAATTAATAGCGATTTTTATCTAGCCAATTAAACATAATTATGCAAGAATATATAATGTTGGTAATATAGGCTATTATTTACATTTGATTTGAATAATTTGTGATTCACATTTTTTAATTGTTCTAAATAAGCTGTATGCATATAATTTAAAAATATATTACTTTAATTAGTTAGAAAACTTAGCATCCCCCGGGCCCACATCCACCGCGGGGAGGGCATCCCCTCGGGCCACATCCACCGCGGGGAGGGCATCCTCTTGGGCCACATTTACCGCCCCGGGGAGGGCATCCACCTGGTCCACATTTACCACCACGAGGAGGGCATCCACCTGGTCCACATTTACCACCACGAGGAGGACATCCACCTGGTCCGCATTTACCACCACGAGGAGGGCATCCACCTGGTCCACATTTCTCTTGATTTTCTTTTCTCCTACTTGCAGCCTGTTCCCTAATTGCTTTTAGTCTTTCTCTTCTTTCATTACCACTAACTTGGTTATTCTCATCAAAATTTGCCTTTGCAGCTATTAAATTCACAAAGACGAAAAATATAATTGAAATACTTTCAAAATTCATTCTTATTTTCAGATAATGATGACTTATATACCATTATTTTCTAATCGCATATAATTTCGTAATACATTAGATAAACTTATCCATTCCACATCATTCTATTAAGTTTAGAAATGATATTTACTATCTCTAAATAAATCTAAAATTAAGCTTCTTTCTATAGCTTGAGGCTTTGAAAAACTTATCAAATTTGATTATCTCTACTCTAATGATTTATTTTATATAGATAAAGTTTATTTATTAGTATACCAATAGAATAGTTAGAAAAATGTGCTGTCAAATACTCTACCAATAAAAAAATTCCTATATCTAATTTTATATCAATCGTAGATATCTTATACTTTTTTATTTAATACACATAATATTTTTTAATCTTTTAATCGGCTGTTCTGAATTTTTACAGAGCTTTGCTTATCGCTAATCGCATAAATTTCCGCAAAAATAGATCTGATGAGAATCAGATTATCGAGAAAGAGTTTATTTATATTTAATCCGTTGAGCACAGAGAAAGGATATGTATTATATGAAATACATTATAAAAGTATAGTTCTAGTTCTTCTATTAAAAAAAATAACCCGCCATTTAATCCTTGAAGGATTCTAAATAAGCTTAATTTCAAAAAAATTGTTCCGATTTCGACTTGATTTTTTAATCCCGAGGAATAATAGGCTAAACTATTAAAGTATGGGAACATATAATCAAATTTTCAAGAAACTTTTTAAAGAGCTATCAAGATTCAATTTTTTGTATCTGGTTGTATTTTTAGTTTATATATTGTTTCTAATCACTGGGTATATAGTTGCGTCATTATACGAGTTCTAAAAAAATTAGGATATAAAAATATATTTCTTGATCCTTATAATTATAGGGAGTATTTCATCTTTTCGAATGAACTTGGTTTAATTGACAAATGTAAAACAAGAATAATACCATATGTAATGACATGGGATGGAGTGATTACAGAATCCATAAAGAAATATGCTAAGGATTCAAAAATTTAGACGAAATAGAAGCCTACATGCAAGCTCTCACACTTCGCAAGGCACTTGAACTATCTCATTTCAGAGAAAAAGAGCAGTTGATGAAGATAGATCAGGGGAAGGTGTCAAAAGATGCTAGAGGAGTTGTGCAATATTCCCAGTGGACTGACTACGTCTAAATAGATAAAATTGATTAAAAGACAATTAACCCATAAATAAATAAAATAATTTTATTGATTGAATGTTATGATAACTTTTAATTGAATAAATTGAAAAAACATTTTTAAAAAAAGTATATTCCCATCCTTTTGTATAAACTTTGAAATATTGAATTTATAGGAATGTATTTTATATTTAATTCAAGTATTATAAAACAATAAATTTAACCTTTATCATGATAAGTTTCTTTTTAGACGTGATTAATTAGCAAATAAAGGAAATGTTATTTGTCTAAATTCACCCAAAATGAGAAACTGCGTCAATATATAAAAGCTAGTCTTGCGAAATACACTTTGACCCTATAAAAATATACATAAATACAATTTTTTATATAATACTGCCATATTAAATCAGATAAAACTTTATTATACATTTTCAAATACGAGAATCATAAACATAATACAAACTTCGTCGGAGTTTTAGCATAAATTGATAATATATTTTTCTACATGAATATGTAGATAGATGTATTTATACTGGCTACAAAGCTTCGCTTATTATTAAATTTTATGAAGATATAGCTATTTTGTATCCAGTATTAAATTCATTAAACTAAAAATGAAAATTTTTAAGGGGAAGTTTGATTTTCAGCTATTTGAGTATGTTCAACAAAACCATAAATTGCTCTATAGAGCAGATTTGCTTATTACTTCTTGCAGTCGCATTATCTTTACAATCTTCACATTTAAAGACTTATTAATTCAAGCCTTTTCCTCAATCTTTTTGTTTGTGTATATGCTTCTGCTTTGGTTGCATCCCAACTCCTTAATATACGACTTATGGTATTTAGTGACCACGCCATTCAATATAATAAGCAAGATATGTCATACAACTAGTTAATGGATTTATTTACCCAGCTAAATCTATAGTTGAAATTTCCGTTTTTGTTCTCGAGCACAACTTGCTTAGTTTTCCATGCGCGCAGCGTATCTCTGCTTTCTTCTCCTCTTTGAAGTCTTCTATAATACTTCTCACCCTTTCGAGAGCTATTAATTCAAGGGTCTTTCTCAACCCCAAGGCTTGTATATATGCCTTGATCAGGTTTGTGACTTCGAGTTCGTCAAAGTACTTTTATGATACTGTGTCATCACTCCGTCACAATCTATAACATATGGGATAATTTTTGTCTTTCGCTTGTATATTAGTGACAGCTCAGATGCTAGCAGATCATAATTTTGGCATAGAACTAAAAAAAAAAGATTTAATCAATAAATGAAAATTTGAATGATCAAAAAATTATAGCAAAGAGCCAAAGTTTGAAATCTAGGAAAATTAAATATATTTTAAACATTGAAAATATCTTTAATAAAAAAAAAATTGTAATCACCAATAAAATCCTAGAATATTAATAAAGCATACTATTGGTTTCTAAATAATGCTACGGATAATATATTTCAGTAATAATTGACATATTAACTAAACAATATGCAAATAAAGAAAAATAGAATAAATCCTGGAATAACAAAAATAGCGAGATTTTCAAAAAATTACAAAAATTATCAAAATAAATGGAATAGAAAAAATAATAAATTGCAGACTCAGATGTAATCAGGGACTATAGAAAAAATCAATATATTTAAAATCTAAAAACAACCTAAAAGTATAAAAATAATAAAATGTGTTTTTCATATTATAATCAGAATTGCTGTTTGTCTTTTTAAAATTTCAATTGACAAATATATATTCACTTAAATACCTCCAATTAATTTCGGAATTTCAAATTGCAAAGTTTGTCTATTTTTTCTATTATTAGAGTAGATTAGAAATTATAACTTTATTTATAAATTTTTATTCAAAAATATTGTCTTTCTGGCAATATAAAGAACCTCAATCTTTAATTTGAATCGTATAGCAGGATCTTTACCATTCAATGCCGTTAATTTGTTTTAATACCCAGTTATAAAAATCTTTAAAATAAGCAAGTTGTATTTAGAATTAATTTTAAAATCATTTTGTGTGTTTTAGATACCTTTTTCAATTTATTTAAATAATAAAATAGCTTCATGTCTAAATATTTTTGTAAAACCGCAAAGAAAACATTTTAAAACACTAGAAAAAGTCAAATTCCTTATATTTATCATCCCCAATTATTTTTGAAACCATGGCAAAATTTTAGATCACATTTATGAGAATATATAAATGTATTTTGCGGGTTTAAAAAATAATAATTGCAGCGTAAAACATGAAATCCAATTATTTTTCTATTTGAATATGCAATCATCAATATTTTTTATATCGAAATTACTTAAATCTTTTTTGGGAAAAGAATTCTTGGCTAAATATGAATATTATTTTGTTTTGTATTTTTGCCAGTTCGAATGTAAATATAGTTTTTAGACCACAAATAAATGCACAAAAAATGCGAATAGTTGTTTAAAAAATAAAAGAGACTACAAAATTTAATATTAAATGATATAATTTATTTATTTATAGCTGAAATACCGCATATAAAGGTCTTAAATTTAATAGGATATATTTACTAAATATTGCTACACAAGAAATACCATTTCAAATTGTTTTAGATGCAAATTTGAGCAAAAACACTATGTTTTGGCTAAAAAATTATGTTTGATATGCACAAATAGATTATAAAATCCCGCTTAAATAAACAGGATACAATTTTTATATATAAGAAAAATTGTTTTTCAAACAGGATTTTTAAAACTTTCAGTGGAAATGAAAACTAATTTTATGCACAACAGAAATTACTATAAATTTTTAGAAGTCATCGATTCAGATATTATTATTTTTAGTTCGCTTGAAGAATCAAAATTAGGTATTTCAAAGAAATAAGAAAAAAGTGAGATCATGAGATAAAATTTTATCATATTAACATTTAAATTTTATAAAAAATCTTGATAAAAATAATAAAAATTTATAAAACAGTGGTTGATAAAATTTCGATATAATATCTTATAAATATTCATGTTTGAGAATTTAAGAATATTATTAGACTTGTATTTTAGCATCTTATTGCAAAATGTAATTTTTATTGGCAGCAAGTACATTTCCTTGTGTATTTATTGTATAAATTAGCTCTTGTTGAGTTTTCTTATAGGGTTAATGTGATTAGATTTCACTTCGCAGAAAAAAATTCCATCACCCGAAAAAGAGTCGAAATTAGATCACTAAGGGAAAATTTATTATTTTCGTTTTGTATTTTTTATTAAAGATTTCAAGCTATCTCATTTTGAATGTATTCTTTTTGGCTTTTTTTAACCTCTAAATCAATATAGTATCAGAACTAAATGGTATATTTGTGAAGAAAGAAAGAGCAATAAGATAATTATTATCTTTAAAAGTAATTTCATTGCAAATAAATGCGGTGAAAAGTAAGTTCAATATAGTTTAGATCAGATAATGGAATCGTATTGATATATATGGATTTAGAATGACATTAAAATGTGATGATTTTTTTAAGCAAATCCAATTAACATACCTTGTCCTTAATCTTATCTCTTTCCATATAAGATACCTATGATAAGTATAGTTGAAAGTGCAGGCATTATGAAAAGTAGCCAATAGATAGTGTAGACTTCTTAAAAGAAAATGTTTTGGTAAAATAGTTATATAAAAAAATAAATTAGGAGGAACGCCGAAATTTAATAGTTTTCGAGACGAAACTTAACAATATAAAATAAAAAAGTGACAGAAAGTCGAAAGGTTCGTTTATCGTGGGTATGAAAGATCTGCCATAAAGACCTTTTGGTTTATGATCATGCTAAGAAAATGCTAGTAATATATAAAAATATGATTAATTACAATTAAAAGATATCCATCATCTATTTATATGGATGAAAAGCCCATCAAAAGGTTTAAACTGAGTTTGAACACGAAGTTAAGTTTGCGAATCATAATAAAAACTATAAATATTATAGTATTTGAGTATATAAAAACACGATAGAAGGAGAAGATAATGGTATTAAATTAGAAATATAGCAAAAAATAAATATTTTTTGGTTTTTTTGGGGTGAAACAGATCTGTGTTATACCTGCTGTCAATTTATATGGCCTTGAGTGTTATTTTCTTATTAAAAGAAAAATTCATAGAAATTCATTATTTTTGAAAATCTCTGCCAGGCAAGTACGTAAATAATTTATAAATATATGAATAATATGCATTATTACAACATAAGATTGCCTTTTTAAGCTTTTATATTTGGGTACTATAATACACCGAAAAGGACTCTTATATAAACTCTACGATATAGGTTTTATGAATTTACCTATCTTTTTGAATTTCCTTTTTGTTTTTTTCCTATAAAAACCATCCAAAGTTTTCATTGCGACTAAAAGTAGCTCAAACGTATCACGCGGGGTTTTTTATGTGATTTACAGTTCATAATTTTTATTTTCAAAGTTTAGACTGTGATGTCATAGCTTTTTTACGGTAAATTTCCGCAATCGTGGCTCCTTTTCTACACAAGATCGAATACTGTAAAAGCCATTATAATTATTAAAAAAAAATGCAGGTAATTCTCCTGAAATATTCATGATTCTATCTTGAAAGCACCCCTGATTAGTATTTTTTTCTTAACATTATAAACTTGATTTTCAAATAAAACTATTATCTGCTTAATGTGTCGCTTTAAATTCAAAGAATTTAGTATTAATCATAATTAAACCTCTTTATTTTTTTTTACTTTTATTGAGAGCAAATTTTCCTTAAATATATATAATTAAAATAAATCTAAGCTATTTATTTAAATTGTCAAAATATATCTGTATTTATGGTCATCGTGTTGATAAACAAATAGAATTCAATTTGATGTAAATTATGTACGAGCTTACATTAAAACTACTTTTTTAGATAGAATAACCGTGTTCTTCCCACATATGCTTAAAAATTAGTTAAAAATATATCATCAAACGCGGTATTTTATTTTGCTTAAAAAAATAATAATGATCCAAAAGAACTTTTTAAATACTCTTCTTCCAATACGCGTATAAAACTAAAAATTCAACACAAATACTGATACATTTGAACTATATTTGAGTATTTTTTTAATGGCTCTACTCAATTTAGTACCATTTTTTAGTCAAAAAATAAACAAATTTTTTTCAACTAAAATACTTACTTTTTCAAGATTTTTCGGAATCTGTGGGATAATATTTATAAAAAATATTCAAAGAAATAATTAATTAACAAAATCATGATGGTAATATTAAAATATTTTTGCTCAAATAAAGCGACTTGCATTTTTACTAAATTTTAAAACTAGGAATTTTATACTGTCTAAAAAATTTTATAATTACATTTGACCACTAGACTTTTGATTTATGCGTATTTATGTAAAAATACTTTATTTATAAAAGAGTAACGCAATTATTGATAGTAGTAATATTAAATGTTGTTTTAAAATGTATTAAAACATATATGGGCCTTTATATCTTTTATTTTTTCTCAAATTTCAAAAATTGAAAACTTAATAAGCGGTGAAAATTTGGCTTTAAATATAATAGATATTCTTTTAAAAATTTAGACTGATAGTTCAATATTGGTATTAAATGGGTAAATACTTAAATTATAATAAATATTTGACTTTTCAAACTTAACATAAAGGTATAAATATAATCTATATTGTTATAATACTCACTGTATTAACCATTCTCAAGACATGAATTATATTTCAGCGATAAAAATTGGCACTTTCATATAATATTAAAAACCTTTATACTTAATTTATAAGGTTTAGCAAAATTAAAATTTTTTTAAATCAAAGCATGCAATTTTAGATACAATAAGATGTATATCATGCTTGTTTTATAAATATTATACTGTCACATAAAAATTTCCATTTGATTATTGATGGTATATAAAAAGAATATGGCATTCTTTTTGTTTTATGCAATATATAAACTTTAATTTAAGGTGTAAAAACATGATAATTTTAAAGCGGGCTTATTTTTTTAAAAAAAAAACCTTGAAATAATCAAGATTTTATTAATTTATATGACCCCATAGAGATTATAGTTGAAAAATTTATTTTTGGATAAAAAAAAATCATCACTTCTGATGTTTAACAGCGTAAAATAGTAGTGGACGTAAATTATATATCCTCACATTGCAAAAATGTAATTCTCAATTATTTTAATTATAACTATAAGCATTTATGCGATCGGGCGATTACATAAACTACAAACATGTGGTTCATGATTATTCTGAAGATTACTTTCTTCTGAGCCGGTTTGTGCAATTGGATTTCCACATTTACCACAAACAGCGGAATTTTCTTCAGTTTTGTTGTTTTCATTTTTAGAAGAATTTGGTGTTATTGCATGGCCACATCTAGCACAAACATCTGGGGGTTTTTCAGATGCACTTTCGAGATTGTTTCGGGCATTTGACTCAATAGGTGTATTTGATGGCACAGAACCCCCGCATCTTTTGCAAACAGGTGCAGCTTTACCGGTCATTTCGTTTTCCTTTCTAGAATCCTTTGAAACTTTTGGACTTGTGGAAGTATTTGGGGATTCTATGGCTGATTTGGATGATTTTTCGGGCGCTAATGAAGTTGGTGGTGAAGATTTTGAAGGAGATACATTTGGAGATGCTTTTTGCTCTTGATCTGGTTTTTCTTTCGATACATTTTTTTGAGCATTTGAAGTCTTATCACTTTCCGGTTGACTTGAAGTACCTTTTGTAGAACGTCCACAATGAGAGCAGGTATGTCCTTTGTAGTTTATGGTGTCTTTATTATCATTCAAAGCCCCTTTATCTGGTTTTGAGATTGCTTGTGATGGCTTTTCAGCGTCGTTTTTTGGACTTGGCTTTACAGTTTCCGGTTTAGGTGGTGCTTGCATGGGGTTTTTTGAATCATTTCTAGAATCATTCGAAGGATTTGTTTTTAGTGCGTCTGGTTTAGGTGGTGCTGGATCTTTATGACGTCCGCAATTACTACATCTATTTTCAGATTCGTTTTTTGGACTTGGCTTTACAGTTTCTGGTTTAGGTGGTGCTTGCATGGGGTTTTTTGATTCATTTTTAGAATCATTCGAAGGATTTGTTTTTAGTGCGTCTGGTTTAGGGGGTGCTGGATTTTTATGACGTCCGCAATGACTACATCTATTTTCAGATTCGTTTTTTGGACTTGGCTTTACAGTTTCTGGTTTAGGTGGTGCTTGCATGGGGTTTTTTGAATCATTTCTAGAATCATTCGAAGGATTTGTTTTTAGTGCGTCTGGTTTAGGTGGTGCTGGATTTTTATGACGTCCGCAATGACTACATCTATTTTCAGATTCGTTTTTTGGACTTGGCTTTACAGTTTCTGGTTTAGGTGGTGCTTGCATGGGGTTTTTTGATTCATGGCTAGAATCATTCGAAGGATTTGTTTTTAGTGCGTCTGGTTTAGGTGGTGCTGGATCTTTATGACGTCCGCAATGACGACATCTATTTTCAGATTCGTTTTTTGGACTTGGCTTTACAGTTTCTGGTTTAGGTGGTGCTTGCATGGGGTTTTTTGATTCATTTTTAGAATCATTCAAAGGATTTGTTTTTAGTGCGTCTGGTTTAGGGGGTGCTGGATCTTTATGACGCCCGCAATAGCAGCACGTATGACCACTGTTGTTTGTGTGATCTTGTTTACGCGCAGTTGTTTTTGCATGAGAATCAGCTGTTACCGTAGAATTTTTTAAATTATCAGCCAGTGGTGCATTTATTGTGCTATCTTGTTGCGATGGTGTTGACTTGATAGGTTTTTGGCAATGACAGCAAGTATTTTCATACGAATTTTCATATTTTTTTGCCTGTTCTTGAGTTTTATTCTGTAAACATGTTTTAGATTTAGAGTATTTTGCAGCTTGCTCTTGTGTATTTGATTGTAGTTTCTGTCCACGTATTGGTGATGGTTCTAGTGTATCTCTATATTTTCTGCAACTATGTCTTTTTTCACAAGAAGAAATGTCATCTTTTGATTGAGGCATTTGATCGATATTTTTATCACCGCATTTTCTACAACTATGTTTATACATGCATTGACAATTTCTTTGATCTTTACGATTAGTCTCCATTTCGGCTGATCCAGTAGAAGGCGGTTCGTCTGTATATTTTTCTCCTCTGGAATTGGTTGTTCTGTTACTATCAGAATAATTTTGATCATTTCCAGATTGCCTACTTTCCCTTGCAAAGTTAGAGGAGGCCATTTTCTGTTGATTAGATAAGCCTACTGCACTACTACTGTTACGTTCATGATTATTTTGAAAATCATGTGTTGATTTGCCTTGCATCCCTAGAGATGTATTTTTCGCTCTGGATCCCTGATGCCTGCCATGATTAGTTCTGCTTTTTCCGTCTTTCTGCTCATCAGATGTTTCTTCGGTCGTTTCAGAATCAATATCTATATTTCCTTTTCCTGCTTTTAAAGATCTTTTCCTTCTTTTTTCCTTCCTCATTTTTTCCTTTCTTCTCTTTTCTTTTAGCCTTTTTCTTTTCTCTTCTAGCTCTTTTTTGTTCAGCTCTCGTCTCTTTTTTATTCTTTCTGCCTCTTCATCTTTTTTCTTAGACTCATTAGTCGTACTTATATTTTCGCTTTCTTTTTCATTATTCCGTTTTATTTCGTTCGGTTTTTCGTTATTAGATTTGTTTATCCCATCTTCTTCTGGCTTGGATGTGCGGGTTATTACGGCCTCAACAAACATATAAATAACAAAAATTAGTTCATTCTTCATAAGATATTATATTCACTTGCATAAATATATATTATGACGAGATATAATAAGATGATTAGAATTAAAAACACTTGACAGAATTTTTACATCATTAGAATGACGCATTATGCATTGCTTGATTTACCTAAAAGCTCAAAAAGCGTTGATACATAAAAAAATACGACAGAGCTATTCAAAGTAAAAAAATTGTTGGATCATTATAATTAGAAAGAAATTGATTTAACGAAAAAATTTAACGCACAAATTATTTAATTGAAAATTTTTTTATGATCCAATACTATTTTTGGTGCTTTCATCAAAGTTATAGGCTATTTTTATGACACGTAAGCAATAAAATCATTCGATTGTAATGTTTAGTCATAATTCATAAAAATCTATGTAAATATTAATTGATCGCAGATATGGCTTGGATTCTTCTAAAAACACGATCTTATAGTCTGAAATAATGATAAGTATGGTATTTTTTGTTTAAAAATAAAGATATACCTGCTTATTTTGCCTCAAATGTAGATTATGAAATGTTAAAATGATATAATTTATGAGCCGGCTAATATTTTGGCGTCATATGGAAAAGAAATGGCAGAGAAAATATATATGCCTCCTCATCTAGCTTTCTTTTTTTTATAATGTAATTATAATCACATGATTACTTTACCGTATCTTTATTATAGCTTTTAAAATTAATATAAAAAAATCGTGCCGAGTCTTTATAATTTAAAAAGCCGTATATCAAAGATCAAAAATAAAAAAATATGATTCTATAAAAATTAAACTAAAATTCATGGAATAAATGGCACATTTTTAATAAATTAGCATTAAAGAATATTGTATTCAAAATAAATTCTTACTATAGATTCAAAAACTGCATATAAATCATAATTGAATCATTGATATGTCTAAAATTTAAATAACATCATCACCAAAAACTAATTGTGTCATGTAATAATTCAAACATCAACAATAATTGCCGGCAATTCGACGGGACTATTTTTTTCATATAAAAACAATGTTGTTTCATAATTTATTTATAAATCAGACCATTTGGAATAGAAAAGGATGAAAATTGCCTTTTTTCACAAATATATTAAGAAAAAAATTCAAGATACAGTTGGAATTTATATTTAAATGTTAATAAGTAAAAAATTATATAAGCTTGTAAGTGCAAACAGGCGATGACGAATATATTTATCATTTCATCCCCAATAGAAAATATTGTCCTGGGAAAGATATAAAAAACATTTAATAATTTATTTACTTTTCACATAGATTCTGAATCAACAAACATCACATCTAAATTGGTAGTATGGCTTAGCCCAGTTTATGCCTTTTAAATGTTTGTTGAATATTTAGAAAGTTGTAATATATAAATAAAGCACTATACTGGTTTATTTTCATGATGGGAATTCTTCCCATTTATAAATATGAATGAGTAATTTCCCTTAATTAATTAGCTTTATTCATTAAATCAATTTTTAATTATATTTTGATTTAAAAAACCTTGATCGTTGTTCATTTTATGCATGTAATATATTATATTGCATTAAAATTATTTTTTTATAATTTATAAATAACTGAATTTTTTTGATTGAAAATATTATAGATCACATAAATTAATTCTATTATTTTGTAGAATAGTTCGCCGCCCATGACATTGACAAATTAATTATTCTGTGAATAGTCATAGATTTGTCAATTTAATTTTGTCTACCATTCTATTTGGACATTAAAAAATAAGAATGAAATTATTAAAAGTTAAAATCTACAAATAAAACTAAATGCGATGCTAAAGGACATTAGAAATTGACATGGAAAAAAATTAAAACAGAAACAAAAACAATATTAAAAATACAATTATCAACGATTTGAAATACAAAGCATAGTATCAGTGTAAAAAAACTAAAAAATAAATTAAAAAATTTATTTTTACTTTTATATATATATTTTATGCATTGAAAAATTAATTTTTATCGAAAGTAAAATGTTTTCAGCAAGAAGAAATTTTGTTATAGTAGGTTTGAGCCGATATTGGTTAAACGGCACATCTGTATATTGTATGCGGATTTTCAGTCATTTATATTTTTAAAATCTATACACATCTAAGGATATGCTTATTAAACATGATTTGATTTTTCTGTATTCATAATATTCTGTTTTTTTGCAACATGTTTATTTTTATAGTAGAAACACAATAATAATAATTGGTCACGCTGCTATATGCACACTTTTCATATTTTCAATCAAGTCGTAAACATGTACAATATTACTTGATTAAAAGTATCGTTGTGCGTCCTCAAACATAAAAAAACCAAACTGTAATGTTTTAAATTATTTTAAATCTCAATTGTACTTATAAAACATTTTGTTCTAAGCCATTACACAGTAAATTTGTGCTTTTAAGCAATTAATAATTTCTCATCGCGATCAAGTTTTTACCCCATAATACATTAACATTAAAAAATTAATTCGATTCTTTTTAGAAAATAAAACATAATAAGTAGGCACGATAATATGAAATATAACTTTCGTATTATTGCGTTTCAACTGTGATTTTAAAGAATTCGGCTTTTAATCTTGTAAAAAAATATTCAAGATGATAATAAATTCAAAAAGCTGAGGAAAAATATCTAAAAGATTTTTTTAAAAACTGGCATTGGTTTTTTACAAATAAAAAATTAACTAAATTTTATTTGTTATTATAGTTTTTTTTAGTCAAACTCTATATACATATCTATAAAGTTGAATTCTTTTTGACAAATGTAAGAATTTGTAATTATCTTTTTCGCATTTAATTTATTCGAAATAACTTTTTTTTTTGTTAAAAAACATTTAAATAATTCAAAAGTAATAAAAGCTAATTATAAAGTAATTCTTGGTTCAATTATAATGATTTTATTGTATTTTAATAAACTTAATAGGTTTTTACAATGTATTTAAAATCTTATAAAGGAATTAAATGATGGAAAATCAAGTTATATTTTTTGATATTATTTATTCTACTATATTGAATAGAAATTATTGCTACCTTATAGGTCGTTTCTACTTCTCTTGTTTCGAATAAATTTAATTGATAGTAGAATGTTCAATATATCTCTAGGCTCTATTCAAATAGTTATTTGGTATGTGATTTTTTTATGCGTCAGATATATAAAAATTCTGAGTCTAGATGATTACTTTTATCTATAAATTATGAAGAAAAATCATCTTGAGATTAAAACACTAAAAAACACAATGACTCAATATATTTTATTACAAATACAATAAAATATTCTAGAGAATTTTTACTCTGCCAAATTTTTTTAAGAAAAATTCTTAACGGGAAATATACAAAGTAATATCGCACAATAATGCTTTTGAATTATCTTTTTTATTTATACCTAAGACAATCTCTTGATTTTTTTTAAAAAATATCACCTCTAAAAAATTAAAACATATAAGCCAACTTTTGTTGTTTTTGTGTTTGAACAAAAAAATATTGCATACAATTATATGTTAGGTCTTTAGATGACATATTAGAAAAAAACTTCTTGCCTACTCATACATTAAAAGAGCAATTAAAAAGCAGATAACTGCTTTTAGTTATACTTTCTTAAATTTACTTTTTTACGTACTCTTATCAAAAAAATTATTTACTTATAATTAATGGCTATCATCTCTGTTTTTATTTTTATTGCACATATGCATAAGTGTTGAATTTGTTTTGTAAATCAACAAATAAATTATTTTTTAATTATTTTAAATTACTATGTATTTACTAATCTAAATAGCAAAAAATGAACAGGTTTCTTCGAATTTAATTCTTTTTATCACTGTTGTTTTTTAAATTATGATAGGCTGCGTTGGACAAACTAGTGTATTCATTTTATCAATTTCTGCATATAAAAGTATAATTACATCTATAAAGTATAATATTTGGATACAGTAAATATCATATTACCACAAATTTTCAATTAATAGCCCGTCAAACCGTGTCGAATTAGAACTCGCTGATTGTCATTTTTTTGTATTTTTTTATGAAAAGCATCCAAATCTTCAGTATGGATCTACATTTTTTTACACATCAAAGAAAAAAATATTAGAATCACGATATTTCTATTTAAATTTTTACACAACTATATTAAAAGATTATAAAGAATACATAAAATTTATAAGACTATTTGAAAATCTGAATATACATGCACAATTCTTTTCCGGGTTGGAAATATTTTCATATTTTTCTGATAAACTAAAAAGCGGAATAGCCATGATCGCTGATTTCTTGCCTTGCTATTGAATCAAAATCCAAAAATATTGCCATATTTAGTTATTTGTAGCCTAAATTTAGATATAAAAAGCATGAATTTATTTTAATTGTAATTTTTATGATTTTTAATGGGGTAATTTTCCAATAATTTTTAACTTCTAGGTATTTTTTTGTGCAAAAAAAAATTAAGAGCTCGAAAATAATTAAGATACTAAAGTATTTTGGCTATAAACAAGAAATCATTTATAATTTCTTTGCAAATTTTTCTAACTTAAAAAGACAGCGAAGCCCCTACGAGCGGTTTTAACATTTTAATCATAATAGTTGCACCCTTAAGATTATAAATAAAAATCAAATTTTCTCTTCCAAACATACTATACTTTATATTTTTTTGTATAATTTGTATTATATGCATCTTTTCCTTGTTTTATATGGTTTGATTCCTAATCACACTTTAATCTACTAAATATTTTAAAAATATCATTTAATTTAAATCCTATCTGAATTTATTTTATATAAGCTAAAGTTTCGTGAAAATTTTTCATGGAAGGGTAGCAAGAATAATAAAAAGTCCATTTAGTTAAAAAAATATAAAAAGCGAATGAATAAAAAGATTAAAAAAGTTTATAACGTATGAGCTAAAAAAAATAAAAATACTGTAAGAATACTATAATATACTTTACATAATTTTGATGGGTAAAAAATATAAATTTAAAACTTAAATGATAAAAAAATTCACAATTATTTATAAAGCCAAAATAATTTTAGAAAGGATTGGATTATGATCCCAGCATAATGAACAGCGATAAATTATAATTAACTTTTAGTTAAAATGGACATTATATATTTGAATTATACAGTTTACAATTAATCAACACGATAAATTCAAAGATGATAGATAACACTAGAATATTATCTTTTTATCGAGATTTATGGTGTTATTACCAATAAATTATTCTAATAAATCATTAAAAGAGGGCGAAACCCATGAAAATTTAGTTTATTCAATGTTGAATCAAAGTTTGCAACAAATCCACAGATGAATATACAGCTGCAATATTGGATTAAATGTTAAAAAAAACATTCAAAATTGAATTAAAATGCATTTAAGCAAAATATAATCCAATAAAATAATAAAATGTAAAAGATAGTTTAAAGACCCAACAATATTTGTGAAAAATATTAATAGCTAGAATAAATTCTTGTTTATGATAGGCTAAAATGTCGGAGAAAAACTACTTTTATCCGATCCCAAAGGATTTTCTAACACCATAATTTTTTATATGCCACAAATTATTGATCTAATAGCTACACTTATACAATAACGAAGGTAATCATAACAATAATTAAAAATAAATTTTTTTTGTAGAAAAGCCCTTTTGTTCAGGTTCAAATTTTTTAAAAGCATTGGTCCAAATTAATTTGATGACAATATTTTTGATAAAATGATTACACAAAAAACAATATATTTTCAATAGTGTTAGTGTGACACCATTTACATGGTTTAATAATCAACACTATAATCGACTATTTCGTAATGATAACAAGATGCATTCAGATCATTATAATTTATCTATATTTCAACATGCATTTTATAACAAAATTTAAAATGCTTTAGGGATAATCGTTATTTTTTCTTTTTTCGTAAACTAAACTTAAAAAAATATTTATTACAACCCAATTATGCAAAACAAATTTACTATACATTCCGTCCCTTGCATTATTTTTATAGAGCCCAAATTGTATAATAGAAATATCGAATATCATGTTTAGATTGCCCATTTTATTTCTATCACGAAAAGTTTTCAATTATTTTTATTCTGATATTTGCTTTTTTTCTACACAAGTTTTATGTCTAAACATCAGTTATATCACTAATATTCTGCTCACTATTTGAAAAATATCATTTCACAGGAATTAAAGGTATCTTTAAATTCAAATTAATGTGATGCTTTGTACCTTTAAATTAGGCACATTTTCGTTATTAATTCACCCCAATTTAATCTTTAAATATAAGATCACATATAGATTTTTAATTAAAAAAAATTCCGTCTTGTTTTTTCGAGGAGCCTCACTATAAATTTCATACTTGTCTTTCTTTAATTCTTTACATCGTTTGATCTGTTCTTTAAATGAGCTCTTAAAAATGGGAATAAATAAAGCTACAAAAGATTACCATCGATCTTAAATACATTTTATTTGATTTTTCTTGAGAATTCAAACAATAATCACATGTAATAATCATTTTTTTTTATTAACTATATACAAATTTTAAGGGGTATATAAGGTTTAAAACGACTTGTATTTTTTACGAATAAAAAAATATGAATAGTAAAAATAATTAAAATTTCAAGCCGGTATTATTTTTTGCATTGTTTAATTGAAACATGCCAAGTCTTAAATTGTAAATTTTTAATTCGATTCCTTTGTTAGAGGATCCGTTTACGGTGATATCTTTGCAAAAAACTAATATATTATATAAATAGCCCAATGAACAAGTTTAAGGTATTTAGATATAGCAATAGACTAAAATAATCACAATTTTTTGAAAATTTTTTCGCTGAATAAGCCCACTACCGGACGTAATTATGATACCCAATACTGTAGCAAACAAACCAGTAATAATTTTTCTTAATTGTGGATGTGTTGAATTTAATGCGTAAAAGAGATTTGGTGCTAGATGCAATAATCTCATCTAAATGTCTATATATGACAAATTATCACTCAACTTAAATATACTGTTTCAAAAATCAATTTAAATTCTGACATCTATATTCCTATTGAACTCACTTAAGATATAAAATTTATATAAAGTGTTTCTAGCATAATAAAGCTATGATATGCATGCATAAAAAAATTCCGCGCTGAGTATTTGCATTTAAAATACCATTATTTTATTTTTCTTGGTGTATTTGTAAACATGATTGTGGGTTATTCTTGAAGGATGCTTTTTGGCAAATTAATCTTATAAAATTTAGATTTTCACGCTTAAACCAAGCCTCAATATTTATAGATAGAGCTTTATTGATAAAATCATAATTTTCAAAAGATACGATTCGAATACCTTGCGAAAAACCACAATATTCTTTTTATAATAATAACTAAGTGAAAAAAGTAATAAATTTAATGTTAAGATTAATTTATAATTGTATTTTTTATTTTCAAGTAAACCATTAGAATGCTATATAGACCAGATTGAATTTATACATAATTCAACTTAATAATATTTACGTCTTATATCAATATATCTTTCTCTTTAGAGTTAATAAATTCAAGTATTTTCTCAATTCTATTCTTTGTGAGGAGGTCCGAAAATACATTATCTTTACGATACAAACAAATAATATTTTATAGGTAATTAGATTTAAAACTATTGCATCAATATATTTAGTTTAAATATTGATTGAAACAATTTTTATTTAAAGGGAAAATAAAATAGGGGTATTTTGATTTATTACTCTAAAAACTTTATTGAACCACGAGTTCTATAAAGTAAATATATTATGGTTTAAATTTGATTTTATATAGTATAGCATATAACTTTGGCCATCAGATCAGATAAACTCGATGTTTAGCTAAATAACTTTTATAAAAATTAAATTGAAGCTACAAGAATAATGTATTCCAACACGATTAAGAAAATTTAATCGAATTTCTTGGTAATTATAAAATGAAATAATATTATTAATACATCAAAGAAACGGTTTTTAAGCGATTTAGCGTGTTTAATGAATTGTTGAGGTTATTTAAAACTTTGTATCTTATTAGAAGGCTTTGCTTGACGACAATATAGGATTATGCCCATGTTTGGGCGTATATTTTAAATATAGAGCTACCATAGATAGGAATAACAAATAATAAAAAGGGTTAGCGATGATTTGTCAAACACTAAGGTTATAAATATAATAAAATGGAATGAGATGATAAAAATGCAATTAATACAGTGGAATTTTATTAAAAACAAAGTAAAATCAACCATTTAATGCTTTAAAGAAACGATCTAAAAAATACCAAATTTTCCATATTTATCTTCATCTAATATTTTTTGTTCGTTGTACTAAAATAATTATTAAAATTTATATTTTAATTTGTTGTTTGTGCATTTTTTATATACACACTATATATTTTTTCAATATATACAGAGCAATGTCATTCAAAATTATGTCATCTTAGACCATTTTTATTGGTTTAATCCGTATTTATAAAAAAATATCCAATCATTAATATTACAAAAAAGAAATGTATAGAGTAATATTGTAACGTATAATGAGACGGAAAGAATAGAAAGCCAAATATGGTCCATAAAGCAAATTAAAGTTATGCTTAATATTATTTTTATTAATAGGTTAAGTTTCTATTATTCATCTATTTTTCACTAAGACGTAGTTAGCCCATTGAAATATTGATAGACTTCTTGATGAATCTTTTGGGATCTTACCCTGGTCTATCCTCATGAAATGCACACTTTATTTCGCTTGATATTCGTTCTGTGCCAATAATAAATAAACTAATTTACATTCTTTTTTATTTTAATCACTTAGTTATTAGATCATTTAACAATTAAACAACTTATATTTTTTATTTATGGGCCATATTTATAGTCGTAATTTTAGTTTTTGTTCTCAGGCACAGCTTGCTTGATTCTCTGTACGCACAGCGTATTTATACTTTCGGCTATCTTCTCCTCACCAAAGTCTTCTTCAATACCCCACCTTCTTTCGAGACTTATTAATTCAAGGGGTTTTCTCAATCCCAAGGTTTGAATATATGCCTCAACCTGGTTCGTTACATCTAGTTCCTTCAGATACCTTCTATGATATCGTGTCACCACACCGTTCCATGTTATAACATATGGGATAATTAACAATTAAACAACAATAATTTAATTAATTTATTTTATTTTTTAAATTATTTCAGTGCTAATCTAAAAATATATATTTGTTATTATTAAGACTGTAAAATGTATAAAATGATCACCGGGGGACGATAACAAAATCGGGGTCTTTTATGTATTCATTTTTAAACACGTCACAAAAATCTGTGTTATACACTATGAATTATCCTATAAGGGGTTTTAAGTGTATAATCAAATTTAAGTTTACATGCTGTACGCAACACGAAAAGATGTAATAGCATTTTCGACCGAAAATAATAGCTGATGCTTCATTGTTTCTAATAGATGGGTATAGGCAATATATGTTAATATAGAGAGATAATCTCGTAAATTGAAAAAAAAATTACAAGTTCTTTGTTTTTTCTAAAGATTATATTATATGGAATTAATCTTATATTGTGAGCTAAATTAACCGTGGCGATAGTTTATTAGTGTAAATTTTCGATATAATCTTCAATTTTTAAGATTGTGGTGGTTTGAATCATCCACACGTAAGAATATTGACAAATATCCGAACTGGTAATTAATTCCATCTAGCTTCAATGTATAACGCAAAAATGTTAAGCTAATTTACAATAAAAAAACCTTTCGGCTTATATCATTCACTTAATTGTGGCGATGAAACGAAATGGTTCTATTACCGAACGCAATGGTAAGTAATAAGATTCATATTGGTATGATGGGGATGTTTCCCCATAGTGGTGGTCCGATTAGAGTGTTCAATGCAGTTACTTTTTTTTTGAGCTAGTTTGTTTTTTTTACATTTTCTAATACTTATATGTGGAGAAGCATACAACTTTTAAACTATCTGAATTAAAAAGGCGGAAATTGAACAAATCTATGGTATATAAGTTTTAGATTAAATCCATTAAACTTCTAAGATGAGTGGATCAAATATTAACATAAATAAACGAAATATTCTAAAATTTTGTTTATTTAAATGCATTTTATAAGGTTGTAAAATTAATATTCACAAAAAAATAAGTATAAAACCTTTGTTACATAAAAATATTTTGTTTGCATTTATATTAGAAATGGTTATATATGATATCAAAAACGGATTCTTCTTACTATTGATTATATGTCACAGTGTTTATATAAAAGTATTTTAATTTTATTGTTATTTCAGCTAATTTATAATTATATGTATTTATATTTTCATTGATTAATTTATCGTATCTGAATCCTTAAATTCCATAATATAAAAATTGTGTGCTTCATTTAACATTATATCATAATAATAAAGAATATCTGCATCATATAAGATTCTGTAAACAAAAAATTTACTTTCAATTGGAATAAAAAGAACCATCTCAACAAATGCTTATCAAGTTAAAATTGTGATTATATTCGAATCTTATCATTATAAAATATCCTTAAAATTATGATTAGAATAAATCTGATCGAATTTAAATAAATTCTAATAATAGTAATGCACGATAAATATGCCAAAAAATAAAAACATGTTCATATTAGGTATTTATATGTCATTTAACAAAAAAATATTGGTCATATAATATTCAGAATTGTAAATTGTCACATTCAACAAGATAAATTATCTGACATTTATACCATGCCGTATTTTTAGACGATTCTTTAGTAAATTTGAGCCTGCCACTAAAGCATCTTATCATAGGATTAAATTAAATTCCCGGATAATTGTTTTTTATAGATTTATATTATTCAATATACAGACTTACACTAAATATAATGTCAAAAACAAACCTTTATCGCTTGTTAAGTATACCTAAAACCTCATTTACTGTCTTTATATATCTGCATATTCAGTCATCATTCTATAAATATAAAGTTAATAACTTGCCATTAAAAATATTTGACTATATTTATATTACAATGAAACTATTTTTATATAGCATCTCTTTTTATAGCTGCGTTCTTAATCATTACATTATGAATATAAAGTTACAAATTTGCCACCAGAAATTTTCAGCTTTTTTTAATAAAAGATGATATATTCATATAAACTCGCCTCTTCTTATATGATATCATATTTATCATCATATTACAAATAAAAGTTACAAATTAGCAATTAAAAATATTTGACCATATTATATTACACGATTATATGTTTACATAAACTCTCCTCTTCTTATATTGTAACTTATTTTATCATCATAGTATAAGTAAAACGTTGCACATTTGCCATTGAAATTTGTGAATATATTTATATTACACTGGTATTGTTTTTTTAGAAGCTTTATTTCCATGTTAGCGTTCTTAATCATTACGTTATAAATATAAATTCCCAATTTAATGTCGAAAAATATACATTTTTGTTGAGTACTTATAAAATAGCTTTATATTATATCACATATTAGGATTTAATGAATGCAAATTTACCATTAAAACCTTTGAATATATTGGTATTAGATATGAAATAAATACATATAAACCCTCTCGTCATAGCTTGTGTTTCTTAATATCATTTTGAATATAAATTTATAAATTCACACACGTACCGATAGCAACGAAATATTTACAAAACGCGCTATTATATGCTTTATTGAGCTATATTTTATCTTGTATAATCTATATCAATAGAAATGATGTTTATCAGATAACAAAACAATAAACATTTAATTACACTTCAATTCAACTAACAATGCATTAAACTCTATGAAAACAAAATACTTCCAATTATTATGTCATTTCAAATTATTATAAAAAAATCAAAACGAGATAACATATATCTTTAAAAATTTCAAATTCCATATCTAGTCTAATTTCAAAAAATCTCCATATTTTCGTTTTTTAAAAAAAGATACCCATTATAAGCATCAAGAAGATAGAAATCGAGCATTTGAGACAAAAGAGTATATATTAGTAGACGACAAAAAAAAGCAGAGAGACATCTTATCGCGACATTTTACTTTAAAAGCGGGTATATTTATAGTAGAGAGGTTAACATTATTTTATATCATTACCAGAATAGGAATTTCATAGGCGGAACTTAATTAATTTATTGGATATTTGAATTCATCATTTTTATAAAAAAATAAAGAGAAACAAGAATAAATACATACATATTAAAAAAGTAAATAGGAATAAATAAATACAAAAAGAAATATAATAACAGATAAAAAAAAGATAAAAAGAAAGAAAAAACTAAGGAATAAGAATATATAATACGAAATAACTCAGCGGTAGACAATATTAAGATAAAAAATACCAAAGACGAATAAACATAGTAAAATAAAAAAAACACCGAATAAAAAAAATATTGGTAAGAATGGCCATAAAATCAGTACAGATAAAAAGACACATAACCCATACATTCATCCAGAACACAACAGTACCATTTATTTCACTATCAACAATAATATACAAAACCCTAACATCATCTCTTTTGCCCGATGAGATTGTGTATATTAACAGTATGCATCGTTATGGGCGTATAGAAAAAGCGGAATCCGAGCGATCAAAGAGCACAAATAAACCTCGGTACAAAGTAATATTAATTGCCAAAAAGAGTGATATTGTACCAATCACCGATGCCCAATTTTTCATGCTAGAAGATTTAGAGCGAATCGAATCAATTTCCAAAAATGATATAATGAATTATTTGTTTACTATAACGAATGATACACCATTTGGAAAAGTATTGAAAAACAATGTTTTGAATGATTTGAAAAGGATGGAGGAAGAATTCCATTCAATAAAATTCGAAGATATTTTGTGTGATCATAGTAGTGATGATTCACAAAACCTTCATTCTAAAAACAATAAAGGAAAGAATAATAACAGAAAAGAAAACAAAACTACATTAAAAAATAAGCCGACAGGTGTTGAATCTAAAAAAATTTCGAGAGAAGTTTTTGATAACCAGAAGCATAATGCTTATGGTCCCAAGAAAAATGATATTTGTGGAATATCAGATATAAATCAACAAAATTTGTTGGACGGGAGAAGAGGACGCGGGCCATCAATTTCTAAAAACGGGAATCTACCGCTTGTACCAGATGTAATGAAAGTTATGGGAAAGACCCGAGATGTAGTTCAAACCTTTGGAATAAAAATAAGTTTTTTGGGGTTTAATCGAAAAGAAATTGCATTACTTTTTGATTCATTCGCATTTTTGAATACCTTTTGTGGGTTTTTAAAAATTGGAGTTTCCAGTTTCGATACATTTGTAGTTGATTTATCAAAAAAAGGATACGATAGTGATTATTTCTACGAAGTACATGCCAAGATTTTGAGTTCCTTGGCGGCAGAAAGAAAAAAAATAGGCGAAGAAAGTTTTAGAAATTTATTGGGATCCATTGCAGAGGATTTAAGAGGAACAGCACTGAGAGATTCCGAAAAGAATTCCAATATTGTCAGTAACGAGAATGTAAACGAGAAAAATAATTTAAAGGGGGAAGAAGAAAAGAATCAACTAAAGGAAAAATCGAGTATTGAGAGTAATTGGTTCGCTATAAATATAACCAAAAATAATTTGAAGATTGTATTGAATCAGTTTATGACAATTTATCTAACAACAACTGTTAGATTAAATACAAACACTGGAAGAATCAATATACTTAAGTTTATTATCGATACGCTTGTAAATACTAGTGTTTTTAGAGGATATATTGATGATTTGATTGATAATTATAAGAATAAAGAAAAATCAAGATCAGAACTTGCTAGTTCTATAAGAAAATTAAATTCGGAAATAAGAGGTATTGATGAATCAATAAGATTGTTGGAAATACAAAGAATAAATGAAATGAAAAAAGCTAAAATTAGTATAAAAGACAGTTTAATGATCAATAAAGAAAAGGCCGGTGATAAAAATAACACAAGCACCGAAATGAATTATAATTCAAAAGAGGTAAATAAAGAAAAGGGTGGTGATGTTAATGATAAAAACGCTAATATGATCAACAAAGAAAAGGAAATTAACATTAAAAGTACTGAAATTAAACCAAAAATTGTCGATATACAAGATAAAAATACCGAATCAAACAAAAGTACAGATATAATCAATAAAGAAAAGGATGGAGATATGAGCGATAAAGAAGGAGATATGAGCGATAAAAGTGTGCCATTAAAAGAAAATAGTAAGAAAGAACGCAATGTTTCAAAAGATGATCTTACGACGGATAAAAATGTTGAAAAGAAGGTAAAAGTCGAAGAATCAAAAAAGATAGGGGTAAAAAACGGAAAGAATTCAAAAACTCAAAATATAATCCAGTTAATGCAGGAAAACAAAATTGAACAAATCCCTTTAAAAAATACTGAAAAAGATACCGGGAAAATAAAACAATTGATAAAGGAAAAAGAACAAGAAATACTTAAAATCGAAAAATGGATGTTAGAAAACCGGTACAGAACAGAAATAGGTAAAATTTGGGAAAACACTTTTCATTACCTCAACAGAAAAATTTATTGCTTCCAAGAAAAAGACATTTTGTACGTCGAAGAAAAAAATTATGATTATGTATATCGACAGGCGAGACATTCTAACACAAAAGACGGAAATTTATTGATGTTAAATCTTAAAATCCTTATGGAAGTTACTAAAGAAAAAGCTAAAATTGCTTGTTTGGAGGAGGAGAGCAAATTGCCGAAAAAAGATTAAATTTAGGATTTCAACGTAAAAAATAATTATTATTACTATGATAGTAAAAAACTTTAATTTCATATGCTTTACTTATTAAGAATGCACCCTCGAAATATTAATACTATTATTTTATTTAGTTAAAAGATTTATATTGCCAAAAAATATACGATTATGTGTATGATTTATAAAGGGCTAGTTTTATCCTGTTCTTTTTACCTTTTTTATCCAAAAAAAACACTAAACTGTTTATAGAGCAGAACATGTAAACTTCAGCAATCACATCTTCTTCATAACCTTAATTTATACAACATTTTTTTACAAAATTTTTAAAAGGTATTATTCAACCGTATTGACTGTGTGTATGCTTTTGCCATAATTATATTCTTAATTCATCAATTAACATTTATGGTTCTTTTACTTATATCTTATATTAATAAGAATCTTTTGATGGGTACAACAGAAAAATCTGAAGCAGAGCACTAAAAAGATAAATCATTCAAACTGCGGCTGTAGTCGAGCAAAAAGATGTAGTGGAAACAGAATATTCACAAAACACTTTAAAAACATCGACAAGATATTTAAACTTGGAATCGATATTCACTTCAATGGACACGTCTTTGTGTTAAGGTGTTTAAAATCACAGATGAAGTAGAAGTATATATGCAAGCTCTCACACTTCGAAAAACACTTGAACTCTATTCATTTGACAGAAGAGACGCACTGACGGAGACAGATCTCGGGAAGGTGACATTAAATGCATTAAGAAGTCATGCAATATTCTTAATGGGCTTTCTACATCTATTTAGAAGGAATTCCTAAAAGAATAAACTCAGCCTATAAATAAAAAGTCGAATATGAATCTTTCTATTAATATGGCAATTTTGCTATTGTAATTTTAGATTAACCCTTCAAGCATAATATATTTGATTTCTCGTAGGCAAATCATATCTATACTCTTGGCTATATCCTCTTCCCACACATTTTCTTCGATACCTCTTTTCTATTAATACTTATTGGTTCAAAGGTTTGTCTTAATCCTATAGTTTGAATATATCTCGATTCGATTTGTGACCCTGTCAATATCAAATATTCTAAACTATTATATATTATATGCCCTATTAACCAGGTTGATGCATATATACAAGCCTTGGGATTGAGAAAAACCCTTGAATTAATAGGTCTCGAAAGAAGGAAGGTATTGAAGAAGACTTTGGAGAGGAGAAAATAGCCGGAAGTATAAATACGCTGTGTGTACAGAGAACAAAAACTAGAATTACGACTATAAATTTAGCCCATAAATAAAAAATACGTTTATATGCCCTATTTAAATTATACAATGGACGACACCAAAAAATGATACTAATAGATATAAGATTCAATTTAATAGGCGATTTCGCATTGTTGACTTGGGCGACATATTATAACAATAAATTTTATTGTTTATTTTTCATATGAAATCAAAATTTTATTGATGAATTGTATTTTGTTTTTTTGTTTCAAAATTATATATAACACAATTAAAATTTTTATCAACATTGGAGAATTCTTCTTCTTACACTTATAATATAAAATGGGATCTCTCGTCATTTTAATTAAATGAAGGGATCACATAAAATAACATTTCTAAAAATTTTATTGTAAAAATATTGCTGATATCAGACATAAGATATATACATGATGTGTCAACGGGAAATCAAAATAATTTATGCCTGAATAGAGAATATAAAATTGCAATACCAAAATCAACCCATAAATAAAAATATCATTAAAACACTCAATGATCTTAAAATTGTAAAATAAATTCAATTCAAAAACTTTCCGAGGCATTTCTACGCATATAAACAAAAAAATGGAATCGGATATCTTTGCAAGTGCATTTTCTTATCAAAAAAATACACAGGAAATTTTCGATCGCTCATTTTAGTTTAGTATACGATATAAATAGTACATCATTCTTATATATAATCATATATTCATTTACAATCTAGTAGAAAATTATTATTTTGAGAACATCTAAATTATATTCTTTCTAAATATTGAGAGGTATTTTTTTACTCATCTTTCATAAAAAGCCGTTTTTTTCTAAAACCATACCAATCTTAATCTAGACTGAATCAAATATTCCCGCCACACTACGAAGAGTTATTCTTTCGTTCTGGTTATAATTACAGACAAATTGTTTATAAAGACATTCAGCTTTCAATAAAGAGCGTCTATTTATTCAATTATGCAATAAGATTGATTGAAACTTCTTTTAGCACGAGTTATAAAGAAAAATTTTAAATTTATAAGAATTAGCAATCTGATCAATCCAATATATTTCATTTTGGTTTTTTCTATTATTAAATAACCAATATTTTAGATTTATGAATAGAAAAAAAAGGATGTTTGAAAATGAAAAAATTAAGAAGAAGGAATATTTAATGAGCATATAAAAGTGCTTAGCGCTTATTTTCAACAATTCGAGATTTTATTTGCTAAAATCATATCATTGAGAGTAAATTTTAGCATGTATTATTATAATTGTATATAACGCATAGATTACTAATATTTTACTTCGTGTATTTAAAAATTTTGTATATTTACAGACAAATAAAGTACCCCCTCAAAATATTTACTAAGGCAATAAAAGGTAAATGAAACGATATTATTTTTTCAAGAATATGAATACAAGATTAATTTAACACATTATCAGAATTTTTATTCTGTTATGATTGGTGATGGATTTATTTTAACTCAAATTTTTCTAAGTCTTTTTTTAATGTGTGTTTAGGAGTGATTATATTTTTAAGATTATCCTTATTTCTTTAAAAATCTTTTCTTATTCATTTCTTTACCGATAAATTTATATTCAACGTTATCAAAAGATAAGCAAAAGGTATGCAGTTTTTTTATTAACATTCTAACACGATTTTCTGCTGAAATAATAAAGATGGAATTTACCCTCTCTTCCACAACTATTCCATCCACGATTTTACCATTCAAATTTACCATAATTTTAGCACCCGTTAAACATGATTTATATAATATTGGAAGAAATGCATCTGGTGACATTTTATCTTTTAATTTACGAAGATACTCCGTGTGCATTTGGTTTATTATTACAAAATCAGCGTATTTTAGATCGGATTTATTTACTGGTTCTATTTTGCGGTTCAAATTCTTGTTCTTTCGTTTGTTGATGGGTTTATAACCTTGGAGATAGAATACCGATGAATATGTGTTATTTGCTATTTTATTGAAATGGTCAGATGGTTTAAATGTGGTCTTCTTTAATTTAGTATATATCATATTGGTCAAGGGGTAATAAAATTCATTAACAATAAAATTTGAAATTAAAAGTAGAATGCTATCAAATCGTATCTTAATTTTATTTATAAATTAAGAAAATCTTCTACATCTACATTCCAATCAGTTTTTAAAAAGAAATCATGTAATATTTATATGAAATCCTAACCAATAAAAAATTTAATATAGTTACACAATTATAGAGCTTATAACCGAGAAAAAAGAAATAATAAAATATTCTGCAAGTCAAATCAAATTCAATTTTTTAAAGTAAATATATTCACATGCTTCAAAAGAAACATTAGTCCACTTGGCCACTGTTTGCTTTTAAATCGTATACCATCGATAGAAAAATTTCGTTTAAATGTTTCTGTACATTTGTTTATATTTTACAAGTATTTTTATGGCTGATTCTAATGTAAACTTAGGATATAATCAATCCGAAATTTTCCAGATTTTAATGGAAGGCGATGGTTTAGTGGTGTAAATATTGATATGGAATCTTTAGTTTACATCTTTAAAGGCTCGAATTTTCCACACGCGAGGGTATTAGTAAATTAGCAAACTAGTAATTTATGCCGTCTAGCTTAAGGGATACAACAAGCACTGTTGTGTCAACCCACAGTAAAATAAGCTTTTGGCTTTAAACATACACTTTAATATGGTGCAGAAACAATTTTAATCCTTTTCCGAAGGCAAGTGCAAGTAATCAAAGCCAGGATAGGTATGATGGAAATGTTGTCCAGCTTGCATGATAAAACCGTTAATCTTTCTAATTTTAGTGAAATTAAATTCAAGTCGAATTTTTTGATCAATAAAAAAATATGACACAAGATTGATAAAGATATTACCCCGCACGATTCTTGCAATACATTTATAATTGTATATAAGAATATAATTTTATACAGAAGAAAACTTTTGAGAAGAGAAAATAGTTGAAAGTATAAATACGCTTTGAACATGGAAAAACAAACAAGTTGTGTATGAGAACAAAAACTATTATTATAACCATAAATTTAGCCTTGTAAATAAATTCAATAATTTTTATACTAAAATAGTTAAAGGCTGATAGAGAAAATCAGCCCGTATAAACGAGAAATACCATGATAATTTTTTCAAGATACAAATACTGCCAAGAATAATCGTAAGGGCCACATTCTTTGTTGAATCTGAAATCCAAAACAGTATAACTTTAATAAATACTAAAAATAATCACAAATTTTAAAATGATGTAAAGAACGCAAAAAAAAGTACTTAGAATTGAATAGAACATTCAATCATATCAAATAAGAAAAATTATTTTATTAGAATCGCTGCATAAAGATGGATTACAATATTTACAGCAAACTGGATGCAATTCGAATGTAATCAAGGCATAAAAATATATTAGTTTAAATGCTTTAAACCCATATGTAGAGATTGTGTTGTGGATTTTAACCCTATTGATAAATTTAATATATGGACTTTGATCTAAATTTAGTGCCAGAATCTGATGGATAAAAATAAATATCATGGCTTTTGTCCATGAAAATGAAGACAATATTTTGATTTTAAAAATTTTATATCCACAGCTTCTAAATTTAACATTTTTTTGTAAAAATACAAGCATACATTTTTTTATGAAAGGTGCTAAAAAAATATTTCTTATAGCCCCAGTTTCAATTATAAATGAAATTAGGTTTAAATATGCCATTGAATTTAAAAAAACACACTAGCAAGTTCTTTATGTTTTAAACCAGAAAGGTATAAAATTTACGAACTATCAAGGAAAATCTTAGCCGTTTATTTGTTAATAATAATTTTTAAAAAAAATATTTTACAATGTGTCTCTAACTATAATAATCTTTCTTATATTACTAAAAAAATTAGTAGTGTTTTTTTAGAATTGATTATCTTCAAATTCATCAAGATGGATTAAAATGTAACATACAAAAATAAAAAAAAATTAATGAATGTAAAAACAAATATTGAAAAAAATATGTTAAATTGCTTCACCGGGAAAATTAATTTGAAGATTCTAGTACAATAATATAATTTTATATCTTGTATAGCATAAAGGAGAAACATTAGAACACATTATTTAAAAGTGCTCTTTTTTGTAGAAAATAAATTAAAAAGATTGGCTTTAATAAGAAAATATAAAATATATAAACTAAAAATATTTCATAGCTGATATTGGAACTTATCAATAAAAAAGTCACACTTGAAAAATATACATGGAAAAAATATCAAGCTTTGGTTTTTTAAATTTGATCTTAACACGTATCGATAGAAAATAAAATATTTATGTCTGTTGAGATATATAATAATGGCTTAGAATAACAATCGATTAAATAACAATTCACGACAAAAAAAATAAGCTTCTGTAAGCTCCGTATTACAGCAATAATTTTTTTGATAAATTTTGGATATATTTCGTTGAATCATGAAGAGTTACATGCATTATAATAGATGATCTAAATATGTAGTGGCGTTGTATGCATGATATTTTTCTTGATATGATATTTTCGACCATATATGAAATTTTAATAAAAAAAAAAGATAATTGATCAGTTGAGCACAATTGAAAATTTTAAACATGTTCCAAAGTATAGAATTTATGTAATTTTTACGTTTTTTTCACTATATAATTTATAAAAACTTCGATCTTTTGGATAAACCGAATAAATACATTATATGTTTCAGAAGCAATTTTTTAAAAAAAAGCTGCATTGCATTGTATATGTTTTTTTGTTTCTAATCCTATGTTGCAACATATAATCTTAATTTATTAATGCTAGAAAATATATTTTTACTTCCATCTAATATTAAAAAAAATTGTGTCGCTGAAAATATTGGTAATATCATTGCATGATTGTATTTTCGTAAAATCTTTTTTCCAAATGCATATAAATTTTCGCTAAAAAAATTATATAGTGACATCAGGGTTAGCTCTAAAATATCACCCATACTAAAGCCATTATATTATAGCATCTATTAATAAGATAAGAAGAAATTTTAAAATGAAAGCTTCGTATAATATATATCTGAAAAGTAAAACTATCTTCATGTTTCTATTTTTGGTAAATTATTCATATAAATTTTGAATATTTTAAAATATAAAAAAAAATGCGCAATATTTTTTATAGAATAAAAAAAGTTGGGAAAATAAAATAAAAATCATATAATTTTATATTGCTTATTCAATAAAAAAAATAGTCAGAGATTCTAACGGGAAATTTACGATAAAATATGCTTTATCTGTTTTATAAAATTATAATTTTATAATTTAAAAAAAAAGAATTCGTGGTTTTTGTGCGTTAAAGACCCTTGTGTCAGCTTTTTTAGATAAACCTTTTTATTTTTTCCCCATTTTTTGACTTTAATTTAAATTTTTCTCGTAGACTAGTCCACGAAAATATATAACCACATAAAAACTGTGTAGTAATATATTTTTTTAAAATTGATAATAATTCACCACCAAGATATTGACATACATGATTTTTAAAATATAGTAATCTTGCCATACAGATATATCTTTTGAAATTTGTGTAATTCTTGATTTTTACAGCATATTTACTGTCATATTTTGTCTTGATTTATGATAGAAACTCTGTTATCATATTAATAATATGATTTTTTTGCATAATATTTTTGATACTATTGGGCTTGATTTTAGATACCTTAACTACTTTCCAGAATTTAAACATTTATTGTTAGGTGGATAGATGATAATTTAAAACAAGCTGCATTTAGCTTCACCATAAATTTTTGCTTGTATAACACATTTTTTAGATTTATTGCTCGCTTAAAAGTTTACTTTGGCATTTTTTTATATTTTTAGAAATCGCTTAATTCCTATTTGTATATCGAAATAAGAATGCTAAATTTTCTTTGATTAATATATTATTTAAAATCAAAAACACTGGATATAAATCCTTATGTATATCGATGCTTCTGTTTTCTTGGCTAATTTATTGTGATTTAGCCTTACTATATGTTAGCATCACTATACTTTTATTCGCAGAAACCATTTACTTACATCGGAATATTGGTAATAAGCATAAAAAATCATACTTAAAAGCTCAAGATTTTTCTTCTTTATGTTTACTATCCTTTTACCGTCGTAATTGTATTTAATCATTATTTTCGGTCTATATAGACTTTTTGTATTCTACTTTCATAAAGTATCACACCACGTTTTATGTATTAAAATTTTTAACGAAAAAAATATATTGAAAAGTTTCAGTGTTTTTTTTTTAAATTTGAGAGTTAGATTTTTGCTGATGATTATAGTGGTGTGTAAATTATGACAACGTAAATTAAGTAAATATAAAAAACTATTTTTAGCGTAGCTTATTATTTGTATGGATCATAAGCTTTATATATTCTTTTCTTTGTTTTCTTATATTTAACACATGACCTTTTACTTATTATAGTTAATATAAGAGATTGAAACTAAATGAGGATCTTAAAACTTTATGTATAGGAGATTCAAAAATATTAGAAAGAAGAGAATCATCATATTAAATAAAAGAAGAGAAAATACATCTTTACCTAACAACCGATTACCTTGTGAATAAGTATAACTTAGGTGAGATATGTTTCGGTTCAATCTAACAAAAACAATAAGAAAGTTTAATGTGCTTAGTAGAAGATATACAATTAAATAAAAGTTTCTGGCATTCAAGGCATCTTAATGATTGACAGAACCGAAATTTAAAGATGGTCTGAAATTGGGGACATAAAGCCAAGCGGAGAAGAAATTATTCTTGATGCTGGATATAGATAGTTTTTATCGGAAAAACAAATATGCCATTGCTGTAGAGAGAAGTATAAAACTGTAAATCACTTATCAAGTAGATTCAAAAAAGGTATGGTCAGATCTAAACACGGAGACATACTGAAGAGGTAAGATGCATATTCGTGTTCTCAAAAATAATTCAACTTTAAAGGATCAAGGAAAATCTAAAGACATACGAATCAAGGAATAATAGGAAACGAATAGCTGAGATAAAGGCCAATACCAGAATAAAAACGTTGATTGATTATTGCATGATCGATCACATATTTTTGTGTATTAAAAAATGAAAGTTAATCGCTCTAATGAGAATAGTTGATACGGATATGATAAGCCGACTAATATTGGACATTCTAAACATAGAAAATATGATTTTTAGTAAATTTACTTACTCTAATTTGCTAATGTAGAAAACAAGTAAATCATACGTCATAGAATAAGATGATACAATCTCAAAATTCGATAATTGTATAACAGAGTGCTGGAAATGACAGCAAAGGCATAAATGTATGCATAAACAATAGGATTGATGAGAGAAATGGAATATAGATAACTTAAAATAGGATGGTGAATTGAATAGGAATCTGAGATGATGTGACGGCTAGCTGAATTATTATATCTGTTTTATAGACCAATCATCAGTGTTTTTCTTGACCTAATTTCAATAGATAAAAATAACATTGTCCTATCAATAAAAAACACGTGTGTTGAACACGCAGCGTGACAAGACTAGTGTTTTAATTATAATTTTAACTATACTTTCAATCTTAGCTTATTCTATATCCGAAAAATTTTTATAGTAGGATTAATTTTGACAATTCTGTGCTTTTACCCCTATAAAGTAATATAACTAGACCATTAACCTATATAATTTATAAAATACATGATAAAGCTTCTATGCTTTTATAGAAATTGTCAATTAAAAGAATTTTTTGCCATTATTCATACTTATCTTAATCGATATAAATTTACTTTCACGTAAAAAGGTGAATTAAATAAACCTTTATTGATATTAATGTTTCTTTTTGTGTATAGCTCGATATAATTTTTATTGAAATCGTTGCCACAATCAATGACATTCAAAAATGAATTTTAAAAAGGTGAAAAAAATGATTTATCAATATTAAGATATCATCGATTAGGCGGGTTATAAAAAAAATATCATGAAACTCAGCAGTATTACAAAAAGCAACCTAAATCCAAAAAATTGTATAAAATTTAATAGATAATATTCGGAATGATTGGCTTTGCATAAAACTAACAAAAAAAAGGGGAAATTATATAGTAGGAATATGAAAATATAAAATGAATAGCAATATAAAGGAAATATTTGTAGGAAGAGGATAAAAAAACATGATTAGAATCGAAAACTATTATACAAATCACATAAAAAAACGAATATCATTAGGTTTCTATTCAAATTAGGATATTTTATAGAGCATTTAACTCCAAAGAAATCGACTCAAAAACAAAACAATTTAAATTGATAGCGATCTAATATGTATTAAAACTGACCCCTAATAATCATAACTAGCCTTTAGAATGTATTTATGCATTTTGAAATTGCATATTTTATTATATTTTATAGTTTTATGATTGCCATAAAATAATTTTTTTTTGAACTTTCATACCCATAAAACATATACTTAGTAAATACTTATATTGTGTATGTTTTTTTCTACTCAATTATTACTTTTCGGGGATAATCTATATTTTTGTGTTTAATTAAACCTTACTAAAAATGGGGCTGCTTTGATATGCCTTAATGATATCATATGATAAATTCTAGCATCAGTACAAAGAAAAATCATTTTAGTTACATATTATGAAAATATGTTTTATATTCAAACCGTATGATTTTTCTAGTTATACTTTCATAAAATAGAAACTTTAAAATTAAAAATCCATTTAAATATTGTGGGTATTTGTAATATAATTTGTAAAAGACAGAAAATGTAGATAAAAGCACAATTACGTTTAAGCTTGAATTTTTTTGGTTTAAACTCGTCCACTGTCAAAAAAATATTTATAAAAATGTTTTAAAATGGTTTTTTTGCGTTTAAAGTGGTTGGTTTAAATAATAAAGCACAAATTAGAACATCCTAGATGGATAAATTACGATCTTAATTAGGTTGAGAAAATCATACTGCTATATAATAAATTTGTGTTTTTCTACTATTAAAAAAAAACAGAATTTACGTAAGTCGAATTTTCTTTGAAATCCTATTAAATTCCCTTTATTAGATCAATTAGCAGACTGTGCCATAAAAAAAATCAAATAGTATTTTTAAATTCTAAAATCATCAACTTTTTTAACTTCTTGGGCATAAATCTTGTATTTTTAGACTATTTTGGGCTATTTCTAAGTGTTTTACCTACCTTTACGGCTATAATACTTATTGATGATAATGATTGTAATAATATTATAAAAAGATCTCAAATAAAAAAAGAAATTAAAAGATAGCAACATGTAAATTTATAATATTTTTTTATTCAAATACATTTTAAACTAGAAATCCTGAACAACAAAATTTATACAGAGCTGATTCAATCTTAACAAATAGATAACAATTATTCTTGCTCCAAAACTGGATTTTATAAACATCTTGATTTTAAATACGCTAAAATAGTTGTTTCTAGAATTAATTTTTTGATACACATTTATTATCTATAGACCAGACCTCGGCCGATTTCATGTTACTTTTAACAGTGCGCTTTTATTAAACTTTGTTTTTGTTGTTCATTAAAGTGTTTATCAAACTACAAAAATCAATAAAAAAATACATATTTAATGCGAAAAGGCATCTTTTTAATGATTACCATATTTTTTTTTAAAAAGTAATGTTCCATTGTGATTTTTATATCATGAATAGTTTTTCTTCATAATGCCATCATGCATTGTATTTTTTTATTGGAGAAAGTGATAGATAGTATATGTTTTTTTGAGATTAAAATCCGTGCTTGTGCTACAAAATATTGACTTGATGGGTAATAATACAGTTCAGCAATGTTAATCAATTTTTAAAAGTGCTCACATACGATCATAAATTAATCTTGGTGGTCGGATTTATAGAAAATTAAAGCCCATATTCAATAACAACTTTAACACTTTATATTCTGTTCCCTCCCTTTTTAAACATCTAGGGTGAAAAATTGGCGATAAGAATTTCGCTATTGATTAACAAAAATGAAAAAATACAATATTTAAAGTTTTAAAGAATTTATGAGGTGAAAAAGTTTTTTGTGTTTTATAAAATTGGCTTCGAATTATAAAAAATATACACATTATATAATTTTTTTTGAATAATATGTTATTCTGGCTTTATGACTTCTAAAATAACATTTATGTGTTAAAAATCTTGTATCAGAGTATATGATGTACAATAACTTACTAAAATATCAACAAATTATAGCTAGAAATACATTTATACACAATCGGATCATAACAGAAAAATAATAGGATTAAACAAAATAGAAGAATTATGTGTGGTTTTAAATACTAATAAAATTCTTTTTCCATAACTTAAAATTAAATAATACAATTTACATACTTATTTAGAATCTAGGTTCTATTTTAGGGCATAAATATTTTCGAGCCAATTTATTCTTCAAAAAAAATTTAGTTCTATGTATTGTATGCCATTTTTGTTTAAAAACACCAAGCACGGACAGTAAAATTAAATATTTATCAATTTAGAATTTTATGAAGCTTACGAAATAAAAGAAGAGAATTTATGTATAATTTTTTAATTTTGAATTTACCACGGAATAGTAAAATTTTATTTTCTTCTCCAATTTAACAATTTTAAGCTACAACGATGCATAAAATGGCGTCTAAAATTACGAAACATTTATAACTATTAATAAGATAGATAAATCAAGTTTTTAAGCGGAAAAAATGTATATATAATCTAATTGTATATACTTTAGTCGATTTAATTTATAAAAAGCTGACCGAATTAATTAAAGATATAGTTAATATTTACAAGCATCTTTGTAGGTAAATTAATATAATAAGTGTTTTTTTGTATTTTATTTGCTATGTACGCTATTGATGGGGTTTCTAGTACTGTGAGCTGCATAATTGTACCAGTTTATCTATTTTATAATTTGTAAATATTTCAAAACTTCCTAAATACCCCAAGTTTTAATATGTTTAACTTGTAAATCTATTCTTCTTGCCTAAATTCTTTGTCCGATAATTTTCTTTCAATTTATTTTGTTGTATCATAATTTTGATGGATATGCATTTTAAGTAAAATACTAAGCGGGTAGGGGCTTTATATGATACAAATTCTGTCTTAAAAGCTAAATTGTTTTTTTAAAGATTCTTATGATAATATAGTCATAATAGAGGACATTTGTAATAAACCAAATTGGATTTTAAATTTATCTAGGTTTATAACCAACATATTTTAATTTTGTTAAATTTAAATGATTCATGTACCCAAAAATATTAAAGGATATATTATAGATAATTGCATGAATCTTCTTTCATTATCAAAGTTTTCTAGACAAAAATTGTATTTTCGCCAACCAAATACACGAACAGAAATCAGACAATATAACATAAATTTATTTTTTTTGTTATATTAGTGATTATAGAAAAAATGATCAATTTATCAAATTAGCCATAAAAATATAGTGAAGAGCACAGATGTTTTTCAAAATTTTTAAGATCTAGAAACATCAAATATTTATTTAAAAAACAAATGAAATATTCAATAATCCTTCCACAAAAAAAACGTGAATTAAGCAATTATATTTTTGATTTTTTAAAGTTTCTTGCATGAGTTTATCATAGTTATATATATTTTACATCATTATTCTTCACAATGAGTTAAAATTTTATCATGCTAATCGAAATATAATAATATTTACTATAGCCCCTGAATATAGTTTTTGAAAGAATAGTAACTAAAAGTTCAATCATAAATTTAAGTAGCAAAACAAATTATCGCATAAATAAACCAAATATAAAATTAGAAAGCCAAAAAAACCAACAAAAAAAATTATGAGAAAAAAAACCAATATTATATAATAAAAAAATAAAATGCAATGTTATAAATTAGAAAAATAAATAAGCTAATGTTATGAATTCAAAAATAAGTAATATGGTCATACGTATGAGATTTTCTCATTTTATATAATTTGATCAATAAAATTAGTAGGGATTTTTTCCTCAAAATAATATTATATTTGAGTTTTTTTGTGTTTAACAAAGTTATCTCTATGAATATCACCAAGAAAATAAAATGTACAAATAAAGTTTAATATAACACAATTTATAACAAAAAAAACAAAAGATATTAATTTATAAAATTTGAATAGTGATTTTTATGGCATCATATTTGAATTATCAAAAAATTTAGATTTCACAATGTAGCAATTATAGTAGTATTTAATCATTCCATAAATATAATGTGACAGAAGTCAAAACAGTCCAATCTTAAAAAATGATATTTTAAATTTAAGGGGCATTTGAGCTATGCATACGATGTTCTTTTTGGTGGTTTAAACAATTAAAAATATTATAAAATTAATAGTGGTTTTTTTGTGTAACGATCTCTTAAATAAATAATTTAGTTCAGTAAATTTTTCAAGAAAATTGATTATATTTTTATTAATCGAAAAAATCGATTTTAAACAGAAAAAAAGTTAGTTCAACAACAAAAATAGTTACTAGAATAACGTAACGACGAGGATTTTATATTTTAATAAAAACAAAAACATAAATTAAAAAACAAATCCTTCATGTATAATATAATGTGATACAAATATACAAGGATTTTGTTAAGAGTTTTTAGTATATAGAAACAAAAAATCTTTTCTATAACTAAATAAAATACCATAGTATACAGAGATTATAACCAATTATACATAAATCCAAGATACTCACGAATAAACATGATATAAATGATAACATTATTTTAACTTTGGTGTAAATAAACATCAGACTCGACTATTTCATAGAAAATATAATTAGTCTAAAAAAAATTGTAAAAATGAAATCTAATTTTTGGTATAAAGTTTTTTGAATATACGTCTATAGATTTTAACATGTCCTTTTGGTTGGATTTCATTTATTATTGAGGATTAAAAAATTTAAATTTATGTTTAATGTATCTTTTTAAGTCATATTATCTTTCATCTGTATATGAACTTGTTTTTTGTGATTTTTTTAAGCATACGATATCGATATAAAAACAATCTTGGGATTTTAAATATATATTCGTGATGTCTATTACATCATAAGAATTCAAATAAAAATTGCATATTCTTTGTAAATTAGTTCTAAATTATTATATTTCAGTTTTCCAATTTAAAATTATTGTCAGTTTAATTATACAGAGAATTTTTAATGCTATGTTATATTTTAAAAAATTTGATGAAGAAATTTCAATAAGAACATAATAGGACTTAAAAAAAAATTACATTTATATTACAAAATTATCAACTAAAAATTTAAAATATAAGAAGTTTTTTTTATAAAATAGGAAACCACACTTATATTTTCCAATTTATGATTTTATTAAGAATACAGTTTGTGTTTATATTTTTAAAATAGTGTTATGTCTATTAAGAAAAATAATTAATTTTCAAAATCTATTGGGTTGTATAATTTAGCCGTAAAGAACTCTTTTTGCTATAGAAATAAAATTTAATGTTGGACTAAAATAAAATATAGAGGCTTGTATTTTTTTATTTATGGGTTAAGTTTCTTTTTATCAATTTTATCTATTTAAACGTGGTCAGCCTATCGGGAACATTGGACAACTCTTTGATGCATCTTTTGACACCTTACCCTAATCTAACTTCATCTGATGCTTTTCTTTTCTCAAATGATCGAGTTTAAGTGTCTTGTATAGAGGCGTGTATATGATTTCTTAATTATAATGCTTCTATATATATTTTCATTAATCATATGATCCAAACAAATATTGTATTAATTATATTTTACTCTTATCAAGTGATTCTCGAATTTCAAAATTGATTTTTTTATAATTTTATATTTGATGGAAGCTTTTTGATTATACATGAAACATTTCTTTGAATTTCAAGCCGATTTCAGAAATTAAAATTGTAATAAAGGTTCAAAATCAGTATGTCCCGATGTTTTTTTAGTAGGTGAATACATCTTATATTTTATATCGTAAAATATTATGTTTTGACATATGATTGTTGATTTTATGTATTTCTATATTTTCCTTTCGAATATACTTCAATTATTTTGATCAAAGACCAAAAAAAATAGAATAAATTTTCTTTTTATCAAATCATATATATGTAATTTAGATTGGAATTATTCAATGGAAAAATCTCGTTCTACATAATGAGCAAGAAATTCAATTGTTTCAATCAATTAATTTTGTTATGTGCCAAGTAAATTTTTGTTTTTTTTGACAGGAAGGGATTTTATTCGTTCATTTAAAAAATAATTGATTTTTAAATATGGTAAATATGATTATTTTTCAAAAAATATAGATGAGAAACACGTATTTATTAAAATACCCATTTCTTAATCTGGATCATTCTAAGCAAGAAAACATCAATTTGAATTTATAAAGTAATCAAAAAATTAAGGAGTATTAAAAAGGGTACATATTTAGAAGAAAAAGAAAAAAACAAGATAGAGATACGAAATGTTTAAAGAATGGTATTTAGAAGTAACAGGTCCATATTTAAAGACTGTTCTCAATAGTATACACCGATTTCCGATAATATCGCTACTTTCCAGTACAATACTGATACTTATGGGATTGTTCTTTATTATCTTACCGAAGAAATCAGTCAATTTTATAGTTTATAATCATACGTCAATTCTAGTAACAATAATCGGATGGATGATATTAGAAAAATATGTGGAAACACCCGAGTCATCGTCGTACTTTTTTATCGGTTCATCGTGTGCACAGATCACTTATATTTTAAATAGTAGACAGTTGATGTCAAGAAGAAAGAAGATAACACTTGTACTGATATTATTTTACTTTCCAATAATTGATATTTCTTATAATTTGGGTGATTATTTCTTTGGTATTACGTCTGTAATAATTTTAATTCTGTACTTTCAAATGGCAAAAAAGCTTTTTGTTATGTTTGTGGTAACATTTATAGGAAGCTGCGTTTTAAGTGGCACTTCAACATTTCTTTTACTGCACTATGCAACGAACAAAGATTTTATTGCCGAAACTTTAAGAAAATTTTTTGAGACTTGGGATTGGAAACTTCTTTTTTCTGCGCCAGACGCGAGTTTAATCAATTATAAAATCGACTTTATTAATGAATATGCATTTATTTGTCTTATCGTTATTTGGTTTGCGGGAATAGTGTTTAATTACTATGCTTTGGGAATGAATAGAAAAAAACTCAAGATTAAGGATAAAATAGTTGAAAATAGTAATAACTTGATTCAACAAACAAATCATCAGATACCACCATGTAAAATATCCATATAATAATTAAATGGGTAAATTATCTTCCGAAAATACTCTATGGTTTTTTCAATATAATGCTTTAAATGGTATCTTCTAATTAAAAATAATGACATAAAACATTTATAAAATTTCGAATGTGCATAAATTTTCTATGAATTTTTCAATATAATGCTGTAAATGGTTACTTCTAATTAAAAATCAATGACATAAAACATTAATAAAATTTCGAATGTGTATAACTTTTCTTTGAATTTTTTCTAACACTTTCCCTCATAAAATTATATTTGATAGAATCAACGATAACTTATTTAATACAACTAAAAATAATAATAAATATATGGTTAAAGATCCTTAACCTATCAATTTAGGGATAAATACATATAGCCCTAGTAAAGGAAGGTCTATAGCCATCAATTGTATAAATAAATACTTATAGCCTCACCAACCGAAGACATTAACCTATCAGTTTAGGGATAAACACATATAGCCTTACTAAAATAAAATCTTTAGCCATAATTTAGGGATAAATACATATAGCCTTACTAAAATAAGGTCTTTAGCCATAATTTAGGGATTAATACATATAGCCCCAGTAAAGGAAGGTCTGTAACCCCTGTAACCCATCAATTGTATAAATAAATACATATATCCTCAGTAGATAAAGGTCTGTAATCCATCAATTATGGGATAAATACTTATAGCCTTTGTAAACAAAGGTCCTTAGCAATCAATTATATAAATAAATGCATATAGCCCCATTAAAGGAAGGTCTTTAAACCATAAAAATAATTAGTCAATCAATATAATTTTAAATATTTGGTTTCTGCTCGTAGAATTTACACTTAAAAAGATTTTACTTTCTTGAAAAAAATCTATAGTGCAATATAATTTTTTAAACAAGATTTAATAGAAAAAAAAAGAAAGTAACATTCATAATGAAATTTTTAATAAAATTAAATATTATCTTGAAAGAAGGCGATGCATTGAGAAAGATTGTAAAGATTATGTGTCTAAGAAGCATTAAGCAAATATAGTCTATAAAACAATATAAATTTTGTGAACAAATTTAAATGGCTAAAAATTTAATTAACCATAAATAGAATTAAATTGACGCAAAAATAATGTGAATATTAAATGATTTGTGATATTTAAATCTTTTCATACACATAGCATTTAATCAAAGAAAAATTGATTTTTAAATCAGTATTTAGAACCAAAAATCTAAATTGCTGTTCTTCTATATTTATAAACAATAAATATTAATCTATAAATAAATATATCGATTGCTTTATCGTAAAAGCTAGTCGATACACTGACTGGTTATAAATTTCACCAATTCTATTAAAAAAACGATTGGGACCATTATTAGGAATGTAATTATATATAATTGAACGAATCTTTTCTAATTTAAAATAAAAAAATTTGAAAGGTTTTGTATTAGACCACAATATGTTCACAATAATCATGTATTGATTTCTAATCAAGATTTTTATTACATTTTATCTGATTAAAGAAGTATATTGATTAGATTTTTAAAAATTGAAAAATTTTACATCAGTGAAGAAAAAATCTGAAATTACAATACTAAATCAAACTATGAGTATAAAGTTTATAATTTACATCTGTATATAATAAAATAGAAATCAATTTCTGACACCTTCTAAATTGAACTAAGTTCTAATGTTTAAAATATTCTTAAATTAAATTCGATTAAAAATATTTTTTTATGGTTCCGAAGGTATTATTTTAATATATTATGCCAAACAATGCAAATAATATGCAGTGATTGTTTAGAAAACCATATTTCTGCGACTTATCAATATTTAATACAAATTATTATTTTCATCTAGTATTTTAGGGTTAATTTGAAAAAGTAAAAAACGAAAACCTTATAATAATCCGAAACATCATTGTTTTAATGTCATTTCTTAATAAATAACAGCAGGTTTTATAACACAAATTTTTTTCTTAATATAAATTTGATATTTTATCTTCCAAGATAATTATTCAAGTATTTCAAAAACATATAATTATTTAATAAATCAAAATTAAATCATTCAAGTGGATTAAATTTGCTAACAGCAGTTTCGACTAGCATTGTAAAAACATCTAACCAAACTAAATAAACAAAATCCGCTTTCTTTAATACTCTTTTTTATATATTCCCAAAATATCTCAAATATTCAGATCCCAATTGGATATAATATTCATCTGACATATTTATATTATTTTGGGATTATACCTTTTATAGATAACATTATGTAATTTCCCACATCGAACAATATTTTTACAATTTATGTGTTAATTTATCTTTTTCTTATAATACGATAATATTTAAAAGTCTTTTAAATTCTTACAATCCAATTGAATTTTTGAAATGGTAAATAATCTGAAATTAAAAACTTTGGCTTAAAAATATAATAGAGAATATTTATATTTATGGGTTAATGTGATTTTTAGCTTTTAATAATTGTTCAAGAAAAACTTTAGATTACTCTATAGAACAGATTCGGTTGATACTTCTTTACACCTCTCCATATTTATGATCTTCTTTAATGCATATTTTTCTATAAATACTTATTAGTTAAAGTGTGTTTAACAATCCTATTGTTTGTGTGTAAGCTTCCGCTTAAGTTGACATTCCCAACCCCTTAATATACGATTTATGGTATTTTGTAACCAACCCATCATAATTTATTAAGTATGGCAATATTCGAGTTATAAATTTGTAAATAAGAGAGTATTAATTTTCTAATATATCGTATTTTATTATCTTCAAATTTTGTAAAAGTATAATATATGGGGTTAAACTCTGCTTCTTGTTTTATTAATAGTTTAGTTTGCTCTATATTAATTTAGTATTTATGGATATATTTGATTTTTGATTATTAATTTTGTTCATGAAAAACTATGGTTTTCTTTTTAAACCTTTTTCCAATAATAATGGCTAATTACCCTCATCTTTTAAAAATTATTTTTTTGGCCTCATAAAAATTTGTAAAAAATATTTTCAATCTGTAAATGATTGCAAAATGAAATTCCAACATATTAAAAATTCATTAAGATATGTGGTTAAATGTTCTTATATAGAATATGTGGGGCTGACCACGTCTAAATAGATAAAATTGATAAAAAGATACTTAACCCATAAATTAATAAATTGTAAAAAATATTTGTATTTACTTCATCAGATATATTTTAGAAAAATAAGTGCAAAATATCGTTCGAATAACACTAATAAAATGGAGGAAGGAAATTATAAATGTATTTTTACTTAAAAACCTCGAGAGAGGCATTCCCAATCATTTTAAAGAAGATTTTGATGTTTTCATTATAGTATTTAACGAAATTAACAAGCTCTTTGCTGAAATTTAATGTATTCAAGGATAATTATAATTTTTATGGTATTTAACAAATATTAGTATATGCCCACAGCTTAATCATATATAGCCAAAACCCATCAAATAGTAGGAAAGCATCAGCCAATAAAAAAAGAATACCGTATGTTTACACAAAAACTATATAAACCTATATTTAATATCTACCAATATGTGTTTCTTATATTAATGATATTATCTTTTAAGATAAGACACAAAGAAATACTAGCGTCACCTCGAAAGTAAAATATATTCATAAAATAAAAAAAAATGGTTTTAGATTTAGTTTTTATGTCAAATATTTTGATTTTTCGATGTGTGTCATTAATATAATTCATGCACGCCGATAAATTTATTTCGCATGTACACGAAAATCATTATGCATATAATTTCTGTAATTTAAAACCTTATTTTGGCAAATATATATGTTTCCGATCATTTTTTTGTGTAAATTTAGTATTTTTTAAAATGTGAAAAGACAAATGGGCTCTTAGTATTAAAAATTATAAAAATTTTGGTATAAGAATATAGCCCAATGGCGGATTTTTAAATTATGGAAATTTATGCTGATAAAAATATCTATTTTCTTTTGAATTCAGTCTCGAAACTTATTTTTGATAAACGCACTGTTAACATTATGAATGTGAAAAAAAATTAATGGTCGCACATACCAGAAACATAACATTCTATTTTTAGGTCATGAATGTTAGAATATAATTCATTTTGTATTATATATAAGCTTGAAATGTGAATATAAAGTATTTAAAAATGCACTTTAGAAAAACATTATTTTGCTTTAAATCACATTTTTTAATTATTTATTGGACTGAGATATGTGAAGGTAGTGTAGTTAAAAAAATACTTTAGAAAAAACATTGTAGCGCTATAAATCACTTTTTTTAAATTATTTTATTGGATTGAGAAATGAAAACAAGAAATGTGATAGTAGTATAGTTAAAAAAATACTTTAGAAAGACATTTCTTTGCAGTAAAATACGTTTCTAAAAACTTTTGATTTGATGTGAGTTTTCTTTTTATTTTAAGAAATACATTTTTGGATCTTCTTTTAATATAAAATTTTATGGAATCCATAATAGATTAAGCCTCTATCAAATATATTTATCTTAGTATTCATTTAAATTTGTAATTTTAGAGATATGTTTTTGGCTATTTATTGGTTTTTTAAAACAACAACGGTTTTTACCGATATAGTATGTTTATTGATTTACCGCAATTTTATTTATTGTTTTTTGGTACTTTTATAAATGTTAGGATGCGTAAATTATTATTTAACTTTAATGTTTTGGCAAGTAATATTACCTTCTAATGTATTTTCTGATTGTATTACCATGTATTTTTACTTATTAGTATGATTTAAAATCGGCGGTCTGCCTTTTAAATTATTTATGGATTTTATAAGTATTAATATTTTTATAATATTGATCTTTATAAATATATATAAGTAATTGTTAAGATAATTGTGGATGAAAAGATATTTATTAAAATGTTCGATCTTGTAATATTTTAAAGTACTTTTTAATTATATTATGAGAAAATCTATTGATTTGGCTTGATCTATTTATTATTTTTTTAACTTTATTGTATCTCTTAATTTTTTTTCATATTTTATCCGACAAAGTAAACATTTCCCTAGCTTTTGTGCAATTTAGCTAAGAATAAAACATCATATCGTAGTATTAAACTATAAAGGCATTATTATTCAAATATATCGATAAACATCATAAAAATGTAGCGTTGACAAGTTATTTACATCAAATGGAAAAATAAATTTTAAATTTATATCAAGGGGGTTTAAAGATTTTATATTATCAAATAAATACATTAAAGACACGTTCTAAATTTGTTGTTAAGACAGAATTATAATCATCTGCTATAAAATGCTTTAAAGTCTATTTAGATATAGTCAGAATATTACGCCTAAGATGATATTTTTTTGAATATGTTTTATTAATGCTTTACTGAAGATGAATAGAAATGATATCATTTAGTACCAGTTATAATATGAAAACATAAGTGTGCTTTTCGAATCGCTTTATCGACATATTCTATTAAGAAAGTAAACTGTTTATCTTTCTGTGTTTAAGTCTAATCAGTGACAGATTGAGTCAGTGTTTTGATTAATCGTACGAGAAAATTGATAAATTTACAGATATACGAGAGTACTATGAACTAATAATGCGGATTAATTAGAAGAATTTTTAAATATCAAATATCAATCTGCACTTTGTAATTTTTATCGTTTAAAAATTGTATGCAAATTTATAAAAAATATATTTGCATTTATAAAATTCCAAAAAATTTAATAATGTATAAGATACAGTAAAATTCGTTTTTTTTCTATGTTTTTAGATTTTAAAAACCATTAACAAAATAAATATCATGCCTATGTCAAAAAAAATCACCTTTTTTTAATTCTCAATATAAGCTCAAATTAACACATTTAAATACATTGCATTCTTTGAAATTATAATTTTACCTCTAAAAATTAGATAAAAAAAACTACAATTTAGAAGCATTTCTACATAAATAATGTTTATATTATCCAAATGCATATTTTGATTCATGTTATACCAATCCTATAAATAACTACTTTATAGTAATTTAGGTTGTATTTAATAAAATTCAAAATAATTATACGATCATGATTTCTATAATTCCTGACTTTTTATAAATTAGTATATTTTTTATATAATTATGAATCCAATGCCAATTTTTCAATTTATTATTTGAATTTCATCAAAATAAAACATTTAAAGGTACTTTAAGGTGGGTTTGATCAACAAAATTATGATTTATTCAAAATTTCATAGCAAAAAATAGATTTTTAGATTCATATACATAATGAATTCTTATATTATATATATGAGTATTTAATAATGAAAACCATAAAGATTTACCTAAATAATATGATTTGTCGCACAAAAAAATTATATTTGAAAATATAGTGTGCCGCGGAAAACTAGTAAGCAGAAGTAATGTTAAAGGAATGATAACACATATAAGATTTACAAAAATAAAAATTAAATTCGAGGATATGATAATTAAAAATCTAGATTTTCTCTTATGATTTAGATTATTAAATCAAGATATAATTTGCATATATAGCCACCAAAGTTAATGATTAACAATCGTTTATAAATAAAATTAGATAAAAATCTTTATTGAAAATTTATTGCCTAAATAAGATTCTAAAAGGTTTGTATGGTCATTTTATTTTCACGCATATTCAAATATCAAATCCTCTTTTTAAATATAAATACAAAATTTGCTAATGAGTTATCCGGAATAATAATTTTTGCAAATTTCAGAATTATGAATTTACAAAAAATAGTATTTTTTTCTTGATATAGGTTTACAAAAACCCCCAAGTGTTGTAGAAATAAAATACATCAAATAAATTTACAAAAAAAATAATTCTAAATGGCATAAATGAGTATTGATTTTTCACTCTCACATATCGAGTGAAAAAACTTCACTTAAATAGAATCATTAAAAAATCATAGTTGGCATATTTTTTTTAAAAAATATTCATCCATATACATATGAAATTATGTTGCTCGTTTTAGGAGGGAAAAACTTATAAAATACATTTTTTAATTTATTTTTCATAATGTATTCAAATTCTAGCAATGATAAATGAAAAAAATATTTTGTTTTAGATCTTTGTAGTTTCTAAAAATTAGACACATTTATACCTATCTGTATTTTTTAAAAATTCTGGAAAATATTAAAAGCAGTTTAATGCGTTAGGATATTATTTCTCATTAATTATTTACGGATACATACATTTATATGCAAATTTTAATGCAATATATCACCAAAATAAAGTTTAAAGACATTTTAATAGTGGTAAAGTTTAAAACTATTTAATGAGCGAAAATATATACGGTAAATAATTTAACCATTAAACAAATAGTTACCAGAAAGAAACATAATAAATGGTAACATGAACAGTATTAATAAAATTAAAAAAAATCGGAAAATTGCATTATATAGATTTTTAATATTTCAGATATACTTCTATTATAAATATAATATTAATTCTATGGGTATTACATTGTAAATAAATATATCTATGACAAAGATTTAGGAAAATAGCTGCAATAAATATGATTTAAAAATATGTATAGCCAAAAAAGGTGGTAATTCTTCAAATAAAGAAATAATAAACTTTAATCAGTGTATTTGCGCGTCAATGTACTGGTTTTTGTGAAAAAAAGTCCCCTTTTAATGGTTACAATATGTCTTAAAGCATTGTTATATATATTTTACTTATAGTAGTTTTCAATACGTGTAGTAAATACATTTTTTTTGGATATATTTTCTTTATATATACGTATAGTAAAAGTTAAGAATCTCTGAATTTATGTTTATAATATTGAAGAAAGCCTTTAATTTTTTTTAATTCGGTTTATTTTCATTTTTTTTTAATAAAAAATAAATGTTTCGTTTGTTTTTCCGATATAAACTATTCATTTCTAGCCCATAGTGACTATAATTTAGTAGTTTTATGAGTATTTTGTAATGAATAGCATAGTAACTATATCGATATATCAGCACATCAAAGATGCTTACCCATCATTAGAATGTATTACACTTTCGCACATCTTTTCAAGTATAAGTTTATAAAATTTCAATTCCATTAATCAATAAATAATTTCCATGTAATATTTTAGATTTAAATTTTAACTTACTAGCTTGCATTGTGTTTTTTATACATCCATATTTTCAGGCCAACATCTTTGAAGAGTATGATAAACTTTTTATTACTAAAACAGAAAATTGTATTTTTTTGGATATAACCTTAATAACTTACTTGTATTCAAATACACGGCTTTTTTTGTTAAAAAATAAATCAATAATGTAATTTGTATGCTAAAAGGTTTTTATATGGGAAGATTATCCAACCACCAAGACACAATACAAAAAATTAACATTGAAAAATATCATTTTTAATAGATCAAAATAGGACAGTATGTATATATAAAGATGCAAAGAAGTTATATTGAAAGAATTACGAAGACAGTATGGTCAAAATACAATTTAAGTTTCTTCAATTATATATGGTAAAAGTAAGAATTTCAAAAAATATATATAAAATTCTGTGTTTAAATAGGCCGAAACACCTTATTCATATTTTTTCCTTTTTTTTGCTTGTGAATTTGACGAAAACCAAATATATAATACTTTAGCATCACATATTTGTGGTTCTAATATGAATAACTTGTGCCATCTCAGCTTTTATTTTTTATATAAATTTAAAGTTATGAAATTGTAAAAAAAATAAAATCAATCAGATAAGTTTTTAATGGATAAAATATTACAACCAGAAATAAAAAAAATATTTAAAATAAAGGCGGGATGAAATAATTTTGAATTTTTCTGTGATTTTTACATATCTAGGAAGAAATAAACCCATGTAATTATTTTTACAATAAAATATTTGCATTAAATTTATCAACAAAATGTGATTTTTTGACAGAATAATTCATAAAAAAGAAGTTTGAATGAAAGAAATTTCATTTATTATTTCTAAACTTTTCGGGATTCAATTTTTCTTTTTGCTGAGTTTTTATTTCTATGATTATAGTTTTCGTAATTTATAGAAATGACAACTTTCATAAAATTTTCATTCTTGTTTAGGAGTACGTCTAGATTTATCATTTAAAAAATTACAGCTATAGCAGTAAAATTTCAAATCATTTAAATCATCAGGATGTTTTAATCCATTATGAGTATGGCAATTTTCACAGATCAATGCATACTTAGTTTCAGAATCCTTTCCCAAAACAACATCAGAAACAATATCAAACAATCCTTTTTGTCTAGAATCGCAATCCTCGGTGTTTAGCGTTAATGAATCAATCATTTCATTACCTCCAGATTTCTTTTTAACTCTTCTCGATTTCTCGTATTTATCAAAAATATCTTTTGTTTCTAGAAATGATTTATCATTCTTAAGCTCTTCGATATTCTTTTTTTGTAGCACTTGTAATTTTTCAAGTACTTTTTGTTTCCTATTTATAAATATTTTTGAAATTAACGAAGTGGTGTAAATAACCAATACTTGTATTACAAATACAATAAATATGCTGGATTTTGAAGATAGTTCGTTCATAACATAATTATATAATAGACTGGCCAGTATTATTACAACACTGATTGCGTATAACTTTTTTTTGAATGCGTTTGTTCTTTTATTGGATGTTTCTATACTCTGTTCTGTTTTGGAAATCTTTTCTTCAAGTGAAAATAAGACGTCTCGTATGTTCTTCTTTTTGCTAAATATTGCACCCATTTGAACGTGGGCTGAATGTTTTTGAAATTTTATATCCCTTTACTGAACCATAATAAGTGAATGTGATTGAAAGAAGTATTACCAAATCTTTTCTATACAGCAATCTAAATTTTTATTTAACAAATTTTATATTCCTTCACCGAACCATAATAAGTGAATGTGATTGAAAGAAATATTAACCAAATCTTTTCTATATAGCAATCTAAAGTTTTATTTAACAAATTTTATATTCCTTCACCGAACCATAATAAGTGAATGTGATTGAAAGAAATATTAACCAAATCTTTTCTATATAGCAATATAAAGTATTATTTAATAAATATAAAATGTAAAGATATTATAATTTTTGAATAATACATTTTTAACTAAAAAATATTTCAAAGATGTATTTTAGTAGCTATAAACTAAAAAATACATATGTTTAGTCTAAGGTATGAAACACATGAAATTTTTAATTAGCTTAGCTACGAATAATAATATTATTATTATTTTTTATTAAAGAGCAAAATTCATGATATTATTTATAAAAAGTGTTTTTATAATATTTTTAAAGGGAATAACTTTTCAACAAATTCTAAAATAAATTAAAGCTGTTTTTTTTAATCTTAAGGAATGATTATATTGTTGTTTCTACAATTCCAAATTATTGTTAACGAATTAAAAATTATTTTCGAATCATGCTAGTCTATATGATTTATAAAATTTGCACCTTTTCCATAAAAAGATTATAATTGAACAGTACGGTACAATTAATACATATAAAAACATCATATATATATTTTATCATTTCATATTAATTTTAATATTTAAATGCCCGGCACGTAAATTTTTTTCCTTTCAAAATATCATTAATTTTGCTAAAGCGTAAAAAACACAATAATGCAATAACAACTTATCATATTTTAACATGAATATTCATTTATAACTTTATGAATGCAATTTTCTTTTTTAAAAAATGAAACAATTTATGATTAAGAAACTAATATATTTTAACATAAATTAAAATGATATGCGTGTATTATGGTCGAAAATATTTTATATAGATGCATAAAACTTTTGTTTATTTAAAGCCTCAAATATAGATTCAAAAATAATGAAATTAATAGAATATACTGTTACTTTGTATACTATTTCACACGTATCATGTTTTTAAATAACGTTGTATGTTAATAATGCATGTTTTCATAATTTATTGGGGTGGCTAAGTATTTTTCTTAGGTCAATAACAAATTATTATTTTATTTAGGGGTTAATTTTGAAAATTTATTTTTAGATTTTCTCTTCAAGCATACGTGATCGCTTTACTATGGCAAAAAATATCTATAATATTGACTACCTTCACTTCTCTTACACCTTCTTCGATACCTCCGGTCTTTTCAAGCCCTATATGTTCAAGGTTTTTCCTCATCTTACAGTTTGAATATATACTTAAAGAATTAATAGCTATTTAATAAATAAAAGATCATAATTTCAAATATATGTACAAATTGGTACATAATATGCAAATATAAGCTTTATATGAACGAAAATCAGAAATTTAGATTGATACTATCATGTAAAAGAATATATTTAGAATTAACATGGCATAAAAAAGATTTGTTTTCTATAATTATGTACCTTAAGAAGTTATAATTGCGTAAATAAATTCCATCGGAAACTAAAAATACCTATATGCACAATTATAGATATTATTGGAATGATAATACCATATGTAATGACTTTGGGAGGCAGCGACTATTAAATTATATAAAACATATGTTAAGGAGTTAAAAATCCCGTACGAAATAGAAGCATTACATGTAAGCTCACACACTCCAAAAGACACTTGAAACAAACTCGTTTGAGAGAAGAAGAGCAGTTGATGAAGATAGATTAGGGAAGGTGTCAAAAGATGCGTCAAAGAGTTGTGCAATGTTCCTAATAGGCTGACCACGTTTAAATAGATAAAATTGATAAAAAGAAACTTAATACATAAATAAAAAATATATTATTGGAATATAAAAGTGAGACTTAAAATGAATTGAACCGGTTTAAACCCTTAAATATAATTTTCACGAATGCCAAAAAACTAAACATATCAAGCCATTTTTTCATGTTATATGGAAGAATGTCAGATGATATTTTATAAACTTTCGAATTATTTTCATTATTTATATAACGAACATTGGAATATTGAAGCATAATTTAATGGTAAACTAAACATATGTATTAATTTAATCTCAAGCTATAAGTATTAAAAGATTTATTCTCATCGATGTAATTTTAAATAAATTCATAACTTTTGGTGAGAATTAGGCATTAAAAACAATATATTTGGATTGCTTTCTAAAATTCATATAATTTTACAAATAGAGTTTATAAATATTAATCGAAAGTAAAAAAGCACAGACAATGGTACTTGGAGCTCATTAAGCTTATAAGTCTATATCGAAAAAATATACTGGCTTGGACCACGAGACGCATTTTTACTGTCTGTTCTTTTAAACGATTCAAAAATTTTCTTTAGACCGGCATTAAAAGTGTAAATAATAAAATAACCATAAATAAACTACTTCTAGATGTAAAATTACCGAAACGGTTTAATTAAACCAGTAATATCGAAATTTGAACCATTTTTTATGCTACCAGACATGTGATTTATTAAATATTTAAAGAAAAATAAACACTATTTGATTTCGTATTTTAACAATAAAAAACCTTTTAATATATATTTTTTAAATTTATAATTTAGATCGTTAAAAATAAATTATACTATCCATAAAATTACATCCTCTATCCCCAAAATCGTATATTTTTTTCTAATCACCAATATTCTATTAAATAAAAATCACTGTTCCCTCTTAAAATGAAATTCGAAATCGAAATTAAAATAAAGTGTAATAATCCTCAAATAGTAAAAGACAGTGTAGAAATAGACATAGAAAAACCAAATGTTGTGCTGGATTTTGAAGTTAAAAAGACGTATGTGATATGTAAGCTATCGTCTGACGATCAAAGAGGAGTCAAAAAGACCTTGAGCAGTATTGTTGATCGAATGTGTTTAAGTGTAGAGACGATTGAATTTTGCGAAAAAAACGATGAGTTATAATTTTTATATTAATTTTTTTTGAAATCATGACCATAAACATTTTACATAAAAACGATTTCTAATATAAAAATTAAATAATGTTTATCAAAGTTCATCATTCCTTATCATTTTAGAAATAAAACAATGCAAATTATTCTTGCTTATATTTCCACATAACTATTTTCTAGACGAGTGATTAATCATAGTACAGACAAATTAATTATATTATAAAAAATAAAATTGATAATACACTAAAATATATAGAAATTTATCAACTTATATGCATTAAGTATTGATGAAATATGTTTTTTAATGCATTTTTTCTTTTATACTATCAGATTTCTTGATTAGATTTATAATTTTATATTTTAAATAAGCTTTATTTCCAATACCAAATATACTCCTAATATAGGCATATTAAACATCAAGTTTTTATAGAGCATCGTTAAAGCCGAGTTCTGAGTTAATTTTACACCCTGAATAAGTTGTAAGCTTATAATTTAAAATTTGATTGCTTTTATGGTCTAAAATATATATACGGCTCGTTTTTAAAAAATAGTGATATTAAATATCAAGAATGAATTTATATAATGCAAAAAAAGAAGTACATTTATAGTGAATAAAATATTTTAGAGAGTTATCCATGTAAATTTGCAGAATACAGTAAAGATATTATGCTTCGATTATTTGCCTATATTACTTTCAATGATAAAAAAATGGTCTCAATAGCTGTAAAAAGACGGTGATAATGGCAAACGAGCTTTAGAATATTTGTATATAATTAAAAAAACTACGGTACTCCATATAGCAAAATATGATTAAACAAAATTAATACATAGAGGAAATAGAAAAAACACCCTTAAATGTATGATTAATCGAAAAACACACCTTCCCTGCATGATTAGTTAAAAAAAACACCATTAATTGTATGATTAAAAGAAAAAAATGTCCTAAACTATATTGTCTACCGAAAATTTTTTAAGATCGATCATGATGATATTCAAAATTAACAAAATTTAAGAAAATGGCTATAAAATTATAGATCCTATGAATCCTGATACATAGTGATAATTTTTTTTAAAATAAATCTATTTCAAGTTGTTAAAACTCGATTCTAATGGCGTTATATGAGTTAAAAATCTGTATACTTGATAATAGAAGCCGTAGAAGGAAATAGAAGTGTGGCAATCTAGAAACATATAAAGGAAGTTTCGCAATTGGTAATTTGTATCACTTTCGGCAACCACTATAGAGCCTATAACCTGTTAATAAAAAAAATGTTTGAAGCACTATTATTTTTTTGCAAAATTTAAGTCCGAGAAAAACCTTGAAACATAATATAAATGTAAATTTCAATATAAAGCGCGAATGTGGTTATTTTATCATTAATATCGGACTATTTTTTTATATAGTTTTCAGAATATCATTTTCTATTTTGCAACCTATCTATTATTAAACTTGTAAGATCATTCAATCATAAAAAATTTTTTTTATAAAAATATATAGATATTTAATTCGAAGATTCATCTATTATATCGACCTTATTATATTTTTTTAGCAAAAAAAAAACCAATTAGGTCTTTTATAAACCTTTTTTTTTTAATCGGTATTTACGTGTTAAAGGCAAAAAATAGCATAGAAATCTTGTAATTACAATGTAAATAAATATATTTATATTCTTTTTGATTATCATCGCATTTTTAATAACTAAGAAAGCCACGACAAAGGAGGCTCAATTTTTAGGGAAGGCGTCTGCACATAGCGAAATCGTACATAAAGCTTACAATATTATATAACCCGTAGTACCGCAGCCCAGAAAAAACCAACTATTTTTTTATGTAATTTTTACGCGTATTTTTTGAAAAAAAATCCCATAAATTTAAATCTGATGCTTTTAAACCCAAAAATTTGAATTTTCGCTATAAAAAGGATGACATTATATCTTTTATTTCTATCGAAATTTAGTAAAATAATACGTATCATGATTAAAATAGCTATTTTTTGCAATATAAAATCTTCAAGTGTGCACTATTATGGGCGGGAAATAAATGCTAGTATAAAAAAACCTTAACTATATATTTTAAAAGAAAAATTTGCTGATTTATGTATAAAGATAGATTCTTTACATCGTTTTTAAAGATATTTTCAAGGTTTTTAATTATGAGATATTTATTTCTTTTGATGAAATAGTCAAGACATAGCATTTATATTATTGAAAGATATTAAAAAATATCAAGACAATGCATATAAACTTGAAAAAGAGACATCGTGCTTTTTTTATGCTTTATTATATCACATGGAGCTTCGTCACTGCTATAAATGTTAAATACTGTACTTAAAATGATAGAGTGTATAATTAGATCTATATTTCTAAAAATAGAAATCATTCGTATTTAATATTTTTATGCATAAATTCAATCACCTTGAGATATAGTTAGATTAAATTTGCATCAATAAAAATAAGAAATTTTAATTTGTTAATTTACTCTGATACGTGATAATTTTTTAAAAAAATATCTTGTATTGATAAAATATGCCAAAGAGTATTCATATAATATTAATGTATATAAATATATTAGTGCGATAAATATTTAGAAAAAACATTGATGTATACCTCAGAATAGTTCTAAAAAAAATACAGATAGTGCATATAAAATCAGAAAATACAGAAAAAACTGTCTTATACCAAATAAAGTAATTTTTTTGGTTCAATTCTATCATTTTGACACGATTTTATTATTAGAAATGAAAAAATAGTCAAGACAATCCGCATATTTACAGCAATTTATTAATTTCTATATTTGGTTTTAAACACATTACATTCAAAAAAGATCGATGTCTTATAATTTTATTATAATAAATTTTAACTTTGTCTAAACTATCTATATAAATATTCAATTCTTTTACAGACCAATATTGTAAACTTAAAGCCACTATACTAAATTTTTTTTGAGGTGTTAATTTTATGGATATAATTACGATTTTGTACGTTTACCTTTGCGATTTGTTACTACTTATCAAAAATTGCACAGAAAACACACAAGCTATAATCCGAATCATTATTATATATAAATGGGCATTATGTAGTATAAGTTTTTATAATATTTATAAAGGAAGATTTCATTACAATATTGTGGATTTTCTTCCCCACTTATATGATGCATTTTCTTTTTATAACACACAGAGCTTCATTGCATCATATATGCAACGTTGCACATGAAATTAGGATAAAACTACAAAGTGAAAATATGAATCGAGAATCTAGAAATTTTTTGGAACACGAAAATCACATAGTTTGCAAAATATAAATAAAAATTTGTATGATAGAACCGCAGTAAATAACATTAGTGCTCATATTACATATTTTTATTGTGAAATAAAATCAGTCATATATTTACCATTCAAAATACAAATAACTCTATAACAAGTGTAATATAAAAAAACTGATTTATTATTTTTCTGTGGTTTAATCCATGCTTATTTTTAATTTTTTATATTTTCGTTGCGAATCATTTTTCGAGGATAGAAAATAAGAAAATTTAGTGTACAGTTTCTTTATCATTTATTTTTCAAACATGATCGTCATTTTAATCTTATTCAGCAGTGTAAAATTCAAGAAACTCATTTATGAATATGAAAATTTTTTTTTTAAATTAAGTTTCTTATTTTTATAAATTTTTTTTCTTAAAAATCATAAAAAACACGACAAAAATCAAAAAAGTTGCTGATCGTGACATGGTATATAAAAAATAGTATAAATTGATTGCCGTCTTAATAATATAGATCCCAAATTTTTTTTTTATAACTTAAAATAATATATGTTTATGTTGTCAAAAATTTTATAATTTTTGGATTTAATGATCTCACAATTAAAATGATGGCATGGGTTTAGATGATTAAAATCCATATAATATGATATGAAAAAGCATGCACTATTGTGAAAAATATACTATTCATTTGATTTATAGCAAAGTTTATCGATAATTAGATAATAATAGCCATATATCAACAAAGAATAATGCAGATTTATATTTGTGATTACATTTTTATATATGAAATCAACTTATTCGCATAAAATACAACATTTTATATAGAAAAACAAATGGAGTATAATGGCATAAATAAATTTTTAAAATATATCAAGATTCACACAATATGAAATACTCACCAGGATTCAAAGATATTTCAAAACAAATTTTTTTTTTGCACATAAAAAACTGGATTTAAAAATATAGATAATAAATAGATTTTTATAAACTTTACAATTGAATTGAATCAGGGTAAATTAAACAAAAAAGTTATTCTACAGTTGATATAAAAAACCATTAATTACCCCATAGTGGTTACAATATCTGTTAACTAGCAATATTGTATTTTAAAATATTTTTAGAGACTCGATTATAGGTTTTACTTTCTTTTAAGTTAAAGGTTTTTTACTATCATAAAAAAAATAAAAAATACGACTAAATATAGCTACAAGAATATATTATAAGCATACTTTCATATGAAATAGTCGCGGCATGTTATATCAAGGTATTCTTTTCTATTTTAGATTCTAGAAACACCATTTTATTTTTGAATATATAAACTAAAATGGTATTATTACCAAGTCGTTACATTTTTATAAAGTAAATAAAAGTAAAATTTGTATTATTATCATGATTTATGATCTTTTCGTTTATTAGAGCTTTATAAAAATCTTTTAATTTTTGATATCGTATGCGTTAGAATTTTTTTCTTCCTATAATGGTTATTATAAATGAATTATGCAATTCAACTCTTAAAGCATAATTTTTTTTTGCAAATTACTTAATTAAAAATTAAATTTTTCTTTCAAGGTATATAATGTTGAGTATATCACAGAAACACAATTTATAATCCCAATCATAGCATATTATATTTTGAATTGATCTTTTATATAATACAATGATAAATAATCTATATATTTTCTATGCACAAAACATAAATTATATTCTTACTCGAAAAAAAGGTTTTTTCAGACATTTATCTATGATATTGAATGTGTATTAAGAAACCACGTATTAAAGTTTGTAAACATACATGCTTCAATATAAAATTATTTTTGGGTAAAAACCAACACCTTGCATCTTTTGTATATAAAATCGAAAAGTAATCTTGAAAAAAGAATTTGGAAAATATGTGTTTTAAAAAGAAGTTAAGATAAGAGCTGTATGATATATTCTCTAGCAAGCGATTCTACTCGTTGATTATATTCAAAAGGAGAAACAATTTCTCTAATTTTTTATTTTCCTTTTTTTCACGATACTATATTTTATTCAGCGAAACACGGTCAAAGAGTTATCTTAGAGAATATCTAATAAAAATAAATTGATCGATAGTTTTATAGGCGCACATTTAGTTTTATTTGCTAAAATATGCTTGGTGAATCTAAATATTTTCACGGCTTACATAGTGTTCGTTGAATTGTTTGTTTAAACATCCATAATATAATAGGGTTCTTAGTACATCCTGTTTCTAGATTTAAATTTATTTATGGGCAAGCTTTATTTTTGGCAGGTTAAATCAATTCAGACTAAAGTTGTTTTGCTTTTTAGAACATTTTTCTTAATATATAACAAACATCCCATCTTTAAAACATCAAACTATGTATAATCTTCTTTAAAACCCTTTAATTCGTTTTTCAAATCCTGAAATTTCTATTAACATAAGCTTAATTAGTATTTCCAACTCTTTAATATACGACATATAGTGTCTAAAATAACACTAAAGTACGTCATTCAGTGTAGTACTATTGTTTAAAATGATATTTTTATTTATGGATATAGATAATTTTAAACTATTTAATATTGTTTAGATAAAAATTCAGAATGCTCTTTAGAACAGATTTAGCTAATACACATTTTTACTTTCTCATCTTCACAATATTATTCAATGCACCTTCTTCTTTCCAGAATTATTATTTCCTTTGTCCAGTCTTAATTCCATTTTTTGTGCGCATGCTTCTGCTTCAGTTAGAATTCCCAACACCTTCGTATACGACTCATGGTATTTTATAAACTCACTAACCCAAACTATGACGCAAGGTACTATCACAAAATATCAATTTAATTGATTTAGAATTTTATATAGGCAATAAAAACCTTATATCTACTTAGTCCACAAATAAAAATATAGAATGATTAATAATTATTTCTTAGGACGATAAAATGTTATATTGACTTAGTTGACACTTAGAAATGAAATATATTTTAAAATTATGATTAAAATGTTCCAACCTCATATTTACTTAGTCCAGACATGTAAATTCGAGACTAATTTAGTTAATTACCTTTTATTCGATTATATCTTCTTTAAAAAATGTTAGATTCTGATTATTAGGTTCTTTTCCTATCTGATGCACCCCGCATGTGGATCTTCACATTTCCTGTTACCAGTTTGATCTCCGTAGATTTTAACTATTTGGCCCGGCGATAGTCGATATGAAAGATCAATGAGATTCCATCTACTTACCGTTGCAGGCTAATTATGCTAACACTACCACAAATCCACACTTACCCATATTATTACTGAACGGACAAGCTTCATTCAATGTTCGGGTATATTTTCGGATTTTTAAACAACAATCTCCGAATTTTTCTCAGCTTGTAAATCTTTTTATGGTTTTAATTTCTAGTTTTCACAGTTCGCGCTTCTTGCTGGTATTTCTAATTTTGAATAAATTCATATAAATCTTGGCGGGGCGTTTCGGTTGGAACTCAGGCCACCTATTTAAATGTTTCTAAACCAGCTGCATCGCCGCAACCGTCTACATATAAAAGAAGAATTTATTTTTAGATTATCTCTTACGGTATTATATCCTTATATTAATTTGGTCTAAACATAAAAGAATAATTTTCTTTTTTTAGGACTAAATTATCCTTTAGAATTTTAATTATGTTAAAGCACAACTTGCTGAATCTCACGTTCGCACATAATATTCCCTACTTTTGGCTATTTTCTCTTCTCTGAAGTCTTCTTTAAAACCTCTCCTACGTTCAAGAATTATTAATTCGAGGGTTTTCACAATCCCTAGGATTGTATAAATGCCTTAATCAGGTTATTTACCGCGAGTTCTTTCAGATTCCTTTTATGATATTGTGTTACCACACCGTCCTAAGTTATAATATATGCAATGATTTTCATCTCGCCCTTGTATATTAATGACAGCTCGGATGCTAGCAGATCATACTTTCTTAACTTTTCGTTTTCAACTATGTTTATGTTTTCAAAACTAGTCCCACCAATTCCTATAAGGGTGATACAGTTTTTTGTATCATACATGAAATTTTAGGTCTATCGTTTGATAATTGTATAACGGATATAATTCTTGTATCTATTTTGATCACCGCGAAATTTATTTTAAATATTTTCTATTACTGTGTGTCTACGGATTTTTTTGAAATTATATTTCCTTGCTATCATAAAATGAAGACACCGCACTATTTCGTTATTTATTCTTGTATAGTCATGCCCAAGCATTTTTTTACATCTGCTTACCAAGTGATCGACAGTTTTAAAAGAGTCGTTAAGTGCAGGCATCTTTCTCGTCCACCTCAGAAAATATTTCTATACTGAATGAAACAGAACCTAAAATCTTCTGAAGATCTTGTATTTTCGTACAGCAGCCACTTTGATGATCCTAGTATTTCTAGCGTTGAATTATTACGCACATTGAAGAGTTTATGGTCTAGTGTTTTTATTTTACACAATAAACTCTCTTTTTACTTTAACTCGAGCTCTGAAAGATCAGGTTTACTATTCCGTATTTTTTCTGCAAGAAATGATTCATTAAGACCAGGAACATTGCGATGTCTTTTTAAATTTTAGCTTAAACATAAAATTACAATATGATTAAATATTATAGCATAAACATAAAAATAGAATATGATTAAATATTATAGCATAAAGATAAAAATACAATATGATTTAATATTATAGCATAAAGATAAAAATAGAATATGATTTAATGTTATAGCATAAACATAAAAATAGAATATGATTTAATAATATAGCAAAAAGATAAAAATACAATATGATTTAATATTATAGCATAAAGATAAAATTACAATATGATTTAATATTATAGCATAAACATAAAAATAGAATATGATCTAATATTATAGCATAAACATAAAAATAGAATATGATTTAATATTATAGCATAAAGATAAAAATACAATATGATTTAATATTATAGCATAGGATAATACAGCAATTGATAAATAATAAAAGATCAAAAATAATAAAATAAATTTATTGACCTCTATGTATTGTATACTTCGATATTAATAAGACATTTATTGATATTATAGTCTAGAAGCTATTTATAATAATAGCCCCAACATTTTGAATTATTTACTCCTCAAAAAAATCATTACATTGTTAATTATAGGTATACAATGTATATGAATATACTAATAAAATTAGGGTATAATAGAATTGGCTCACCTACATCTTTTTCTAAAGCTTATAAACTCGTCTATAGATGAAAATTTTTCATTTTTATACACCAAATAATTTCCAACTTTGAGATACTCTTTACCTTGTCTTTCTCCGTACATAGTCATGAAAGTGATGTATCCCGGATATTCTCTCGACAAAAAGAATCCATAAACAGTTTTTCCCACCCCGCTGTTTATTTCCAAAAAATTCATTAGTAACTTTTCAGATTCAAAGAATCTTTTATGAGTCTTTATACTTTTGATAATTTTAAGGGTATTCTTTATAAATACACTAAGAATTTCGTCAATTTTTTCGAATTCAGTTGTGTGATCTTTTAATAAGTACTTAGTTACGCCATTTTCCTCATTTTCTTCGAAATTGAAATGCCAAAAACCGTTTTCGTTATTTCCCAATGATATTTTCACAGTAATTACGCCATTTTCTGACGAACCGCTGCTTCTCACCAAAACAGTTTTATTATTTGTTTCCAAAAATCTTTCAGCGTCTTTTCGATTTAAGTTTTTGTATAGAGAGTGTGAGATGAACTTAATTTTATGTTTTTTTGCAGGGGTTTCTGTTTCATGAACCGATCCATTATACGATAATGATCCATATTGGGGTTCATCGATAACAATTTTCACCAACTGGTTATTATGGATTTCATTATGGTATTTTTTAACAAAAACATCAACAAAGAATATTTCAGGATTATTGGAGTCTTGGTTTGTGCTGTTATCAATTTTAGTAGACACGACATAACAAGTTTTGAATATGCGCGATATTCTTCCTTCATATGGTTTTCCGAAAATGATATTGGAGTTTCCTTTGATGCATTCGTTGAAAATGACTTTGTCAGGTATGCCATCGAATCTTTTACGATTTCCATATAAAATTTGTTTTTGGATATTTTTTATTATGTTTTGTTTGTTTTCTTCCAATCCAGTTGTTGTTACATCGAGGATTTTAGTTGGTTGAGTGAGAATTAAGTATATTTCTTCGTTTTCGTTTTTAGTTTTTTGGTCGGGATCGAGAGTTTCTGATGTTAAAGCAGTATTACAGATTATTTTTGTATATGGGTAGTTTTTTGGGTGTATCATTGTAGAATCAAGAAGATCGTAATTTGGATCGAAATAAACTTCATTAGCAGCGCAGGGATTTTCCTTTATTATTTTATTATTGTCTTTATCATTTTCATTATCACTATTCCATCCCTCATCGTCATCATTATTATCCGTTTTATTATTAATGTAATTTCTATTATGACGTGTGAGATCCCTTTTGATTCTAAGAAAAACAGCAGCATTATCGAAGTCGACAATTTCAGATTCAACGTACTCATTTTCAGATATTTTAATTTTACCGGCGTCCATATGTTTTAATAGGTTACTCAATTTAGAGACATTACCTTGTCCCGCCAAAAAGACTGAAAAGTCGTCATCGAGATTAGCAGCCCTAAGTAGAACACCGTTCCATGCATATTTATTTGAAATATCGATTCCGCAAAAAGCAAGTGCTATTTTTACGCCTATCTTCATTGTTTCTACGATTTCGCTGCAAGTAAGAAGCTTATTATATTTTTTATAAGATACAGGGTGTTTATTTTTTTCAATTATTAAGCTGAATAGGAATTCTGGACACAGAAGTCTGTGACATATTGTTGAGCAATACTTTTTTGATTCCGTGTTGCTGTATAATGTGTCTATAAGATCAGATTCTACTAAAACTATAGAAGTTTTTGTGTTTATTTTCGTAACAATATCGGTAATTCTTTTAAGATTGTTTTTTAGTGATTTGTCATTTCCTACATATCCAATAAATACTGGTTCGTATTTTAAAATGTTTTTTTCGAGTTCAGGTGCAATATGAACAGTGATGTCTTCTTGTTCTTGTTTTTTTATCATTGTGAATGTGAAATATGTCACTAAATGGCCTAAGTTGTTGATCACAGAACAATGAAATACATTCTTTTTGCAAAATATACCGAAACAGTTGTCGTTTTCTTGAAGCTGTATACTTCCATTCAAGATTCTATCAACCGTTTCGTTTACTAGCAACTTTTTTTGTTCATTTTTTTGTTTTTCGCGTGTACAACCAATAAAACAAGACCTAAAAGAAGGTGTTTTTATACTACGAAATACACATTTCTTGATAAAAACTTCACGAAAATCGTTAAATTTTGAGTTTCGCGAAGATTTAAATAACGAAATTATGTTATTAATATCAAATTCACAGTCTAAACAGTCCAAAGGATCGATTATTTGATCAAAATCTAGTGTTTTGATTATTTCTTGTGATACCATTTTGTGGAAAAGAGGATGATCAATATAAAAATCAAGGGCTTGATAAGTTAATTTCTCGTAATCCGTAATTTGTAAATCTCCTTCAGGAGGATCATTTATTTTTTGGGATGAAATATAATTTTCATATAACTCAATCGGAGTAAGAAATATTTCTATTCTTGTTGGTTGCGGTAATCTTGATATTTGATGGAGCTCGTCTGGGCGTATATATAGGCGGAAAGCCCTTCCTAACTCTTCACAAATCCATCTTGAATATGCTTCATCACCATAATCATTTTTAAATTGATTATTATAATCAGCACTGATATTACAGTCTAAAGTAGTTTGGTTATAGTGCATGCTAACTTTTTTTGCTTTTATATTCTTCTTGATATTTTCAAGAACAGCCAAGGTCTTTTTAAATTCCTTTACCCTTAAACTAATTTCCAAAAGATCCCAAAATTCAAAACAACAATCTCTATGCAAAAAAATATACAAAACAGATTTTCCACTAAAAATATCAATAACACACTCCCGTTCACTTTCAGTAAGAACACTTCTCCCACACACAAAATGTAGAATATCATCACCAACATAAGAATATAACTTCGGTACATAATTTAACGGCACATTTGTATCAGCAACAACTTTTGAATTTTCTGTATCTTCATATATGTAATTATACTCCGTGCCATCTCCAAATATTTCTAGAAGAAGCTGAGTATGCTCGTTCGCCACCACTTTTGTTTCATATAAATTTGTTTCGCTGTCGGAAATTGATGAATCATCGTAGGATGACGAAAATAAATGTTCAAGATTCTTTTTTTGCGATTTTGGAGTTGTGTCTGATCGGATTTTTCTACGGGTAAGGATTTCTGATTCTTCGGATGAGGATGCCATTTTCTTGGGGCTTCTTTATTCAAATCTAATTACTAGAAATATTGCTTGTGAGTATTGTAGAAGATTTAAATAAGTGAAATCGAATTCGACTATATATTATTTAAGCTTATAAAAAAATATTTGAGTTTATTTATTAAGTACAAACAAAATAAATATTTCGAGATTCGGTTATATCAAGGAGTTAGAAATACTACCGAAACGGAGGGATAAGTATTTATAGCTGGATGGATAAAAAGCCTTAAAAAAACAATAAGATAATAAATGTAACACAAGTGTATATGATCAAACTATCACATAGAAAAATATAAAGCTGTATTTAGTTTAAAAAGAGTATTTGATAAAGCTAACTCTGATATTTATTAAATTATATACAAACAATATGATCAAACCACCTCATAGGACCATCTAAAGTTTTATTTAGTTAAAAAGAGTATTATTATAAAGCTAACTCTGATCTTAATTAAATTATTTACAAACAATATTATTTTATACATAGGAACATCTAAAGTTTTATTTGGGTTTTTAAAACAATAGAATTGACCAACCCACGAATAAATTGTATAGTAATACGGATATATCGCAAGAATGTATTGTGTAATAAAATTTAATGTAACTGTTTTATTATGCATAAAAAATAGAATAATTTAAGCCACGTAGCTTCTTTTTTGTTTTTTAAATAATATACAATACAAAATAAAATATTTATTATATATTTTATGGGTTAATTTGATTTTAGATATTTAAATTTATTCAAGCTATACTTAAGAAATCACTTTAAAAATATAGACTGATAAATCTTCTGACCTTATCATCTTTAAAATATTCTTAAATGTAAATTCTCATTTCTAGACTTATTAGTTTAAGTGTCTTTCGCAATCATATTGATTAGGACCTGAAAAATTTGTATTTATCATAAAATATTCGTAAATAATGAATATAAAAGAAATTTCTTTTTATTATATACGAAATCTTATAATATTTGCTTTTTTATGATATATTTTAATATGTATAAATTCAAAGTATATTCGCGGATAATTTCTTTTTAAAGATTTATTTGGAAGAATCGATTTTTATTCATTATTTTCAGGATGTTAAAACTACACAAAATTCAAAATACCAATGAATTAGTCAGTATAAATTTTTTTTATATGATACCTGATAGTTCTATTATTCCAATATCTGTTTCATTATTGTCAGGATGTTAAAACTATACAGAATTCAAAATATCAATGAATTAGTCAGTATAAATTTTTTTATATGTTACCTGATAGTTCTATTATTCCAATATCTGTTTCATTATTGTCAGGATGTTAAAACTATACAGAATTCAAAATATCAATGAATTATCCAGTATGCATTTTTTCTATATGAAAACAGCAGGTTATACCATACCAATATCTGTTTCATAATTATCAAAATTTTTAGTTGCAATATTCATAATATTAATAATTTATTCAGCATGGTTTTTTGCTATAATAAAATCAGCTAGTTCACATTACCAAAATTATTTTCATTATTATCCTAATGTTGAAACTATACAAAATACTAATGGATTGTACAGAAGTGGATTTTTTCTAGGATGAAATCATTTCGTTCTGCCATATAAATATTTATAAACATTATAATATACGAATCAATAGTTTAATCATTTAAATAAATCATGTAAATCATTTCTAAAATACTGTTCTTTAAGTTTAATTAATAAATAAATGTTCACAGATAGTAATTGCACATTTTTTTAAATTACCTAACTTATTTATAACATTTCTGCGTTCAAAAAAAATATATTTTTTAAATATCCAACTTTATTTCTTTTTCCAAAAAAGAAGCCATCCAAAGTATCTAGAAAAAAATCCCTTTTTCTCTTCTTTTTTGCCAGATCCACCAACGGACTTTGTTGATTTTTGTGGATCTTTGTTTTCCGAATCAGTTTTATCTTTATCTTTCATCGAAGCATCTGAAAGTCCCGTGGTTTGAGGTGTTGAATCAGCATCTTTTGCATCAGGAGAAGAACCAGAGTTACCACCAGATGGTACTTCTTTATCTGGGTTGGTACCACCACCTACATCTTGTTTATCTTCATTTTTTATCGGAACAGCACTGACTTCTCCACTTACTAAAGAAAAACCACCATAAATATATAATACACTAAATAAATCAAAAGCTATCATACTTAAAGATCGAAACTTCATGTTAAAAAAAATTGCTTTACTATTTATATTAATATACTGATGAAATCATAATCAAAAATATTTTATTGGTTACTACCATAAAAAAACAAATAATTTGTACAAAAATATCAAGCATCCACTCAATATTGTACAAATTTAAATCAACTTAGTTTGGAATTTCTGTTGGCTAGTTTTTTGTTATCAATAATTTACATCAATCACTTTATGTATTTTTGTCCAATTAGGCCTTATTGCGTTGATAAACATAAAAAATGCTTATAATCAATGAACATTTCTATTTGTTCTGATTCAATTCACGTTCTTTTTTGTGCGGGTTTGGGGCTTTTTTTTTGTTCGAGTAAACATAAATTATTCTTTTTCAAAAATTTTAAAGGGTGAAACGCTTTTTAGAATCTACTAGAAGAATGATACTTTACATTTTTATTTATACTATCAAATCTAATTTTAACATAAATGTCAATAATATAGAACGACATTAAGTTTTTCTTCATAGTATCACATTTTCTTTCAACTCACATTAGAATCTTCTAGAATGACAATATAAATTTCTTATCTATACCATCTAATTTGTTTAATCCATATTAGAATCTTTTGACATGACATACTTTTTTTTTGCTGTTAATATATTTTCTTTTAACCAAATACACGCTTTTTAAACGCAAGAATCTTTTTTAATACAAAACTGCGCTGCAATTTTGTTATTTTGATTTTAAATCATAAACAATTTTTATATTTCATCAAAATAATTTTACATATCAATAAAGCATATAATATTTCTATAATTCTTTATAATACACTTTATAACTTTTACTGTCTAATAGATCCTACTGTCTATCTTATTTAAAACGTATATTTTTTCTTAAAAGCGTCTTAGATTGTATTAAGGGTGATCCTCTGTTTTAATTTAATATATAAAAAAACACATAAGGGTCTTTATTTTTAATTTACGAAAGATTTTTTTATTGTATGATATTGTATCTTTGTTATCTTCTGTCTAAATTAACTATCTTTGTATCAATAATTCTCGTTAATAAAAAAACTTGATGAATTGAAATAAAACACAGTAATTTTTTACAACTGTTTCTTTTACATATCCCAAAACTTATATACATACATATTCAAAATGAGTACGAGCAATATTTTTTTTTATTGCAGAAAATTAAATATGAAATACTTATACATAAGTAGAATTGACTAAAAAGTCTAGAAAGAAGAAGATGAATCAAGAAAGATAGTAAAAATGACAAAGTATATAGAAGCAGCAGTAAAATCTATTTAGAAGTTTAGCTTGAAAATGATTAAATAGCAGAAAGCCAAATTAACATATTTAAATAAAAGTAGATTTACCATATTCATAACATATTTCTAGCGAAAGTAAAATATTTTAAATTTAATTCATCTATAACATATAAAAATCAAAGTTGTTTTAAATTATTGAAGAATATAAGCTATACGCATCAGGACGTCTGATTTTTTTATATTTTCATACATAGATATGCCCTTTCCGTACCATAAATCCAAATCATAAATTATTCTAAAAAAAATATTGCAAAATATAATTTAAACATTATTTTCCATGGTATAAAAAAATTATGTACTTTAAGAATTTTGATTATGTTTAAAAAGATTTTCTTTATATATAATGCAGATTTTTCTGCAAATTTTGTTATTTATATATATGTAAATCGCTAAATATTAAAAAAACATTTCTGATTTCAGATCACTTCACGGTGTAAGATTTTTTTTTTATAAGAATAATCAAAATTTTTCTAAAATCATCCAGTGAATCTCAAATGGTATGGCTTCAAACATAATCATTATCCGAACATTTTTTTACCGATTTAAGGGGATTAAATCATATCGAAAGAGCAATAAATCAAGCAGCTATTAGCACATTGCACAAGGAACAATTATATAAGAAAACAATGTATCCAGCGGCCAAAAATTTCTGATTTTCTTTCAAAATAAGTTATAAACTTTTATTATCGCTCTATCAGCAATTACCATATTTTTATCCTCATTAATTATGCTGATATGACATTCATATTTTCATGTTAGAAAATAAAAATTGTTTAATTTACCTACGATTTAAATTTATTTCGTTAAAGCAACCCCTAAATATCGCATTCGTATCATGAATAGATAAATACAGCTGAATCAGCTAGAAATACTCAACATAGACAAAAATAAGTATTAAAATTTACCCTTTAATTGTGATTTATCATTAAATTACACATATATGGGGCGTTACGTCGTAAATATCAACTAATTAAAAGGACATATTTCTTCAAGCTTTAAATTGTCTTTTTTTAAAAATTTGTAAATTTAATGTTTAGTGCTAAAATTTAACTTAGCGGTATTTTTTACAATATTTAAATTCTTTATGACACAGGTTGTATAATTTTTGTTATATCATACTTATAGAATTGGCAATGAAACATCCATAAATTAGTTAAATCAAAACTTAATGGCTTGCATGTATAGAATAGCAATTCTAGTATTTATATTGAAAAAGCAATTTTATGTTCATTTTGTTAGTGATAAAAGTTTAATACGCATAAAATTTAGAAAAAGGCATTATTAATGCATAATTTTTTTATTTAATTGAATAAACATGAAATTTAAGCTAAATTGTCAAATATTATTTCATAATGATATTATATATTTTTATATCCGATTTTAAAAATATAGAGAAAAAAGTTATATATAACCGATTTTTATTAAATATGTAAAAAAATAAAAATAAAGTTTAAAAAAAAGTACAATTACTTTATAATTTATTTCTGAATTAACAAAAAGATAAAATTTACATATAAAAAATAAATATTTTGCTTTTCTATTGAAATTTCGTTAGAAAATTTAGTAAAAATTCATATTTTTCACATATTAATCTTTATTCATTTAGAACATTGAAAAATATTTTATTTTATATTTCGTATCGAAAATTAGAAGATGCATTAAAAAAATAAGAGAAAATGATATAATTTTCTTGTCCGTAAAGTATGGAAACAAAAAAATTTACAATTAAAAGATTTATATACATAAGCTACTGGCAAAATGATAAATAACATGAAATGTGATTACTTATGTTTATATGAATTGTAAAACTATTATGATAATTATAAAGATCTAAAAATATATAAATTATGTAAAATGCCACATTATATTTATTTACCTCGATACTTATTTTTAATTTATTGCGTGTAAAAATATGTGCAAGACATAAAATTATAAAACTTTGTAAAAATATCAAAAAGTCATACAAAATTCTAAAAAATATAAATGATATGTTCTTCACACAATTAAATATCATTTTTTCGTTTTAAAGAATGAGGTAAAAAAATATAGGAATTGCCTAAAATAATAATTTCTTCTAAAGAAAGAATAAACAATTTTTTTTATCTTTATTGGATTTAAGTTCTATTAACTGCTTTTCATTTTATAAGGCTCATATTTTTCATATTATTACAATTTATGATCGGCACATATGTTTAAAAATTTGACGATCCGTTTATTTATGGGGCAGCTTTAGAAATATTTTATGTTTTATAATAAAAAAGAAATTGAAGACTGATTCGCAACAAATTTCTTTAAAAAATTACTGTCGCTTTTTTATTTTTTTTAGGATAACTAAATGAATCATAACAAACCTGCAACTTTCTTGTTAATTATAGCTTTTAAGTCGCAAAAAAACATTTTATATATGGTCTAATATTAATTCTTCCGTAAAATTCTTTCTATTTTTATTAGATTAACTGAAAAATTTCTTCAAATAAGCAATATTAAAAAAAGATTTAAGAATATAAAATGAAATAAAACATCAAATATAAGGGTATATATATCCTTAAAACGTCCATATACATAAATTTTACTTCAAAAAAAAAGTTCCTCAAGTTCGTGAAAATACAATCGAACGACATATCGTGTATTTTGAAATCTATTATTGCAGGAACAAAATTTATTTACCTCAAACAGACACAGATTATATAAAATGTGCTTTGATATTCCTCTTCAAAAAACAATAGTTCCAACTGCAAATAATCAATCAGCTGTATCCCAGAGCAGCTTTTCTTGAAAAATATAAAGCTAAAATATACAAAATCTACTAAACTTACAGTTCCAAATATAATTAAAATTAAAACTCGTGTTATATTTATGAATTTTTGTTTTATTTAGATATAAACGAATATAGTAGTTAACAAAATGTATGGCTTATATAGGACATCTTTAGTACCAAATCCATGCGAAGCTATTTTATAACCATATAATATGATTTTAATGATATACATGATTGCAATTGAGTTCTATTGCTTCGTGTGGATTATAATTCGTGATAATATTTATTGTTTTTAAATTAATCAGCGATCCGAATTTAAAATTACCAAATAGATTAAATTAAGACCCTCTTCTAGAAACTAAAATCATTCAAAGCTAATAAAAAATACTTGACTACTTATAACAAAAACAGAATGACTATAGGACCATCTCGCTCTACATGAAAGTCTTAAATAATATTTAAGGTCATTAAAATATATTATATACTACCTTACTAAGAGAATTTTTATGATTTGTTGTTTTAGGCTATCAATTTATTTTCGACTTTTGTATTTTTTGCATTTTTTTTTTGGCTGAATTTTTTATATTTTACATCACAGTATCATTTGAATCATAAATTTACAGATGATGCCATAACACTTTAATATATATAAATCATAATAATTTACCAATTATAAAAAATATTTTAAGGAGTTAAAAATACCGGACGAAGTAGAAGCATATATGCAAGCTCTCACACTCCGCAAGACACTTGAACTCATCTCATTTGAGAGAAGAAGAGCAGTTGATGAAGATAGATCAGAGGAAGGTGTCAAAAGATGCATCAAGGAGTTGTGCAATATTCCCAACACGCTGAACACGTCTAAATAGATAAAATCGATAAAAAGAAAATTAACCCATAAATAAATAATAAATATTTACCAATTAGAATAATTTCTTAAATTGCCCAACAATTTATTTTATTGATAATTTATGGCTTTAAATACCAATTAAAAATTATTTTTTCATGTGAATTTGGTTAGATCGTATAAATGTATATAAATTTGATCTATTTCGACTTTTTTTATGATCTTTTGGTTCATCTATAAAGAATTATTATTATATGAAAATAAAAAGCAGTATTTACAGAATCTTAGAAAGTTATAGACAATAATTAAAGTTTTTTAAACCAATAGTATGAAGATATTTTCTATAGAGAAAGCACTAAAGTGATTTGATTCAATATATCCTTTAATATTATATATAATTTCATAACGTTAATATCTTTAAGTTAATTGAAATCGTTTTGACTTTGATTGTATAGTTTTTTTTATAAGCTGTAATATTTTTATTTGATAAAATAAACTTGATTGTGTCTTTAATTTAACATCGCTTATCCTAAAACATGATTTCTTGAAGAAAACCTTTAGCAAATTGAAGCATAATTCGACATGAGAAGCTTATTTTACATTTTTAACGTCGTAAAAAACATTTTTTTTATTTCGTTTTAATTTTTGCGCTTTTGTTTAAATAATGAATTTTTTTTGTATGATTAAAATTTACATTAGCGAATTTTACTTTTAATTATCTTTAAATATTTCTGTTTACCCCAAGTTATTATAATTCTTGTCTTAATATCATAAACGATGTTATATTTATATATATTAGCTTTTAAAACACTTGAATAATATACATCAGCATATTTTATGATCGTGTCAAAACAGTACCATAATAGAAATTTTATTATATTACACAGTAAATATAAAAAAATATCTAACCTATTTAAACTGTTATATATTTTAAAAAAAAATTCATTTTTTTTGGGACTTACTAAGCATTAAAACGAGGTCTTTTCAATAATATGATAGAATTTGTTAGCTTATTTAGAAAATTTTTAATGTATAGAGATTGTAATTTTTACGGTGAAAGGGATCATTTTATATTATGAACATTCGTTTTTTTTGAATTGCAAATTAAATTTCCAAATTTAGCAGAATTTGAGCACAAGAAATCTATTCTTATAATAATGATAGGATAGAATAGACTTTATTCGTTTTTTTTTGGTATTTTACATATAATTACATAATTTTTGTGCATGAAATACATATTTATAGTGAGTGATGCAATGAAATATAAATTCTGTTATTTGAAGTTGTTAGTTATCATGGAAAAATAAAATTTTTGTCATACTTTTTATGCTATACTTAGACAAAAAAATGATAAATTTGCAAAAATATCGATCTAAAAAATAATAAACACATGTATTCTTTTTTTTTTGATAAAAAAAACTTGATCCTTATTTATCCACGTTTCTTTATTTATTCTAAAACTCTATTATTATTATTTTTATTCTGATACGGAATGTAAAGTAAAAAATGCTTTCTTTTTACCAGCTTTCCATTCTAGAAAAATAAAATTGACAAGTTTTAATCACATATAATTTCATATAAATAAGTCTAAAAGTCCATCATTGAATATATTTTTTGCATTGATTAGAGATTGTCAAATTTAATTTATAACGCACCGTGAGTTTCAGGGATAACCATGCCGAATTTTCGATTCTTCAATATTTTTAATTTGAATTAATAGAATACACATAGATACTACTCTTTTTAAGCGTTCATATTTTTTTTAGCCATTTAAAATATGGACAAAACCAAAAAGAATTTCCGGTTTGACTTATATTTTAAATAATAACCAACAAAATATATTATAATTTATATAGGAATACTTCTCTTTGGTAGCGAATCACAATCTAAATCATACTCCAACATTGATCATAGAGTTGAGGTCATATAATTTCCTATTTTATCTTAAAAAGCACATACTAAATGCATTGTTTGTAGTTATTAAAATACTATTTCTATTAATATTAAATGGGCTATGGCTATAATTTGCCTTAGAAAATAGTAATTTTACATATATTTAAAAATTTATCTACAATATACGCTTTTTTTTGGAATATGCAATAAACCGCCCAAAAATTTCACGAATAGATCATGTATATTAGATTTAGACAGAGTCATTTCGTGGTCTAGTAATAGCATATAGGGTGTTTCAAATGAACAATATTTTCGTATATTCAAATTTAAAAAATGAATCTAAATACATATTAAACTAGACTAAAATTATATTATTATACAATAAAATAGATATTTACGTCAAATATTTCGTCATTACATGCGACATTCTTGTTTTAGAAACTACAAAGACATTTTTTTATTTCATTTACATAAGCGCAAGAACTAAACTTAGAAGAACTTATTTGCTTGGGCTCTTATTTTGTCTTATAGAACTCTTGTGTTTAGTGTTCTATTTGGTTACATGGTGTTGATTGTATTATAATATAATGCTTCAAATATATTTGTATGGGTTTACATTTTTTTACGAGATATGTCAAATTTTTATGCTTATCAATATACAGTTTATTAAATATAAGAGTTGATATCGTTGCTTTTATAGTTTATTTTGGACTTAAAAATCACCATCAATCAAAAAAATTGCAATTACACATAAAATATATGATAAAAAAAGAATATTTCTAAAAATGAACCAAAAAAATAATATACGAATATAAATAATCAAAAATATTTAAAAAACGTTGAGGCGTTTCAGTCTTATATTGATAATTTCAGATTCCTTTTTTACACTTTATACATATTATCTTGTTTGCAGGCACATTCAACACGATTACATTAAAATAGGTTATAGATTTACAGCCGGAAAGAAATGAAAAATAACCACAATATCTTGAAATTTTATTTTATAAAAGAACTAAAAACATACCTTTGAATTATGTTTTTGTTTTCAAATATAATTTTTTTGTGATTTCGTTTTTTACCGTACTTAACTAAAATTTTCAATAACAAATATGCTTCGATTTTGGACTTAATTTATCAAAATAAGAAATACAATATAAACAATCGCATATTTTTATTATCTATTAAAAGGGTCCTTCGAGATAAAATTGTCGATGAATAAGGCAAATTTTATCTTAAACATATTAATTATTAAAATAATCTTGAAAAATCTTTTTTTTCGAAAAAAAGAATAAAAATTGTTTTTTACTTTATAATGCTAATTTAAAAATATTTTTTTGATTGGTGATGTAGCTACAAACATCTATGGAAAAATGATTATAAGAGAATAATAATTATTTTTAAAGCATGATTATGATTGAAGTTTGTATATTTATTCCATTACAAAAAATTTCTGCATTTTCTGAAAATTTACAAAGGATGCATATTTCTTATACTTATCACTAAAATAATAAAGTTGTTTTCATGACAATTTTTTATGTATTAGTTATGAAAAACTGTTCTATGTTGCTTAAATGTATTATTCTACAAGTCAAAAAAAAATATAGAAGATAATTTATGGTTTTCTAAATCAGTCATGCTATAATTTCTTTATATGCCTAAAACCATATGTTAAAACATAACATTATTACATAAATAATATACTTTTAAATAAGCAATAAAAAAACGTAAAAAAACAAATTGATCTATAATATATATTGGTCTTTTAAAACCTTTTTTATGGGTTTTCTTCTTATAAAACATTAATAAAATATATTTTATGACTTAGCAGAACACAGACACATAGTATTCATTATTATTACGTTTGTTGACTATGATGTCAGTAAATTACGGCGGTTTATCATAAATATTTCTTAATAATAGATTTGTTGCATTTTCATTCTAGTCATTAAAATTATATTTAAAAAACACAAAACCATTGCAAAATATTATAGTTGAAGTGCAAAATAGTATATTTAAAGATTGCGATTTTTGCAACAAAATACACAATTTAAAGTATGAAAATTGATTCTCACTAAGAAAACACAATTTAAAAAGTTGGAACATATATTAAATATCTTTTTAATATTCTTTAAATATTTATTATGCTTTTAATCTAATGCACATTAAAAGAACCAAATTTATATACACAAAATCATTTATTTATATTGTAATAATGTATTAAATCATCATCCATTATATTTTTAGAGAGCAAATAGAAAACCTTAAGATTAACCAGAAAAAAAAATTTATATGACAAAACAAGTACTAATTTCGTTTTTTATTCATAATAAAATTTTACACGTTTATGTTTTATAATATTAAATATTTAAAAATAAATTTTTTGAAGATGAAGTTTTCAGTCTTGCTATATTTTTTATAGATAATAGAAAAACTTTTAAGAAAATCGATTCTTAACCAATAAAAATTAAATAAAAACCTTTTACCTATTTATTTGGGATTTCCGCATACACTATATTACATAATACATTTTATACATTAAATATGTATAAGATAGAAACAAAATCGCAAACGAATAAATATAACGTGTTTTTTATCTTATAAAACCACTTATACTAAACTAGCTCCTTGGTTTCATGTTCTTTGCAGTATTTTTTTTTTGATTTGTAGGCTTCTCTTATTATATTTTTTTTGAATCATTTTATTGTGTATTATGGTTAACACCATATTTTTTTTTCTTATTTTAATTTTACAAGTTTGTAAAAACCATGCAACCTATTTCTAGAAAAGTAAATTGATTTATTTTAATATCTGAGTACACTTGAAACTACATTTAATTCTTCTGGTTTAATCTCAATTAAATTCTAATGAGCAGATTTCAAAAAATTCAAGAAGAACACAATATTAATTTAATTTTTATATATTTATCAGTCTTTATACTGTAAATTAATTTTATATAAAATATTTGGTTGATTAAAAATAAAAAGTAATTCATTTTTGATTACAAATCTAATGTATACATCGATCATTCATCCCAATTCATATATAAAATTATATGCAAGTTCACAATTTTGAAATCATAAAGCATCAGATTTAAACATAATAAGAAACTAATCTAAGTAAAATCATGCTTTTATTCTAAAAATGTGATTTATTCAGCAAAAATTAGCAAATGATATTCGTGTTAAATATATGAAGAAAAATATAATTTAAGTTCATAAATTGAATATTGCGAAATCTATACTAACAGCGCAAATAAAAATAAATGTAATAACCTTTTAAACATGAAAATAAATAAAAAAAAGCAAAAACGAACATTGCTAAACAATATAAAATTTCCTTTCTCAGTGTTTATGGGGGCTTATACATCACATGCGAATCATGTTATGTTAGAAGAGGCATTGGCATAAAAAGATACCTTTTTTTGCAAAAACTCGTAATCTAATGGGGTAAAAAGTAAAATTGAAACTGAAATTAATATTATGAACTCATAGATTTTATGTGTTTCAGCTTCGATTATTTTTATATACATTTACATAGAGGTTTCTAGCGAGAGGTAGATTTTCAGAGAAAATACATATTATAGCAATTTGTGTATGATAAACAGCATGGTACGTGTACAATTTTTTTATAGCGATATTCCGGCGGTTAAACGGTCTATAACAATGAAAAATCATAATAAAATACGTCACTCGTCATATGCTAGCTGTAACAAATTGTTATTTATATGGATTTAATGGTTACTTTCTATAGTATTTAGACATTTATAATAGAATTTTGCTTTACTGTAATCCAAAATAAAAACACTGCAAGTTATATTAAACAATTTGAGATTAACAAGAAAATTATAACTTTTAATAAAAAAAATTAACGAATAAATCAGGATGAGTTTCATAATAAAAATATTGCAAATGTAAAAATCTAGAAGCTACGAATTGTGTTTGTACATTCTTTAATTAATGCTTTAAATCAAAATTTTCCCAAGACATAAAGATCACACCATTTAAAACTTATAATGTATTTAAATATTCAGTTTCCCTATTTTTTTGACAAGGCGTAATAAAAGACATATTTCGATAAAATAGAATAGTTTCATAAAGAATATTTAGTCACAAATATTTTTGCAGAGACTGCTAAGGTTATAGACTGAAATTATTTATCTTTATGTTATTTTCTTAGACGAGAAATCATCAAATCACATTTATTTTGTAAACCGAAGTTTTTTGTTGATTAGACAGAGTTTTATCTTCTTTTGTGGTGAAACTAAATGCAAATATAACAGCAATTATGATTTTGACCAGAATCCAATCCACTTCAAATATTATGAGAATCTCTACCGGTATACACCACACATGAAGCTCTGTCTAATAATAAATAATTGTGGATTAAATGGTGAAAATGCATACAAGAAACTATGTATATAGAAAAAAATGCATTTTATATAGCAAATTTACATGTCAGTCACATATTTACACCATGAATAAATTTTTCATAATTAATCAACTTCATATAACCGTTAGAATTATGGTATTAATAAAATCAGAAAATAAAAGATACAAAAACAAAAATATCTATAGATGGTAGATATATTTTATTCATACAAGAGATTATTGTGTATCATATTTGTCTATAAATATGTAGTAAACAAAATTCACAAGAAGAAAGTCACCTATGGGCATATTTTTTTAACAATAAATCATAATTGCGTTTCTAATTGCACATATTTTTTGATTATTGTATTTAAACGCTATATTGATTTTCATTTATAAGATATTGACAATATTTAAATTAACATGTGGTTTATTCGTAACTTATCATCGAATACCGATAATTAAGGCAATATATTAGATGCCATTTACTATTACCAGTCATTTCGATTGTTTTCTTTAAATTTGATTGAAAAGGCATATTTTTTCCCAAAAAATATTAAATAGTATAAAGCATTGATTAAAGATAAATAACAAGTATAAACACAATAATAAAATCGATAATAGTCTTAAACCTACATATATTAACTTAGTGTCTTTCAAGAGGTATGTATCTTTTATATATCATTATTTATGATTACTAAATATAAAATGACGTTAGAAAAATATTTTAGAAATAAAGCTATTTTAAATGCGTAAAACCTTTATCTTATTGGCATTAAATGGAATTACAAACAATATTCGAGGTTTTTTTATGTTATAAAGAACATATTAGACAAAAAAATATTAAAAATATCCAAGCGTTTTTATTCAAAAACCAAAAATGTTCATGTAAAATCTATAATGAAAGAATTGTATTATACACTCGAATCACCAGCTTTTATACAAACTTACATATAAAAATTAGTAATATATAGCATCATGAATTTTCTTAGAACGTAATATACTAATTTTAAGTCTTTACTTCATTGTATTTGCTTTACAAGCATCTTTGAAATGTTAAAATTAAATGAATTAACAAATTCAACTATTCTATTGTAATCATCGACATATCACAACGGCTTTTAAATTGAAATATATTAGATTTTCAAAAGAATTGAAAAAATACATTTTTTTTAAAAAGATTGCATTAATATACAGTAATAAAATTTAGAAAACAAATAATTAATGATAATATTTAAAATAAATGTATCCATATATTAGATTGATGTTTGTAAATATAATATATCTATTTCTTATTCATTTAATCATATAAATATAGTTTAAAATTAAATTTTTGGATTTTTTACGCATTATATTATTGGATTGAAAACAGGAAAAAGATGATAACTGTATAATAAAAAGGTATAAAATCTACAAAAATCGTAGCACCTGTTGCATAATTAGCATACTTGATTTTCTTATGTTAAAAACTTATATATTTATGCTTAAATGTGTCTGAAGGAAAAATATATAAATTTTTACATTTATTTATATAATTAATGAATCTAGAAATTCATTTTCTGTTTGAAAATAAGATTCCTATATAGAGTGATAATTTAAAATTTAAAACCATTTGAATGTATATTTTATTGTTATTGTAGATAATATAATATCATTGCCTTAATCATAGATCTGATAAGATTTATTATTTTCTATAAATGTTTACGTATAGATACATTTAGGTTTTAGTATCTATGCATTAAAAAAACACAATCATCTAAATAGAACAGATTTTATAAAACCTATTATATTTCTTATATTTTTAATGTGTCTTCTTCGATTAAATTTAAATCATATTTCTAAACACCATCATATTATTTGCCACATACTTCAGCTCTAGTTGCAAAAATACACCTTGGTGAGATATTAAAGTGACATTTTTTGACCACGGTATCCCGTTTTAGGACCCAAGAATCCCATAAACATTCCTTTTATAGACTAAGCTCTTTCTATGTATCAATTTAATTTACAGAGACAAGTTTAGAAGATCTGAAATCTTATAACACCACAACACATCCTTTGACAGCTTTCCCTTGATAAAACCTCGAACTTAATTTTTTTTTGGTATTAAATTAAGCGATATGTGTTTGATTATTTGTAAAAAGTATTGCAGGAAAATATTTTAAAATGCTAGATTTAGATATAAATCGCCTTATTTCACCACAAAAATACAATGAAGAGAAAAAATAAATAGAAATCGTAATATTCTATATATTCGACCACTAAATGTAGTTTAAAAAACAAAATAAAGAAATTTAAATTGAATTAAAACAGAATCGATAACCAAAATAGAACTTATCATATGCAAAATATAAATTGACCAGATTGTACTTACATAAAATATTTTTGAATGCAATATTTTTTATAATCTATATCAATCAACTTAATTTGAGTATTCAGCATATTTATAGCCTTTACGATCTTATAAAATTTATTTTTAGCTTTGAAGGCTTATGTGTCGCAAACTTTAACGCCTTTTTAATTTTAAGTCTATATTTTTAAAATATAAAATATAGCAATATAACAATTTTTCATTATACAGGAGTAAAAATTCACTTTAATGGGGTTTTAAATCGAAAATAAATATATTTATAAAATTTTTATAATAGTACATTGTAAAAAAAAATCATCCGAATAATACTAGAGGATATTCAATAGCGTAAATATTATATTTATATGCTTTTATGGTAAGGAATATATTTTTTATAGTATCAAGATGTGTCTACTTAGATAATATCAACCATGTATATGGCACATAATGTTAAGTTTATTTTGATATGAAAACTATAGTAGCGACTTGTTACTATTCGCATAAAGCTCTTATGTCTATAAATTTTTTCAGAGGAAATGAGCAGCAATTATTTTCTTAGAGTTATGTATCAAGATAAATTTTTCCTATCAACATTTTCTCCAATTTTTGTGATTATAATGAAAAAAAAACCACGTATCAGATCACATCTTATCATTTTTAAATTTTGAAAATTTTATCAAAATTTACCAAAATAAACAAAAATTCACCAATACCAATAAATTAATATACGAAAATAAACTAAAATCGATTTATTTGTCTAAAAAAAATTGTTTGCATATACAAAATTCTTTTATTGTTTTAAAACAAAACTAACCGGAAATAATTTCAAAAATATCATATTTTAGCCATAAAAAAATATTCATTTAATATTTTGAGATTAAAAAAAGTTTTAAAAGATTGATTTCAAAAAATTTAAAAAAGTCAAAAAGATCGTATACATGTTTTTGTATACCTCAAAATCCCCCAAAATCAATCCTGAAACTCTCAAATATATGTAAGGCACATGCTAAATATTTTATTAGAAGCATAAATATATAATTTTTTTTTTGACAAAAATACCATTTCAAAGGTATTGTGCAGAATAACATAATAAAATTAAGCGTTTTAAATTTAATTCTCAATATGATATATAAATAAATATGAAGTTGAAGATATATAAGAAAATCTATAAAATGGGAATAAAAACACAAAATCACGTTGAAAAGACGCCTAGTCATTAAAAATACCCACTAACTATATTTATTTGTATAAAAAACGATTTAAATCAACTTTTTTTATTTTTTTGGTGTTTTAATGGTTTTTATGTCTTTTAGGTCGATGTAAGTAAATGATTTTGATATCTCTGATCCATCACGGCAACTATTTTTAAAATTTTCTGTTTTGGACTTGAAAATGGCAGAATACCATTTTTTTGAAGCTTTTGATTCATAAAAGCTGTAAGAATTTCTATCATGTAAACTTTTAGCACATCTATTTTGAAACCGACTTTCCTCGCTTTCAGGAATCGTTGATCGAAGTGTAAGAGAAAAAAAAAGCAAATAATTCATTGTTATTCTTATATATAAAATAAATTCGTTTTATATTGTTTTTGAAAATGAAATAAATCAAGATTATTATATGACAAAATAGTCCTATATGGGAAAAAATAAGAAAAATATCAGATGTCACTTTGAGATTTTTGACACAAATATTGATGGTTATTGGTATGCCTCGACGATTAATGAATGTATTTATATCTAAAATACAAAAAATAGCTCTGATATTTGTTCAAAAGGTGAAATATAGTTTTTTATCGCTAGTTTTATATTTTATTCTTTATATTTTGTCATTAGGAAAAATTCTTAACTTATTATATTAAATTTGCACATTTCAAGTGAAATTATTAATAGAATTCGGTTAAATCATAAATATCATCTTTTGGCAATATTTTTGTTTTTGATATTTTTTGAATTGAGCTTAAAAAAGAATCTAAAATAGTCATTTAGTATGATATTTGGCTAATTATTGGAAATTTCAAATTCAAATAGATAAATATAAAAAAAATCATGATCACTAGATGTAATTACGGAAGGAATATAAGTCTTTTTTTTCATAGAAGAAAAAAACAAGCGGCTTAACACACAAAATTTTCTAGATTTTCTGAGCCTGTAAACTTGAATATTTTGGCAATCAAAAATATATGAATTTTCTTTAGTGTTTAGAAGTCTTGAAATATCATATTCGAAACAATGTTAGTTCATAAGAGTCATTCTTTTATTCTTTCATATAACCGCTTAATTCAGTAAGATGTTTTTTTTAAACCAAAAAAGTATACTTTTTATAAATTAAAAATACTATCGGAAAATTTTTCGTATTTTTTCTTTATAAAGTAGATATTATGATAATCGATGTGCTAAATAAAGTCAATTATTATACAGGTAAATATCATTACTTCAAAGAATATCGTAAATTGTAGCATAAATCACATTATTAATTGTAGCCTATGCTTTTAATGTATATTTATGAATTTAAAATAGATTCTTTACATTTATTACAAGTTTTATACATATTTTTGCTTTCAAGGAATAGTAAACAATGCTTTTATAATAAAAATTTTAGATTTTCGCATACGGCTCTAAAAAGAAACTATTATTTTAGCATATTTTTGCGTTGATATATTTTTCAGTGAATTATGTAAAGTCTACCCACATTTTTACTATCTTTATCATACAATATATCTATTTACGCAAACAAAAATGTATATTTTCTCATAAAAAAATATAAGATAGAATTAAATTAAAAGCCTTTTTAGTATATATTTATGATAAATAAACAAGATTTATAGGATAGTAAACTTTTTTCTTTTTTATTTGTGGAAAAAAAAAGAATGAAGCTAAATTCAAAAAATATAATATATATGGCAAGAAAAAACTAGGGTCAAAAATTCAACTATTTTTAAGTGGCATATAAAAACCAAAAGATACAAGTATCAATAATAAAACTACGAAAATTTATTTTTTAGAGCTAATTATACCGTAAAATATAATTTAATTAAGTCTATACCTATTCTATCATACGACTTTAAGTACAATTTTACACGGGAAGACCACATTAAAAAAATATTTTTTCATATGTTTTGCCTATGAAATTTGAAGAAGCATATCTTTTATTGATTAAGGATATAGTTCAATATTTCCCTAAAGAACACAAAGAATATATTACTATAAAAAATAATACTAGTATTATTAAAGGATAAAGCAAAAATTTATGACTTTATAGCAATAAATGACGTAAAATAAAGGGAATTATTGACGAATTTTTCATAACGCAAACGTATTATGATCACATTTTATCTTGATGAATAAAACTTATATTAACAGACAAGTGTAATGTAGGGAATGGGAGCAAAATTCGCTAATGGTAAAAATATAAAAATTCAACTGCTAATATTGTTCAATTAGAAAAGGCTCTTTTAAAAAGACATATTTTAAGTACAAAACATCCTATTCAGTGTAAATTAATTTTTTCTTCGACAACCTCTTTACTTGATCAATACTTCCCTCTCGATCAGTAAAATACAATTTTTGAATCAAAAAATCGTCACATTATAAATATTCAGCTAAAAAACCTTTTAAAAATCTAATGAGAAGACCATTATTATTAGTTTAAGTTGATTAAAGCATGCTCGATTATAAGGTTAAATCGAATCAAAGACGTTCACTGAAAAAATTGGATTATTTACTTATTAATTTAAAATATTTGTGCACATATTATGCTACTTTACAATTATCATTCCCGACAAAAAAGATTTTACCATAGTAACAATTATTTGCACCAAAAGGTAGCCAGAAAATATCATCCATAAATTTGCATGAGTTTATCGCGACTTAATAGCTTATATTATACAAACAGGATTGTATGTCGCATTATTATGTAAAATGTATAATACAAATTAATAAAAGGGTCATGTAATAATTTTTTAACAAATTAAAGCTTATGATTAAAAGTACCAAAGGTATAAGAACTGATAAGAGAAATAAGTTCCTAAGGGTTTTGTTAATTTCAAAATCGCATAAACAATATGACCAACATCTTAAACATAAATAAATGTTTATCTTTATTCATTTATAAAAGATTAATTTTGTCTTTAATTTTAGTTTAGAAGTAAAATTATCAAGTTATGAATTAAAAATGAACAATACCATCCATCATATCTTAATATAGGACGATTATAAATGCCAAAAGTTGCATATTAAGGTGTTAGAAAAGCCAACGGAAGCATACGATAAATAAAAGGATTGAGAAGAACACTTTAACTGATCAGTCCTAGAATCAAAAAGATATATCGATGAAGTTAGATAGATATCGAGGTTATAAGGGTTAGCTAGATCTGTTATATACTGAAACTCTTAAATTTTGCGTGAAAAATATTAAATATCCGAAAAAATTAGCAAATATAAATAAAAACATTAAGTAAATTTTTTTCATGTTATATGTTTAATTTTAAACCCGGAAAATAAGTGCCATTGTTTGAGCATAGACAGATTTCAAATAAAAACAAATCTTTCTATAATATATTTAACTGATACTACTGTTCTGATTCAAAGTTATAGACCTTGTTTTGTGAATCACAGGTTATATTTTTTTCTGTTTTTTTTTGGCTTAAAATTCGGAATTGTCAGTTCGATAGACTAAAGCAAATTAATCACAGCATAATTTTTTTCCGTTATAATTTATACCACTTTAATATATATCTTATGATTTTTGTACAATAAAGGATAAATAAAATGTTTTCATCAAGTTTTGACTAGTAAATTTGACATGTGTTTTTCTGTTATTAGATAGTTTTGTAACTTATAATTTCCCCGATAAATACTCAAACGACTTTATTTTTATCTTATTCGTATTTTTTTGGCGTTTTTTAAGATTAGATTGAAGGTGAATAGAAAATGCTAAATTTATTTTTGACTTATTTATGATAATCAGAATAAAATTTATAAAAACATAAAAGTGGCTTTTGACCCACAATCAATCAGAGCCAATACATATAAGAAAACACATAAATAGGCAGAAAGTACCTTTTAAATAAAATTCATTTTTTTTAGAATTCACAGATACTTATGCGAAAAGAAATACCAATTGATATTACATGAAAGACAGGATAATAAAAAAACACCAGAATCTTCTTCTTATATCCTGTTTTTTATACTTTTTGGCAAATTTTTTACTAAATTATTTCAATTTTTATCTAAAAGCCAAGAGATAGTCTATATACCAAAAAAAAAACTTATAAATTAATAATATAAAATTACCTTGCATCCTTTCAGCAAACAAAACCACTTTCATAAAAACCTTTCAGAAACTTCTGTAAGTAAAACGATGCTTTATCTGGTTATTTACACGATAATGTATATTATTTCCGAAAAATCAACTATTAACACGTATAAACATTCGCCTTTACAAAATATTCATAATACATTCCGCAGACGGCTTTAAGGACAGAACATACTATTTATAGTTTTAATGCACATTTTACGTGCTTGAAACAAAATCAAATTTTTTAGATGAACCATTATATACACTTTTTTATTTTCTACATGGATACACAATATTAATCGTTTTCAGCCATTTTTAGATGATTTTTAATTTAAAAAATTCATCGGAATTTTTAAAGATTTATAATCGACATTATCTGTTTTAGTTTCAACAAATATTTTTAAGAAAAACTATTGAGCCAATTTAAACTTAAAATTAAATTATCGCAGGAACCAATTTACTGAATTTTAGTCAGTTATTTGGGCATTCTGTGTGAAATACATAAATCAGAGAAAATCCAGTTTTTATACATGTAGAAAAAAAGAATTACTTAGCGTCACAAAACATTTTTTTTTCGCATCATCCGCGCCAGTTTAGGCGCCTTTGACTATTTCAAATTTAAAAGACGATATTATATACGCCCTTAAAAAACCACACTAAATGTCAATCCTGAGAAAATAGATTACCCCTCTATTCTACGTTTTATGTCATTCAAACCCCTTAAACACAATTATAACATAAAACTTATCAGATAGCTGTGTTGAAGTTCTTTTTATAGATAAAAAAGATTAGTTTTTTATACGTGTCTGATACATTCTATAAAAAATTGGTGTGATTTTTAGATATAATATTATATATTGAAGATCAGAGGCGATCTTCATTTAGTGATTTTAGAAAGACATAGAGAAATCAAGAAATTATAAGTGTTAAATATAAGAAAGATTAAAAATATTTGAGAGAAGAGTAAATTGCCGAAAGTTAAAATCAAATATATACATGAGAAAAAAATAAATACCCCAAAAAAAACCTTAAAATTTAAAAATTGAAATTTAAACATCTGTAAAATATAATTTATGAAAAATTAATGTATTTTACTATTTTTAAATCGCATTTTATTTGGTCACGACAACTACAATTTATATACTTTTTATAAATTTTTTTGGCACTGGTTTTTTATATTTATACAATATGCTATTATTTTCGCTAGATTTGAAATATATAAAACATTTTTGATAGAACTTTTTAAGTAATTTTTAAAATATATAAAGTTATATTTTTTGGCCATATTCAAGAGATTTCGCATTTGTAATGCGCATTTAGGGAATTATTCTGATATAAAAAAGACATTTCTAATAATAAGTGATCAAACTATGAAGAATTTATGAACAGCATATTTAAAAGAAAGGGCTCACCCTAATATGTAAATTCAGATAATGTTAACTATTATGCGAAATGAAATATGATGGAGTTATCAAAAACACCATAAATATTTTAATAAATAGTTGGCGATGTATAACTGAGGCAGTAGCATACATAAAATCAGATTGACTAAATTTGTAGATCTATATGTCTAAAAAGATGCGGATGCACAGAGAAAAATTGAAATACAGTGAAATCGAAGGATAATCATAAACCATTCTACAGAGAATTCGATTTCGTTACTTAGAAAATAAAATGTGACAAAAATCAATTTAACAAAGAATTAAAAAAATATTAAAAATGAATTTATGCTTATTTTGAAGATTAATCTGTTAATGTGTGTTTGTAATTAAATTAATGATATTTTGTCTCGATTTAATATTTATGTGTGGTCGAAGAGTTGAATGCGTGGGTGTAAAGAAATATATACATGCCCTTAAAAATAAAAATATAACTTGTAAGGTAAAAAATTGTAGATCTGTTATAAAAATTATTAAAAGGATTAGATATCAATTAAACCATATTTAAAAACAAAAAAAAACATGGCATTTGGATCATAGTCATAGAATTTCGTGATGAAAAAATTAATAAAAATAATAAATTAAGACATCATCTACAATTCATTTTAAAATGTTTTTAATATACAGAAAGTGCATTTTAATAACTAATTTTTTTGAATATGATGAATATGATATCAAAAAAGATTCTATACTTATATTTTTAGATTTCTGAAAAATTGTGCATATGTTTTTACAAATAATTTATCATGGTTTATTAATGATACTATATATGAGTTGTACAGTAATTTTGATGAGCATTCAAAGATTCAATTTTATTATCAAAAAAGCAGAATTTATAAAAATAAAATATGAAATAAAATAAGAATACAAAACTTGAGTCAACTATGAACAATACTTGCGAAAAATTTATTTTTGAAACTTGATATTTACCAAATTACACATAATTTTTTTTTAATAATGTAAGTTTAAAATGAAAATGTTATAAAAAAGCTATTTCCCCAATGATAATCACACGTTAAATTGCTGATATTTATTGATTTGTATTGAAATTTATAAATTATATCTTCTAAAACACCATATCATGATGGCAAAACAAAACATGATAAAGTAAACTATTGATAATTTATTCAAAAAAACATGAATTTTAATGCCCGAATATATATTATTTCGCCTTTAATGATTTATATTGGTCAAAGACTGAACTTACAGCCGACCTGTGCAAAAATTTGAATAGATGATTTAATCTAATTTGAAACTTTAAATTTTTTTTGGATATGTAAGATATTGAAAACATTGTTTTTTATATATTAGTAATATTTTTTTTGTCCATAAATCTGTATACAAGCTTATTTGTTCGGGCTCTGATTTTTTTTTATAGAGGTTATTGTAATTTAAAATATAAAAGAAAAGTAATGGTATATGGCTTTTCATATAGAACTTATTCTTATGTGTATTATATTTGAAAAGCGACCATTAAGAACAAAAAACAATTTAATAATTCAAGAAGAAAATAAAATTGACATCTGGCTCTTTATAATTTATGTAAAAACTTTACATTAATACATTTGCTTGGCAGGTTTGAATTTTAAGGAATTTGCTTTAAATTTACATATACATTACACGAATAAACTAATAAATTTCTATATTTTATATTTTTCTAAATAGACAAAAACTCTAGTATTGTGTTATTTCCGATTAATTTTTTTGAGATCTTAGAAAAGATATGCACAAATTTATACTATAAAAGCTAGTTCTTAATGACGTATTAGAACACTTTTTTTTAAACAGATTATATATAAACAATATTTTTTTTGTATTATTTATTTGCTCATGGGAATACAAAACTTTTGAAATTTTTTTAAGAATCAACATTAGCCGTATACCAGACTACATCAACGGGATACAAATCATGGGTATGATTTATAAAAAGTTATTATTAAAGAGAAACACAAAAAAACAAGTAAAATTCATTTATAAATTTTTATAATCATGATATTCAATTTTTTTCAAATTTTATTTTCTGGATTATACGACAATTCTCAAATACATATAAACGACTGGATATAAAATTCAAATGGTTTTTTTTGCTCAAAAATTTTGGCAGAGTTTTATTTAAATCCATAGAAATCATAACGTCTTATAAATATTGAATATTTCATCAAATTTTAAAATTATTCTTGCTTGGAGCTTTCATATCTGGCTTTAGTAGTTATAGCCGAGTAGTGTAAATATTCGACCTAGAATCTTAAATGTAAAGGATTAAAGGTACGAATACTTGCCTCACAAGACATTGATATACTACCAAACTAGTCTTACAGCGATCTTAGATAAAAGGGATATAGCAAAACTGTCGGGTCGACCCTCGGTCAAAAATATAATCTTCGGCTCAATAAATACATGGAATTCGGCACATAAACATTCTTCTTCGATATTCAACGCAAGGTCAAGTGATTAAAGCCTTATTGATATAATGGATATTTTTACATTTAGTGGAGATCTATAAAGCGTGATTAATACCGTTAATTAGTATTATTTGACTTTGAGTATGCAATATTTACGTTTTAATGACTTTTTTAATATGGTTTGTATAAATAATTTTTTTGAAATAGTTTCAAATTTTTTCAATGAAAATAATAGGAATATTTTATTCTTAAACAAAAAAAACAACCTTTATCAAAAAATCATATTAAAACCTACATTGATATAGAAACAAAAATAATAAACGGTGCTGTCTGATAAGTTCTTTTATATAATTATCTAATACATGTTCATCTTATCGTATAAATATTCACATTACCTTAAATTTTTTATAAGAAAAACGATAAAGTCGTAAAACTTAAAAAAAAAATTAAAACATGATATGTTGCAAAGAACCCCAATTTTTTTGTACGAATATGCTGTTATGAGGTATAAAAGAATTAGACAGAATCATCAAGAAAGAGAAATATGAAAACACAAATTACAATCGGAATTCTAAGATGGATAACATCTACGCGGAATAACATAAAATACCGCGTATAATTTATAGAAACAGAAATTCGTCACCTAAAACTTTTAATTTTATAGCATCAGCTCCAGTCTTAAATATATTATAATTTGACCTTATATATCTTCTTAAATCCATTTCTGCACATGGGCTGATAGAAATTTTTTTTTTTGGATTCTGCAGAATTGAATGATATATTATTAAAAATAACGATTTTATGCCATTAAGTTGTTTTAATCTTTTTTAAAATATTTTGCTCTTTAAGCAACTTTAAAATTTTTTTTTTGGGGAAAATTAACTTTTTATTTGTTTTGCAATTTTGTCTAGTTTGATTTTTAGATATTGAAATGCTCAAAAATTTTCCTGAATATTATTGGAAAGAATACCTAATCAAAACCATTCTTAATAGAATAAGATTTATCGTATTTTCCTATTCAAAAATTACTATATTGCGCGCTAAATACACGGAAAGTTGAAAATCTTTGCAATTTCATATCCGTATTTTTTCTTTATGTTGAATATTTTTAGTTTATAACTTTAACAATAATTGTTGTGCATATAAAAACATATAATATTACTATTTTATACATTCTTTTGATCACCAATATCGAGTCTACTTTATGTTTTTTTTTATTTTACAATTACTGATGTCTGCCTATATAATGTAATTTTTTTGGAATAGTTGGCTTGTTTTTGATATATCGAAGAAAAATCAATCTTTCTTATATCTAAGATTATTGAAAATATATTTCCAGTGAATTAGTAATGTGTTTATTAGCCCAAATGATGAATTAAATTTTTTAAAAAAAAAACAAATTTTTAATGCATAGAAATAATAAACATGGCATTATATAATATGCAACATAGAAAAAATAAACATGTTATCATATAATATGCAACATAGAAAAAAATAAACATGTTATTATTCAATATGCAACATAGAAAAAGTATATATTTTAAAATTTTATGATTTTTTTCACACAGGCTAACAATAACTTATTCATGGTATTATCTTCAAAATATCACTGTATGCTTACATACACAATTAATATAAGCATATAATAATATCATAATATATTTTACACTTGAATTGTAAATTTTTTTTTCGATTTCCAATATTTGAAAACTAATTTTATAGCAAACTAAACGAATATAAATACTGATGTTAAATATTTTATTTTCTAACAGAATAAGCGCTTACAAAAGTATTAAAAATATAATTGTGTTTTCTATAATATATTGCTAGGTTTTACTTTTATAAAAATAAATATGTTATGTGTGAGATCTATGATTAAAATTGGGTATTTAATAAGATAAGATTTTTAAGAGGTTATTGTATTTATTTTTATCATTAAAGCAAAAAAAAACACAATAAATGGAAAAAAATTATAGGCTTTATGTATTAAAATAAATTTAAATTGGTTTGCGCTTTTATTTCATAATTTTATTATCGAAATTAGATAATTTTGAGATTTCTTGAGTATAAAAAGATTAAAGAACACCCAAAGCCGTTCTTTAGATAAATAAACTCACATTGTACTTTCTATAACTGTTTTCACCATAAAACTAATTTAAAATCTTTGAATGATATTTTTTATAGTCAATAATTAATAAGAAAACCGTATATACGCTATTCACATAAAATTTATGAAAAAAACAACATAATAAAAATAATACAATTTTTTTTTCTATGGTAATATAACTTTTGTTATTCGAACATTTTTAGGTAATAGGATTTTCATACTATTCTAATTTATATTAAGAGGCAAAAAGATCTATTTTTTTAGCAAATACGATATATGAAAGAATATTTCGAGTTCGTATATCTTTCAAGCCTAAAGAATCATTATTTCTGATTTTTTTTGTTTTAAGAAAACACAAACACTTCTGATAAATGTAGCCATACTAAGTATATCATATATTTGAATATTATTGTTTATACATCTATAAGAATAGAATAAAAAAATATAATTTATTGCTGATATTTTGAAATTGTTCATTTAAATATCGTTTTATAACAAATATATTTTTTAATTTTTTGTTTTGATATTTAGTTATTTTCTTTGCTGTGTGGTGTGTATGTGATTTTTTTAATTTCTTTTATCAGTGAGATGCCATTTACGCCAATATAAATTACATGTATTTCAAATTTTTTTTTAATAGAGAAAAATCTGTTTATTTTTTTTTATTTTGTGTGATGTTTTGGGTATTTTGGCGGTGTAAGGGGCAATAAATCATTCAAAAAAAAATGAATTTTTATTATATATACGTATTGATCATGCAATAAAAATCTATATTGGTGTAAATATAATAAAATTGAATATATATAAAAGGTATTTTTTTGATTTTTAACATATCAAATTACATATATTTTATTATTAAGACACTTGAGCTCATCACATTTGAGAGAAGACGAGCAGTTGATGGATATATATCAGGAAAAGGTGCAAAAAAAGTATCAAGGAGTTGTGGAATGGTCCCGATACGCTGACTACATCAAAATAGATGGAATTAATAAAAAGAAACTTAATCCCACAAATAAATAAAAATTATTAATATGAGCAGCAAAACTTCATTTACATCGAAAAATTGGCATATATGACAATTGTAAACAAAATTAATATATTGGTTTCAGTATTGTATTTCTGGTTTAATTAGATTTTCTTGTTAAATAATACTATAGAAATTTTATTAAATCGAAAATGAAATTCATAAACCATAATATAAATTTCAAATTATAATATATGCCAATAAATTTTGAAAGTAAATTTAGCGACATGATTCTAATAGATTTTAGTAAATTAAATAGTTAGAGAAATGAAATTAATTAAAATAGAATATCACAAATTATGCGGGCAGTTTTGATTTAAAAATCAAATCAGTGATCAAAAAAATCAAAAATTATAAGAGCATATCATAATAACAATTTTATCATGAAGAAATGGCTTAAAATAAATATTTAATCTAGTAGGTATGTTATAAACCAGAAAAAAATCAAGAAAATATAGAAATTCAATACAACTTACATTCTTAACAAAATAAAAATTATCGATCAAATATTTTTATAAAATTTATAAGAAACTAGCGTTTTATCACTGAATAATGAACATAAATTATATTAAATGTTATATAGATTCTCTACACTTTTTAATATATGCTCCTATGTTCGGGAAAGAATTTCCTCTAAATTGAGTTTATTTTAATTGTACAAATTGGTGTGATTAGTTCTTAACAGTATTGTTATTCTCAATAAACACAGTTTTCATAATATTTTTCACTCTTAATACATAAATCTATCCTTTTGTAATATATTCGATTATGTAACTTTTAAAATGTGAACCAGAAATAGTAAAATTACATATAATTGTTTACAAACCAAACATTTGCAATTTTTGTCTATTAAATTTGCGAAAACATTTTTATTATTCAATATTTTAAGTTACTGTTGATATATAACATATTTGTAGAGTATTGGGCATTCTAAAAAACAAAACGAATGCTTGAGTTTTATTTTAATCACTTTTTTTCATTCCAAAGAAAATTTTACCATATTTTTGCGATTTTCAATTTTTTTTAATTTATATATTATATTATGCCTGGATTAATTAATCATATTTCGCATATTAAGTTATAAAAAAAAATTTGAGCTGTGTTGAATTTCAGATTTTTCATGCTATAAAATATTTACTTGCAATTTTTCTTTTTAATTTATAGCATAGATTTTTTTATCATCGAATAAACTATTTATTAGATTGGAGTATCTTTTTATGTAAAAGATCTATACATTTCAAGGTTTAAAATCTTTTTTTGGATCTAATTTAATTTAAAGTCTCTCTAAATAGTTGGAAAAATCATAGAATATTGTCTTATGTCCATCAATGTCTAAAACAGAATATTAATTACATCACACACTTGATTTTTTTGTAATAATGTTAAAGATATACTATATTTTAATGAAATAATTTAAAAATAAATGACAGTTGTGAATTTTAAATTTGCTAGAATTTATATTAAAAAGCACAGTTTATCTATTATCTTCGTATTAACGAAGATATTAGGAAAAAATTCATGTGTTTTTTCCCCAATATATTTCATCTTCTATAAATATATTTTTAATTACAATTACTCGATATTATTGTGTCACATAAAATCCCAACATAAATGACATATTATATATCCAGCAATGCTTCTTTATTCACAGCACACATATATAATTTATATATGAAAGGTGCACTTTATTTTAGAATATCTTTTTTTGATGAAAAAAAATGTGTAGACTTTTCAAAAAAAAGAAATTCAATATAAGTAGGCTTAAAATAAATTTATCAAAGTTTGAAATGAAAAAAAAATTATATACATTTAATATTTGATTATTTATATGCTGATTTTCCTTAATAATTTATTAGCTCTGAAGTATTGTTATTTGAACATTTTTTATATAATTATTTAAATTTCTGATTTTATACATCATCTAAAAATCTTATTGTGAAATAAGCAGACGTAATCAAATTATTTTAAAAATAAAAATGAATCGCTTGACATGACTTTATTTTTATATTTACTTCAAAAATAAGGAAATAAATAATGAGTTGATTACGGTTTTTTTATATTTACTTCAAAAATAAATGTAATTTCACTGAATTATGAGTCTATCAAGGTTTTTTTCATATTTACTTCAAAATAAATTTAAGTTCACTGAATTATGAGTCTATTAAGGTTTTTTTATATTTACTTCAAAAATAAATGTAATTTCACTGAATTATGAGTCTATTAAAGTTTTTTTCATATTTACTTCAAAATAAATTTAAGTTCACTGAATTATGAATCGATTAGGGTTTTTTTATATTTACTTCAAAAATAGGGGATGGGTTGAAAAACAATAAAAATAGTTTAATTAATTTACGATTGTAAAGTTGAATTTCGAAGGCTTGCGAAAATAAAAAAGCAAGGTTTTAACAAAATTATTATATTGTTTCTGATCCGAACGAACGATCAAATTCATTTTCAGCCTCGATATAGTCGTATGATTTAGCACCATCAATATAAACAGAAATTACATCTTGCATTTCCGTATAACTTATCAGAAACTTTCCCCATCGTACAATCAAATTATTATTATTTTGAGCAAACCTTTCGAATTCGATTGATTCGATTTTCTTAGGACTCAAAAAGTTAATTTTATTGACAATATTTTTAAGCCTGAGTTCTTCACTATATTTTTTTGGATCAGCAATAATTTGAGCAAAATCAGTAAGAAGGGGATTACAATTTTCTTCTCTATCATAAATAAAAATACTTTTCCCACTAAAGAGGTAAATAAATCGATTACTCATGGTGAAAGATTCTATTGGTTTATCATCAAACCATTTTTTAAGATTAATAATATAATTATCAGATGTTATTTTATTCGAGCTTAATATTACTATTTGATTGGTCTTTTCTTGGTACCAAAAATCTATATTCTTCCTGCCAAAAGACTCTATTCGTTTTTCACAAACAATCTTTCCATCGCTATTAAATATAGAAACAAGGTCGTTCATTAATATTCCAATATACTCGCAATTGAATATTTTGAATTTCTCGAAATTATATGATGTTTCTATTTGATTATATTCATTAAAAAAACACATTCTATCATCTTCATTAATGCATAACATTTTTCTGGTTTTTAAAATACAGGCAGATCTACATTTATATACTAAAATATTGAATTCCATTTCTGTAGTAAAAATATTATAGCTTATACAAAATGTGTCTGATACCACCATAATAAAATTGGTGTCATAAGAAAATTCTACTGATTTTATGTTCGACTCTATGTTCAGCCTATTTATAAAAGCTAGATTATTTAAATTGTGAATGTTTATAATTCTTTCGTCTGTCGTGTAAAATGCTATATACTGTGATTTTCTATCTATAATGAATTCCTCGAAGTCTGTTTTGACTATAGCTAGTTGCTCCATATTAAAATGGGGCCTTCTGATTAAATAAATTCAAGTATATTTTTAATTAAAAAATCTTGATATCTATGAATTCAAAAAGGTGCTGAAAGAACTCGAATCACGAACCAAATCGGTGCATATATCCAAACCATATTATTGAGAAGAAGCATTTTACAAAAAAGAGAGCATAGATACGATGTACCTACGGAAATATAATCAAGTGTAGTCAGTCGAAAAAGTCTAAAATTCCATATCAACCTATTTTCAAAATTACTTATGACTTCAAAGATACATTATGAAATATTTTAAGATGATGAGGGTGAAATAAGATACAAATACAACATTTTTATATAGTATTTCAAAGTTTTACTTGAAAAAACCAAATAGCATATAGCTTATTTGACCAGCTCGAAGTCACGGACCAGATTGATGCATATATCCAATCTATATGATTGAGAAGAAGCCTTGAACAGAAAAGAGGGATATCCAAGAGTATAGATACGATGTACTCATGGAAAATCAATAAAGTATAGTCAAAAGAGAAAATCAAAATGAACCCATGATAAAAAGATATAGTGCTAAAAATTTTAGATTATTATACTAAGTTAATGAACAAAGAAAATAAAAAATATTTGATGAAAGATCTTTTAAATGATTCATAATTTAAGTAATTTTATAAAATCAAAGTTTTCGAGGTTGATTTAATTTCCTCGGAACATAAGATTTGCACGAAAATCAACCGTTTAATTTTATAGAATGTAGGGTACATAATTTCATTAAAGTTAAAATAAAATTATAATAAATTAATAACATGGTATAATCACAAAACACCAAAAGATGTATTTAAAAGGTCGAAATTTCAGTAAAAGAAGTTCAGGCACAAACAAAGAATAATATTTTGGAAAACACTTAGGCTAAAGTCTTGAAAGAAGAAGATGCTTTACGGGTTATAAACGATGATGAGATTGAAAGAAGTATCAAGCAAACATACCATAAATAAATCCAAAGTTTTGCTATAATAAATTTGAAATGGTAAAAATCAAATTTAAAACATTAAATAAAGAATTATTAAAATTAATGTTAATATTTTCCAAAGAGCAATCTAAATAGCTTAAAAAAGTATTTTTTATTTATGGGCTATATCAATAGTCGTAAGTTTAGTTTTTGTTCTCTGACACAGCTTGCTTGATTCTCTGTACGCACAACGTATTTATACTTTTGGCCATCTTCTTCAATATCCCTCCTTCCTAAATAGCTTAAAAAAATATATAAATAAAAAAAATGTAAATTGAATATAAAAAACAACGATGTCATTCCCAAATAAACTTAAAGATAAATAACAATATTAATGTACTGCAATTTATAAAATCTTGAATCTAATTTCAATTTCATTTTCAAACATTATAGAGAGTTTATCCATTATGTTTTTATCATCTCTTTATTCTTATACAAAAAATACATATTTATGGTTGTTTTAAATTATTGAAATCACAAATTATGTATGATAATGCACTAAAACTGTTCAATTTTAACAAATTTATCATATACCGATATTTATAAACATATTGCTGACCATAACATGTCATATATTTTTTTTAAATATTTATTATGGCACTAGTACTCATTTTATTGACTTGCATATAAAATATTAATGATTATCAAGTTTAAAAAAATCAAATACCCTAAACTAAAGTAGATATAAATAATTTAATCAAAAAATATATTTCTTCCTAGAAATAAAACATATATAATCGATATTCTAATATAAAAAAATGTTTTATGTTTAGTTTTATTAAATTTTGAAAAGAAAACCGTAATGAATAAAAAAAATACACCGAGATATTTTAAAGAGATAAGTGTTTTGGGACTGTTGTGAATTAAAAGATTTGTAATTATTCAAGCCATTTTATCATAAGCAAATAAAAGGATTAATAGAAAATCAATTTTTTTTCGCTATATACATTTGATAATAAAAACTAACAAAGTTTTAATATTGATTTTAGATTTATGTGTTAATTACTTGAATTTTTTTTTTTCAGAATAAACTTTGAATATCCAAAATACATTATACATATCGTGTCATATTTTTTTATTTGCAGTAATTTCTCTTTCACAAAAATAAATCTATCGTCTTTTATAAATATTAACAATATAGGCACATTTTTTCTATGTGAACAGCTTATTAAATATAAAGACATTATGTATGCAAGCATATGTTAGTATTACTTCCCTGATGAAATCTATTTTCTCAATTTATTCGGCGATTCTGTGCCTTTAATGGATCATATTTGCTGGTCAAATTAGTAAAAAATTCTTGTAAATCATAAAAATATCAAATTTATGCTATATTTAAGTTAATTACATGAAAATTAAAAAGATTTTTTACTTATTTTGTTCAAAAATTATAACATATAGAAGAAAAAAAGGCTAGATAAATAATTAAATATTAATAAATTCGGTTAAAGATATTAACGAGTCTTCAAACAATAACTCAATCGATCTATTATTTATAGTACTTCTGTATAAATATAAATTTTTTATTGGCTCTTATTATATGTTTTTCGCCCCTTTGAATTTTAATGAAATTATGTCTATAAAAATTCAAAATTTCCGGAACTTATAACAGAGTTAATGCCAAAAATATTAAAAATATAATATGAACCATATAAAATTACAAAGAAACTATATATTTATATGATACTGTCGGAATTAGTTTTGCTTAAAAACATATCTAAATTTAAAAAAAAAGTGATCTTATACATAGACAATTAGCGAATTTTTGTCAATAAGTATTTTTTTGTGTAAACTATTGATTTAAATATAGCTTTAGACATCAAATTCAGAGCAATATGAACATAAAACATTTTAATAAAGTATTGTAATTCAATTCTAAGATACTTCGATTTATTAGTATACTTTATTTTTATATTTTAACCATTCGTATGTAAATATAGAAATAAATCCAGTCTTAAAATTATTTAATCTTTGGCTCCATTATATTCGCTTGTAACTATGACCTCAATTATAAGTTTACTGTTAATAAATTTTATATTGTGAAAAAAAGAAATCTGTTCCAAAACTATAATATATTATTATTTTATTGCAAAAAAAATTGGTAATTTTATTTCTGAAATCAAGAATAATTATCTTAAAAATATAAAAAAAATTATCCATTAGACCGAATTAATATTTATTTAGAAATAATTTACCCAATAAAAAAAATAAAAATTTCCCTTGCTTATTTGAAACAAACACATGAAAATTTATTCAAATACATATGATTTTTAGCGATAAAATTGCAAAATTACATGTGTGTTGTAGTTAAGAGTATTTTATACTAGCCCTGTTTTATCCACTTACAGTGATATAGTGCATATATGCCTGAAATTTATCCATTTCTAATATACCCAATGAAAAAGTATGACGTCACAAATAAATATTTTTCAATGACATATATGGGCAAAAAAGATTCATTAAAAAACATTCCTCAAATAAAGTTGCACTAAATTTAAATGAAAATGTAAAGTAGAAAATTTTTAATGCAAGGATTGATATAAAAAAGAATATTATAGAAAAAAATATATAAACAACAAAAAAAAGTTTTTGATGTTATTAATATAAGATATAGCAGTCATGCAATTTTTATTTTTTATCATGTGCTTATTTACATAAATTATTGCTGCGGAATCGTAATGTATATTTTTAAAATAAGATAAAAAATAGAAACCACCATGGAACACTATACTTAGAAAACTCAAAAAGAAGCATTACAAAAGTGGTGCATTCTTGTAACTCAAGATATTGTTTTTATCAAAATTTATCTATGAAAAGATTAAAAAATTTTTGTGAACCAAATGAATTTTTAAAGTGGTCTTGCTGCAAAATCCTTTAAAGATATTCGTTTTATTCGATTTTACAGGATAAATATAATTATTAGTCATTTTCAGAATATTTGAATGTTTAATTTCATATAATTTTATTTCTTTCGGCTCAAATACGAACAGTCCGCATCCTGTTGTTTTTATTCAACTAATTGCATTTTCATGAGCCAATAGATATGATACAAATAACTAATACGCCAGATGACTGCATTTAAATAGGTTCTGATAGCTTTATATTGGGGGGTTTACCAGCAAGTTGCCCGAATTTTTGACAAAAAAATTACACGGTAAATATTTTTAAGTTTGCAATGCATCTACATTGATTCCCGATGCTTTAAAAAAATAAGCTGTGAAAGATTAAAGGTGTAAAACTACTATAATTTGCAAGAAAATTATAATAACCTTAAATATTAGGTTTGGTTTCTTCTTGTCATTCGTTTCGCCACATTCTTTTGTTTAATAAAATCTAATTCCAGATTATAGTAAATAGACCAAGAAAAGCATATTTAACAGAAATTGAGAGTTATAAAGTTCTACATGGTAAAAAATCCATAGGCTATATATTTTATAATTTTAGACATGATCATGTAAAAGAGTAGCGTTATTCAAAAATGTTCTCTGTTTGAAAACAATTGCTGTAGCATGAACAAAATTTAAATTATTTTAAAAAGTTAATGTGTCGCTTTATGGTTTAAAAAACCTCTAATATGAAATTTGAGCCTAAAAAGTAAATAAAATCCAAATAAGACACAAGTACATAACGTTGGCCTAAGTTTATACTGTAAATTTAGTAAAAAAAAACAATTTTAAAAATTTAAAACGCTTTACTCATATATAAATTCATAAATTATGATGAGAAATCTGCAATCCTTTTACACATCATAATTTATATAAAAAAACTTATGGGTCAATATAGAGCTACTTAGATCCTTTATAGATATTTTGTGGTGGCGTATTTCGCATAAAAAATAACGAAACACTAGACTAATGAAATTAATAATATCATCCATATAAAATTGAATGAACTTTAAATAGAGAAATTCGTAAAAATTTTGAATAGACTAGATTTAATACAATTTATTAAAAAAAATTGATGGCTTGGGCCTTCTGAGATTGATAAATCTTTATGATGAAATAGAAAGAAGTGATGTGAAATAATTTTCCTCATATCGATTGAATTCTTTTAAAAAAAAACCAACAGCTATACTTAAACTGTATGTAAAATAAAAAAAATTACAAGCAGATATATATAACTTAGAAAATATGAAAAGTGTGATTTCAATATTGATTAAATTGTAAAAACACACTAAAGAAGTAAATGATTTAATAGATAATGTGATCTCAAAAATTAACATACTGATATCTTAAATAATATTGAATAGAAAAATAATTCAAGGATAATTTTATGTGCAGAATAAACACATTTTTACCCTAAAAATATAAAGCCTTTATAGACAAAAATTGATTTATTTGCCATCCTGAGTATTATAAAGGCTATAATTTACCTTTTTTGTATTATTTAAAGTTTTTAAAAATTTTAATTTGATAAAGCCTTTTGAATACATAATTTTAAGCGCAAAAATGAACTTGTGGGATCATTACTGTAAAACAAATAAAAATGGTTATTTATCTTATAAATATTTGACAAAAAATTATTTTTATGCAGAAAAAAATATTATATGGCTAAAATAATACAAAAATTTTGTTACGACGACAAATAAATCATATTAGATACTTAATATTATCGTTTATACTATTTTGTATTCTTATATGTCACCCTATTATATTGTGCATAAGTTCCTTATTTAAGGATAGTGAAAAATTTTTACCATTAACGTATTCATGCGCATATGGCCATATCAGCTGATTGAATTGGGGCTTTATATCTCGTTTTTTTTATTTGTATAAATACAAATTGCACATCTTAAGTGAACTATTTTTAGATGGATTTTTTATTTTAGAAATTTATATTGCTATCAACAACAGTATTTCGGTATGAATTTAAGAAATTTTTTTTTATTAATATTATTATTCACTGCATTAATCGTATTTTTTTAGTCTACTATGATTTTGTAACTCTAGAAAAGTGTTTTATATACAATAACACAAAAATAACTTTTTTGACCTGTAATTCGTATAAAAACCCCCTTCAGTGACATCTTGTGTAAATCCCCATCCATATGATTTTTTTTGTGTATGTAAAACTGTTTTACTCAAGTTTACGGACTTATTCGATGTTTTAAAGATAGTATTATTTTGAATTTTTAGATGAATCAATTGTATGCATTAAAAAACCATTTTTTTGAAATACAATATATTTGGTTCAAGTATATTCAAAAAATGTATTCACAATCTATTTAAAATGAAATTAGGTTAACCAAAAAAAGCAAAGTTTTGGAAAAAAATTAAGATCAGATTTAGAAAAGTATAATATCTGAGCAAGAAAAAGATAATATAATGTATTCAAGCTATTAGTTCAATTTATATGCAAGAAATGCTTATATTTTTTACCCCTTAGTCAATTTCTTTTAGAACAAATTTAAATAATTTATGGGATTTTTATCTTCAGCACAGCGTTTCTACAGGTATATTTTTTTAAATATCTGTATTTTGCCGCTTTTCTTTATAAAAAAACAGATTATATATTTTTTACGTGAGGAAAATCTGCTTATAAATGAATAAGGAAACTTTATATGCTCGAAGTTAGATAACTTTTAATTTTAAAAAATATTAATATTGAATTTTAATTGTAAAAAATATTGATGTTGTATTATAATGATAAAAACATATTATAGTATGTATAATGATTATTTTTCATTTCATGATACTATTTAATGCAAAAGCTTATGATTTGAATGTAAAAACATAAGAAAACTAAAGTTTGCAGTTTCGTTTGAAAATAGATTGTATTATAATTTGAGTGGTATGTCAAATATTAATTTTTACTGATTTTTAACTTTGCAAAACTTTGAAAGATATAGAATAGGTCCTTTTATGGCACCTTAGTTGTAATTATTTTCACATTTTTAGCATGCGTTAGTTCTTCTTATAAGTCGTATTATTTCAATCAGAAATCTTAACTCTTTTTTTGAATGCTATAGTAACACTGATATAGGTTTTTCAGACTTTTTATTGTACAACTTATAGAAATTCAATTATAAATTATGGTAACATTGCCGCTAAATCTTGAGGACATATAATACTTCACCATATTTTTTTAAAATAAATAAATAGTTTAATGTAAGTAAAAGTAATTATAAAATATCTACTTACTTTTGGGTCACTAATATTTTGTAATCTTTAAATATCTTAAAACATAATATATCAAATGAGCACATCTTATCAATACTTTTGACAATATTCTCTTGTCATACATCGGCCTCTATATTTTCCTACCTTATATAACCTCCTTTCTAGCTTTTGTTTATAGGATTTGCTCGATTTTACTGTGTAAACTGTGAAAATACAATTTTTTATAAGCTAAGTTTATTTTTAGCTTTTCATATTTATTTTTCAGAACTTTAGATTGTCCTATAGAATAGATATGGCTGATAAAAATACCCAAAATAATAAATTAAAATTTTAATTAACGCATTCCTAGTCGAGACTTATGAGTTTTTGTGTTTTCCAGAATTCAGTTGTTTGGGTGTATGCTTATGCTTTAGCCGACATTATTAACCCCTAATAATACAAATTATGGTATTTTGTAACTAAAGTAATTCAAGCCATATCGTATTTCCATAAATTATGAATAATAGAAAAAATTATAGAATAATAATGAAAAACGCATTTGATCGAAAATCCATAGTAAAAATCCATATTTTTAAAACAATAATACCTAAGAACAATAATCTTAATACATATAATAAATATCTATTCCATTATTTTATGTAGATAAGGCATAAAAAAGCAGTTTTTATAAGCAAATTTACTTTTAAAATGTCCAAGGTTTGATTTTTTTTATTTTATGCAGATTAAATGTGTTATTTCTTGATTATTACATTTTAATTTAAACAAAGCCTCTATATAATATTTTTTAGTGTTGAAATCGTAAAATTTTATGCTTTATCGGTCCAAGCTAATTTTTTTATAAAAGCTGACTTTATGAAGAACTTTTTAGAACAAAGGTGATTCTAATGCGTCCCTATAATTATAATCGAAAAAAATTTTTTTACGCATCAATATGAGGCGTATGAATATACGGATTTTATACCAGTTTTAATAGATATTTTTTTGGTGTTAAATTTTCTTTTTAATGTTTGCTTTGTTTGTAATCTGAGTTTGCCTTCTATGTACTATATTTTTTAAACATGAAGCTAAATACATTTTCGTAATTATGATTATAGATTGTACATATTATATAATTGATAAATGTGTGTAAATACATTATAATAATTGAAATTTTCAATACAAAAATTTTTAAACTTTGGTTTTTAAATTCTGGGAGAATAATCAGATAGAATCTATAAAAGTTTTTATAATCATAAAAAACCAATAGTTAATTTCATTTCAGTCATATTTTTATGTGTCATACAAGCGATTTCATCAAACTTTATTCAGGACATAAATTGTTTTTCGCCTTTATAATTCCAATTTGCAATAAGATTATCTTATTTACTTGTGTATGATATTTAATAAACATACACAAGTAAACTGTGATCGATATTATAGAAAAATACCAAAAAATGAATTTAAGTTTGCTTATATCTTCTAGTGATGTTGTTTACCTTGCAAAAAACAATATTTATTATTACTGTGGTAATTAATTCCCAATATATCCGATTTAAAACGAAAAATATAATGCAAAAATAAATCCAACATTTAAAAATATTTCGTGTTACAGCTCGGTTTAAAAATAATAAAACGTTTATCAACTATTTAATTTGTATATCTATCCACTGTTTAGATAATATACATTTATGGTTCTAATATATACAATTTCTATCTACCAATTCAATTGATTTTTATTGATATGAAAATTTTGTAATTTTAAAAACCAAATATAAGGTTACTATAAAGAACAGACTCGGTAGATACTGCTTTTTATTACGTCATTTTGAACTCTTTTCCATACACATACTCGTATAAGAAAATATTGAATTTATTTTTTTACGTTCCTGTTAATTGAGCGTATGACACTGTTTCATTTGAAATAAATCCTTTTTAATATGCAGCATGTAGAATTTTAATTTCGCTTTATCCTTGATATACTAAAATAGATTATTCCATCTGGCCCTTTACATGAGTGAAAATAAATCCTATTTTAATATGCAGCATGCGATCTTTTGAATTCACATTATCCTTGATATACTAAAATAGATTATTCCTTTTGGCCCTATACATGAGTGAAAATAAATCCTATTTTAATAAGCAGCATGCGATCTTTTAAATTCACATTATCCTTGATATACTGAAATAGATTATTCTATTTGGCCCTTTACATGAGTGTCACTAAATCTATATGCAATTTAATTGTTGGAAACGTCGAAAAAATATTATTTACTGAGCGGCTTACACCTATTATAATCGAGATTGATACAAAAAATGAAGAAGCAATTAAAATGCACAAAAAAATTATGTCGACATTTCCCAATTATTTGATGTTCTATGAATCATTAGAGAATTTTAAATGCAGACAAGATATACATACGATGACTGTTGATTATTTCTATAAAGTTCATTTATCCAAGAGCTTTGAAACTATAACCTTTGACTATGAGTCAGAATTAAATCTTTTAAAATATCCGACTATTAATTCAACCGATCTTGAGTCAAATCTAGATTTTGCTTACCAGTATGAAAATATTGTAGCTAATAGTGCGGTATATATGGAAGAAACTAACAGAAGTTTTACATCTTCTTTTGAATTGGCTAAATTGCATTTAAAACATAAAGATTTTTTAATGGCAGAAAAATATATCAAGACAGGAATTGAAATGAGCAAGGTTCAATGCATTCCAAGTGGTATAAAAATAGCAAAAAAATTAATTCTACATATGAAATCTAGTAATTTATTATATGAAAATTGAAAATGACTAATATTAAAATGAAAAGGTGTAAAACACGATATACCAACCTTTAATTTATTAAAAATCAATATAAAAATAATCCGATATTACAATGGAAAATATTTTAAGGCATATAGTATTAGAAAATACCAAACTCTTTTTATTTATAGGTTAAGTTTAGAAAATAATAAGCATACATGATTAATTTCTCATGAAACAATATATATACTCTTGGCTATATCCTCTTCTCTTACATCTGCATCGTTACCCTTCGTCTTTTAAAGGCCTATATGTATTCAAAAATCATATTATATAAAAAATACCGATATTTTGATGGAAAAAATTAAAATGGTTTTCTTAGAAAAAAAATTAAAATAAGGTAAATAGCTAAATTAATAAAAAAAAGTAAAAAATTTATTTTATTAACAAAGAATTAAAAATAGGATAACCCAGCAAATGTTCCAGATTTAAAGTGTCTACAAAATAAAAAAACTTCATTAGTACAATTAAATTATAAAAAAAATGCATAAATGACTTAATAAAAAAAAGATTATTAATTTTTTTATCTATTTTTAAATTATTAAAACATAAAAATGCTATCTAGTATTAAGAAAATCATGAATACACACAGAAGATAAATTTTAATACAATTTGACCATAACATGGTTTATCTATAAATCAAATAAACCATATAATCACGAAAAAAAATTTGGGGAAAACAAAACGAGATATTTTTGTTCTATATAAAAGCATCGAATATTTTTTTATAAAAAAAGAATTTATTAGATTGTTACCAGATTAATAAAAAGACCATACATGATTTTTAATTGTAACTTTTTAGAAATTCACAAAATAAAAATTTACTTCTTTTTTTAAATGCTTATATTTTAGCTTTATAAAAAAAACATTTTTTAATGCTTTAGAAAATCAAAAAAAAATTTCTTTAACGCTAAAAAAATTTGTTCTTATATTTTTTTGTGTGATGATATCTAAATATGAGCAATGCATCGAGCTTTATATATTTGTATTTAACTTTACGAATTGGCTTATTTTATAAAAAAGCTAATAGAATGTGTAATTATTTTTACATTAAAAAATACGTTAACTTTAACAAAACATCATGAAAAACCCCTTTTTTTATATATAAAAAAGCAAATTTAAAAATACGGATAAAACATAAATACATTTGTTTTGCATAAGACACTTAAAAAATTTCTACTCGATTCTATACAAAACCTTTTGGCACTACAATTATGAGTAGATTAAATTATTTATAAATTTATTTTATTCGGCATAAATTTTTTCATTATCTAAACGCAACGCAAACTTATTGCCAATTCAAAACCTATTTATATAAAATAATATGCTGACGCAAGGCTTTAGTTTGCATTTTAGTGCGAAAATAGCAAATAAGTCTGTCGTTTAGACCATATTATATTACTATTTTTATCCAAAAATCTTTATATGTAATTTTCTAACTCAATATTATTGTTTGTGGGCATTTTCTAACTTCTTTGCAAATCATAATCCCTTAATATTATTTTATCGTGTTTTTAACGACATTATAAAATTTGAAGATGCATCATTTATGTCATGTATTGTATATATTTCTTTTTTCTAACCATTTCTATGAAAATTAGCTTATTAACATAGTAACTAATGCTTAAATGTAAAATTTCCTTAAGACATGACCCTGATATTTTTTGTCGCATATAATAATTATGAATTATATTATCATAAAACTTGAACAAAAAAATATAAAAAAAAATTATATGAATGCATTTTGCTCGAAAAAAGCATGCATCAGCCATACACTACCCTTAACCATATATTTGCAGTATTTTATAAGCTAATTCTCATACAGATTTCATGATCGAAAAATCCATGCATTTAAAATTATGATCTTTTTTATATTTCTTTTTTCAGCTCCTTAAACCCCTTTGCAGGTCCGTCTTTTTGAAGGAATTTGAATTTAATGGAATAAGAATATTTATTAAATAATAGTATTTCTTATAACGTTACCATAAAAATACAGTATAATACTATTGATACTTATTATATTAATTATTTTTTTATGAATTAAAATTAATCAGAGTAGCCCTGCTTTTCGGTATTTATTAATTGTTGAGCGCAAATAATTTTCTAAAAATTATTAACGTTTTGATATGATCATTTAAATTACGTGAAACTATCAAAAAAGATATTCTTACAGATATAACGATATGTAATTATTTTTAATATTTTATTGTGTGATTGATTTGTCAAAAAAAAAGCTATCGAAAAATTAAAATACTAAAAAAAATATGATCCATTACTTTATAAACAGTAAATTATAAGTTTATATTTTAGATTTAAACAAATTTCATTTCTTCGAGACATAAAATAATAGCTAAAAATTTCAATATCTTCAAAATGTGGGCTTTAAAATAAAAAGATTTAAAAAAAGTATTGCGTTTTATATCATATTTCATTGAACCTTAATTATATTTCTAAAAAATTAAAAGCTTATTTGTAGATTCTAAAGCAGTTTAATCGTTATTTGCATCAATACTTTATATATTATCTAAAAATATTGTATATAGTCAATGAAATTTATCAATATATTTAGAGAATCGTATAAATATATTGTTAATGGTATTTTTAATCCGAGTTTTAAGTCTAATATTACCATGTACAACAGATATCATGTATTTTTTTGTTCTAAAATCAAAAAATGTTTATAAAAAAACAATAGAATATCCACGTTTTTTAAATAAAAGTTGCATCGAACAAAAAAGTATTCTTACGAGTAATTTATTCTCAAAAAATCCATATGCATATATTAACATCTGAAAAATAATGAAAACATAATTCATTCTAAAATTTAATTTATAAATTAAAAAGTATTTTAAGCCTTTAAGCGCATGTCTATAAATAATAAATAAACAGTTTGTTGTATTGAATAAACAATAAATACTATAGCGTTCTATTTTCTTTTTTCGCTGTATAAAAAGAAAGATTCGTCAGCGTGTATTATCCAAAAATTTACAAATTATATTTGTTTATATTATTTTATATATCTATTTGCAAATATTTTACGGGTAAGGTTTTTTTTTCATATGAGAAATAATGATATGTATATTCTGTCTTGTATGTTGAATTAAAAATGTGTATTTTAGTATATATACATTTATATATTAATAAGAAGATCGATCAAAAAAAATTATAGCTGTAAATTTAAATATACTTTACGTTAATAAATCTTGTTTCATGCTATTTTACACCTTTACATAAATTGAAACCCATATTATACTAATATATAAAATACGTGCTTTACATATGCCTTTTTTTTAAGTTCAAGAAGAATTTACACATTAAAACCTTTAAAGACAATCAAAAAAACATAATAGAGAAATTCAAGTTTGTGATTTTCAAAAATTATATTATAGCTGAATTTTAACAGATTTATATCATTCAGTGCAAATAAAATTATTATTGCAGAAATCAATATTTTCTTGAATATAAATTCTTGTGTTTTAGTTTTTATTCTATTTTAAAGCTAAGAAACATAGTATTTTCATTAGAAAATCATTAAAATATATGTAATTACATATATCAGCCAAGACAATACATCATAACTTGAATTTCACTATTATTTAGGTAATTGCGTATTTATATTTCAAATAATTAAATTGTATCTAATTTTTTCATCGTTATATTCTATTAATATGATTTTTTATTTTTTTATATACTCTTATTCTCTTCTAAATGTTAACTTTTTTTTATATTTCTTCACAAAAAAACACAGATATCAAACAAGTTAAGTTATAACCCTTATTAAGATGCAAAAAAATTCTGAAATCGTTAGATTTTTTCAACGATTTTATTTATTGATCGTACATATTCAAGCAATTATTTACTTATGACAATATTTTAATTCAAAACAAAGAGTTCACATTAAAAATGATGTTAACTATATAAAATCATATTAGTATGAGCTGTATTTATAAAAAATTCAAATATAAAATAATAAAATAATTTATTACTCATCAATAGTTTAACTAAACCTTTGTATCATAAACCTTTTTATGACAAATCTTATATTATTACGAATTAAACTACTATTTGTAAATATATTTTCAGATCTTTTCTTGAAAATTCATCACATTAAACCAAAATTTGTTTTTATTTTTTTGTTGATTTATTTATTCCACTAGATAAATAAGCCACAATTTTTCTTAAGTTATATGAAAATAATACGAACATCATATGTACAGAATGTATGATACTAAAATCCAATATCTATTCATAAACTTTAAAGGTTTAATCTATCCTTTACCACAGTTTTGCGATTATTGAGAGATTTTAAAACACTAGTTTGCAATTTAAGATATTTTTGGTAAATAAATTACCTCAAATAAAAATTATTCATGTTTCCATCAAACCAGATCTACAACTTTCGAAACACAGTTAATAGTTTATAAATTATTCATTTTTTATCATCATGATATTGAAAATAGCAAAATTAGTAGAAGAAATGTTATCTATAAAATACTAGGATTTCAGTACCTTCGACATCATTTTAATGGCTGGTATGTATTCGCCTTGATTTTCACAATGGTGTCTAAAGTGTTTTGTGAATACACAAAAGATCCACTAATAATATACTAAAAAATGTTTACCGTAAAAATAATGCGTCTATTATTTCACGAGAGTTATAAGTTACATTATACGAAAATAAACTAGACTATCTTTTTTGATTCTCGATGGTGTGAACTTTTCAAGTAATTCAATCATAATAAATTGTAGTAATATGTTTTGTGAACAAGAATGATCAGAAAAGGAATACTATACCCCAATAAAATTAATTGTAGATTGAACGGTTTGAAGACCACAAAAGCTTATGACTCAAAATCCATCATTTTTAGATTTATCAACCACTATTGCTAAATTATTCACGTAAAAGAAGTTTTTAAATTGAAAATTTGTCGCATAACTGCAAAATATAAAAAGTTTTTATTTGAGTGATTTAAATTTCGCAGATAATGGTTCCAGAAACAAAACATGTATATTATCATATCAAAAAATTTATTTATTTGCTTGAACACAATAAAATTGATTTATTTATGAGTTAAGTTTCTTTTTAGAAAATTTTATGTATTTAGACCTGGTCAGTTCATTGGGAATATTGTACAACTCCTTGATGCATCTTTTGACACCTTCCCACTGATCTGTCTTCATCAACTGCACTTCTTATCTCAAATGAAATGAGTTCAAGTGTCTTGTCAAGCTATTGCACATACAATGTATTTTATATAAACCTTTTTCTAACCTATACTAATATTTATTTATTTATATATATTTTTTTTTATTTCTAATTTTTTTTTGTTCTGCAGTGTTTTTGGGAAAGGTCGCTCTTGAAATTAAGCATTCTTTTTTTGCTGATAAGCTTCTTCAATTTTTTTTATTACTGCGCTTTTCTAGGGAATATTAATCGAACATAAATAATGTAGTTACAACCCTTCGCTTATTAATAGTTCATGACCAAATTATTCAATTATTTTTATATCGCTATTCCATTCTAAAAATTTATATTATAAAGAGGTTTTTTAAAGATTTTGCACATATATTGGGTAACACCTATTAAAAAAATACTGGCCATGAAAGTTTCCCATGGCAAATAATGACTCTTCAATATAATCAATATCCTTTATTTTAGTTGTTATGTTGAAATACAGATTATTTGGGACTGATCCCCTTAATTATCATTATATCCAACATCACCAATAGCCTGCTTTCTAAAGGCATCGGCCTGTGCTTGTTTATTTTCAGCGACTTCAGCAGCAGCTCTAGCTACTCTTCTACTAGCTTCGGCATCAATAGCAGCTTCTTCTGAAGCTAGAGCATTTCTCCATCCCTCGTTGGCTTCTTTCTGCATTTCACTTGCAAGAGCTAGATTCTGTAGGTTTTGAGTTTCAATTTCATCGGCGATCTCGTTTTCCAACGCTCTCTGGGCTACTAACCTTGGAGCTGGATTCAAACCAGTTGATGGTAAAAGCTCAATAAGAGACGAATTTACAATATAAGCTTTCAATATCAATAAATAAACTTTTAAATATGACATTATAATTATTATATTATATTTCTTAAATTCTTAAGTAAAATGTGAAACACGATATGGTATCTTCTTGTTTGAAAAAATATAGCCCATCCTTTGTTTTATTTTAAAATCAGATGTGCTTATATTTGATGATAACATGCATAATAAGATTGAAAAATGTATTTATGATATTTATTTTTCAACATAAAATAAAATATACATAGATGCTTTTCATCACATTTCTAGAAATTTTTTTGAGATTTATTAAATATTGGGATAACCTCTTCCTAAAATATCAGTCGAAAATACCATTATTTTATAATTATTATTAAAAGAATACTCAAAATTGTTGTTTTTCATAAAACGTCAATAATCTGTCAAAAAACTATAAGTTAAATCCGGGAATCTTGGCACAAATACATTCTGAATCTAATACAACACTAGTTATATAAAAAACTTGAGATACTTTTTATAAAGTATATTTGTCTTGCTATAAACTCTTTCCATTCATAATTAAATTTTTTTTAACGCCTAAAAGTATTTATAGAAATTTATTATGTGGTTTATGTTAATAAAACAAAGAGATAATAAAATTATCGAACATATGCATATTTTACATACATGAGTTCAATTTTCTTCTTTCTAACGTGCGAGGAAAAATATAAAAATATATTTTAAGCTTAAATAATATTTATCAAATTTGCTATTAAACTATCAAATTCAGTTGAACAAAAGAAGTGCAAATTCATTGATCAATATATAAAAAATTGCATTTTTTTTATTGAATAGAAACAAATTCCTAATAACTGAATTTTAATTTAGTCCAGCATTTCTAGAAACCCTTTAATTATTTATAAAATGCAGTTACACTATAGGAAACCAGTCCCTATACCATATGCAATTTTTTTCAAGATTGCAGTTCATTAATATTTAGAAAATTTTGAAAAAATTTACATATTTTTTTATATAGTAAATACCCCCATATTTTCTGATCTGTTTTTTGGTACATTCTCAAAGGCATTTTCATAAGCTCGGATAAGTTGTTCAATACTAGTTGTAAAAACTAGTAAGTTCATAATTCAATAAAGGATTCAAAAATTATGTGAAGAAAAAAGCCAGTAAATGGCCTTCATTATTGTGTATTCTATATATTTTATTGGTTTAAAAGAAGTAAAAATTACTAAGATAAACCGTACCCTTAAACGTATATCAAAATCCATTTTTTAAATGTAATTAATTTATAGGCCACCTCAATTTGCATAGATATCCGACTTCATGCGTATTTATTTTGGGTGTTACGAAACCCGAAAATATTTTTATAAGCGGAAACAGAAAAAAATAAGCAAAGTGAGCATCTGCAAAAACAAGTATTTTTTTTGATTTGATAACGTATTTTTTCACCACAAATTATATTCAAAAATTACACAAAGAAAAATATAAAAGATATCTAATTATAGAAAATATTAGCACCAAATACTTAATATATTCTATAATATAGACATATTTTTCTTTTAAACCCATTGCATCTGGTTTTATTGAAAGAAATCTTGTATATCTTTTTTAATAAAACAAAAATTTGATACATATATCGAACGAATTATATATAGAATAGTTTTTTAAAATAAGAATTTGGCCTATGATGAATCAAAAAATATTGAAAATTTTTCTAAAGAAAAAAATATGGAATAATACAATCATCGTCGGCGAATAAAAATGCAAAAATGATGTTCTAGAAATATTTTTAGTAAATTTATAGTTTAGTCCCTGTTCAGTTTAGCTAAATAATTATTTCAGCAAGAAGCTCTACAAGTTTTAAACGAGACTTATATTTTTTAAAATTACAGAACGCTATAGGGTTATTTGCAAGATTTCTCCGATTGTTAATACAAAGTAATTTTTTGCTTTTTAGATATGTATTATATCAAAAGCCATAGAATTATGAATTATTCAGCTAAAAAATCTTTATTTTCTTGAGAGTGTGACAATCTCTATAAATACAAGTATGCAGTATAATTATGTGATTGTTAAAGGGTTAGTATTGAAACAAAATATTATTTCTGATTCATGGGTAAACATGTTTATAGACTAATCAAAGAAATCTGCTCGTAAAAAATAGATAAATTTAAATTAGATACATTAAAGTAGAATTATTAATATGATCACAAAAATTTTTGAAAAAATATAAAAATTATTATAAAATACATTAATCGTATAATGAAAATACCATAACAAACAACTTACTCTGTATTTCAATAAAAGTTAAAATTAAGCTAGACAAATCTTTTAAAGTACAGCATTCGAAAAAATATGTTAGACTTTACTACTTAAATTGTTGATTCAAAAATATATCATGCATATTTTTTATTTTTAAGAAAAAATCGTTCACTATTTTATCACGCCTGACGACTTACTATAAAAAATCACCATCAAATATAGATAAAAAATGCTATATAGTTTCAGAAAATATTTTTTTAGTCTAAAAAGGTTTTAAACATTCCCAATGAAAATCTAATACAACATAAGGTTTTTCGAACCATTATAATGCTGCTGATTATAATCGGGAACCCATTAATCACATATATCTATGAAATCTTCACGTTTTCCTTGAATGATATGATTATTATGTGTTTCAACGCAAAATTATTTGGAAATGAGTTTTATGAGCTTAAAATATAAAATTAAGATCTTAAGATAAGTAAGATCTAGATTTCGACAGTAAGAGATATATTTCATATATATAATATTCCATCCACAAAATATGTAAAACTAACTTATATAGATTGCATTTTAGCAGAGAAGAACATTTAAGTTTATATTAAGAAGCCAGCGTTTCTAAAAAAAATATTCATAAGCTAAAATGTAGTACTTATAAAAATAGTAATACAAATTGCAAATAAATAGGGTATCGTGTATCTAATTTGAAACACAAAACAGTAAAATATTTTTTTTATATTATGATATATAATCTTTAGATAAACAATTGAGTTTTAGAATTAAATATAAATCTATGATCACCTAAAAAAATTTATGCATACAAAAACCAGATATTTCCTTTCTTTTATACAAGGCTTAGTTCTTGTGACAACCAAGAGAGGCGAGAAGCCCAAGAAAGATAGGATATATTATCTCACCGAAAGAAGTGATCAAGATAAATACACACCAGAAATGCTCCTGGAAAAAATAGTTGAAGAGGATGTCAAAGAATTAAACAAAAAAATTCATGATAAAGCTTTAAAAGAAGCTTATTTCGATAAAATAGCAGATGAAGCATACAGGAACGTAGCCGTACGAGAAACACTACGGGATTCTTCTTACAGTCCAGCTTTAAATGCATATATTGTTAGCAGCATAAAAAAGAAAAAAATTGTTGAGGCAGCGATAAAAAGCAGCATCAATGAAGAGAAGGCAAAAAGCGACACTTCAGTGAGTTTAGTAATCTAGTAAAATAATAAACCTGATATATAAAACACTTCAATTGATCTAAATTTAATACTTTTTACATATACACCCCTTTCCCCGATTTATTTCTAAAATTATTCTACATATATATCTAGAAAAGCAAAAAAAGTCTGAAATTATTTTTATTGAACAATCAAACACAATTTAATTCCTTGATTTTTATAAATTGATGATATTATATGTTGATGCGCCAGATTTTATGCGCTTCAGTTATTTAAAGCCAAAGAAAAATCATTTAAGCTAAATCAAAATATAAAAAACTATGTACTGAATTACTTATATTTAGGCAAATTTTATGCAATATAAAAGAAAAGACATGTTTTTTTTACAATTAAAATAATATTCAATATTTAATATCATTTTGAAAAATAAGTTTAAAAAATTTTTACCAAACCAGTAAATATTTTTCTTTTTAAATTATAATATTATACTATGATCACATTTTCATCTATAACTGGATGTATAAATTTTTTATAGGATCAATTAAGATCAAAAAAAAAATAAAGTTTAAATTATAGTTTTTTTAATGCAGATGTATTAATTTTTCAAATTTTAAAATGCAAAATCGTTATTACAACTTAAAGGCTTGTTGAATTTTCTTAATAATAATACAATACATATAAAAAACATTCAATTGCACAGTTCCTAAAAATATGAATATTGTAAAATCAGAGCAATAAATACCATACTTTTTAGCCGTTATAGATTACTTTCTATATTTTTTTTAATATCCTAACTGGCATATTACAGATGATATAAACTGATACAAAATCTAAGTTGTGGTTTTGTTATAAAAAACAAAATTTATTTCCATTTAGATCTAAATTATTTTATAAAACCGCGTATTGCTAAATATAAATCAATTTGAAAATAGAATCATATCCTTTGAGATTTTATTGAGTGCCTTTATCTATTTATTGATATACTCTATTTTTTTGATAACACAGATAGATGTCGAAGCTGCTATATGATAAATGTATATTTATATATTGTAATTAATATGAAAGAAACGCATGGATTTTGATAATTAAATTCCCTTCTATGAAGGATTCTTTTGAATCTAGTTTTTTGAGTAACAAAATAGATTGGATGATTGGGCGTCGTTTAAAAGAATTTATTTGGTTCCTGTTATTTAAATGTTTCACTACAAGCAAAAGTTTATCTTTTTTTACATTTTATTTGTAATGAATAGCATCCAGCTCTATTATATACGTTATTTATGTTTTTATGCACACATCATAATATTCAGTAGTAAGTTAATGCCTATTTTTAGCTACTGGGTTAATCATTCATATTTATTCTTTCAGCATCCTTTGATACATTATAAAGACTAATTTATAATTGTTTGTAATTAAAAAAATTTATTCTGAAAAAAATAATCTACGGACAATTTTTTTTTGAATATTCTCAAATTACATATATTTAAAATGCAAGAATTATTAGAAATTTACACAGTTTTCTTTGAAAAAACTCAGTAGTGAACATATAAAAAATATATAACTTTACATTCTGCAGCTAGAATATCCCAATCATACCCTTTAAAGTCAGAATCTTCTACATTTTGCATTTTTCTAACAATTTACATAAATAATTATTAGTTTTTTCGTTTATATCACGGAATAAATATATAACTTTTTTATTGAAAATATATATAAATATTGCACGTTTTGCATTAAATTTTCAAGATAATGATTAGCTAGTTTATATGAATACTAGATGGAGAAATCTTTCTAAAAATACTAAAAATTTCCGTAAAAATATTGTATCTAAAATATTTTGGTAATTTTATTTGCTTTACATTTAGTATGATATTATTTTGAATAATTAATATCATTAAAATAGGTAACTCGAACCAGCTACAGTATAGGACTAACAAATATGTTTTAAACTGTGGTAATAAACATAATTAAAACAATATACATCGAATTCTTATAATAGCAGCAATATAATATATTTTATGTCATAAAATCGAATGCAATATGGTAGTAAAGCTTCAATACATCACATTAGAATTAGTTTTTTTTGAACTACAAATATTTTAAAAAATTATAAAGAAAATCAAACTGAATAAACAAGAGAAAATGACATAAAAAAATATTTATTGGTTATTTCACAATAAAATATTCCAAGTGTTACATAGACAATTAAAATTCATATCAACAGATGTATTTTATTGTTATTATCTTTTATAACCTAAAAAAGCGTAAGATTCTCCATAAATATGACATGAGTCAACTTATATTTATCATATTACTTTCGAAATACTATCCACACATTTTTTCTCAGGCATAAATACAGGGGCGTTGTTTTTGCCTATTGTTTCGCTTTTGTTCGTATTCTTCACTTTATTATACACAATGTACGGTGTTCAGGGACAAAATATAGCACTTAAAAAAATATAGAAATTACTTGTATGCATTATAAAAAGCGATAGTGTATTCTTAAGTAATATTTAACTTTTCGATATTCTTTTTATACAAACTCCGTATTTGCTGTTTTGAATTATGTTTTTAAAAATCTATCGTATTTATTATTTGTAAAAAATACGGATCGATTATGCGAACCACACATGCCTGATTAAATTACATTTCAGCCTAGAATTCTGGGTATTGATTCCTTTAAATTTCCAGATCAATTCTTTTAAGGATTTTCTAAATCGACGTTATTTCTTAATTATCTTAAGAGCCTAGGATGCACAAGATGATCACTTAATCTTGTCTTTACTGCAAATATGAAACTAAATTACTTTGCATCTGCTATCTAGGCAAGTTCCAATTTACGCGTCTCTATTACACATTTTAATTTCAAATTTTCTTAGAATTTGTTTTTTAATTTTACATTGAGCAACATCTCGAGTCTTTATTTCGATTTATTGTACAATATAGGACATTTTTTTAAAAAATATTCTTTATATTGTAATATGACTTTCTTTGTGTATTTATTGTATTTAAAATAATTCAAATCGTACAAAAAAACCAAATATTTCTTCATAAGTTACATGTAAACTTTTATTTCTTTACATAAGAAATTTTTTTCTGACTAATTGATGTTATTTTTCTAATTAGTGATATTTGACTTAGTACAAATTAATGATATCTATAATTTATTTTTTTCTTTAGTTTTACATTTATTTTTTCTTTGCTAGAATTTTTATTGTGTGACTATAATTTCAATATGCATTTTAAATATAATAAAAGGTCAAATGTTAATTTATAAATTTAAATTGAGATAGTATGTTGATCGATCAATTATTATATCATAGAACAGATTTTATATGCATAAATTGATTATTCTGTAATTTTTTATTATTAAATTGTATATAATGATAGAAGTATAAAATACCCTTTATTTGTACGTTCTTCATTATTTTTAACTATTTTTTCACCCTTTACTTTTATTTTAGCAGGCAAATCGCCAGATATAGATCCTCTTGTAAAATATTTCAACTCTTTGATTAACAAGTTTTTGATGCAACAAACACATGATTTTCTGAGTAAAAAAGTTCAAATACTATGAATATTTTGAGCAAGGCTAATATCAATAATAGAACTAGATGTAACATTTCATATGAATAACCTGTTGATATAAATCTTTTAATCATAAAAAAAATATTAAAAAAAGATTTATGGAATCTTAAAATTACAGACACAAAAACTATTTACATGGAAAATTTTGAAAAATTTATTTTTAGTATTAAAATAATAAATTAGATTGATTTTTTCTATTTACGCTTCTCGCTTCATTTGTATTATGTTTTTATTAACTTTTATAATATCGTTTTGTAAAATTATACGTAATCATTTAGCCCACTGGTGTGCCTATAACAGTTATTTTTATGCGAAAATATACTGTTTTAAAACTTTGCGAGATTAAATCTTTGTAAAAAAGATCTTCTAAGATCTACTTTGAATTTAATCAATAGAAATCAGATTAATCAACTAGGTTTTTTTTATTAATTAGAGTTATATAAACCAATTTTTTTGAAAACTTAGTAAAGTTATAAAAATATTTTATTCAAGTATGCGTTTTGATGACATTTAGATACAACTTTGTTTTACATAAGAGGGTTGTTTTTAGAAATATAAAATATTGAAATTTAAAAGGCCCTAAAAACCATAAATTATGATCTTTGCGTATTTAATTAGTATCTGTTGTAAAATTAAATTTTTTTTAAGATTATGCAATAATTATTTTTGCCTTTAGTAAATTTATATTTTAGGTTTCTTTTTATAATTCATTAGAAATAAATACATGTTGCAGCGGTAGTGGTATGAACTGATCATAGAGTAAAGCATAAATTTGATTATTGAAAGACAATTCTACTATTAACATGCTTATATATGGCTTTGTTTTAATAATATAAAAGAATAATTGCCAAAATTTTATAATATAAACTCATTTGTAAACAAAGAACTATATTTTGAGACATTTGAATGTTTGTAAAATCTGAAGTCAGCCGTCAATTTTTTTTTTGGGAATTCACTTTACATAGTATTGAAATAAAGTCTATAAATTAATATAGGCATCAGAGTGAGCAAATTATGACTCAATTTGCTATACTAAAATCATCATTAATTTAAAAGAAGTATAAATAGCGCTTAAATTTGAGTTCTTATTATTATAAATGGGTTTTAATGTTAGAACTCTCGAAATAATTATTGATAATTTATCATATATGTTTAAAGGAAACTATAAGCGATTTTATTTTTTTTAAGCTTTTTCCTCTGACATAGAACAAATCATAACAAATTGCAAAGGATTTGGCGATAACTTTTTTCCAAATAAATTTAGAATTTTTGTGGATCCTAATAGTGATTAAAACCGGATGGTGAGAGTTGATGAAACACTTTATAAAATATACAAAGAAAGTTAAAAGGCAGATGTTATGGGTCTTAACGAAGAAAAATAAGATAAAGTGCATAAACGAAACTTTTTTATATATAAATGAATAATTTTTGAATCCTTTAGATATTTAATTGCATTTTAATATAGTTCTATTGCACGCGTGGTTTAATATTTTTGAAATTGTTTACTAGATTATAAAAGTTTATAGCTTAGCTTTGTTTTTTTTCACTATTTTAATTAGGAATGAAACAATAGGATTGTATGTTTTTCGAAGAACTAAAATTTTCCCTTTAATACAGTTTAATTTACCATTTAATCCACTTATTCTAGATTATATTTCTAGCTAAATAAATACCGATTCCGTTTATTCTAATCAACTAATCTAGTTTGATTACTATGCTTGTATTATAATTTGCATGAGTCAGTGCATTTTTATATCAAATCTAAATTTCTATATATATATAATCATCTAGATCATGATTTTTATCTGAAAATATATAAATAAAGTGCCTTCTTAGGAAATCAAGAAATATAAAACAATATATAAATATATAATATTTTATGTCAAAATTTGCCTATATATCTATATATTTGTATTTTTACGGTCTGTACAAAATAAAAAATTTTGAAATTTTTACGTCTCTCATAACACTGCATACTATTTGTAAGATCTAAAAATTTAATCGTTTGGAATCTAGTTCAGAGCATTTATATTGCATTCATTGGCTTTAAAAACCTTTAAAAAAATGTATATTTTTAGTGATAGATATTATAGAAATCACCTGTTTTTAAAAATATTAATTATCGATGATATGTATATATGATTACAGACTATTTTCATTTATGTTTTATACATTTTTTAAATTATTCTTGGCAAAAAAATATAATTCACCTAAAAAACAACGAAATACGAATTCTGTTTATGCTTTAAGTAAATGGAAAAAAAAAATTTTTTAGGTCATGGGAGAATTTAGCCATAAACCCAGATCTACTTTTATTTTTATGTTCTTAAGCAATATTTTAAGAATGTTATACGTAAAATCGTTTCATAGCTACTTATTATATATTTTTTCGTAGTTTTATAATTATGAAGGATGCTTTTTTTCTAAAATAAATATTCCATACCATAAAATATACACAAAAAAGATTTTCTTTGGTAATATGTACTAACAAAACTTTTTATTTTATCTTTCAAACACATTAAAAAAGCGATTAATTTCATTATGAATTAATTTTATGATTTAAAAGTAAGAATACTCATAAATACAATATCTGTTAATGATAATCATGAATAGTCCAAAAAAATATAAAAGCAAATATGTCGAATCAAATTATTACCTTAGAATACCTTTAATCGATATCAAATGTGCGACCTCTATTTTTATAATTAAAAGTAATTTTTCAAAAAGCATAAAATTACACCTAAGAGCCTTTATCGTATCGTTTTTCTAAAAATCTTGGAAAATATTGTATTATATAAAAAATACAATGTTTATTTTTTACAGAAAGACCATATTTATAGAATAATATCAATCATTTGCCTCTTAGCTTTATAAATAACGCAAAACCTGTTTTATGCATCTGATAGATCATAATAATACAAACAGAAACAAATTACAATCTAAATTATCTTTTGAAAACTTAATGAGTAAAAAAAAATATTTTCATTTTTTAAAGGGAAAAAATGTATGTTTGCTGTAAAATGGTTGTTTAAAATAAATTTAACCATTAAAAATTATTATTCATAAGAACCTTTTTTATTATTAATACAATATGTAGAAGCAATAATAAATTTACAGGCCTTTCATAAAACAATCTATAGCGATCTAATAATAAGAATTTTTTATATTTCATCTATCTAGATTAATATATAATTGTAATAAAACTTTCAAAGCATTTAAAAAATAATTTTTATGATATTTTCATATTGTTATTCATTTTACGATGTTAAAAATTTTTGATGGTCATTGAGTTTTCTTGTTTCATAAAAAAGCTAATAAAAATTCAAGACTACGAATAATCGATGTACATCTTTATTTTGTTGCAGGCTATGATGAATAAACAACCATTCGAAGATAATCCGATGATTATAATTCCAAAAGACGCACCGAATCTAAAACTAAATTACATAAATGATTTAAAAAGCTTTGGATTAGTTGATTCGAGCCAATTCAGCACACCCAACGATGTCGCAATAATAAGTGAAGTAACAAAGGACAAATACTATATAACAGTTGGGAATAATAAATTATGTTTCAGTTCTTCTTTTATGCAATTGAAGGTTTGTGAAAAGGATTATGCTAAAGGTCGAATATGGAAAATACAAAAGAAGCAAGGAAATTTTTATGTTATTTATTCTAAAAAAAAGATCAATCCAATAAAATCGGGAGAATTTTGCTTGACTTTTTCAGATAAAGTCAAAACAGGGAGATTGAAAGTAGAAGTTTGTAATTTAAAAAAAGTTAATAGTTCACAATTGTTTGAAATTCTGCCGTATACTTCTAAAGAAAAACCTAATGAGAAAAAAGTTGAAGATGTTACTTTTAAAGGTGTGCCACAAAATATAGACAAGGTAGAAGAGGTATGTATGAATGATACAGTACCGAACGAAATTCTGCGCCATCCGGTTTCTAATTCTGAGAACGATCTACCAGATACAAATAAAGTGCCAGAAAATAAGGATGAACAATCACCTATGATTGAAGACAGAGAACCAGATTTTAGTAACTTCCCGGATGAGACCCAAGAACAAGAGCCTAGACTTCAAGAAGTTCAAAATTCCATGAATAATTCACCATCTATAAACCCAAATGAAAATGTAGATGATAGATGTGAGTGTGGTCGAAAATTTCCACCAGAAATTTTAAACAAGCTTAAACTAGTTGCAGATAAAGGTAATAACCATGATAATAGCATTAAAGAAAACTATAACAATCCAACAGTACCTATTAATTCAAAAAATATGGGTAACAATGATTTGGTAAATGATTTTGATCCGGAAGATTGGGACGATGCAATAAAAATGGAACCACAAAATTTAAAAAATCTTGATGCGAAATGTGCCCTTGTTAAATCGAAGAATTTGAAAAATTAATAAAAAAGAATTATTATATAGTTGTAATGAATTAGAAAAATATTTTGTATAAGGCATTAACAAAAAAAATTTATTTAGGAATGTGATATTTTGCCAGATAAAACTTGTATTTCATTATAATTTTAATTGCTCAAATTTAATTTAATAAATAAATACTCGAAAAACTACTCAAACAAGAAAGTTTAGCACCAATATATTTTTATTATATTTAATAACAGCAAAAAATCCAAACCACTGATTATATTGATTCTCGTGAACATTCTCATTATATTTATATATATAAGATATGGGATGCAATATTAAACCCAAATAATTAATAGATTCATACTTTTATGTTTGTTTTTATATATTCATAAACCCTGAATCGAACTTATATGAGTTTTATTTTAATTTTATTCTGATTTTGTACTATAACTAGAAAATGTTTATACAATATCACAAATAAAAATAATGTTTATATTTTTAAGATTTTTTTTATTGTTTCAAATTAAGATTACTTGTGATTAACATTTTAAGCCCTACAATCGAATTCAAATACGCGTTAGTTCATAAATTGTGCTTTTATATTATAATTTTGATGCATATGAAAGAATAAAGCATTGAAAAAAATATTTGAAATGATAAAAAAATAGAACTTAGATCTAAATTTCTTTTTTTGGGAATTTCAATTCGTTCAAATTGTTTCAGTACATGTCTATCATTGCCTACTTAACAAGCAGTCTACCATACCATCCTATAAATATTTAAATTATAGAAAAATGCAATAAATTGTAAAATTAAAAAAAATTAATTTTTAAGGAATTTGTTCTACGGTTTTTGTACAGAGTACGCATATAAAGCATATTTTACCAGCTTATCAATATTTATTTATATCTAATTCTATTCCAAACAATCATTTATACACGTTTAAATTAAAGGCATAATAATTTAATCCCAATGAATAAATAAAAATAATTCAGAATTATCGTAAAGAAATAAATTATTTTATATTTTCTGTTAGGATTTTTAATTATGATAATTTAATAAAAAGATGAATTTGTATTTTTTTTCACAGAAGTACATTTTTAAGAAAATTTTCGTTTTAAAAGCCCCAATAAGTTTGTTTTTTTATACAATTGTTTACGTTTTGGAATATATATTTAATTGTGCTATCTAAATGGTAAATTTGGTTCTGAAAAATATGGAGAAGGTAGTTTTAAAAAATTTTTTTTATTTGCGTTGATGAGATCACAAGTTTTGAGAACATTAATTCATAGTAATAGAGACTTTTTTAACTTGCAGTTGGGTTTCGTGATTAAGTCGGCTATTTTGAAATCATAAATAAGGATCTATATGCCAAAAGCTTAATTTTATCGTTTGCTGGTCTATATTTGTAGCGTAACGCCTTGTAACTAGGCGTAAATATTACCATCTTGATAATTTAAAAATTTCTTGCAGAGGGTTAAATTAAACTAAATAAGTTGATTGAAAAGCATAATTCAAAAGTTTTTGACACATAATTTTAGCAATAATGGTTTTAGTTTAAATTTGTTAAGCCCCTGGACAAAAAAATCGCAATAAAATGAATGGCATTAAAATTTTTAAAAACAACACAAAGTAATCTTAATTTTCAACATTTTATATATACAAATTATAAAAAGGCGAACCTTTTATGTATTATAAAACAAATATAACCTCAGAATCAATGAAAAGACACCATAATGAATTTTATCATGTCAAAATTATAAATTTTTGCAATAATAGACGCTTATTACAATTGATTTGGGTCAATATGCCTTTAACGTTAATTTTAGAAGCAAAAAAAAACATTTCGGTTTTTATATCGTTTCGAAACATAAAATAACAGGAAACCCAAAAGAAAAATAGCATAAAGGTTTTAATCACGGCTTTTATGAAACTGAAAATATAATTTATGTAAATTTCAGATTTGAATACAATACCATAAACAATAGCAAAATAAATGTTCGTGTTAAAGGGAACTGAAAAGTGAGATCGCGTATTTCACATTAAAAAACTTTCTGTTAAATTAAACAATTATTTTTAAATTGACACAGAAAATACAAATATAATTTTTTTAAAAATATTAAGCAATGCAAAAAAATAAGAAATATTAAAAAATTTACATTTTTTCAACATAAGTAATATAATTTTCACAATATAACTACTTCTTTTATGCATATAAAATACATTATATACCAAATTGGTGTTTTCGTATTATTTCCTTATGTATATTCATTGTTACTGTCATCTGTTTTATTTAAAATTTAAGCATGCTAATTTACCAAATATATAATTAATAAATTTAAATCGGTTTATTAATACACAATTTTTCTTCTGAATCGTTTATTGATTTAGTGATTTTTTTGCGCGAAAAAATAGATACTTTATTTAAGGTTTCAGTGTTTATAAATAGTCGCAATCTGGTAATTAAATTTAATTAGAAAAACATTTTATGTCTTGTTTTTTTTCTAACTAAAGAATTTGAACACTAAAATTCATTTTGTGTTATTTTTATATAAATAGTTTGTAATTTTATTTTGGAAATGTTACGAAAAAAAAATTCCTATCCGATTATAATATTTAAATTATGTGCTAATATATAATTCCAAATAAACTACGCAAATTATAGAAATAAATTATAAAATATCAATCTTTAAACAATATTAAAAAAAAGCAGTATGGTTTATGAAATTATTAAATATTAATTTGATAAATATTTTCTAAAGATATGAATTTTCTTTTTAAGAAAAAAATTTTCGATTTGAAATTTATATAATCTTGTTATAAATTAAGTTATGCATTTAAAAGCTAATATTTAGCCTTTTTTTTATTTTACAATGATATATTTTAGTTATATTTTTTATTTAAATTTTTAAAAATATTTAAATGTTAGATTTTTTTTGAATCTTTAAAAGAAATTCAGAAGCTATAACATATTTATATTAAAAGATGAACCCGAGGAATATCATAGGACGATAATATGGGAAATTACATCTTAAGAATCAATTTATTTGGGAAAAAAACACGTTTAAAATCATTATAATTAGTTTCAAATCTTTTATTAATTAATTTCCCACAATTTAGATATTTTATAAAAGTAATTTTACACGTAGATAAATGCGTCCTTGTTTATTTAAAAATATAAAAACGATAAATTAATTTTTTTTTGTTTAAAAAATTCTCAAGAATACCAACATGACTGATTTAAAATCAAAATATAGATACATTGTGTAAAAGGGCGATGTTATATATATTAATTTATATAAAAGGTTATTTGGGCAAATCAAATATGCCTATAAAAAATCAAAAATACCCCATAAATCATATGTTAAAAATCCAATAATTGAAAAATTTAACACTGTTTTTTTATATGTTTATTGGATTTTTTGCAATTGAATATTATTCAAGCAAAACTTAAGATGACATTTAGGTCAAAATTGGCAGAAACTTCTTAAGAACATAATCTTTTCAATCTTCTCAACGACCTTCTTGATTCTAGACTTATTAGTAAAAAAAATAAAAAAAAAATTTTGAATATGAAGAAAGCATTTAAGCCGAATTTTTAGCAGAAAAAAATACAAATTAATCAACCAGTATAGTGAAGCTTATATATAAGCATGTAATCAGATATTTAATTGTAATATTATATAAAAAGATGGAAACAGTCGTTTCAATTCACCATAAAATAATTAGAGATTTTACAATTTAATGATAATTTAACATTAATTTATTGTTTTTGAATTTCTGCGATAAACATCTTCTCATCAATTTTTTTATATATTTTAAAATTATCATTGTCCTCATTTTCTTTTTTTTCAGCAACATACATCGGAACATTATTTTTGACTGTTTTCAATGCCCACATTTTATCTCCAATTTTCAAAAAATAACTACCATCTTTGAATTTAATAATTCTTGAATTCGATATTGTCCCATTTGTACGTATTTCACGACAAGACACCTTAGTAACACCTTCTTCGTAAATTTCGTTGCTGAAAACTAACCATCTGGGAATTTTAATTATAACCATTTTCGTGGGTTCCAAAATATCCATACTAATCATTTCTTTTAATAGCCCTATACATCATTAAAGGGATGGTGGGGTCAGAAAATATCATAAGTCGTTTATTAAAGTTTAAGGAATCTTAACAAGAGAATAGATGCACTTAGAATATTGGAATTGGAATAACATACTGCCCAATAAGTCATGAAAGAAGAAGGCATATCGTAGAAATTCATAAATATGAAGAGGATGAAAGAATTATGATTTAATCCATTATATATTGCAGTAAATGACTATTTACATAAATTTATATATCTAAAAACTATACAGTATCATAAATAAATATATTTCGATGAATCATTCCTTTTGATGGTATTTCATTACATAAATATAATATTCACAAGCTCATATTCATTAAAAATTTCAATTATATTCACGTTCGATTCGTAATATTTGTTTTATAAATAAAAAAAATCCTTTACTATTATATCCAAGAAGATATATAGGCTACTTAAGGGAAATTTATTGGACAGGATAATATCCATATTTATTTAAATTTTCTTGTATTCAAATAACATGATTTTTTTATGTGTTAGTTTTATATTTAAACTGTGGATTTTTCACCAGAAACCAAAAAATTAATAGTATTATTTATGAGTTAATTTTGGTATTATAATTTTAGATTTTCTCTTTTGCGCATAACGGGGTTTATTTTCAGTGAATACATCAAATCCAAACCATTATCATATATATTCTCGATATCTCCGATTTTATGGCATATAAATTTAATAATTGATTTTTTAAAGGTTATTTATTGAAGTTTTATAAGGATCTGTCAATTAAGTGCGCCTTTTTAAACACCAAATAGCTTGTAATCAGCTATAATGAAATGTATTAACCAAAAAAAAGTTATGATAGTATTTATTTATATCATATAATCGAACTAATAAGATAGGAAAGATGAAAAACACCTTTTCGTTCAGTCAACTTTCAAATTATAATTTTATTTATATTATAATTTGAATTGATCTAATATGTGTTTTAAACACAAAAAGGTATTTACCTAGCACATTATAATGAATAACATAAGAAGAATAATTTTGACGAAAGGAATATCTTTATTTATTACATTTTTAAGAGTCGTTCAATGTTTTAGGATAGTAAAATACATAGCTTTTTTTGGTATATTATAAAAGAAGATAAAAAAAGGAAAACACGATGATAATGGTAAATCTCTGTTACATGAAATGTATTAATAAGAGTCTTATATATGATATAAGCTATAAAAACGGAAAATAAACGTTAACATAAGATTAAAGTTCCATAAAATGTAATACAGAGGGCACCATATAACAGAAGATACAAGAAAAAGAAAATATGATGATAAAGTTAGATCCAAGTAACATAAAATGTAAATAAAAAGGAAAAATATATAACAGAAGATAAAAAAAGTACAAGGATAATATAACATAAGATTCAAGTATTATAAAATGTAACTAGAAGGGTCATTTATATGATAGAAGAAGTCTTGTTTCAAATGCAAGTGATAAAAATCAAACCGAATAAATTTTAGTAATCTATAAAAATCTATTATGATAATAATCTAAAATTACAAGACTTAATATATTTTATAATTTTTTTACAAATATATTTGAGAAGCTACATTTATATTCTACCACGAAAAGTTTTTATGCTTTTATAAGTTCCCCCCTCATTTAAAATCTTAAATAAAGCCATTAAAAAATATTTCTGATTGTGATAGGATTTCCTTTTTTGCGTATAATTTAACTATCTCACAACACCTTTATTCATGAGTTTTTGGGTTTTGTATCTACAGAATTCCATGAAAGATAGACTTTTATTGCCTTTCATTTGTATTTATGCTCCTGAGATTATAAAATATAGCATATATTTTTATTTGCAATTTAGTTATATTGGCTGATAAGTTTGATGGTTCCTATTCCTAATGGCAAAAGTGGATTTAATTTTTATTATATACAAATATTTCTGGTCAATCATGTATAATTGTTGATTTTAACTAGACGATGAGATTAGAAGAGCAGTTGATGAAGATGATTCAGGGGAAAGGTGTCAAAAGATGCATCAAGGAGTTGTATAATATTTCAAATGGGCTGATCATTTTTAAATTGAAAAAAAGAAAATCAACCCACAAATAAATAATAATTTGTAATAACACATTTTTAATAGTTTGAGACAAAAGGGCTGCTTAATAATTATTATGATAGCCTAATCTATGAACTTATATACTATACATATAGAATTTTAGAAAATCACATGGCAATAAAGATCAGAGTTTAAAAAATTAAGTGAAACAAAATAAAATTCGATTATTAATTTTTCGTGTATACAATAGAAATGATGATTTAAAATGTCATATTAAAAACATATTAGGCGTAAGAAGATGATATAGTCGTGATTTTTATACCAAACCATACCAATAGAGATAAATTTATATAGAAAAATTTATAGATAACTAAGAATATACAAGTTTTAACTAATATCTGTTCTTTAACATATTGATATCAAGAATATATGAAATATTTTATGCTTAGGCAAAGCATTCACCCCTAAAACAAATAAATTTGACTTCAATAGTAAATTTTAAGATATTTTAGTTTCATCTTGCCAAATTAATGACATTAAAAGGCGGTTTACTATTTTTTTTATGTCATGATCCCCATTTATTTATTTTCAGCTTATTAAGATAAATTTGATATATAATTTATCAGAGGAAAGTTGTAATTATATTGAAAACCAATCGATATACGCGCCAACCGATTCAATAAAAAAGTTTTATATATTAACTATAAATTAAAGAGAAAAAAGGAATCTCGATAATATTTTGACTTTATTCAAAGTTTTACATCAAATAAGACAACCATATAGTGTTTAACAAAGATATTGAGATAGCTAATATTTTAAAAATGCTTTAATATCATATAATATGTAGAATTTTCAAAAAAAAAACAAATTTACCCTTGATGTAACATTTTCTTTAAGACTCAAGTAATCGTTAGCGCTTTCCTATAGAATCGAACCGCCGTTATACGCAGACATTTAGCACCAATTTACACATTATAAATGTTTATATTAAAAATATATCAAAAACACTTTTTTTATCATAAAATAAATTTTGGTTATATAATTATCTTTTGCTTTAAATAAGTTGATATGATAAATAAAATTTCCACATGATAGGAAAAGTATTAATCAAAGAACAAAATAGCACTAAGTATAATTTTGCTCAATAGAATATAGTCGAAGAAATTGAGCAGATTTTAAATTTTATAAAATTTCTAACATTTACTCAAAATCGCGCAAAAAAAACATAGTTTTGATATTTTTTATTTTAAAGAAACAAAAAACAATACAAATTAAAAGTAAAACACACGATTTGTACATTTGCGCATTCCAAAAAATATTTTACAACATTTAATAATAGAATTTTATAGTCCATTAGCTTATTATACTGCCTTATATAGTAAATAATCTTTTTTTTTGCCTAATATCCAAAATACATTGATATTTGCTGTTTTTATTATTATTTTTCACGTTTGTGGTATATTTAAAAGTTCAAGAAGTATCAAATGCAAAAAAAATATGTTAAAAAAACTAAACTCATATTTTTCTAATTAAAGGAATGATCTTTTTCATACATCACAGAAATAAATAATTAAATAAATGTTTATCTATTAAAGATTTTTAACATGATATATTGATTTTTTTATAACACACAAACTTAACAATTCAGATATTATGAAACATTTACATATAATAATAAATTTAGATATATGATTTTTTATCGAATAATTCGTAATAAAGTTTTAAATGTCAAGTTCGCATTTTTTTATTTATCTATTAATTCCATTCTTAAAACAAAAAATATATTATGATAATAACGCACTCATTTTTATTTGTTTTAGTATATTTATGCCATACAAATATGATGCACAAGAAAGATTCCTTAAACAAAATGGAACTGACACAGAATCGCTTTCATTCATCGGGCGCGATTTATGGCGGTGGAATGCATAAAAAACATGCTGCTAACAGAAAATTCTATCATAAAAATGGACCAATTGAGAACGACTCAAATATGTATGGCAAAAAAAACCCATACGACAACTCATCTTTTAATTATCGCCCATTCAGTAGTAAATCTATCGGATATTGTCCTTTATGTGGATATGGAAGTGTAATGAATCGCTGAGATAAGAGAACGGTGCGCAATTTGTGTTATATCCGTGAAAAAATGTATCTGCTCAAGTTATGTAATTTAAAAATTTTTATGTATTTTCTGTTTAGTTTTATATTAATTTTACAAAAAAAAAGCGTCTTTTCCTCCCCTAAATCATACTTGTATAAAATTTGTTAATAGAATAAAATATAGTAAACACCTTTTGATTTTATACACAATACTTAATATTAGATACATCATAAGTTGATTTTTTATAAACCTTTTCATAATAAAAAAACTTAAATACATATTATATTATTTCTTATATCTTGTATTTCATCTACGTCATCTAAAAAATTGTATGTTTAAGTACAGGAAATTTGTCTTAAAATTAATTTATACCTAAGCATAAAGAATCGAAATGGTATTTTTTTTGATGAAATAAGGTTCTGGTCAAGGAGTTATAATATTAAAAATAAAATTGCGAAGAAAATCTAAATATAAAGACTGTTTTCATTAAAAAAATATCTCGAAATTCGTACTGACTATTATTAACTTTTTATAGCCTGAATATATTATAGTTTTTACTAAAAAATTGATACTTTTTATAGATTTTTACTGAATTATTGACTGATATATTATACTAGAAAGAATGTATGAAAATGAAAGTCATATTTTGCAAGTTTTATGCACAATAATGAAATATTTCGTGCAGCTTTTTTATATGTGAAATATTGTTTGCATTGAACCTAGGCAAAAAAACAAAATTACAGTATTTCTTGATTTAGAATAAGATAAATTAAAATTAATATTGAAAAAGGCGTTCTATTGCTTTCCGGATATATTTTTATGCAAAAAATATGAGAACAACCTAGATTATATCCAATAGCATAAAATAAATCAATTAGTGATGGAGAAACAGGTAAGGCTTTTTTCCAGATAAAATAAGTAGTAAAGAAAAGAAACAAATCAAAAGTCACAAAATAGTAAAAAACATAGATTAGTGCCTGTAAAGGTATGCAGAAGTTTTATTAAAGATTAGAAAATCTGCGATACAAAGCGGGCTCGATAGAATTTCAATACTACATTGAAAAAATAAAATATACAATTTAGATAAAAAACTCTTATGAAAAATTAATCATTATTTTCATTGATTTCTGTTTGTAAATACAAGTATCACAATTATTCAAAAAATATATAATTATTAACGACATTATATCTGCTAATTTTATTGAAAGAAAAGGGGATTTCATGCTTTTCATATTTTGATAAAAACATATTTAAGAATCATTATAGATGCTCTTAAAACGAGCCTAACTTGGAATTTTAATGATATTTAAATTAAATGTTTTACGTTTCTTTTCATGATATTAGTGTTTAAGAATGATAGTTCGACCATGTATAAAACCAATATAATGCACCCTTTTGGCAGTTTAAATTTTATTTTCTGCAAACAAACTGCATTATTTTTCGTATTAAAAACATAAATCAATCTAGGTGAGTTACTTTATATGCAATTTTTTTTCTATTAAATAAGTGGTCAATTTTAAATTTTTATATAAAATTCAAAACTAATTTAAACACAATTTGAACACGGAAAAAACAATTTAGATTAACAGAAATGTGATAAATTATACAACCAACCCACGGTTTATATCTAATCCGACCCTTTATATATTCTATATACAAGAAATATATATCTAGTATTCTTTTTAAAAAATAATTTTAGAGAATTAGAATATCTTTCTTCACATAAATACATTAAAAGTACAAGATTTTTGCATCGCAAAATTCCTTAAAAATGCAAACCTGTTCTAATTAAGAAAAATTTCTGCATCGCTCGTAAGTATATAACATGTTTATATAAATTATTAAACATCAGCAGAAATTTGTTGAAAAAGACTTAATTTTAATATCATTTTGCAATAGTAAAAAAATAAAAAAGTTCTTATTTTATTTAATTACGAACAAATAAATTAGTATATTTCTATAAAAAATCATATTTTTATTGTAATAATTTATTTAGTTGAGCACTGTAGATTTATAAAAAAAAACATCAATTTTTTTATAATGAATATTGAAATCTTGTTAAATTGTTATGAGTTTAAATCGTTGCACATGTTTTTCATAAACTTTAATAATGTTGTTTTTTAGATTTTGTTTGTTAAAAAATAATAATATACACATATATCTGGTAAAACAGTTTTCTTGGTTATTATAAAACACATTTATCGTTTTAAACTTGAATTTGTGCATTTTTCACTGTTGGAACTTAAATTTAGTATCTTCTATATTATATAACACACCAGTAATTGCATATAAAGTAAGCGTGAATCCTTTGAATATTCTTTGTTTACAGAAAAAAATTCCTTTGTTTTTAAATTTCTGTTTTGAAATATCAGATACACACCGAAAAATAAAATCATTGTAGGATCAAATATTTTTTTATGAAGAATATCCTGATACGAATCAGTTTAGCACATCGAAAAATGTTTTTTTGTTAAGATCGTTGTATAACTTTTTTTAAATCAAACGAACGTCATATAATAATGTTAAAAGTTTTACCATGACCATTTATTTTACCAACCTAAAATATAACTACTGTACATAGATATTGAATTGTTTTGAATCTGAAATGCACTTTTTATTAGAATTACAGCATATGATTTTAGAATCAATTCAGAAATTAAGCACAAAATGATATTTATGAAAACATAGATATGAGCAAATTTCGATGCATATATACTCAAAGTTTACTAAAAAATAAAGAAGAAATATGAGGATTATTAAATAGACACAATGAAAAAGAAAAAAAATTCGCAATATTTGCATTTATACTCCACTAAAAAACCAAAGAGTCTAATAGAATAATAGGCGTTATATCTTCAATTTTTATGTTTAGACTGTTATTCAAAACTGTTTATTGAAACAAATTTACCTTTAAGGGTGAAATATACAATTATAAATGCAAGAAAATTGTAAGTGAAACGTTTTATTTGTGGATATTTAAATTCAAGATAAATGTAACAAAAAACACCCTTAAAAGCGATCAAGTGAAGTTGTACCTAAATATTAATTAAAAATTTATTACCGGAATAAAATAGATAAAGATGTTACGGAGGATTTATAGATATTTAAAGGGAGGATGTGAAAAAATTAATTTGAATAATACCTTTATTAATTTCATGATGTAATTACAAGAATAAATTTTTGCTTGGTTTCAAAACAATAAAAATACCAGCTAAAAAATTTGTGTGTGTAAAAAGGCAAAAAATGGAGGTTTTGAGGAAAAAAGATATATTTGTCAGCATTTTAAAATAAAATTTATAGCGACTGTTTTTTTACGGTGTAATTTTAGTTTTGTAATTATATATTTTTTATTCAAGCTCAACATATATGATATACTAAACAAATATCATATTTATGCTCTTGAATATTTTTTTTTCTCTTATACTTCCTTATTTGGTACCTCTACTCTTTTCAAGACCTATTAGTTCAAGAGAGGAATTACTAAAATATAGAATATTTTTTCGAAATGAAAATTAAAGCTTTAGCTAGACACAGGTTATACAAAATCACGTACATGTTTACGCTTCTAAGAAATAAAGAAGGCATATGACTTCTCAAAAATATAATTACACATACATGCAATTTTCACTTTTAGTAAATTTTTTTTATGCAGTAATAAAAATGAATAATCTATGAAAACTAAAACGACGAATGTTTATGCCTTAAAGAACGATTAAATACAATTGACACACATTTTTATTTATAATCTAAATCATTGTAATATCATATTTTTTGCTGAAAGCATTTTAAAAGCTTAATATTTTATAATACGCACATAAAGCTTATTTAAGTGTTCTTGTGTATTTTTTATATTATAAATTTTATCCAGTAAGTTTGAAAAATTAACTACAAATAAAAACCGTGTTATATATAGAGGGTTTTTCGAAATAAAAGAATAAGAAAAGGGTATAAAAGGTATTATCAATGAAAGTAGTTGTACATTTTAATATAAATATATATTGCTGAAAGTAATGTTTACATAATTTTTGTGCATATGTTTTGCAAATGGTACGGCATAGTACAGATATAAAATTGATAAATTTATAAATGTTGTCGAATAATTTCTGTAAAAAACTGCGCAAAAGGCATACATAATATATAATAAACGTGAAAAATACAGTAATTATAATAAGAACTCTTAGAGATAATGTTTTATTTATTAGATTACAGCTCACAAAAGAAAATTATTGGCTAATATGAGCCTGTGTTTAACTTGCTCAGTATATTGCAATTTATTTAATGTTTGGGATCAATATGCATTACACTATTATGCGGGCAAAAATTATTAAAATACATAGAGATCGTAACAAAACCAGATTTATCCTGTATATTTTATATAAATTATAATAAATAAGAAAAGAATTATAAAAATCGAACTATTTACGACATCTAACGCCGATATATTTTAAGCGTTGAATGTATTTCCAAGAAGTTAGAGGTATTAGAAGTGATCTGTCAACAGCTAAATCCTATCATAAAATATAAAAAGTAATATAAAATTATTATTTATATTTTTATTAATTTGGATATATATTACCAATCATTTAAGAAGAAAAAAACGATTATGCTTTATAAACGAGTTATTTACATGTCAAATGTTTGCAACAATATATTAATATATTTTAGAATATTTATATTACTTTTTTTATGTATTTATTCTCTAATTATTTTTTTGAAAATTAGTTCAGAAATAAGCTTACACGAAATGCCAAAAATTGCAAATAACCATTGACGAACGAAAATATAATAAGCACAATAAAGAGTCGCAAAATTTTTTTAAAGTAAAAAGAAACCATAATTTACGTTATAAAAAATTGTTTCTTTAATAAATGAAAATAGAAAATAAATATTTTACATTGTAGTATTTCTGAGATGAGTTGATCGGTAATGAAAATCGTGGATAAGAAATACAAAAAGAAGACATTAAAAATAAAAAAATACTTTGAACAGAACTCTGCATTGTTTATAAGTCAAGAAAGTAGTAAGTAGCAAAACAAAAGATTTTTAAAAAATAGATCATATTAAAATTATAAAAGTCTATAAATTATGTAACTATGTACAACTAAACATGATTTATGGAATAAAATTTACAAATTAAATTATAAAGGTGTTAGAATGAGTAAAGGGTATAAATAATAATTTCTTTACTAACAAATAAATAAATGCAATACAGTAAAATCAATAGATATATGTTAAAAAAATTTGATTTGAGTCTTGATACCAAGATTCGATTTTTCTGCGATAGAAAAATAAAAAATATCTTCACTTTTTACTTGATCGTTAGATTAGAAACTAAAGTTATTGTTTTTTAAAAAATCAATACCAATTAAGAACCATTAAAAAGATGTAATTTAAGACCTTAACTATAATTTGCCACTATATTCATAATGGTAAGAAGACAATTACGGGTTTAAAAAATATTATGCTTTCATTTTGAACTTTGAAAATTAGTTTTTATTTTGAAACCCAAATTTAATCATGTCATGATTAAATTATATGATTTAAAGGTCTTCAACATTACACAAATATGATATATAACATATCTTTAGTGATTTTCTATAATATTGTACAAAAATACATAAATAAGACTATTTTTACATGAAAATAGATTTAAAAGCGACATTTTAGATGTATCAAATAGTGCTAGAAATTTAAAAGATCAGATTATTTTACAAATATTTGTGCAGCGTAATATCTATAATCATTTCCATCAATTATATTGTAAAAAATTCCTATGTAATTTTTAAAAAAAATTATTAAAGAAAAGATGCATTGAATAAAATTGTAAAATCCATGGTACTGTAAGTAGTGTTAATCAATATTTTTATATAGTGCAGTACAAGAATTGCTTCAATATGATTAAATAGCAAAAAATGGAATTTCCCATAAATAAATATTATAGAATATTTAAGGTTATTTTTTATATATATTATTGTGATAAATATCAATGGATTTTGTTTAATTTTCCCTTTTAAATAAATTTGTTGCAAGAAATAAATATATAATTTCAGGTGATTTTTATTTTCAATCTAATTGTTGCACTGTTTATATAATAAAATTTTCAGTACATTCATTTTTTAAAATAATAGTAGTGATAATAAATCATAAACCTTTTATATGTAATGTAATTAGACCTTTTATATAATAAAGATGTATATAAATACAGTGAAGAGCGAGAATAGAGCTTTATTAAGATATAGTTCCATCAGAATTCACTTCAATAGGTAATCCTAGCACAGCAAAATCTTTAAAGAACCGACTTACATTTTTCCAATCAATAATATTCCAAAAACTAGAAATATAATCCATTCTCTTGTTTTGATACTTTAAATAATAGGCATGTTCCCAAACATCAAGCCCAAGAAAAGGAAACAAGTCATTTTGATACATAATAGGATTATCTTGATTTTGTGTATTAGTAACCACGAGTTTTTTGCTAGTAGTATTGTAGCATAGCCATGCCCATCCAGATCCAAATACAGCAACAGCGGATGCATTAAAGGTTTCTTTAAGTTGATCTAGACTCCCAAAATCGTCTTTTATTTTCTGGTGAAGAGAAGTAGAAATATCTTTTTCACTGCTTTGTGGATTTAAAAAATACCAAAAAAGGCTGTGATTGTAATGACCGCCCACATTGTTATGTATTTTTATTAGTGAATCCTCTTTTGATCGACCTTTATTGTCTTTAACTATGTTTTTAAGGATATATACTAGTGTTTCGTTATTTGTGTAAATTTCCTTTTTTTTAATCTCGGCGTTCAAATTGTTAATATATGCTTGGTGGTGTTGCGAATGATGAACTATCATTGTTTGTTCATCAAAATATGGCTCAAGTGCTGAAGTACTGTATTGTAATTGTGGTAATGAAAACATGTAAGGGGCATACGAAATTATAAAAGTATGGACGAGAAATAGGCCATAATTGAAAATATTATTTTTTTATTTATGTGCTAAGTTCCTTTTTTTCAAAATCATCTATTGAGACTTAGTCAGCCTATTGGGAACATTGCACAACTCCTGATATAATTGAAAATATAATCAATGAGTATATAAATGTAATGACTTGCGATGAGGTGGTTACAAGATTTCATAAATATATCTTAATGAGTAAAAAACCACTGTATAGTAGAAGCATGAATGCTATCTTTCACATTATACAAAACACCTGAGCTCATATCATTTGACAAAAGAGAAGCAGTTGACAAAGATAGATCAGGCGAAGGGAAAAAAGATGGCACTAAGGAGTTGAGAAATATTCCTAATGGGCTGTTACATCTCAGTATAGGAATAATAAAAAGGAGAAAATTAACCCATACATAAAAAAACGAAATATATATAATTTAGGAGTGTGTGGGATAGCAATATAAGAAATATCATTAAATTTAGGATATATTAAAAAGGAATATAAAATAGATTTAATGGGATAGAAATCCAAAAAATGACATTTAATTGAGATTAGAATTAAAGGTTGGTACATAAATGCTGGCATTACCATTTACAACGTGATTTTATGACAAAAATACTGGTGACACGAAAATAAAGGAATATGTGTTATACTATATTTGAGACTGCCATACATAGAAAAAAAAGTTGATATGATAATTACCATAAAACCATGGGGTAATATCATTTATAAGATAAAATTTTATATTAAATTCATGAATAAAAACTATAGATCACGAGGAATTGTTTTCATGAAATTCCCTGTTCTATATAAAACATATGAAGTAAAAAATGATGAAATAAATAATATAATTTATATGATCTATAAATTAAAAACAAAATTTAGGAAAGGAAAAATTATAATATTACTTTTACAAAATAAGAAGATTTTCAATTTAAATTAAAGTACACTCTATATTTAGAAAAAGATGAATTGTAAATTATTCTTTAATATTTTTATCGTTTTCGGAATTATAAGAATTGATTAAATTCATAATGAAATAGGACTGAAATTGTATCATTTAAAACGACGAACATTGAACTATAAACCCCCCATACTCCTTTATGAAAATGGCAGTGAATTCGAGTTAAAACATTTATTTTTTGACAGGTATTCGAATTTTATTTTGTTTCAGCCTTTAAAATATATATAAGCCATTTTATATGTTTCAAATCGAAAATTTATGAATGTTTTTTTACAAAATTTTTAGAAGGTTTCGTATAACCAGTTTTTTCAAGCAATCTTAACTATTGAATTTTAAGTAAAAAAACAAAGACACGACAATTTCTTACAATCCATAACAAATTTTTCTAACGTTAGAAAAATATATTTTAATTCTATGTTTCCATAAAGATTTGGTTACAAAAGTGTAATTCTATTATCTTAAAAGTATCTGGCGGTAGTAGTTATCTTTTTTTATATAATATCAATACTTATTTTTAATAAAAAAACAATTACCGTAAAAATTGCTTCTATTTTTTATTTCCTTATTTTGCGTAAAACAATAAAAGATATGAAATATACAAGGAATTTCTTTCAAAATTTATTAAAAGTGGCGGTTAAATCAACCAATCTACTTAGTGATTTTTATAAAACTCACATAGAAATAATTTTTAAATTTATATGCTGCTATAAGTTTATCCCCTTAAGCACGAAATCAGATTTCGGAAACGATTGTTGTTATATATAAACCTTCAATATACGGCACAAATTTTAAAAAAAGATAATAAAATTCAATATCAAGATTTTAATATTTATCTAAAAATTCTAAACATAAACGGAAAAATAAGATAACACAAAATTCTAATTGAATTTACTCATTTATATATGTTTTACTTCTATATAATATAGGAAGTTTGCATTATATAAAAAGGAACCATTTCATATCTACTGCATCTCTCAGTGGGACCCCCAGCACTTTTTGTCACTATTAATCACCGTGATTGGGCCACTTCAAATAGGCGGCTGTCATTATGTTGATGGAATGTGATTCTGTCTATTGTTCATCGCTAAGATATACCCGCATAAACCTCACTTACCTATATCCTTGCTGAATAGTGTGGATACGTTTTCCATGCTGGAGGCACGGTTCAACGGCTTACACGGCAACCTCCTATTTCTCATGGCTTGTCAATGTCGTATAGTCTATCCTTTATTTATCACTGGCATCCTCTTTTGGTATGTTTCTTATGAGTAGATTCATTTGGAAATCGATGAGGTAGGTGGAAGTGGAACCCGCGACCCCTCACTGGGGTTTGACTTGTAAACCACTCAACCATAACACCCTAAGATAACATAAATAATAATTATTATTTTTTATGTTACATTAATAACTGTGGGAAAAGAATAATATATGACACACATAGGTTTTTAAACTATAATTGCAATCATTTTTGTTCAATTAGTTTTTAAAGCTAAAGATTGAAATAAAGGTATACATAATTTTATATTATTATACCGATTACAAGTAAATTTTTGTAATAAAAGTTATAATATACAAAATCCAATATTTAGAAAAATTAAGTACATTTTTATGAACAAAACTTTCGCAAAAATATTGTTATTTATAATTTTAAAAGCCTAAATTCTTAAAAAATATATAAAGTATTAACAGTAAAATGAATTAAGTTAAATTTTTAACTATACTTAATCATAATTTTGTTTGAAATTTTTTAGTTGTTCGTTTAGAAGGAAGGGATGATTTAAAAACGATCCCGTAGTGTGAATTAGAATAATATATAACAATTTAAACAATAAAATATTTTTTTGCAAAATGAATACATATATTATAACTTGGACGGGTTGGTGACACAATGTAATATAAAGTTACTCGAAAAATCGTAGTTGCGTAACCGATATATTCATATATACAAACCTTGGGACGGAGAAAAAATATTAAATTAATAGTAATCGAAGTATTAAAGGGTTTGAAGAAAAATTCGGTACTTAAAGATATGAGAAAGTATAAATACACTGTGTTCACAAAAAAACAAGCGTATTTTTTGCGAGGAATAAAACCTTAATTAAAAATTATGGTTAGATTATCAGTGAAAATTTAGTGCAAAAATATTAAATATAAAATATAATCGTTCTGTTATCTTATATAGAAAAAATAATAATTTTTATTTACACTAGCAAAAAAAAGCAAGATATGAAAAATGTAAAAAATTAAGTATCGAGCGATTTTTTAGTATATTAAAAGCTTTTTAACTCCCTTTTAGTGGTATTTATAAATTTAAAATACAAAATACAACTTATTTTAGTAAATGATATGGTAAACAATGGTTTCGAGATCTTTTTAATCAAAAAACATAATGATAATTTATTTTTATAAGTTAATTTGTTTTATATTTTTATTCATTTTTTACGCTATTTTAAATACACAACAGGCACAAAAAATTAAAGGTTCTGAAAGATAAAGTAAACTCTTTGTGCTTGGTAAAAAGAGTAAAATTACAGTGAAACTTGATTTATATGTTAGAAACGTTTTTTGGAAAAATATAAAAATTCATCACAGCAAGGATTTATATATTTGATTTGATCGCGAGTAATAAAATAATACATATAGTATTTGTTTTTTACATATTTTATACATAATTGGATGATCTTTGCGTCAATCTTAATCATTATTGGTATTCTAATATTATATGTATTTATAAAACTATATTGATTTATATAATAATAAATTTATCATTAACAGCTAGTTTTTAAGCGTAATAGAATATTTTATCACACTAAAAATATATTAATTTTTTTGATTTACCGGTCACATTTATAAAATAAAAATGATGCTATAGCTGTAACAGAATTTATGTTATCTATATATAAGACAATATTTGACACAATTTTAACAAAAAAATATAATTGTTTGATATAGCACAATTGTAAGCAATCTAAAAATTTTTTACGATTCAAAATCTTTAAATGAATATAATAACACATACTTTATCCACATAGTATAAATAATATGTTAAATATATAAATAATACAAAAATATAACAGCGAGCATATTTTTTAAGAATAAATAAGCTCTAATAAATGATTAAAGAAAAAGTTTATTATTAGAAGTTAATAAAATTATCAATTCAATACAAAAAAAAAGATTCAAAAATATTTCACGATCAAAAAAACGCACCTTTGTTTTTTTTTAGAATTAACTTTATCACTCTTTAAAAAATAACGTCAAAATTTAGTCAAAAATTTATGTTGAAATTTTATTATATGATAGTTTTCCATGCAAATCAATTTATATGATAATATATAGTTATAATTTGATTTTTTTGATAAATCGTTATAATCTGAAACCCTTTAATTTCTCCCTATATCAAAAAAATCTGTAATAGCGGAAAATATTTCTAAAGTAATATTAAAAAAACATACTATTTTATATGGCAAAATATATTATGTTTATATTGATTAGATCTCAGGACAGAAAAAAACACGAAAAAAGATAGAGAAAGTATGAATGTCATTAATAAGCACATTTATAAATTTCAAACAAAAATTTATAAAAATACAATTAACAATATAGGATTAAATGGATATTTTAACATAATTCTTAAAACTAAAAAAATCTTATAAAAAGCTAGCAAATATTCAGAATTTATATATTTGAGCCGCATATCGATTTTATTTATCTTTAAATACACGGAAATCGTCATAGATGCATAGAAAATATCAGAATCTTTAGACAAATGAATAATAAATAGGATAAAAAATTTAAAAGATAAAAAATAAAATAGTAAATGCAACTCTTTGACAAGAATTTTATATTTAAAACTATATATCTTAATGATAAAATTAATTCTTTAGTGTAAAATTTGGATGTTCTATCAGTATATATTTTGAACATTTTCGTGTTTTTTTTTGCATGAAAAATTTATGAGGGCTAACTCTTGTAAATATATGTTATAAATATAATACATAAAAGTTATTATTTAAGCATAAAAGGTTTAAAACAACATCTACGCGAATATACTTATGCGCATATATTAATGATAATGGAATAATGCCAAATTCAGAAAGTAAAAACATTTTTTAATTGTTTTATTTATGGGATCTTATGCTAATAGGGGCAAAAACTTTTTTAAACATCTCAGTCAAATTTAGATACTACAACAATGTCATATTAAGGAAACAAAGCAATATGATTGCGCATAGAATGAAACTTTTTTACATTTTTTTCCTAAATTTTGCATTAATTTGTTACTTATAAAAATCAACTTTTGATTATCGAGCACTGGAATACGTAATAAATTCATTTCTACTGAATTATACATAAATTTTGTTCTATGAATAGATTAATTCTGATAATTTCACGTAAAAAACCTTTCTAATATCATAAAAAGGAAAAACCTTGTTTTTTATTGACTTTAAGACTACAAATCAATATTATTGCAAGTCCTGGAATTTTATTTTATATTCATATACAAGAAATTCGATTAGCATAGATATTTTAATTTACATGGTTTTGAAATCTCAAAACATGAATTCAAGCCTTTTCTATAATATACAGTTTTTAGCGGGATGTAAATTAGCAAATGAAATAAACAAAAAAATTATATATTTTAATAAAACATTTTACCTCTAAAAAAATCACTATACATTTTTATATTGCAAATAAAATCGACCTTTACAAAGTAATATTTTTATAGACAAGACAAGTCTGCCCAAAACACACATATAATAGGTAATATTCAATATTTGATTTAAAGAACTTACAAAAGGGCTATATATATTTTAAACTTTATCTGATACAAATAAAATGTATTTTATCATATAATAACAGTTAAAAACTATAAACGATAGTATTTTTCGTTAAGACTATTTATGCTCTAGATTACACAATAATAATATATTATTTTGTATTTGTAATGTATGATGTTAGATATTTAATCATTGATTAGAACATAAAAATTTGGATTTTTCCATGTGATTATAATATTAGATTTACATTTTAGTTCATAGGAATATGAAGTGATTAATTTCCTCTTTACTTTTTATTGGCGATAAGACAACATAACCATCTACAAAAAGCATTAAAGAGGTAAAAAAATTTAAAGATATTATTAAAAAAGTTAGAAACTGTAGATAGGTAAAACACAAAATTTAGTAAAATTTAAAATTTAATATTTAGGAAAAAGATGTATAAACCGATACGAAATGTGTAAAGACACAAATCCACGAAAAAATTTTACGAATGACAAATGAATAAAAATGTGAAGATGTTGTAAAATATTGATTTTTGCATGACTTATAATAAAAAAAACTTTTTAGCGTAATGATAAAATTACCCATTAAATTTTTTTTAATGAAAAAAAATGCGTATGCTGTTTAAACACAAGTAAAAACAGAAAATCATTATATTAAATGCAAAATAACTTCTTTAGAACAGCTTTTTTTAGTTTTATTACACATGAGAAATCTAAATGCAGAACACTACCAGAAATTTTATATTTGATGCCATAACAAAACAAAATATAAAAAAATATCTTTTATATAATTAATGAAATTACCCTATCATACACTTTATTTAACAAAATCGGCCTGAAAAACAATAAATTTATAAAAATCAAATTCGAATACTGACAAGATTACTGGACATATCACGGGAACTGATTTCTGTATATAAATTTTCCAATATTTAGGCTACATTTATGAATGATCAGAATATTTAAAGAAATCACGGAAATAGCATCAAAAACATTATTCCAAATAAATGAAACTTTAAAGGATTGAATATAAGAAAAATGAAATAGGAAATGACAGGCATTTTTGAAAATATTTGAAAAGTGAACAGAAATTCGTATATTTTTATTTCTTTTGAATATTTTAGTTTTTACAAAAAGTTTAGGTTTTTGTATTATTTTAAATATTATATGTAACCCTTATAACTACCAGAAGTAAAATTCATTCGATTTTTATTAGAAAAGGGATAGTCAAGTTTAAGTTCTAAATATATGTTTGGAAAAATATTGTGTCGATTTTATAAAAAAGATGTACTATTGATGCAAGTTTGTATTACACATATAAAATTGGATAATATTCTAACAAAAATTTAAGATTTTATATGAAAAATAAATTCTTTATTGCAGCATATATATTAATGCGATTTTTATTGATAAAAAGTTTTTTTCAACCACAGTTATTAACTGGATTTTTTCGATAAGAAGAATACCTATGACACAATTCTACCACATTTTAATGAGAAAAAAACATTTTTTTTAAGAATTTATTATTTTCACATTACAATTTTATATACAAAAATAAAAAGCTTTACAAATATATACTTACATTGAGGAATTCAAATATATTGCAGGTTGCATTGAATGAGAAAGTTTTATTTCTCTTATACAGAAAATCATAAATATGAACTATTATTTTGTGATTAGTTGACATCAACTTTTATATCACATAGTAATTTAATAATTAGAAAATATAAAACACATAAAAGATTAGAAATATAACAGAAAAACATTTGATAATAAGATTTCGCTTTATCTATCATAAGCGCACTTTATATCTATAATTATGATAAAAATTTTTTTGACGGTTTCAGAAATTCATCTTATAATCGATTGGCATCGAAACTGTGACTTCTATAAGATGATTTACATTACCGTATTGATTTTACATATGGGCTATATGGAATTTAAAGAACAAACAGATTTTCTTATTCCAATTTCAAAGGTTTTTCCAGGTATAAATTGTGATGGTGGTGCTAAATTGAAAAACAAATTCTCAAAAAACAATAACTTTACACCCATAGCACAGTCTCTCGATAAAATTACACAAATACGTGATAAAAAGGGAAAACAACGAATATATGGAAAAGTTTTAAACAATATTTTCATTTATAAGAAGAAAGATAACAAGAATAGCGACAAAGAAGAAAAGAAAAACATCGAATTATCACAAAGCGACCAAAAATTTTTAACAAATCAAGGTTATACTAAAATGGAAGATTTAGATGACCAAAAAAATATTTCCAATGAATCCGATGAAAAATGGAATTCAAAAAATGATTATGCAGACCAGATGATAAAATATGAAGGCAGGTCTAACCCATACTTTATTTCAGAAGATAAAAGAAATAAAAGAGAGCATTTAAAAATTATGGACATTACAAAAGCATACAAAAGATCGTACAAAGGTGATTTTCGACGATCTATGAATAGCGATAGACTTCTTTTAAATTTTTATAAAAATTCTTCACGCTATTATAGATATATGAGGCGTCAAGAAAGAAATTTAAGGATTCTTAAAATTATTTTCGATAATTTTCAAGATTGAATAATTAAATAATAAAACAAAACCTCGAAGATATTTCACAAACCATTATAAATTTATGCATATTTAGATCTCTTTGAAATTAGACCCTTCTTAATATTATTACTAAAAGTATTGTAAAATATATATTATCCTCTACGAATAGAAATTATTAAAGTATATTTTATAATTACTGAAAGTCATATAAAATCAGGTCTTTTGGGAAATTTTATAAATTTAAAAATATTTTTTCTGCCAGTAAAAAGACAATAGCTGCATAAATTGATACTAGCAAACATTATAAACAAATTAATATATTTAATGCAAAAAGCGCGCATTAAAAATCATTAATATTACGAGACAAACGATTTTTGCAAATATAAAGTGTTATATGATGTCTATATTTTTTTTATCTATATAATTTTTTTCTAAATTAACTGCTAAATTATCAAAAATTTTCAAGAGGGTTCGAATATTTGTTTTAAAACATGAAATGAAACTATATGTTATTTTTCTAAAAAAAGATCCTTTAAAAATTTAAATCAACAAATTATGTATATTTTTATCGTAAAACTATATCTGAGGAGATCATAATACACAAATTCTTCTTTTGATATACAAGTAAGGTACTTATTTTTATTTTTTTCCACGCTAAATATTATAAAGACAATTTAATATAATTATTCTAATTTGAAAGATAACAATAATTGCTTCAATATATGTTTCTAAAATTTTTACTTCTGAAAATATATAAAAAAAGATTTTAAAGAGGATGTGATCGAAGACTGTAAAATTGTTTGCATATTGAGATATACAACATATTTAAAATATGTTTACATGGAAAACATAAATATGTGTTTAAATATAAATAAAACATTATTATTCTTTATCCATTGTTTTGTTTTCCCAGATATGAGGGTTTTATATTTTTTTATACAATTTGTCGTGCCTTAAATGTTTTTAAAGATTTTTTACATATCTCAAGTTATATTAATTTGTATGATATAACATAAATAAAATATGTCAATTTTCATAAGTAATGACCAATCGATAATTTCGTATTTCGAATTGGACCTAGAAAATAATTTTCGAGTCAGAATAAGGAATGTAAAATAAAGCCGATGTACGAAATTATTTTATTCTTTTTTTATCTATACAAATAGCTCTCCAAAAAGAGGCATCATATCTTTGCACTTAAAAAAATAAGTTTTAAATAATATTTTAAATAGAGTGACAATATGGTAATAACCATATAAAATATATTTCATTTAATGAGATTTTCGCTTTATCATCTAAAACTTTCGTATTTTTGAAACATTCTGGATTCATTTATAAAACTTCGCCTTAATGACAAGATAGCATAAAGAAGCTTTATATCGCAAAAAAATATAAGCGATCGATTATTACCATTTAATTTTAGAAAAAAAAAATTAGAATATTGTGAATTGAAAGTTCTTACATCAATGAGTCATTTGTTAAAAATAAAATGCAAATGAAGTCAATTTAATATTTTAATTTGCTTAAATTCAAATAAAATATAGTGTTGAATATATAATACCGCAGTAAAATCTAATTTAAAAAAAGACCTTGCTACAAAGCATAAGAAATACAGGAAAAAGAAATCATCAAAGTCTATAAAAAAAATAAAAAGATAAAAATATGACGGGTAAAACGTAAATTATAACATATCTATAAGAACAAAAAGTCTTAGAAGTCGTAATCTAATGCTTCGAAACCGTTTTTTACATAAGTTTAAAGCAAAAAAAAACAAAATATGGCTATATTAATGCAAAATATAAAAGTAGATCTTAATAAATAGCAGAAGTTTTTATTTATGAAATAAATTCTAAAAAATAACAAGAAGACTGATAAACATAATTGATAGTTCATTAAACAAACCAGAAAAATTTAATGTTCAATCTATTGTTTTAATCAAAATAAAGTGAACTAAATTAGTTTGTTGGAAATTTACGTAGATTAAAGCTTTTTTATACTTAATTTGAAAAAAAAGCAGTTTTTAGTTTTTTAAGTAGAATAGAATAAATAACAAAATAAAAAAAACGAATATTTATAAAATAATATATACTTTTAGGATATAATATTTTTATGACTAAAAATCAAATAATATATTCATGATTGATTGATTTAAAATAAATCGAAACCCCAACAAAATAGATCATAGTATATGCTACGTTTTATTGGGCAATTATATAATAATCATTCATTTCAGATATTTTATCGGCGATATAATAAATAACAAGAAACTTAAGTGTTGTTTTTCATGCATTTTCATTATATAATGGCACAATGTGGATTTGAAAAGATTTTAAAAAATCATAAAATCCTGTTAACATGTTCAATTTGAGCATATTTTTGGTTTATAACATCAGTCTGATTCTTTCTTTTCTTTTTATTTTTTAAAGCTGTATTCTGTTGCTATTTCAATCGTTTTATCATAATTACACAGAAAATATGTATGATATTTAAAAAATATACCTAAAAAGATTTATAATATTAAATATGATCATATATTTAACAAAATCTTTAAGATTGAGATGACCTAAGTAGTATGATCATGTAAAAGCTTAAAATCTAAATAGTTTTCTAAAATGTGTACTAAATTTTTAATTTTTTTTACATTTTTAACATTACATCATATACTTTATAATATTAGCCATAAAAAATTTTATGTGCATGGTTTTAATAGTGAATTATTCATTGCATAATTGAATGCCAGAAAGAAAATACAGTCTTATTTTGGAGATTGAAATTCAAATAAAAGTTTAACTTTAACAAAAAAATGCATCGAAGATAATCAAAAAAGCGTAATCTAAATTAAGTTTATTTGACACTGAAAAATAAACAAAATACATCTATAAAAAAACTTTATTGATGAATATAAGACATTGAATATATTTAATTTACTAATTTGACCCCATCTATCGAATCACAGTACATGGAAACATTTCTATTATACAAAATATGGCTTAAAATACACACAGTTGCGTTCAAAATATATGTGTGAATTTAGTGCGCCATGATCAAATGTATGTAAAAAATCAGAACGTTTTTAGTACTGTTGGTCAGCCCACTAGTGTTAAGTGTTTTCTTTGCAGCAAAAGCGGCAAAAAAATGGTTTGATAATTAATGTGATGGGGTCTTCTTTTGGAATTTCAGAACCATACAAAATTTCTAGTGAATTTTATAAACACACAACTAATACCGCATACACAGGTAAACAGAACATGAAAACCTATAGACCTTACTATATTGACAATTATTTATTTAAAAGCATCATATGACAATATAAAAAAATACAGGTAAATTAACGATAATTAGAGGTTCCTATTTATTTGTAAAATAAGATATAAAGGAGGTGGAAACATTATCAATAAGCGGGTTTAACAGAGGAACTAATTCTAATGATTTTAAAGCGGAAAAGATAATTATCCATTTATTTTTAATTTTTTGGTCGATCTGATCTCAAAATGATAACTGAATATTTTTATTAGATAATAAGATTTGAACTTTTAATTACCCCCATTGATACTTTTTCAAAAAAATTGGTATTTTTTTGAAATGAATTCTACATTTGTTATAATTTAGATTATTTTAGTGCATTAAATTTCAATTTATTAAAGGCATTTTTATTAAGAATTAATATTTTTTTCTGCAAATTTCAATTTTCTTGTATTGTATGCGTTGATTTCTGCATCAGTTGTAACTAAATCGATTTGTAGTTTTCTTTATATAACCTTCATTTATGTAAACATCTTCTGTAAAATTGGATTTTTAGAATCTTAATAATAAAGGTTAAATAATCATATTTATTAGGCTATACTTACAGAAATTTTACATAAAAAGAATTTTTCATAAGATCTATATAGTTTAATGACCGGATAATCACCCAATAACTTTTAATTTGTTATTTATCTGCGTTCGCATATAATTTTTTGTATATTTTTCAGAAAACCAAGTCTCTTGCGATTAAATTATCCGGTAGCATATATATAACATTTTATGCTGCCTAAAAGAAAAATACGATTTTTATCTTATAAAAAATACGTTTGTAATATATATTATATTATATTGTACTGTATCTACTCACTTAAATACAGTTTTAAGTTTCCTAGATTGTCATAATAAAACTTATATTGATTTTAATCGTCAAATTTTACCTTTATCTACCTAAATCTATTACTTGCGTATGTCTATAAATTATAATAGGTCTTCATGTATATACATGGGCTAAGAAATATTTATAAATGCATTTTAGAAAATTTAATTTGTTAATCAGCCCAAAAATCTTAAAATTTTATCTTACACCGGCATAAAAAATCTTTTTTATTATTTAACGATATTAACGTAAATTTTTTGGTATAACCATAACCTCTTATTAAATATTTTAAGGCTTTAAAAAATATATTTTTTTAATTTTAGCTAAAATAAATATATAAAGTTATATAAAGCAATTTTTTCACGTTTTGCACTCTTTGTTAATATATGACGGTATGTTGCTTTAATTGTACAATGATTCACCTTTCTCAAATTATAGTGAACTGCGAGAAGATTTAATATATCTTCTCTATATTTTATGTAATAGGGCATATTTTATTTTCTCATTCGCAAAAATTAGTTCATTTATATATAAAGATCTATGTGCGATTACAAATAAATAGCCTTGAATATGTTTTTATACTTTCATTGAAAATTTTATCAGTTTTTTTTTTGTAAATAAAGTTAATTTATGTTATATAAATTTTCAGATAATATATAAATCACAATAATTACATAGAAAATGCACTATAAAACAATTAAAAGGGGCCAAAAAATTTATATAATACTTTTAAACGAAACTATAGTTGTGATCTGCAAAAAAAATATATCAAGCTTTTATACATATAATGAAAAATAGGTTTTAAGCAAAAAAATAATTTTTTGCGTTATTTATATGCAATAATTTTTAATTCGATCTTATAAGTTTCATGTTCAACATTATCTATACTATAATGATCTCAAATCGTTCAAAATTAATATTTATGCAAAAAGCAACGAAAAATTATCAATAAAATTTATAGCGATTTGTATCTGTAAAGAGTAATTTCAGGAGACATATTTATAAAAATAGTTATTATGTAAGAATTAAATATATTTCGATTCTATATGCCAAATTTTTTTTAATATATAAAGGAAAAAGTGTATATATTTAACTTTTTTTAAAATGCTGCCTTATTAAGTAAATTCTGATTTGTCTCAGACACCGATACAATAAAATTTTTATAGTTTGATTATAGTAAAAACTCTATACATGGTTTTTTTGCTTGATATTTCTAATTTAATATTTATATTTTATATATATTTTTTAAAATTTGTTTACTTGTATATGTCCGAAATTTATATAAATAACTATAAATTCAAATTATTTAAGATTTAAGCACATGCATAATATTTATATGATGGCTAATAAAGGCTTTACGCATCTGCATAGGCAAAAGAAAAGGAAGAAATAAAGATTAGAACGGAATATAAGTATCAAAAATTGCAAGTATAAGTTAGACATACAACTGCAGGTATTTTTATCTTTAGTTTTTAAATAACGTTTTTTTACTATATTTAAAAAAGTTATGTAAATGGTTCTATAAGATCATAATTTTTACTTTAATACATTAAATGATATTAAGCTAAAAAAACCTTACCATTTCGAATTCCTTATTTTCTATTATAACATACAACTAATTTTAAGAATATTGAGGTGAAATAAATACAGAGAAACAAAATCATATAATATTCAGATGATAAATATCATAAACTATGAATTTATATGAAAAAGTCCTTTAAATAAAATTTCCAAACAAAAACATATTATTTAATTATACTATATTTTAGTCAATTGCACATAAGTGTTATATGTATGTCGGTTAATAAAATAATAAGTCTTTCATTGTAAATTCAAGTAAACACTATCGAAAAAATAGCGCCATAGATCATACAAATATATGCAAAAAAAGTTGATCTAAGATAGAATCTTGCTTTCTATTTAGAACATATAACATTTTGTAGTAGTTATTTATGTACTTAGATTATTTTCATGTGGAAAGGTTTTACTTGTGAAAACATGAATTTATTAAGCTTATTCACAATAAGATGCCTTAAAAAATTAAAATAATGGGCAAAAATAAATTAATCACTATAATTGTGGTTTTATGTTTTGGCTTGAAGGCAATTTATATAAAAATCATATTTTTTTATTGCCATAAATTCAAATAAATATTTGCCCTCTATTTTTAAGGAAAACTAAAGTTATCTTAAAGTTATTTATTATATATAATTTTTTGCATAATCATATCTCTGTATGCATTACCAGCATAGTAAAGTTATCTTAAAGTTATTTATTATATATAATTTTTTGCATAATCATATCTCTGTATGCATTACCAGCATAGTAAAGTTTTTTATTTTTTTTTGCTTGTGTTTGCGATCAATTATAAAAAATATCATTTGTTTATGGACATTGAGCTTTTTTTGTTTTTTACATCTTTAATTGCCCTCGAATGCATTTAAAAAATTATAAGTTGGTTATGTGTGAATTGGGTAAAAACATGTTCTGTTGAATTTTATGTTAAATTATAATTAAAAAGCTGAATCTTTGTCCCGAATTCATTTGCATTTTATTTGTTAAAGAAATCAATATCTTGTGCTGCAAAGTTAATATATATAGTTTTATAAAAAAGGCATGCAATAGAATATAAATCACAAAAGTGTGTATTTTCCGAATTTTAGGTTTGAAAGGGTTAGGCTTTTTAGTAAATATGTAGATTTTTCATTTGTTATATAAGAATTTATGTAAATGATTATTAGTAATTTTTTTTTGATTTAGCTGTATATACAGCAAATATGGAACTTACTAGTTATTAATTTTGTATATTCTAATATTTTTTGATACATGAACTCAGCATAATTTTTATTTACTTTGATCGGAACATCATCTAAAAAAAGTGGCACATCTTGGAGCATTTATAATTTCATATAAATTAAGTTAGGTTAACCAAAATATATGTATTTAATGGATGAAACTTCATATCTATTCATTTGATATTCATTGTCTTAAGAGACGTTTTTCCTAAAAAAAAGAAGTCAAAAAAAATAAATCAATGTATTTATTATTACTAACATAGATCGAATTGTCATATTTTTTTTTGATATGCGTTTTATTGTTAGTATAGATTTTATTTAAAACCTATTGGATAATTTATATCTTTGTCTTAATTCTCAAATTATGATGAATTTTATCACAGCTTTTATATAAATATGTATAATCTTTGGATTTTCCACTTGATTTTATTTGAGTTTATCGTGTTTGTAAGATATAATATGCTATTTTATAAAAAATTTATATCTTATCATGACTTATTAACACTCTAATATATATTCTCGTTTTTTTAACGATTTCTTGCATACATTTCATGGTTTTCAGGGCATCATTGCACATTAACTCTTTTATTTTCTTTTTACGATTTTAAAAAGAGAAATTAAAATTTTTAAAAGAACTTTAAAATTGGAGTTACACCAAACATATAAGGAAAACTTAATCAGCTGGATTATTGTCAATGATATTAAGATATAAAATATGTCATTTCTAATCAGTTTTTTTTACTTAGAATACACTTTTCTTGTGCAAGTGTACAGAACAACTATAACTGTTTGGTTCAAAATTCTATTCGCTGATAAAACCAAAACATCTAATTCACAAATATATATCATAAACGCAAAATAAAAGTAAATAAGCATGTAATTACATTTAAATTTTTAGAAATGCCTAGTATTTTAACATCGGTGCACTTGTGGATAAAAATAATCATTTAAGTATCATAATTACTTTTAAAATATTAAATTATCTATAAAATGTGCTAATTTGTGGGGTATAAATAAAAAAGAATGCAAATAGTCGATACTAGGCATTTATAATTGTCACACACATAAATTAGAATTTATAATATGAAAAATACAAAATATGCTGATATGTGTAAATTTCGTAAATTAAAATTTATTAATATGCAAAAAATGGATTTGTATTGGTTAATGCCCTATTTAGTTTCATTATTTTAAAGCAACATATTGGTCTTATATTACACAATTTAATTAGTTTTAGCTTATATTCTGTTTCAAAGTTCTTTTAAGTATGCACAAAGTAAGGTTAAAATTCAAAAAATGTACCCTTATAGCAGATTTTTTTCGTTTGGTGCAATAGTCTTGTTTTTGAAAAAGATATATGGAAGTAAAAATACCGGTATTGAGAAAAAGCAGGATTTAAAAGATCCCAGCTCGAAATCTGATTGCAAAAACGCTCGAGGTAAATCTAGAGAAAATTCAAACTGTTGGTTTGTTCTTGATCCAGGCACAACCTTAAAAGGAAAAAAATCAAAATATATTGAGCGCCCCACTGCAAATGATCCCGTTTCATTGGTAAAAGATCGAGAAAACTCGTTTTTAGGACTTTTACATACAAATTTACCTTTAAAATCTGTAATGAAAACGACAAAAGGTTCTGAAACTATAATATTAAAGCAAAATGAATAAAAATTATAATGCTAAAAATACTTTAAATGCTAAAATGGCACGATAATAAAGTAAAATGTTAATATAAACATAAGATTTTAATATAAAAAACAAATTCTATATCGCTTACATTTTATATCACGAAATACATAAATAGAAATAATAATCATAATTTAGAATATAACAGAACATTTAACAGCTAATATATTAAGGTTATAAAAAAATTTCCTTTAAAATGACTATAACAATAATAATTATGCAGTAAAACTTGATTTTATTAGTACTTAAATATATAAGAAAGGTTTCGGATATTTATGAAAATCAAAATAGGTACGTATGCGCATGTTTTAGATTAATTACTGATAAAATTTATAATATTAAAAATGCATTTTTTATATATCATAAATAACCAATACTGGTTTTATTTAAAATCAGATAGATAAATTCTATCAATCAAACAATGTTATTTTTTTAGTTGTATATTTAATTGACATCTTATTTTCCTATGAATATGAATAATTAGATACCTATGAAGATACTTGCAACCAATATCAGTAAAAAAAGCTGAAAATTTAATATTTTCCTAATTTATGAACTTATCATATAATTTATCTGCCAGAATCACATGATACATATATATTTAAATTAAAAACAATGTTGATAAAATTTACGGTTTTATTTACTTTTAATAGATAAAAAAAACTATGATTCGAGTTATTTAGATAATATGGATTTGTTATAAACTACATAAGTTTTATGTTATCAAGAAAAATTGACTGTAAAAATGAAAAAAAATCTGAAACCATACGGTTCAAGAAGAAATTGAAAACTAAAAGAGAAAATAAAAGTGGTACAAAAATAAAAACGAATCTTAAATAAATAACACGATCTATCAGCTATTTTTGTGTATGATAAGAAGACATTCTTGAACAGGTTATTAATATAAGGAATAATCTATACTGATAATCTGAAGAATATTGATAATGTGAAGCTAAGAAAATACAATATATTAATATATATTCACCCTTATTATCAAACGTAGAACTCAAATATTACCATACGTCATAACTTGGGATGGGGTGTTACAAAATATTATAAGTCGTATATCTAGGAGCTAGAAATGCTAACTGAAGCTTAAACATACGCAATAATAATAATAGAATCATAATAGACTCTTATACAAATAAGTATTATAAGAAGAAGTTACGTCGAGGAAGATTTTAAAGATGATGAGGTGGAAATAAGCATCAGCCAGATCTGTTTAATAGAGCAATCCAAAGTTTATCTAAATCAAGCATAGAAAATCTAAACATAATAAAAAACCAACTAATGCAAATCAATGATTATCATCCCCTATTTATTTTTTAAGTCATAATGCATAGATTTTTGAAAAAAAATTATAGCAAAAGATTGAAACATATTGAAAATATTTTACTTTTGAAGTAAGGAGCAAAAAGTTAGAAAAAGCAAAAGATTATTTATTGCAGTAAAAACCCAAAGCAGAAGTCATCTTTAAGGCAGGAGCCGTATGAGAAAAAATATTGGGGCAGAAAACGGTATGACAAAAAAAAAAGTTACAAATGATTGATTGTTTGTTCTAAAAGGTATATACATGCTAGTTTAGTTTTTTATTTTTTTTTGATATATATTTTTAAATAAAATCTTTATATTCTAACAAAATATGCCACACGAGATCAGTGTATTATACAAAATAACAAATAAAAATATTCGAATAGTCTTATTGAAAACACAAAGAAATATAAAAAATATGATGTAAATTATGCCATAATGTACATAATATTGTTGTATTTTTTTATAATTTTACAATTTTCTAATGCTTTTTTTTCTAATTTTACCGAAAAATTATATATTTATAAATTATTACTCAAAATATTCAAATATAAGATTTTAATGTCAATATGATGCTTTATATATGATTCAAAAATATAGAAATCAAGGTATTTATATATATATGAAGATGAACATGATATTAGCAAAAATTAAAAAACCAATTTATTATTTATTTCTGTCTTTAAAGCCCGGTATAACAAATTTTTTTAATTTTATATTTTTTGTAATATTATCTTTTATAAACTTTTTAGCAAGGAAAATATTCTACAACCATATTATAATACACATAAAATAGTTTTGATACTCGAAGAATAGCAATCGAATGTAAAAAGTCACAAATATCATACTTACATTAATCGTTCATATATATGTTTGAGGGTAATATAACAAGAGATAAAATATTTTAGCAGAAAATAAATCAGCCTTATTTACCAGTTTATTATTTATATATTTATCCAAAAAATTAAAGTGTGTATAATATATATGAGAAACTTATTGCTTCGGACCATATATAGGTATATTTGTTGCATAATAAGCCTTTATTTTTATATCGCTGAGCATAGTTTTTTTAATTAAAAAATAACGTATTCTAGACGCTGATTTTGCAAGTTAGACTCGCGGCTGAAACAGGAACAAGAAATATATTTTTTTTGGTTATTTGCACTTTATAAAAACAAATAAAAAGATTGCTTTACTTAATTTGATGTAAAACTAGTTTTAATGCAGAAAATTTTATCAGCGTTTGAAGTTCATATAGTTACCCTTTAGTTCAAATAATGACAACACATTATTATTTAATTTATAGCATAATTTATCATAAAATTATAATGATACACATAATAATAAGAAATCACATAAAACTCTTAATTATAAGTTTAATGGCATCAAAAGAAATTGCTCTGACTAGTTAATTATTTAAGACTAAGGTCTATCCCTCAATTTATTCACGTGAAAAAAAAGGAAGAAACACAAAAAATTACATATATAAGCACAATATTTAGAATTTACACAATAATGTATCGTATTATTATAAATTGTTACACAGCTCGCTAAATAAAAGATTTTAATGACAAAATTTTTCATCAAAAAAATCTAGCTTCATGCGATTTACATAAACTAAAAAAATAAATAAAATATCAAAAAAAAAATTGTGTATAGGATGGGTTTTAATGAAATCTTGATTTCTAAATTTTTTTTGTATATATTCTTTGGATAGAAAAATTTGTAAATTATTTTGGGGATAATAAGATAAAATATGATAAATTTAAACACTGTGTAAATAATTTAGTCCAATAAACATGAAAATCATAAAAAAATTGCAGACAAAACACAGATTTATAATTATAAAAAAAATATATCTAAAATCATGTGTAAAACGCATGTAAAATACAAGCAGTTTTACTGGAATTTTAGTATAAAAACAACGCTATTTTTTTATAAATAAAAACTCGTGTATTGCTATTTTTTCACAACGATATACAATTATTGCAGATATTTAGACTAGGATGAGATTCTAAAAACTACATTATAGAACTCAAAAACACAAACTAAAATGAGCCATATAATATAAATTCTGGATTGAGATAAAAACAATGAACACATAGCCTCTAAAGATGAGAGAATCGAAGAAGATGAGATGAAAAGGAATAAGAAAAGAGTATATATTTGATGCATCTATTAGAAAATAATGCGTATAAGCATGAAGAAATAATTTTAAACAATAAATTCAGAATTCAAACCACAATTATATGATGAACTTTTTATGATTTCAACAATTTTTACGAAAACAGGATTATAGAAAGCCCTATAAGCCATTTACTAGTTTTCCAAAACAGAATTAATGTGTTTTTATAAGTGAATTTGTTTGGTTACATATAGCTAGAATATTCCGTTCAAAAATTTTTTTTTAATCGATCTAAATAGAATAACGTTGTATCAAAGTCAAAGGCTTAATATAAAAAATTTTTGTCTTATATTTACAAGATAATCCTAGTGAGCATTTTAATTACCAATAAAATTCACACAATTTATTACAAAATTCATTGAAATAGATAGAAATATTTATATATAAAATAATATTACGTAGACTGCATTTTATAAAAACTTTTATACGCTTTTGTATCTTGCTTTAGTTTTTGATATTTATTTTTTACTTTTTTTACATAAATCTTAATGAAGCTATTTGAACAGGTTGTTATGAGTTCAATAAATATAGAAAGTTTATCAACTCATCTTTTAGTTTTTTTTAAACAAATTTAAAGTCTTTGAAATGCTAAGCACACAGAAATATTCTAAAAAGATTTGTAATCTTCAGGTAATATGGATTACTAAAAGTTATGAATTGCAGAATAAATTTATACTTTTTCGAATAAACGCAATCATTAACAATAATAAATAGCAGCAAATATAAATAAATTACATAAGCATTTTCTGATGCAAAATGGAGTGAATATTTTGAATATTTATGCCGGATCTTCAATTCAAAACCAGAAAATTCACAACAAAAATCGCATTTTTTTTAGTATTATATAGATCTATCTGATTTGGTACACTTACATTACCTAAATTTTTTAAAATCCATATAATTATCAAATTATAACTTAGTAAGAAGAATGAGTAGTTGAAATGTTTCATTTATTTTTAATCCTAATCTAAACATTAAAAAAACGATTTTTTTTTGATTTTATGAAATAAAAAGGAAAATTAAGAGCAGATGACTAAAAGAATACTTCATTTTTTCATAAACAAAAGATATATTCTTCGGTAAAAATTACAGTTTTTTTGGTTTTTTTTATATCGAGATTGGCACCGTCTTCTGATACACATACAAAAACTACGTATCGTTCAAAAAAAAGTATTTTTTTTACTAGGAAATCAACGATCAAATTTATATTATTTTGTAGTCTAAGACACATCAAAGTCCCAGATAATATGTTATTGTATATATATTTTTTACATTGCATTTGAGCTAAAATATGAGCCATGAAATAAATTGATCAAAACAAATATAAGAGAAGAAAAAGAGTTTAGAACAGTTATAGCTATCATCATATGATAATTTATTTCCTTACAAAAAATTTTCGATTCTCATATATAAAAAGTTTTAATTATATCTTTTAGTATATAAGTATAGGTAAAGTCCGTTCTAATTTATATAAATAGACATATCACATATACTGGGTAAAAATTTACATTTTACATTTTGCTATTGTTATATATATATTTTTTACAGGACTTTAATATTTTTCACATATAGAAAAACCATATATTTAAAATGTTGTTTCATTTGTGGTAATTATTATTTTTATCTGTTCATATAGAAAAATCATATGCTCATCAGACGTATCTTTTAATTTATGGATATTTTTTTACAAAATTTTCATATTTATTTCTCATATAATAATCATTTTTTAATCCGAAACCTTTCCATATATTTATATCGCACAGTTTTTTAAAAAATTTCTATCTATAATCATAAAAATCACATATTACGTATTGCTAGTTTCATATTGTTTTAATATTTTTTATTAAATTTTGTGCCGTCTGAAAAATAATATTACCTATCAATACGTTTATAGTAATTTATATAATATTTTTTTACAATTTTTTCTATATTTTCCTCTAAGAAAAATCATGTGACCCATTAAAACATTGATATTACTCAATAAGTATCATTAGACCCCTTCAATCTATTTATCTAAAGTAGAATCAATTAAGCAGGTAAACCCTTTATTGTTTCCGCTATTTTTATTATATAGTGATTTACTTGTTTTATCTCAATATACTAAGAAAATATATCACACATTAAAACGCTTCTATTAATTTTATTGCTGGTAAAAAAGACATAAAATATTTATCCAACCAAATAATATCCCAAACTTCACAAAAAAGAACATATTCTAAAATACTCTATGTGACAGTTAATGCTTTTTACAACTAAATGTATCATATAGCAAAATTTTAATTGAAATTTGAAACGATAGAATATTTTTAAATATTCTAGTGGTTTTTTGTAATAGATAAGCAGTATAACTAGATATTTCATTTTATCAAAACATATGAATATTTTACTTGTTATATCCACGGTATACACGGCTATTTTGCGCGAATACAAAGATCCTTTATACTGGAATCCAACACCATACGGGACACATCTAGCCTCGGATGCAAATATTGAAAGATCAAAAATGTCCAGGATGGAAAGTCAGGAAGCCAGATCGATGGTTGCCAATATTGAATTAGCAAGGCTACCCCAATCCCATGAGAATTATAATAGTAGTAGACCATTTGTGGGAATGATATAAAATATAATAAATTGAACAAATCAATTATTTAATATTGAACGAATGCTTAAATATTTAAAAAATAAAAAATATATATTTAATTGATCAAATGCTTGAAGAGATAATCTAAAATTACAATGTCAAAATTAACACATAAATAAAAAGTTGCTCTTCCTTTAATTGATCAATAAAAATATTTTTATTTTTTATGAACCTATACATGATAAATTAATTAAAAAATAATTCATATTGGAAGCTTCATGTTTCAAGATTCTCTTTATATTTTTTTGTTTGTTAAAGACGTAATGTTGTGTCTTTATTATTTTCTGATTACTTTTATAGAGTTATTTAGATGTTCTGCATTTTTTAGCTCGGGTGATTTACTTAAAACAGCATTTCCAGGTTATAAATCAATGGCCCAATACTCTATGAATTCAGCTGGCCTAGGAAAGTCTATTCTTGGATCAGCTAGTGGACTTGATTCCGGCTCATTGGATGAGGCTAGCAAGAAAATTATAGCTTCTTCCGTCGCTAAACAAGCGGCTGCACGATCAGCATATAGCAAATACTCGAAATCATATGGTAGCAGTAGTTCATCATCATCTTATGGAGGTGGATATTTCGGCCAGGGAATGAATATGGCAGGAAGAACATTTGGAATATAATTATTAAATTAACTAGAGTTTTAATTGAAGCTAAAATCATTTTTTATGAAAATTAAAAAAATACCAGCTGATTAAAGAAATTGTTCTGTTCTTAATTCCATATAAAACGAAAACTAAACATAAAATCTATTTAAACAGTTATAAATAAATAATAAACGGAAAAATTCATTTATTTATCTTTTTTGAAAATTTCATTGTTAATTCAGAATTCAATAAATTTTCATTTCCTTTTATGGAAATGTAATACTATTAAGCTTTTTGAACTTTATGGCACCATATAATAATATATAAAGGTACATAACTGTTACATTGCATATTTTAATTCAATATATTATTAATTTATAGGATGTCTAAACATAGTAATAGTAAAGTAGTAAATGTATAAATTCTCTGCCTTCTGTTGTAGCATGTTATTAATATTATTTTCGCTTTTTATATTTACCTTAGCGTCACAGGCCCTAAAAGAAAAAAAAATCAATTCCGATAATTGTATTAAAGAAACCCAAGAAGAAAAAGCTGGTAAATATTCTCGTGACAATTTTATAAGGACCCATGGATTGAAGAAAAAGGCAGACGAAGATAAGGGTAAAAAAAGGGATGATTTGAATCCGAAAATCGTGATTAGTAAAGATTTGGACCAACAAGAAAATTCCAATCCGATTGATGAGAACGAAATTTTTTTGGAAAACATAAGAGTTGCCCTATATGATTGCTTTAATGCTTTTAATTAAATTTAATTAGCCTGTAACCAAATAATTTTTGCATACATACACATTTTAAAAAAGAATGTATTTAATAAAAATTATAAATTCATTTTTCCTTTTCAGACTTTTATCATATATTAATTTTATTTTATATATGAAAATAAAACGTTTTTAAAAAATATCGATGTAGTTATAAATAAAGATATATAAAAAAAAGCACTTTATATCTAGAAGAGCTAATAATATAGTGTTTTCAATACAAATTCTAATATAAATCTCGATATTTATCCAATCTATTTCACACGTAGGCCTTTTCAGTTTTGCGATTACAAATTGGAAGCTTCTCTTATAAACGCGGATTTGTAAAATTTTCTCGCTTCAGGTTTTTTTAATTCGTCTTTCGGACGTTTCTGTAATAGTCATTCGTCATATAAGTTTAAGAGTGTAAAAAAAATTATATTTACGATATAAAAATCCTTTTTTCCTTATAATTTATAATGCTTAATTATAGACACCACTTTTCCCGTTTACATTAATAACCAAGCTAAATGTGATAAATTGGTAAACATACTTAAAACGCAATCATTGTCTCAAGACAATTTTTTTTTGCTATAAAAACGGGATATATTCTATATTTTTGAATCATATATGTTTTCATCTTTTCTATGTAATTCAAAATAAATTTAGAATGTAGTTCATGCACCGGCGGAAATCGATTTTTATACTTTAATACATAAAGTCGATCGAATTCACATAGTTAATACAAAAAAAAATTATTTAGATCTATATTTCACACAGAGATTATATATAATTGCCACGTACAGGCAAACTATAAGGTTTTCGAACAAAATAACCCCACATATATTTTAAATCAACTACTTTACCCATGCCAATTAAATTAGCAAAGAATATCTAGTTAAAACTTATATATTTAGTTTTAGAGTCGATTTTTTACAATTTTTTTAAGAAAGTGTGATTCCTTTGATAATAAAAAATTATACTGTAATTAGTTTATTCGTGTATCTTATAATAAATTACAGAAAAAAACAATATTCTCTTTACATCGGGCAATTAAATCTGAAAAAGAATTTTCCTGTCATATGATACCATTTTAGAACCATTTTTAATTTCAGTTGGAATGTAATAAGTTAGTTACATGACACATTCATCATTTATATTTTTAAAACACAAAAAGAATTTAAATTTTATTTTTAACATGAATGTCGTTAATTGACAAATGAAATGAAAATAAAGTTAAAAAAACCATGGAATTGAAAAAAATAAATATAAAAAACCAACTAACACCATAAAAAACAAGCTATTTGTAGCACCGAGAAGAAATAGTATACTATTACAATACTAGAATCTTAAATTATAAGTTTTCATATTTGTATTTTTTTGGCTAATCCAAGTCAGAATTAATACGTCTCGATTTATTGTTTCTTTTGGTTTTTTTAGATGACATGATTATTTTTGGACAGTAAATTGTAAATCCTAATTCAGATTTATTGCGTTTTGAATATTTTTAGTTTTTTTTTGCATGTTTCTTGTATTATGATATTAATTGCACCGAAAACGAACCAAATAAAATTCGGATTAGATAGCTTAGATAGCTATTGAATACGTTTGGGATGAATCTTTTGTATTTGTTTTATAACCAAAAAAATATAATGGATCGCAAGTTGTTGTCAATAATCATGCTAAAATTTTTCTTTGCACAATTATAATACATCTGTTTCTATAGACTTATAAACAAAGAAATTGTATGTATAGGTTGTATGTGCTAAAAAATATTTTTGAATACACATATCTTGTAGGAGTTTTTTTAAATTGTATATTTTTTGCACTTATATCGCGTTTTTTTTAATAAAAACTCGAAAATTTGTACATTTTAACAAAATCATATAATAATACTAAATATAAAACAATAAAAAAATCTATTCCGAGACAAGTTATTGCAAACAAACAAACTTAGCACTATATACGACACTTGAACTTGTGCCATTTTGATACAAGAAGACATCGAAAATATAGACAAAGGTCGATTTAAAACGATCTAAAGGATTTTGGAAAATTCCTATTTGGCTAAAATTGTCTTAAAAAAATATAAAAAAAGTAATAAAGGTACTTAACCCAAAAATAAAATAAATTAAATTATAATCTCATACATTCATCTTTTATAATTCAAAATCCAAAAACAACATATGCCATTATAAAACAGTATATTTATAGCAATAATATTAAACAAGGTTTTATACAGATCAGAAAGTATTGCTATGAATTTTAGATTATTTTTTATGCATACTCAATAGAAAATCGCAAAAACTATTAAAGTTAATGATTACTGCTTTTAGAACGAAATATATTTTGCATATGTAGTATAGTTTGTAAATGAATTTATATGCATAAATTTGTTGTTTGTGTAAAGACAATATAGTGAATGGATTTTTATTCTGATATCGTCAAAATTTACAAAAAGTGCTCCTTATTATATAAATATGCTTTGTTAATTATAGTTATAGTAAATTAAACAGAAAAGTAAAGTTGTAAATAACAATCATGTATGAAAATTCATAGAAATAATCTTAAAGTACAAGATAAACTTATATACAAGCTATTTATTATTAGTGAGAATTACATTTGCCAAAAAAAGATTGAATAATTTTTTGATAGAAACTATCTTTGCGTTATATTTTATATATGAATGCACTGTTCTGTGATATGATTTATCAAAACAAAATGTTTAAAAAAACAGTATAAAAAGATTTTAGACAGCATCAATTTAACATATTGTGATCTCCATAAAATAGATATTTAAGTCATTCCATTATGCCAAATTTAAATCAATTTGTACAATTTCGATATTTTTCATAATTTTTAACGTATTAACAATATTTATTCCAGTCTGACATGCGAAAAAAAGTAATTTAAGAATTAATAACAGCGATCTATAAGTAAAACTAAAAACCTTTTTCATAAAAAAGGCTTGTAAAAGCATTTGCAACTATATTTTCAAAAGAAAGATATATAAAAGTATTGTATCAGAATGCACCCTACATTAAAAAAATAAGATAAAAACAAGATTATTGCCAGTCTAACCATACGAGAATTCATCTTAAGAAATATAAATCAAAGAATATTAAGGTCTTGCAGTATATTTGAATTTAAACCTGAAATTTACGATTAAGGATGTTTTTTATATTAAGCAATGAATATAATACATTCAAAACGTATCTTATATTAACTAAAATTAATTTTGCTTTATATATATTTTATATTGACAGATATTTTCTTTTTCTGCTTACTTTTTTTAAAAACCTCAAGATTTGTGCTATTTTGAGTCCCGTCATTATCATTATGCTTGTTTTCATCTTTCAATATGTTTTAAAAAAATCAATCCAATTTATACAAAAATATGTTCTTTACAAATAATAAAATAACTTGTTATGTTAAAAACGCTAAGAAATCGATATCCATGGATATAAATCCTATGATCCTACGTACGCATTAGACCTAAAATAAATTTATTTTTGTAAAAATATAAAGATGAACAAAAAGCTTTTTATGATTAAAATATACTTTTTTCACGTAGTTTGCTATATAAGAAAGCATAAATAGACAACAAAAAAAAACAGATAAATGTCTAGGAAAGAACGGCACATATGAAATAAATGAAACGCGACTATTTAATTCTAATAAACTCAAATATACAATATAAAGTTTATTACCGATAATTATAAGTGCCAAAAACCGTCCTACTAATGAAAATCTTATTCTTTGTATTAAGTTGTATTAAAAACAAATATATTAAAGATAAATATTTTTTTATTTATAGCACGTTCTAGATTCAGAATTTCGATATTGCAAACAGGCAAGAAAAATTGGTCTTTTAATATAGAAGTTCGGTTATTTTTACAAATTATCAAATTACGCTAGGCTGTATTTCTAACTTTCGCCTCATTTTATTATTAAAAAACAAGCTTTTTTTATTTATTCATCAAATACTATTTAGGATGTAAAAACTACGGTATTTGACAAACATTTAGTTCAATAATGTTTATTGAATAAATAAACATATAAAAACGCATATAATATTGATATTTTTCTTAAAAATCTATAGAAAACTAAAAATACAAGTAATTTCTTTACTATTCACAGAAACACTAAAAAAAATTTAAGGTGTAATTTAAAGATAAATATGCAAAATACTATACTTTCTAGTTGATTATTAGGCATGTATTATTATAAAATATTATAAAAAATCTTTATCAACATAAAAAACTGCTATAACGAATATAAAACAAAGGTATATTACATAAAACACAATTTTATAGACTCGTAAATTTTTTTTTCATAAGAAAAAAGGCAAAAAGGTTTTTTTTTCATATAAAAATTCAGCAAAAACATGCAACAGGTAATATGCATAAACTATTTTCCACTAGATTTCATATAAAAGAGTTCGCTATACTACGCAGTTACCTCATATAAATATAACTTTCCATGTTAGTTTACATCTCTATATGAATGGTTTTTATAATTAAAACATCTTGAAATATCAAATTTTAACGAGACTATCCGATAAAGCTTTTGTAAGTTTGCATATCAGTTTATAATTATTTTATATGTATTTTAATATGCAAATTGTAATATTAAAATCTAAAAAAAATTTCAACAAATTTGGGTTGTTTATGATTATAAACTTATTTATTTATATTTAATACTTTATTTAGAGGGAAATTTGTTTTGTATGTTTAATTATAATAAAGGATAAAAGATTGCATTGTTTACAGTAGTTTTTACCTAAATATCCAAAAAATACAATGAACGTGGTTTAAAGATTCTAAGGAAAGAATAAAAGGCCTTTAATATAATTTTATATATGGTAGTGGGCTGGCATATTTTTGAAATCATTATATTGAGTTTAGTTCATGAATATAATTTTTTAAAACAAATTTGAGAAAATTTATGCGCAAACACTATGCTCTTAGAATCGATTTTAAATTTACGAAGTTATAACAATCTAAATAGATATACCTTAAAACAAAATCTGTAAATTCAAACTAAATTGAGATATTTTGAAACAAGAAAAAAAGGTGTCAGTCTATTAAAAAAATAAAATTTTATAATGGTAAATGTCATTATTTTAAATCAACATACTGCTAAAATTGCAAACAATTTTTTTTTGTGTGTATGATTAATAGCAATTATAGAAAATTATATGTAACTAACGCTATTTAATTTAACAAATTTCGTGTAATATAAATAAATAAACCTTTTAGATTTTTTTATATATTTCCTTATCTTTCGAACGGTAAAATAATGTCACTTATATAACTTTGAGATCATAAAGTAACCATTGAAAAAAAGTAAATATATTCAACCAAAAATCCTTTATGTGTCATAAAAAACTTATATTTTTTTTTAGTTTATGGAAAAATGAATTTGTTTTATATCGGAAAAGATTTTATGCGCTAGAAATAGAGTAAAAAATAACTATATTTTTTATCATATAATGATATATGGATAAATAATAAACAGGAAACTTGAAAATACAGTAAACACACTTGCATACGTAGAAAACAAGCTTTATTCTCCTAAAAATGTATGAAAAAGATAAAATTACGCCAAGTCTATATATAGTAATACTACTAAGAAGTATATGTGTTTGCTATGATGATGGTAAAATAGCTTTGTTAACCATATATAAACTGAAAATACAAAGATTTTTTGTGAAAAACAAGTTTTTCATACAAAAAGTCGCAATAATATGCATTAAAAAATTCAATAAAACAAATTAATATCAATTTGAGCAATATAATAATAAAAATTGGTTTAATAGATTTCTAGTAACACAAATATAAAAAAATTTGTAAGCGCAGTTTTTTGCGATAGACTTTAATTAGATTAAATTATACGATACACAAAAAATAAAAAATTACAAACCAAAGATATGGAATAATCGCTAATTATAATATAAACTATCATTGAATTGTGATTGAAAAAGAAAATTTTTTTAGAAATGATGAAATTCAATAGATTAATAAAATTTATAAAAAATATGTATTTTCGACAATAATCTATTTTGATAATGTCCTTTTCTATATTATTTTTATAGTAGAAAAACCACAATAGAAAGAAGTACATATTTCATATAAATTACAGAAATCCACTTACAAAAGCTAGCACAATTAAAGATGTAATTATAATAAGGATGCAAATAATTTGAGTCGGTAATAGTTACGAAATTTTCTATTAACATTATGCGTTTATCTATATATAAAATTCTTGAAATATTTTTGAAAATAATATTCTATATAATTATAAATATTTTAATGATCCGTTAAACGGCATTATTGCTATATATAAAATAAAATAACAAAAACCCTTACATTCTTTATTATAATTAAGCAAAACTATTCAAAAGTTGTCTCCTAGAAAATTTTATGATTAGATGCGTATCAATATGCTTTTTGACAGACATTATAGCCTATACATAGTGTTTTATCTAATTTAAGAAATAAAAATTGTTACTTTTTTTAAATTTTATTCCAAAAAACTATTAGTTGATTATAACAAAAACAACCGTATTTTAACTGCATTTCATAAAATAAATTCATCTTTAGTATTTTCGAATATCGAATTCTAATTGAGAATTAATGTTTCTAAAATATTTATGATCTAAATTGATCATATGTACTTTAAATTTGAACAACTTATATTTAAAAATGTGATTTTTACTGTCTATTAGAAATTACTCATGTAATTGAATCTTTTATTTTCTATTTTATAATTATGTTTTACAAAGGTTAAGCATTATAATTAGATAAAAATAAATTAAAATAAGGATATAAATACGTTCTAAATTGATAATAACTCGTGATAAATTCTTTTTTTATATATATAAATAAAGCTGTAAATAAATTTATTAATTGTTAAAAAATTTTCGACAAACCATAAAAATAATTCACAAAATTAAAAACCGCTTAACCTTAGGTTTTTGCATTTCATATATCAAAAAAAGATTACAAGATAATCTTCTGCAATTCTTATATTAAAAATTTATATATATATTATTTTAGTTCATTTAAAGATAATATGCGCACTTGAATATATTCATTTTGTTATATAAATAATCCATATCTGAATAAGGCAATATTACGCAAAAATGACATTGAAAAATGATAAGATTATGGTTTTTTACATTCATGTATACAAAAAAGTATGATTTCTGCACTAAAAAAACTCAAATCAAAATTAATATATAAAAATCGTTTTCTATGCATAAATTATAGGTTTTTGTAATTTGAACTATTTCTTTTTTGACAGCGTAAATAAAAAAACATTAAATATATTTGTTTTGCATGTGTGTATTTTATGAACAATTAAATTAATTTTGCTAATTCTGGTTTTTTTATTAATTTTTTTAACAAAATTTATATTAATAAATATTTAGACTAAATTTAATGCAGGGAATTTATTTGAAGACATTAATGAACATGCAACATCACTCATAAATTACCATATAGAAGTATTAAAATTAGAACCTGAAAGAATCATTAACTTTGATGATAAGATAAAAGATATTTTAAACGAATTTTCTATTCACCTCCAGCCTAGTAAAAACAAAGATGTTATTTAAAGAGATATGAACTGGGACGTAGGCTATGTAATATTCTATTTAAAGTCGAGAAGATAATCTACCAGCTAAAAAATTTGCTTGAAAACAGTAAAAACAGTTCACCGAGGAGGGCTGCAATTTAAAAGTAGAAAAAGATAACAAGAAACATCTCACACTAATTATAGAATATCTTATAAATAAATATCATGTTGTTATCACCAATTCCGAGACACCGGAGAAAAAGCAGCAAGAAAGTCTATTGTGTAAAATAAAAGGAAAACCATTACAGCAAAAACCTTTTTAATCCAAGAATAATGATATGGTTGATATTGTTGGATTATCAAGATGATTTAAAAATGGGCAAAATTAAACCAAGTGAAGAAAGAAAAATTCTTTTTTATTCAAGGCAGAAATGTGTTTTTGGTGCGAGGATAAAATGCCCACATTGTAACGAAGCCATGAAAAAAATTGATAATTTTGCAACAAAATGCGAGGAAATGTTAGGGCATGATACACGCGAAGACACAATGAAATTGTAAGATTTCTTCATTTCCTCCTATCAAGACGATACAACTAGAAGAAAACTAAGAAGATAAGAACTCACTCACTACAAGATATCTGCAAAACGAAAATGCAGAAGTAAAAGTTGACTCCAGAATAAATACAAATATTTTAATCAAACAAAAAAAAGCAGATATTTAAATCAAACAAAAAAAAACCGATATTTTTTTATACGATAAAAAGAAAATATGATTACGCTGATTGAAATAGATATAACTAGCCTTGATAACTTGACTGAAGTTGTGAATGAAAAATATAGGAAGTATGACATCTTGGCAAATGAACTTGGTTTAATTTACAAATGCAAAACAAGAATAATACCATATGTGATGACTTGGGATGCGGTGGTCACAAAATATCATAAAATATATAGTTAGGAGTTAAAAACCCGGACGCAGTAGAAGCATACATGCAAGCTCACACACTCCCCAAGACACTAAAACGCATCTCATTTATGAAAAGAAGAGCAGTTGATGAAGATAGATCAAAGGTAGGTGTCAAAAGATGCATCAAGAGTTGTGCAATATTCTTAACACGCTGACTACGTCTAAATAGATAAAATCGATAACAGAAAATTAACCCATGTATAAATATCTCAATAAATATTTATATAACACAACGATCCTATAACAATTCGAAAGAATGCCGAGATCTGGCTGGCAAGAGTTCCTAAAGAGTCACAATGCTATTTTCAACTGTGATATGAGCATGACTGAAATGTAAACCAAATCATCATACGTTCTATTGGATGATTATGGGAAAATAAGACAAACATGAAGTTTAAAGAAATAGAAACGAAAAGAAGAACACAAAGCGATGAAGAGTAAGACTATAAAACACAATGCCATTATATTAGCCTCGAGAAATCCAAAAAAACATTTCTGTGAGTACTAACAGACTTAGAAAATACGGACATTACAAACCTCTCTAGAACAAGTAAAATACCCTATACTAAAGTTAAAAGCGATATAATTGAAGGTTTGAATGAGCGGTTAATGGGCATATCATTAACCATCGCCCCCAAAAATGTGCGATATACAAAGATCTTACAAGCTGTCCAAAAGAGTTACAAAAAATTAACACTAAAATCTGTCCAGAAAGATTAAACTACGCATTAATAAAGGAGGAAAAAATAAAAAGGTATGATTAAATGAAAACAATGCACAAATACTACGTAAGAAACATTGGAAACTACAGAAAGTAAAACAAAGTACCTAAGAAAAGTCATGAGATAACAAAACAAGATACTTGACAAAAAAATGATGTTTTTGAAGTGATAAGTAATTATAAAGATAGTATAAGGACAATAAAATAACAGATAGAGCAATATGAAAAACGAAAAGAATTGTCAAAAACAAACTCCCAGTTCGAAGTCAACAGAAGACAATTTTATAGAACATTTACAGATACAGTAAAACCGATAATCAAGACAGATAAAGAAAATATTGTAAATTTCTGGTCAAATATGTGGACTAAAAGCATAGAATATTATACTTCGATACTTACCTGCGCATAAAGCGCTAGAAAACACACCACAAATGGTTTTTATCTGTGAAACAGAATTCTTTCAGATCATCAACTACCTGCCTAACTGGAAAGCTGCTAGATACGATAAAATATACAGCTTCTTCATCAAAAACATTACAAAATTACACCCAATATCATATGAAACAGTTAAATCAATATGCCTTAAAAACAAAGAGGTAAAAAGTTGGTTTTACTCGGGGATCACATACCTCATACCCAAACAAGAAGTGCTAAATGGATCGGAATTCAGACCTATAACATGCATGTCAAACTTATATAAATTGACAACTAAAGCTGTCTTAATGAAATTACAGAAAGACGTCGAATCCCGAAATCTACTATCAGAAAACCAACTTGGTATGGTCAGAAGAGTACAGGGAACTAAATAACAGGCAATGATAAACGTTGCAATAAACAGTGAACACATTAATGAATTACACGTAACATGGTTCGACAAAAAAAAAGCATTTGACTCAATCGACTCTAAGAGTATCTTCTGTCCTGCTTAAAAAATCTTAACATACAAGAATGCATGATTGTCTTTATATCTAAACTAACAAAAAACGAAAGTTATCTCTAAGATTTAACAATGAAGAAATTTTATAGAAAAAAATTGAAAAGGGGATTATAAAAGGGGAAAGTCTATCTCCACTACTGTTTGTTCTTTGTACGGATCCGCTAGCCGCTAATTAAATAAAAATATTTCATTAATATCTATAAACATCAATACGAAAGGATTTACAACTAATCATTATCTTTTCATTGACGATTTAAAGATTTTGGCGCAAGAAAAAAGTAACTAGAAACTAATGTCCAATGTGGCAACACAATTCTTCAGATGTATCGGAAGATAAATAAACGTGACCAAATCAGCTACTTACAATGTGAATTGCAAAAATATAGCCACAGAAATAGAAGGAAAAGATGGATATAAATATCTTGGGATACTGGAAGATTCCAAATCAGGAACTAAACCCGAAACGATGTCTAAAATTTGAAAATAAATGCTAGAAAGAGTTAATAGCATATTTAAAACAAAACTAATTGGTAAAAACATAATAAAAGCCTAAAAGAATATGCAATATTACTGATAAAGTACCACGTAGGTTTATTAAAGCTAGAACCTGAACTCTTTAGAAAGCTAGACGATGAAATTAGATGGATGCTAATAGAAAATGTAAAACATGCAACCATCTAATAAAGAAAGATTGATAATTAATTGAAATGAACTAGGACGTGGATTATAAAATATTGATTTTATATCGAAAAGAATGCTCTACCAACTATATATAACTCTATGCCAAGAAAAAGCACCATCAACCAGAAAAGCTGCAATATTGAAATTTGAAAATGAAAATGGGTCCGTCTATCCGTAATAAATTTTTCCTCAGAAAAAAATACGACCTCCTTGACATAGATCTTTTAGCGCTTGAATTTAAACCAAAAGAGTCTTTATTGTGTAAAATACACTGCAAAACACTGCACTAAAAACTCTTCAATGTTCATAAAAATAAAACGCTTGAAATATTAGGATCCTCAGAGTGGCTACAATGTGAAAATATCAGACCATTAGAGGAAGCAAGTTTATGTATTATTCAGGATAGAAACATATTCTTTGGAGAAAGATAAAGATGTCCGCACTGTAACGACTCTTTTAAAACTGTCAATCACAGAGCAAGCAGATGTTAAAAAAGGCTTGGTCATGACTTTACAAGAATACAATACGAGATTGTACGATGTCTTCACTTTATGTTGACGAGAAAAAATCAATATAAAAAAAAACCAAGAAAATCCGCAGAGTCTCTGTACAAGAAAAAATGTAAAATGAATTCGCGGAGATCAAAGAAGATACAAGAATAAAAACGGACATCAAGTATTCAAATGACAGTACTGATATTTTTTTATATGAAAATAAGAAGAACTGCAAAACTCTGATCGAAATTGGTGTGGCAAGTGTTGACAATATAAACATAGTTGAAAACATAAAATCTAAAAAATATGACCTGCTAGCATCTGAGCTATCATTAATATACAAATACAAGACAAAAATTATTTTATATGTTATAACATGGGTCGGTGTGGTGATACGATATCATAGAAGGTACCAGAAGGAATCGTTTGTCACGAACCAGGTTGAGGCATGTATTCAAACCTTGGAATTGAGAAAAACCATTGAAAAAATAGGTCTCGAAAGAAGGGGCATTGAAGAAGACTTTAAATAGGGAAAAGATAGCCGAAAGTATAAATACGCTGTGCATACAGAGAATATAGCAAGCTGTACCTGAGAACTAAAACTAAAATTACGACTATAAATATAACCCATAAATAAAAAATACATGTATGACACAATAAAAAACAATGTACATAACTGAAATATTCTCCACTTTAGTTTCTGTGCTTTTAAATAATTATTATGAACCTAGAAACAGATTATAATTTCTACCAAAGATTGTATTTTTAGAGATCCTTCATTGTCATATTTCTCTAATAAATACATATAATTTATTTAAATTATAATATTTCTTTTATGTTTTAAAAGTTTTAGTCATTTGTAAATATACAAAACATGACAAAGATGCGTATTTTTTTACTATATTACAATATTTAATTTCGTTATTTTACTTTTACTGATAATATATTCAATTTCGAAAAAATTTATTTCGTAAAACTAATTTTTTTTGAGTTTTACAAAAGTGAGATAATACTAATTAAAAATTTACCAAAATATGGATATTTTACACTCGAAGCAAAGATCGAAAATATAAAAATTATAAGTTGTTATACACATTCATATTATTATAAGCTTTATGTCGCACCTATAGATGTGATTTTTTAATTTATATGCTAAAAATCAAATTTATATATTTTTATACTAAATGAACGTTATTTTACACTAAGATTGTATATTATATCGGCAATTTATTTCCATAAAAATTATTCAAATAGAAAGATTTGCTCAAAATGCTTTAAAATTTACACCTCAAAATTATGATTTCAACATAATATATCATGTAAAAATCGGTATTTCACAATTTATTTATAAAAAAAAAACTTATCGGTGTATCATACAACTATTTTAGCTTCTAACTTCTCATAAAAATGGTATTTTATATTCTATTGCCTCGATTAAAAATTTTTAATCTTAAAATTTTGCCTTAATCTTTATTTGCTTAACGCATAAAATACTATATAGGTATAACCTTAGCATATGTCAATAAAGGCAAAAATTAATCCTTTGATTACAAAACTCATACGAGAGTAGATTATAATGTTTAAAAAAAGAAGAAATACCAAAAATAGCATATTGACATTGTTTAGTATATTTTTTTATAAAAACAACTTAAATTATTTATTATTGAAAAGTTTAATATTTACAGTAGCTCAACTCGCCACCAAATATAGTATTTTGGCACGAAAATATAGAAATTTTCTTATGTGTAATTTTGTTCGCTGTTTTTATGTCAATATTTGTATTTTCTAATTCTAAATTATAAACATGTAATAATGATTTAAATACTTGTAACATAAAAGTTCTATTTAGAATACTTATATTAATATGTTTTGTATGGTGAATTTCGCGAATTAATATTTTTTTAATTTGTTTGACAGTATAGAAATTCTGTTTTATATGTTAAATGAATTTATACAAAACACGATATTGTTTTAAAATATATTTTAATAAAAACTTTGCAATGAAATAATATGTTTTTGTTAGTTTTGATTTTTTCAATTTTACGTTTATGTCTAACAAGGCAGTACGATTTCGACCATGCAGTTTATGAACCGCTATCCGGAGATGTTCTTTCAAACATTCCATACATGGAGGAAGATAATGAAAGAATAGGAAAAGCATATAAGAATGAATTAGAATATGCAGATGGTAAGATCAAAGGTGCTGGCGCTACAAATTATGTTGGATATTAAAAATAATTAGTACTAGATTTATTTTTTAAAATAATTATCTTAGAATAAAAACGCAAGTCCCCTAATTTTAAAATAAATACTAAATATCTATAAATACGTTTTATCTATGGTATCTATTATATACTAGACTTATTAATCACAGTCACTGGTATTTCATCTTTAATAAAGCTTGCAAATAAACTCAACTCTTGTTATTGTAAAAAACTGTATCAAATATGCCCACTAAAAATATTTCAATATATATAAATCAATTTAAATCTAGAAAATGGTTTTGCAAATGATTTCTTCGTATATAAAATAGATAATTATTAAAATTTAGCATTTTAGAAAATTAAAACAAAGAGATAATTAATATTTTTTCTAAAATCAATCAAAATGCGAAGAGGTCTATTGCACAAAATTTTTATTTTTATAAGTAAAAAACGCAAGATATTAGTAAAGATTGTGCTTTAGTTTGATATATAAGAAACATATCAGTGATAATATAACATCCATATTTCTAAATTAAAAACCACGCAATATGTATTTCATGATTGTGCTTTAGTGTGATAAATAAGAAAAATTGTGCTGATATTTTGACGTATGATTAGTACATAGAAATCTATGCAATAAATACAGCATTATAATAAAACCAATATTTTTCAATGAACACAAAAAAGTACACACATATATATTATTCCACATATACATATAATATTATATCTTTATGTGTTTAGCGATCCGAAGATAACACTAATCAAATTCTTAATTTATATAAAAATTGTAAAAACATAAATATATGCGGTATTCACATGGTCAATTTTATTTTTGCCGATAGTTTTTATAATTTTTTTGCAACTGATTGATTGTAACACATAACAATTATTAAAGTGAAAAATAATCATATTATGCATAAATAGAAGATATTTTTGCCATATGCGTACATATTAGGCATTTAAACATAAAAATTTAAAAAATAATTTACGGTTAAAAACAAGTTATATTAATAGCTTATTTTAAGGATATATAAAAAATATAATTGCTGTTCCGGACTTATTTTATATAGCGACATCGTTTAAAATAGAGCTTATTAAGCACACCAAAACAACCACTGTGTTTTTATTTACAATATTTAAAAATGCATTGTGATTTTGATCCTTAATTTAGTAATGCTTTACCCTGTATGTTTTTATTTCTTGATCGAATTTTCACACCTAGAACATTATTAATTCTGTATCTATTTTCAAATTTGAATGCATACAAATTCTTTTGCCGAAAACAGTATAAATGTAATAATATAAATTTTTAGGGGAAACATATATATAATGCTTAGACTAATTTATATAAATTCCAAAAAAACAGTTTCAAAAGATTTTTGTATGTAGATGGTGATATTAAAATTTTTTTGTAGAAAGAGAAGTTATAACAAGTTCTAGATATTAGATATTTATATCTAAAATAAAGAAACAGAAATTGCAAATAAAATAAATTGATACAATTTTTTGAGTATAAATATTATGGAATTCTCGCTATGGCAGTAGCGTACACACACAGTCTAGAATGTAGTATTCTTTGATTTAAACGTCTTCAAAGAATAAGATATGCATTGAAGGATAATTAGGATGATGATGCTAAAAGAAGTATGTTGGAAAATGTTCTATTATGTAACCACCATCTTTTTTTAACAAATATAATGCGAAAAAATAGGATAAAGTCAATGATGCATAAGCTTTTAAATTATCATTACTTTTTTTAACAATACGAAGAAAATCAAATCTATTAGATCATGTGATTTCTTATGTTTTTAAGTTACATAGAAAACCACTTCACATAGATATATAAAAATATGTTACAAACAGGCTTTTTATGGTATTTTAACCCTTTTTGATCATTTTATCTATTCGAAATAAAATATTTTTTATTTTAATATCCGCAGGACATAGGATTGAGAAAAACTCTTGAACAGATAAATCTTGAGCAAAAACGAAATCGATGTAGGTAGTGTAGAGGAGAAGATTACATAAAGCTTTATAAAGTTTTCTCTAAATATTTTATCACATAATCTGCTTGAGAAAAAAATATTAAAAACAAAATTAACCCATAAAAAATAATTTCTAATTATCACTGTAAATTTTAAGATTCGTACTAAATTATCTTTTCTTATTTTAATCCAGTGTTTATTAAAAGTTTTCATACTTAAATACATGATGTTGATGACAATTCATCTCTAATATTAACCAATATCATGATCTGAAATTTTCACCGTATCATGCTTTTAAAAATCTTTAACAGTTTGATTTTGTTGCTTTACATATGCAAAAAAAAAGAATGTTTTCTAAAATGTTTAAAAAAGTATAATGGATTGAATAAACTTGAGAAGTATATTTTATATGATGTTAAACTAGTGATTTCGATGCATTTTATCCTGTTGATTATATATCCGATAATATTTATCTTAAAAATATGATGTTAGTAATAAATTACATGATAATCTTGCTATATAATCTTGATAGAGTATTAATTCATAGCGAAAACGTTCTGCTAAGTTGGCGGCTAGTATTTTTTTAATGTCTGTTTAGAACTTATTTTTATAAAAAAATCATAAAGTTAATTTAGTTATGTATGTCTATTTTCTGAAGTGATATTTTTTTTTAACGGTTATGCTGAAAACTTATTTACGATCAAATTGAGAATTATTATTTTTTGTTAAAGGTAAATTTTATCTCTGCGTTAAAATTACTAGATCTACAAATATACATAAAATAAAACTTGTATAATATATTAAAAATAACAAATATTCATTTAGATTTGATCAGAACACAAGCTGTATGTGTTTTTTTGACAAAATATAAGAAGAAAATATGCAATAGTACTGCTTTTTTAGTAATTTAATGATTCGATTAATTTTATTTTTCATTAATTTTATTTTAAAAAAAATTAATTTATATTTTAAAAAAAATTAATTTATATTTTATGATGTCAATGAGAATAAAATAGAAATAAATATGCTTACATAACTCGAATATAAAAAATAAATAAATAAATTACATATACAGTTTTAGTGTATGTTTCTAGTTCAAATATGAATTATAGAAAACATATAATTATACTAAAGAGCTGAAAATCAAAAAACGATGTGAATACTGCTTTTGTTGTGCTAAAATTATAATGCCATATGCAAATTTGTTATGTGTTTTATTCGTTTTGTTTATCGTTAAAAACATGTTACACATTTTAAATTAAAAAAAAACAATATTATATGACTTGATGGATAAAACATAACAATGGCAATCTTGTTGAAGTATGTCGACCCAGATAAAGCAACTTAAAATTTAATAATTATTACTATCGCTCGGAAATCTTGGATATAAAAAAATGAAAAAGACGCTAATTCCAGAAAACAAAAATATTATGATTTTGCATGTTTATGATCAAATAGATAACTATATCATTGATAAAGAGTAAATGTTGCAAAAGAACATGTTTTTTAACATCTAATAAGCATTTAACTCTGAATATATTTAATATAGAAATCGCGTAATTTACAGCATTTTTATATTGATTTAATAAAAAATTTAAAAATTCAATATTATTACTACTAGAAAATTATCGGTTGTTTCAATAAATTTTAAATTCTGTTATGTAGGATTTTTATGCGTTTTTGAGCACTATATGTCGTATTATACGAACAAATATAATAATAAAGCTTTAATATGTTTTTTTTTAACATCGCATAAAATTTAAATTTTTTATCACTTAGAAATATTGATTTTCTCAACGTACCCCCCACATACTGGTTTCTATTTCGTACCTCAAGAACACAGAGTACAAATTAAAAATAATATAAAAATACTTTCAAACCACTGTATATGATCTACTTTTTCATAAGTGAATTTTTATATCTTTTCTGCAAAACTCTTTGTATATATTTTACATATAAAATTACAGCGTTTATTTTTTATTATTGTGACTATCTTTGTAATGATTATCAATTTTTGTACAAAAAAAATTTTATGAAAATCGTAATTTTCATTTAAAATAATTTCTAAGTTGAATATATAATATTGGTGGAGCAAAATTTTAGTATTTTATTGATTATATTTAAATTAAATCATAATAATATATAGGAAAACGGTTTAAAATATCAATATAGCTCATGCTGTTTTATTACTTAATAATTAAGAGAAAAAATAATTTTATTTTCTAATATTCTTATATTTAATCAATCATTTAATAAAAATCGCGGATACTGCAAATGTACATAGGCTAAAAAATGAATAAAATAAAAATAAAATCATATACTTTTATTGTCTTAATACTATTAAATTGTAAAAAAGTGTATTTCAATGCAAATAAATTATGAAAAGATGATCACATCGATTTCGCCATATTTTAATTTAACAAGGCCAATTTATGCATGAAAAATTTATGTTGCTACTCATATAATTAAAATACAAAAGCTATCCGATCAAGAAGGCGTTCATATAGTATCATCAATAAATTGCCAGTATTCGCTATCGTAAAGGAAGTAAAATAATTAATAGAAAGAACAAATAAAGACACAAACACTACTAATAACAAGACGTACAAGGTCTTCAATAATAACGCTTTAAAAAAATTTATAATAATAAGAAATAGAATTTATTCTGACAAAGATCTTTGATTACAATTCATTTTATAGAGTAAAGAAGTTCTTTCCTTAGAGTTTTTTGATCTAATATTTATATGATAGCTTTCTATAAACATTAAAAAATATAATGTGCATTATAACCGAATGCGAAAAATATTTTAAAAAATGGCAATAATTTAAGTACTATTATTTTTTCGTTATACCTTTTAACTCAGACATAAAATATGGAAGAATATAATTATTTAATTATCGGGTGAGCCCATTCGTAAAGTCTAATATAGTATGAGCTGAATAGAAGCTATGATAAATACAACTATTGCTGAAAGATAACTTTTGGGATAAATTTAAGTGTATTTTCTCCTTGTAAAACCCTTTATATATGGTAACAAGCAGTAATTTTTTTATTAACACCTTTTTATATTATTAAAGTAAAATTCTTATATTATGATTATATTGTAAGTGCAGTAATTTACCAAGCTTTAGACAAATTTAAATTATCTCAGTATAAAAAAGACTCGAAAATGCAGTTTATAATATATAAATGCTTATGCATAGAAATTGTACTCCTAAAAGCAATGCTATGCTTATATTTTTATAAAAAATTCAATTTCGGAAATCTTAAATATCAAAACACAAAATAAAACAGAACACATAATAAAAACAATATATATTCTAATTTTTACATGATATTTCACAACAGAATTTTTAAAGCAAAAATAAATAAAAACCGATATTATGGGAATTTCTATTATATTTTTTATAATGATGTCTTTATAATTTTGTAATCTTTATATATCTGATTTAAATTTTAAAACCGGCTTTTTTTAACAATTTAAAAAAATACACCAAATAAAAAAAAAAGTTTTTAGTATACACGGGTATTGTTTTTAAATGCCTAAATTAAAACTGTACATCTTTTGAAAATAAAATTTTTCTGATAATTTGCAATTTACAATAAATTATACATATCGTATAAACTTAAAACCATTGAGAAATAGACTTTGAGTCAATTTGTTTCTATATTCAAACCTAACACATCCTACTTTTGATTTTTTAAATTGCACCACAAATCTTCTTCAAATAAATTTTCTGGTATATTAAAAAAATTTTTAAGCTGTAAAATTTTGTATTATACTGAAAATTTTTAGAGAAACGTAATTTTTGTTGCAAAAGAAATTAAAATGGTCTATTTAGTACAAAAATACGTTATATTTTTCTTAAGTAATAGTATATAACTTCACATGTTCACCAGATTTTTTTAAAAATGATTTAGTGCAGATTTAAATATATAATATATAAGCGAGGATTTCATTCACGAGTAAATATTCATATAAATGCAATTCGTATATTATTTCTGAATTTTGTATTTTATAAATATTTTTATGCTTATTTAATTTTAAAAGATACAGTGGTATATCTACCAAACTAAATATAAATCAACGCAAAATTTTCTTCACATATCGATTTATATTATTATCGTATTCAAGTTTAAATTTTACTTATTTGCATAAGGCTCAATTGGTTCATTATTATACGATAAAAGCCTCAATTGGTTCATTATTATACGATAAAAGCCTCAATTAGTCATGTAAGTTGTTAGAAAGTCTAACGGAAAATCCTAAAATCAAAAATTTCTAGTTATCAAAGCTAAATAAGATTTTATATTGCATAAATCACCCTTATCAAAATCATCTTGAATATTAGTACTTTACACAGAAAAAATTTACATACTTTAAGTTTTTACCTTTATTTCATATTTTTTTTCGTTCTTCTGTTTCTATATTTACCATAATTTTGTTTGTTAAACATTTAGTTTTGTAGAATATCAAATAATTTTTTTTAATCAAAGTAAATAATAAATATCATAGCCATCATACTTTGTTATTTTTCAACTAAAGAATTTTTATAGAAAATTTTGATCAAAATAGATTATATAATTTTATGATAATTAGGATCTAAAATATGTGTAACTAAAATGTGCTATATTTACTAATAAAGAGATATGCTTTATGTTTTGACTTCTGACCTTAAAGCCTACACTTACTTGCTCATTATCCAAGGTAATCAATTGTGGTTCGAAATTTGTAAATAAACAAAGCACAGTAATTTTATATAGCTAATTCATGTTTATACTCATAGAATATCTTACTCAAATTTATTCATTTAAGCATTTATTGCCATATTTTTTTATACGTATGTATATTTTTTTACACTGAAAGCTATACAAAAATAAAACATTTCGAAAAAAATATTAAGATTTACAATCAGTATGGTGTTTTTACTTCTATAAAAATTTAGTGTAGGCAACATGCAATATTAAAATAATATAAAGTCTATATAAAACAACTTAGGATCATCTAATTATTTTGAATATAAATAAGCTAAACTAATGTATAAAAGATATAAAAAAATTATATATCTTTTATATAAAACTTTGTATCATATTCGGCTTCTAAAGCAATGATTCAAACTCGATTTGGAAACTAATAATAAGTTCACATTCTTTTTATGTATATATTAGATTATTTTAATAAACTTTATGTAAAAGATGTTACACTATGCAATATATTAATGATTTATATTATATTTTTCGTTAAAATCATTCTGATTGAAGCTTGAAAACGAAATGATCAAATAATAGATCTGATTTCTATAAGTAATCGTTATCCAAAAATCGCAAAAATATAGATAAAGGTAAACACCCGCTTTTTAAATAAATTATATGTCTTTGTAAATAACTAATTATACTTCCGGTCTAATTTATTCTTTTTTTTCGCATATAATATATGATTAGCAGTCATTTCTGTTTTGTTTTTTGTTTCAAATAATTTTATGACTGCCAAAAACACAATATTATAAATATTTTCAAAAAATATTCAATGGTAGTATTTTAGCAGAAAAATATCTATAAAAATTCCATTTCAAAAGGCATTCGAATATAGCCTTAATTTTTTTCGGTTTTTTTTGCTAAAATTATTCCTTATTTTTTGCGTTTAAAAAATTATGTTTAATGGTAAGACACGGGGAATAAGCGTAATTATCTATTAACATATGATTCACAAAAATACAAGACATTCATATAATTTGATATACCTTTAGGTGATCACGTCGAAATGAATAACAAAACAAGATATTCTCCATATATTTTTGATATATTTCCTTGTTTCAAAAAAAACTGATAGCATCATTATAGTAATTTATTTCCGATACGTATCTTTAGATTTTGACTGAAGCGCGAGATAGAAAATATTCTAGAATGGCTATTGTTTCGAATAAAATATAAATAATATGACAACAAATCGAACATGAATTTTTCTAGTATTTTATATTCATTTTCTTTTATCGCATACATGAGCTTAAAGTCAATCCATGAATATATGACTGATGTTAAGCTTAAAAATAGTAATTTCATCGACCCATTATCCCCATTTGCTTATGATGATACTTTAAGATATGGTGCAAGGTATCCAGGTGATTTACCGCTTTCTGATCCAATTTTTGCGCGTGAACATCCACTGGGACCTGAGATTCCGGTGCCATTACCGTATTAAAAGATTACTTACACTAAAAAGGTGTTTTTTCTCATTATTTTTTATACAGAAACTTTGAATAAATTATTAAATTGTATTATTGGTTCATAAATAATCGTTTAACCTGTATCGCGAATTGTTGGAGTAACAAGTGATCAGGAATATTTTACTTTTAAGAGTTATATCAAAAAAAATATAGTAAATTGCAATTTTATTAATTCAAAAGTACTTTAACTTTTTAAATATAAATCATGGATAAACTGTATGTGCAAAATCCAAACTCAAAATATTATGACA